>NC_090201.1:6843050-7582216 GCF_033026475.1 Channa argus | reverse complement strand
CATTAGTCTCCTAGCAAACGTTGCAAGGTCCAAGGTCCAAGGTCATCACAATCTGAGAAGTATGAGAAACAAATATCACTCCTCTTTACATCGTCACGAGCAAGGTGTCCAGCTGGATAGAGTGATTTTATTCTGTACTCAGCCTCTCTGCCTCTGACATTGCGTGTCTCTAAAACTTGTACGATAAGTGATGTGATGTCTCTTGGTGAAATCATCACTTGTGAATATCTTCTTGACATTTCAACCATAACTTCATCAGGGTTTCTAACCACCTACTGTGATACCGGGTAAAGTTTGATTAACATCTACCAACTCATTTGTTTAAAAAAAATGTACTATGCTATGAAGATACTGCATAGTGTGGTTGGTGTGGAAATGAGGATAGAGTCAACAAAGCAAGTAAATAGCTGAAGCTGGATGAAAGGTTTTATCAAAGTAAATTTGCCTTCTTTGAGATGCATTTATTTTGATCAGGCGAGTATTTGTGGTTTCCCCAAGACATCGCCTAAATGTGCAGCATGTTGAACACGCAGCCTCAGCCTGCACCTTTCTTATGGGCCTAAAGTGATCGTAAACCAACAACTCAAACTACTGAAACCTCGTCATCCTTCTTGTATACATGCACAGCAGTTACTCACTATGTTCAGGGTGTATAAATATGTAAGCACTTTGTGGCGACAGACACACACCAGCTTCCTACCTAGACAACAGCTCTGCTGACATATTTAAACAAGGTAAAGCAGGGAGGTAAAGAGCAGTGCAGGACTTTTACAGCCTGTCAATGCAAAGCTCATCTCAATGCCCAATGTTACGTCATCATCATCATAACTGAGAACTGCCGCTGAATGGACCTCTTTGACTCTTTCTGACAGGCACATCTCTGATATGAGCTGTTTCTCTATTATGTGTGTCTCTGTGGTTGTGTGGGAGGGGGGATGTTAGACAACACCCTCACACTGACATTCCTCTGTGAGCACTCAACGTTATATCATGAGACATAAATAGATAAGTATGTATTTGTCAGCTAAATGCCCACAGTGTAAATGTAAATTCATTCAAATAGAATCGAGGTCTTGGGTACTTACTCACACTGACCAACACATAGGTAGGATTAGATCCAGACCCAAACAGGCCTGCACTGTTAAGGTACCTGGGCTCAAAGACCTTATGAGGTGATGAATTCACTACAGCTAATCTCACTAAAGTTAAAGGTTGTTAATCTATGTAAATCCAGTGTATACACAGTGGTGTTTAGTGTATTTGAAGCTGTCATGATAACAATAATCTGCACTGAAGATGAGATTATTTACATATCAGTAGTGACAATATTGGTCATAGTCAGTTTGATGTTTTTATTTATGAAGCTGTAGAGTTTGACTAATTTCACGAGTGGTGCATTTGAATGGATTAAAATTAAAATGATGTGCCGAAGGTCTTTGCTACATATATCTGGAAGTCTTGGTTTTCAGAAAAGCTTCATGTAGGAGACTTACCTACACGTTCCTCCATCCATTCATTGGTCTCTCTGTGCATCCATCTTCATGCGGCTCATCCATCTGGGTCCACAAGATGAAGACAGACATTTTAAACACACACAAACACACATGCACACCTGTGTGGCTGGTGTTGTCCTCCCCACGCTGCAGGTGAAATAACAAAATAGAGCAGAATAAGCAGAAGCATCCAGACAAGCTCAACAGACTGTCTGTCAGACGCACTCTCCTCCTTTTCTCTTCTTTTCTCTTCTCCTCCTCCTCCTCTCTCTCTCTCTCTCTTTCTCTCTCTCTTCCCTCCTACTCGCTTTTACATTTTACACTCCCACTCCACTCAGTCAGTCAGTCCTGTTAACCTTTCTCAGACAGATTTGATGTCTCTCACTCTATACCTCCCTTACTTTCTTTCTCACTCCGTCTCTTACACCTGAACTTGTTCACCCGGTGTTTGCTGTTGAGTAGCACTCCCAGCCTCTCTTCCATTTGTAATCACCCTCATCTTCCTCTCTCCATAATTCCACACACTCTCTCCCTCTCTCTCTGTGTGGCTCTCTGTTGTTGGGTATATAATTAGAAATGAGACTGCTGTGCAACTCCTCAGCTGATGGTAGGCGTATGACTGCCTGATGGCTTTGGCGTTATGCCTGGTGTAGTGAGGTTGGAAAAACGTTGCTTTAGACTGGGCGTGCACATGCAAAATCTTGCTGATGTTACTATCACGTCCACAATCTGACAGCCCTCAGTTGCTGTCAATTATTTGCTTTTCTCACCTCGTGAGGCAGTTGCAGACTAATAGTGTTTCATGTTGAATGAGCAAGACGTCCAACAGTGTGATTGCTTTTAAATGGCCAGTAACTGCTTCTGATCAAACTGCTCAAAGGTCAGCATTAAGTACTGAAAGCAGTCGTTTGCAGCAAAAGGGGGCCTTTCAGGGCTGTGCAGACACCATAA
This sequence comes from Channa argus, assembly GCF_033026475.1. Classification (NCBI taxonomy): domain Eukaryota; kingdom Metazoa; phylum Chordata; class Actinopteri; order Anabantiformes; family Channidae; genus Channa; species Channa argus. The sequence goes on along the minus strand of NC_090201.1, from coordinate 7,579,772 downwards.
ACAATGTCGATTCACCCTCACCCACACTCAGCTGCCTTTCTATATACTTTTCCTCACTTTCCTCTTGCTGGCCCATCTCTTTCATCTCATTTTAAAACACAAGAAAGAGGAGTTGGCTTTCGCCTCAGCAGCACAGCAGTCCTGGTCTCAGCTATTGATTTTGCAGGGCCTCAGCAGGTGAACCCCCAGTTATGAGAAAGCCCACGCATAATTTAGTTTGAGGTGAAGAGGATTTCTCACTTTGAGTCACATCATGCTTGCTCTGCCCACACTCTCTCTTTCTCTCTCTTTATCTGTTTCCTCTCTGTTTTTTTTGTATACTTTCTCCACACAAACACACACACGCTGAAGAAAGTTCACAGTTCGGTAAAATGCTGCAACGCAGTGTTTGCCACGACTAGCGCATTTAGGCTAAACCACTCCAACCACTGACATTTACAAATGGTATGTTTTTATTGATAGAAATTGCCAATCACTCCCACCACTTCCCAACTGCTACATTACAGCCTGTATTTGCAGTTTCGCTTTGCAGCTTGGCACCGATGCCAAGTGTGACTTTCACCAGTGAAAATTTCTGTGCTCACACGGAATGCATGTTTGAGTGCTCTTGTCAACATACATTAAGCATATAATTGTTAATCTGTTGTCTTGTAAGAAATGTATTTTATTTTTTTTATAAAAATGTAATACAATTAATATGAATTCATATTGTTCTATTGAAAATGTTCCAATAATCAGATTTAGTGTGCACAACAATTAATCTCCCTCATGCTTAATCTACCACAGATTTTTGCAATGACTCACACCAGCATCTTTTGCAATTAAAGCTCTTTAAAAGCTTTTATCTAGTGCCAAAGCAGCGTTTTGAGAATAAAAAGGCAATGATGTAATGCTACTTTGTGAGGCCTCTGCACGTCCAACTTAGAGAAAGTGGAAATAACATCTGTTCTCCACTAGATGGTGCCCGGAAAACACAGATTTTCAAACACTGACAGTTTCCAGACTCTGCCATTCAGTCTATGTAAACTATTTTTCTCAGCATTAAAACAGAACATGATTATACGATTATTAGTTCTTGACAAAGTGTGCAAATGTGCAGCTTTAAAAGCCAGTATTGGTCATACAGAGTTCATTCATTTTCTGATGAGATTAGTATCACCAGAAATTACAAGAATTGCAACTAAAGATGGAAAATGTCTTTTTAGCAGTAAAATCTAAGAACAAATAAATAAACGGTTGACATCAGCATTATTATGATGTCATTATTAAGAAATAAGCTGTATGACAACACCACAATAACTGGTAGCTGAAATTTTACTCGTTCTTGACATGACTTGACCCTGAAGGTGACACAGGAGAGAGAGAGTAACAAAACAGGGAGACAGAATAAGATGCAGAAAGGACAGGGATGAGGTGAGGGAGGGGGTGTAAGGAGACTAAAATAACAAAGGCATGTATCTGTCCCTCCTTGGTATTTTCCACTCCGTTACATAAAATCCCTCCTTCCCTCTTCTCAATCCTGCCCTCCCAGCTCCTCCCTTCTCACTGTCATTGGTCAGCTGGTCTGCTCCATGAATCCACAAACTTGTTCTCGCCTCAGCCAAGAGGCTTAGTATCCACTGAGGGCAAAGAGGAAAGCAGGCGAAGGAGAGCAGCAGTGTGGCAGCCAGCGTCAGTCACTTTGGAGCAGTTGCAAGTGAGCATAGGAATTGGGAGATGATCTTCAGCAGCCTCTCTGCTGAACTCTCACAGGGCTGACTGGCCATCACACACTGATACACTGATTTATTATTTCTAGTTCTTTTGATTCTACAGCAACATGAGCTCTTCTTCAGCAAACCTGCACAACAAATGCCTCCCCTGTGAGTAAATCATGTTTAAAAATAACTTTTCTTTTGCACTAACTTATCTTTTAGTTCAAGTGGATGTGTCAGGATGGGATCACAAGTATGTGCCGTTAGTTTTTATTTTTAGATCTATACATTAGAGAGTAGAAAGTTCATTTCTATATTTGGTCATCAGAAGTACAGGCCAGACAGATCGAAAATTTAAGGCAGAAGACTCAGGCGACATCTACAGCTTCTGTGAGTGTGTGCGTGTGTGTGTGTGTTTGCAGTTGTTGTATCTGTAATGTGCAGGGATGTAGAGATTGAAAACATTTTTTAATGTTTATATAAAATGTTGTCTGTGTTAAATGAAACTTAGGACTGATTGACTTGTTTCTTCAAACTTTTAACTTCAAGGCAACATTATTTACTGTTCAATCACTGTCAAACATGAAATGAGTGTGTGCGTGTGTGTGTGTGTGTGTGTGTGTCTGTGTGTCAGATATAATGTGGAAGCCAGTGTGACAGCTTAGCCAGTATTAAGTACCTGCCATTGTGTTGATGTTCCCTGAAGTGACCAGTACGAGTGCTGTGCCAGCCAAAAATCAGACAGGAATGTTGAGTCATCACCGTGAGTAATGTTCACTAATACCAAGTGAATAGGTCACACTCTCATTGCACAGGATCTGGGATGCATTCCCACACACACACACACACACACACACACACACTGAGGCAGGCCTGGATTAGGGCCACTGCACAGCTCCTGACAAAGATCTCTAATTTCTAATGGGATTGTGCCTGCAGATCTCATCAGAGTTGACTGACTGCAGTGGTGTCTGCAGCTTGTTCCACAGACATGCCAACCCAGATAGGACCTGAAATTAAATAAGTCACAGTGAGATCAATGTGTGATTTCATGAGGCTAAAAAGGATCTGGGTTGGGACTCCAGAGAAGATGTCTCCCCTCTGCTGCTCGGCCCTGGCCTCTGTACCTCATTACAATTTAGCCATGTTTTGATAATTGGGGGAATGTGCCAGAGAGCCACTGTGGGGAGAAGAACATATCAGCTGGGGAAAGTTACTGACTTAAATGACAGGCTGGATGTTTGATGTTGAAAAATTGCTTCTACTCGTCATGTATTTTTAGCTCAGTTCCCTTAGATGTGATGGACCGAGAAGGTAGATGCTTTTTAATGAGTGTTAGTTTGGTTGTTTTAACAATTCTAAATTAGTTTATGTTTTACAATTAAGAACAGTGACTTAAAGGATATTTCACAGGCTAATACCACACTTTATTTATATTTATTAAAAAGATGCTTTCAGTTATTGTCTAAATTAATGGTATTGTCCACAATAAAAAAAAAAAATAGTAATGAAGCTCTTCAATTTTTGTACCTGTCTGCATCCTGAATTAGGTTGTTTGACTGTGCCATATATTGTAAATAACATATTTATAACAAAATATTGTCCAAAACAATGTGAATCACTATAACTCCACTGGAGATCTTGCACGTGCACTGACGTGCACAGGCTTACTTCAGACAGCTGTACTGAGTCATGGTGATTTGGAGCATTATGGGGCAACATTTGTTAAAAATATGTCGTTGCCATGCTTTGGAATGAAGAAGCATGTCACCCAGTGGATGAGTGTGTCTGGCTGATGTGTTTTTAATTGTTTGTTGGACTAAATGTCATTAAACTAGATTCATTGTTGTTGTTTAATAACACCTGTATGATGAATAATCTAGAAAATGAAATTATGATTGGAACATATAAAAACAAATTTTCTAGGCACCGCAGGGCAATGCAAACAAGCTGTAAACAATTCATACAATTTCACTTTTATAATTTGTTAATGGCCTAGCAGATACACTGATCAGGCATAACATTATGACCACCTGTGCAATTTAAGGCAATCCAATAAAGCAGCTCTGCTATGAATTATACTTTTACAAGGTTATAATTTCTCAGTTGTTAGGTTGAAACTGTGACAGTTTACAGTTGGCAGTTCCACTTTGTGTTTCTAATTGAGGTCAAAGTGAGTAGTGGGATCGTTGTGGAGTGCATTATAAGAAGAGGTGGTTCGAAAGTTTTGGCCACCTCATTCGTTTTAAATAAGATGGCCAATAACTTTGACTGTGTGCTGTTGGGTGCCAGGTGAGAGATGGTGGGACATTTTTGCTGAATACAGCTGTTTCCTGCAGCCACAAACAATAAGAGAATTGTTAGAGAGTGAAGAAAAATGTAAAATTGCAGGGTATGTTTTCATCACTTAAAGTGACCCCTGTCATATTACCTGAAGACTACTGTTTTTCCACTGCCAATAACAACATGATGATTGCAGTTAAAAACATTTCTCAGCATTCAGATCTTTATTAGGAAATGAGAAATCAAAAACATTGTACATTTTTAACACAGTTTTAAGGATGTAGTGTTGTGTATAAGTGGGAACAAACATGGAGAAAAGACAAAAAAAAACTTTCTTGAGGTTTAATGTCAGTGAAGATTCATTAGGGCTCCTGTCTCTTCTCAATAAACACAGACATTAAATCTAATTATATAAATAAAATGCAGATTTCCAGCTGTTCAGTCATTGTTGATGAAACAGAAGTGTGAAAACTGTGTTGCGCTGTTTCAGACACAGGAATATAAACAGGATGACCATTACTTGCCAATGTGACAATATCTCAAATGGTGCAAATACCAAAAATTTACCTTTACACTCGACGCCTAATGGCATTTCAGCATTTAAACTTAATTCTATGTGCATTTGTGTGTGATTACACAAAACAGCCTGTGAAATCAAAACAAGTCTGTCATCTCTGTTCGGCTAAATCCTACGTGTACAGACAGAGTTAAGTCCTCCAAGCATAAGCTGAGCCCTAAAAAGAGAAAACAACATTGTTTACTCAAGTGAACACAAATTCACCTGTTTGGTCAGTTAATCATTGAATCAAAAGGACGGATCAGTCATTTGGTTTGTTTACTGAAGCGCTAATATCCAAAGGAGAAAACTGATTTGTCAGATGATCAAAGTGGGAAACACCTCTACAAATGTTCCATCAACTTTCAGGCTATTTTAAATCTCCCAGCTTTACTGTTGAAACCTTACTCTGCACACACAACAGCAAATAGTTAGGTAAGAGATTCGTTCATCAACAAAAAGCATAATTTGTAACTATTTCTGTATCAATTAACATTATCGACAAACAAGTAGTTCAATTAAACAAATAAATGCTCAGATTTTGAAGTCTACACAATTGTTAGTTTGCACCACTGTCCTCATTCCAGCTTCTTACAGTTGGTTACAGTATTTTGTGCTGGAGAACAGTGGAAAATTTAGCAATAAACGACTCACATATTTCTCCCAGGAGTTGGTGGATACAAAATATGTAAAACCACATATTAAAAATGTTGTTACCACTGTATTGCATCACAGTGTGTAAGTGTTTGGGAACTGAGTAGATCAATTGCTTTAGATTTAAAAGCTTTTTGTTTATTTTTAGCTTGATGTAGGATTTTAGCTCCACAACAGTTTAAGGCCTCCTTTGAATCATACTGCTCCAAACTGCTCTGATCTTTACTCCTTAACGACTCAGGTCAATGTCAACCATTTGATTGACCTGTTGCCAATTAACCTTAAGTAGTGAGATGTTCCACCAGATGTTTTTTTTTTTTTTCATTATCACACAACTTTTTCAGGCTTTTGTTGTCCCTGTTCCAACCTTTTTGTGGCTGGCAGCCAGTTGAAAATAAACTTTTCAAAAAAACCTTTTTTAATCAAACTAGGCTATACATTATTTATTATTTACACAGCCCACTAATTTTAAAAACAGGGTTTTCAACAAGCAATTGTTGATTGATTCCAGTATAGCTCCACCCAAATGCACAGCCTAATAAGACAATAAATGTGCAAGGACATTTTCAAACACAAACAAAACAAATACATTAACAAGCAAAAGAATAAAACCAACATTCAGATAATTATATAGTGAGAATTTTACTTGGCTCTTGCAGTTGCTTACTGTAAGAGATGGGACAAAATGGTAGTAACACTTGAAACTCATTTTAGCCCAGTGAAATCAAAAAAGGAATGTAGGTAACCACTGTAGCAGGCTGAACACAGAGCTCACAAGATGGTACCCCTGTCCCCCACAGTTATCACAGCATGATGTAACTTCACGTTCACTGTAGCCAATACAGAATCTGCAGGCCACCCTGCCACAGTCCCAACAAATAGAAAAGAAATGTCTGAGAGACTGTGTTGACTTTAACAAAACATTCCTACAGTTCTTCTAGCTAAAAAGACAAAAAATCTTTAAACCTCCTCCACAAATATGGGGAGAGGAGGGGCAGACTTTCCAAGAATAACTGGGAGCAGCATGAATGTTAACGTGAATGTGAGGATTTTATTGGGGAAAGAAGTTTGTCCTGTTAGACCCCTAATCCCAACCCTCAGACACAGAGGATTAACTTAAGCAACCTTTACTGAATTATTGAAGGTTTTTCACTGTGATTACATGTGATTTGATTATTAATTCAAAGGCAAAGAGACCCCTGCTTTGTTGCTCTTCACTTTGAACAAACTCAAAAGCCTGTGTTACTTTACTGATCCCATCACAGACATTTAAGATCTACTGGCTGGTTGAACTTCTCAATGATACTTAATAATCTTATATGATTGGTCAGTAATAGTCGTTCTGAATAAGAATATTTTTTTAAAAGTAGGAAATATGTTGGTATTTTGTCAGCTGCTGAAGCCTATTGTGTTGATAAGAACTCATGGCAGGCTGTTTGTGAGCTTATAGAGGGCAGTGGGACAGACTGCTGACCTACAAACAGTCCTATTGTCAGTCTGGTTGTATTTCAGGCAAAAGGGAAGCAAGGAGAGGGTTAACACTGATGTCATTGTTGTCCTGATGGTGCTGGACACTGCTTTGTCCCAGCAAAAACGGCCAGATCAACAGCTGCCATAAATAATTCACTGTGCTTGCAACTGGAGCCCAGTAAATGCCCACTTTTTTGGAGTGAAAACAGTGAGAGAGAGAAACCAAAAATAAAACTGTGAGACAGAGGAACTGCATAGTCTCCAGAATTGAAATTTTACAAGCATGGCCACCTGTCTGTTCCACTCACATTCAAGATATTTTCTGTGTTGAGGAATGAGATACAAGCACTGGTGTTATACAGTGTTTTTTTAAAGTGCAGCCATGAGATGGAAAGATAGAAAGATAGATAGAAATATAGATAGAAAGATAGATAGATAGATAGATTTTTATTAGCCTTCCCTTGGCTAATAAAAACAGGGCTGACTCTGAGCTTCAGGATGTGCTGCCCAGGATGTGGAAAAGCACCACATGTCTTATTAAGCATGATATTATGAGACAAATCAGCACTACATCAGTTGCACTTCATGACCACTGAGACATTAATTACTGTATCAGCTTTAGCAAAGTGACTGGTCCATTAAAGAGCAGCTGCAAACTGTTGCAGCATGCTCCTGCTGGTGAGGTCTATGTTGTGCTGTAGGGAAGAAACTCCCAGTAACATCCAGACGTCCTCTTTAACTAATAAACATGTGCAGAATTCCCTATCTCCATCATCTACTTCTCGCCAACTCACTGCCTTGTGTTGCGTTGCTCTTGGCTAACCTCTTTTTCCACATACTGTAGATGTTTTCCTTCTCATTTGTAGCCTTTTTTCACAATTGCTGCTGTCCTCTCTGACCTTTGCTGCCTCACTCTTCTAGCTGCCACTCCGTGTGTAAAGCTTCTCTTTCCTTTCTTGTTGCAGTTGGGAACCTATCCATGTGAAAGAAAACCTCTTTCCTCCATCAAACCAAAGAGCAGCCGGTCTTTTCACTGTGGTCTCAGCTCAAACAAGTATTACCTCAGAGTTTCGGTCACAGTGATCAGTAGTCAGCGAAGCTGGCTGGTTCTTTTTTAAATGTAGAGCCTAAGAGTGTTTTTGACAGAGGGGAAATAGGAGCTACACGAGTACTGACTAAGCATTTACAGCAAAATAAAGATAATAAAATAAATATTTTTAATTTATTTTGTCATGTGTTTAGTTTTGTTACATACATTTTCATATTGATTGGTTAAGAGTTTTTACATGTGTATTTCTGCTTTATATATTATTGTATTTATAGTATCATTTATCTCTATATATAACCTTCATGTATGATTTCATTTTGTTTGTATTATAAGGTTATTTACTATTTATGGATAAACAAGACATTTTGGGTCCTCCGTAGTCAAGATCTGGTCTACATGAAAAACAGGGGGAAAGTGATAAGTCATGACGTGTTTTGCTTAAACCACTGTCGCTGCAGTGCTTGATGCTAATTTTGGTAGTCTGCTGTTTAAGTCTAATGGTATGACGGCTAAGTCAACACGCAGAAGTACTGTCCAACCAATAGAGCGGTTTTAACAGGGACACTTCACACATGTTGAGAAGAGCTGTGTTGCTGTGTTCTACACTGACCTTCCCGCGTCCTCATCACAGGGGACTCTGCCTCTGACCTCACAGTTTCTTTTTGCATAGTGATGAACTAATGGCAGCCTGTGGGTGACACTGAACCCTCTTATCCCTTCATTTAGCCACAGGATGAATGTGTTGTCTCAGTTGTCTTTCCCCGAAACCAGCCTTTCAGGGTCTTGTTCTTAGAAATGTGACAGAGGAAAGACACACATCTTTCTGATTCTAAATTAAAACAGACATTGATCTGAACTTTTGCATTTATGTTGTTTTTACACTAGAAAATGTGCTCTGTTAAGATAAGATATAGTCAAATAGAAGACAGTATAGAGCCCTTAATGATCTCTATATCAGCTGATGTACATCTGCTGGCAGCTTTGCCCCCGTCTTTTCAGGAGTCTGTCTCATTAGGACTCAGTTTTCATCTAAATTAAACAAAAGCAGAAACATTGGGGTTCTTTACAGTACACACATACTGATTTCTTTTATTTGACAATATGATACAATTTTTCACTAACATCTATAAGCTCTATGCATAAAATTACAGACTGAACATGCCCCCTCCACTACGTCCAAAATGATTTCCTGTAACTGGCATCATCTCTATGGCGTGCAGGCCAGTCCTTTTCCCTTACATCTCTGCTTTTGTCTGGCTCTGAATGAGCCTTTTCTATGTCTGCCCCCTGAGCGGAGGATCTGAGTTTGTCTTCATGTGGGGAAGCAGAGTGACAGGCAGACTTGTCCAGCCCACTCTGTCTGTGTCTATCTTTCTGTCTCTTTCAGTCATTCTGCAAGTCCAGCTGGTCCTAAACCCTGATCTATGACCTTTTCTTCCTTGAGTCCCTACGCACCCACAGGAAGGATGAAATGGGAAAGAAGAAAGAAAGAAAGAAAGAGAGAAAAAAGATAGAGACAAAGAACAAGACACAAATGTCGATAAAAAGGCAATGACTCAAAATAGAGAGTGAGAAGATAGGAACAAAGGCAGAGGACAGAAAAGAGGAAAAGTAAAAAGACTTGAGGGACTGAGAGAAACGGAAGAACCTATGGAAAGACTAAATGACAGGAAAAAAGTATTAAAACATTTAAAAGATTTTGAAGACATTTTGATAGGGAAAAGAATGACATGCCAAGACACAGAAAGAGAAAGGCAAAAAGACTGATAGAAAGAAAGAAAGACGAAGAGACTTAAAGAGAGAAAGAACAAAAAGACAGAATATTAGGTCAAGCTCATGCCCAAAGGTTGTTTACAGTTTCTGTCTGTCCTCTTTCTTGAGCAGCCACAGACCCCTCAGACGTCTTGTGGTCTGAAACTGAAGTGGGCTGTGGTGGGGCTGCTGGAGACCAGACATGTGATGTCATCAGCAGTGGACACTGTGGCAATGGTTTTCTTGTGACAGAAGATTTACCCATGTGAGTTGTGCATCTCAGAGGTCACAGGGGTCGTCCGCATAGAGAAGTCTTATCGATCAAAACGATTCGGTGGAAAAAAAGAACAGGATAGGAAAGCAAATCAATGTGAGGATATGCATCTGTAGCTAACCTTCAGCTCTCCACAGGCTCCCCCTTTTAAGAAGAAACAATCAATGGTGTGATCAATCAGGGTTTAACTGAGTGGGGAAACCTCCAGGATGAAGCAGTTCACTTAAACCCTTAGCCTGTAATGAAAAACATTATTTTCTTAGACACAACTGCCACACAAAAACACTTTTTAACAATTACCTGTGTTACCAACAAAGAAAAGTAGGTCATTCACCCGAACAAAGTGTGTGGTTTGTTTGTTCACAATAAACACGAGGCTCTTTTGATCCAAACACACGCCTCTGATGAGAAGCTTTGCTTGGTCAGCACTCCTCCCTTGTGTTTCTGATTGTGTAACCACTATTCCTGCTTTCATAAATGCGACACACTGATTCTCTCATGCAACTAAGAAAGAACTGTGGTATTGTGTGACATGCTGTCAAACCCATTTGTTACATAATCAGTAGTAACCAGTGGCCTGAACAATAGTTGTAGTCATACCTGCTTTGTACTCTTTGGTAAAAAGGAAAGATGGAAATGACTCAATGAAATCATCACCTCACTGAGGCAGATATTTTCAGTTCATCACATGCTGCAGTTTACTTTTATGAGGAATATCATTCCTATTGGGCCTCTGTCAACATGGACATACTGGACATATTCTGCCCAGTCCCAATTTTCCCCTTCCTCTGCTACCTCCTGCCTGTCTGAGCCCAGAGCCAGAGAGGTCCCTGCACTCAGGAGGCAGGCTGTCAAACAGCAGAGCTGCAGTCACAGCCTTGTGTCCTGCTGTCACCACAGACTTGTGTCCGGGCATGACTTGGAGAAGACTGTGCTGATGCAGCACACTGAAGAAAAGCCACCTGTTGATGCTACAAGGAGACATCTTTTGCTGGTTCTCTGACAGTAGCAGTTGAACGTGTACTTCGCTATGAGAGCATTAAAGAAAAGTTGTCTCAGTGAGCGTATCTTCATATGGTCAGAGACAAGAGAAATTCCCTGGAGTCTCTCCATTTTGTGATATTGTAAACATCCTGAGCAGAATGTCTTTTCTGTCTCCATCACACAGTGGGGTATTTATGGAGCTGCCGGGACTTCTGCTCTCAACACAGGCCAGATAAACTTCCCAGTTTAGACACGGCCTGAAAGCCTCATCCAATTAGTTCAGCCCCACCCAACTGCTTGTAATAGTTCTTAAACGTCAAACACTGCTCTAAACGGAGGAATTCTAATAAAGCAAGTATTCAGCATGAAAAGACGCCGCAGCCCTGGTCTGGTATGTGCTGAAATATGCAAGGTATAATCTGTCAGCACATTTAAAAGCAGTGGAAGACTTTCTTGCTGCAGGTTAGATATGAAGGTTGAGTCGAATCACCAAACTAATAATGAGATAAATAAGAAGGTACAGCTGGGATACACTCAGCTAAGCACAAAGACTGGAAACAAGGGGAAATAGCTTGACTCTGCCCACCAATCAACACATCTAAAGCTCCTGTGTTGAGCAGGAGATCAACACTGTGTTGTTTTCTTCCTGTGTGAAGAAAACAGTCTGTGGAATCCAGTTACTTGTTTAAATGATTCTCCATCATTTCATGTTACTGTGTAAGTCAATGTGTATTTTTCCCTCAAAATGTAGAATGTCAACTTACCCATTTGTAAATCAATCAGAACAGATTTAAAATTTCTACAGTGTGAATGCACAAGTTGTTTAATTAGAGTTATGTGTTTTATCAGTAAGGTGTCATGATCCACAGGAATGAACATTAAGTGGAAACATGGGAACAAATTAAGATGTTTAGAGTTTATCATTACATGTCCTTGCTGTGTTCCATTTCAACTGACAATCTCAGAGTCCAAAAAAGTGGGAATATAATACTTAAAGCTCAATGTCTCCCCCTTCTGGCTACAACATTAGATGCCCGTGTGTTTGCAAAGTAGGTCTAAACTGCAGTATGTGTCATGTTATGCTATACAACACCACGTAATCTCTCAGGTTCAGAGTGGAGGAACTAGTCCATGAAATCAGCCTGTGTGGTGCATTCTTACATGCTGGCTCACCTCAAGGCTCCTGGTGTTAGGTACAAAACTTGACCTGAAAACTTAATCTGAGCTGAAAACTAACTTTGGATCCTGCTGTTGTGATTATCAGCCGAGAATGAACGTGGCCAGAGGCTGCCAGATGTGGACACAGCACAACAGCAAAAGCTGAGAGAAAGACAGCGCTTTTTTGAAGAGGTCTTCCAGCATGATGTGGACGTCTACCTGTCCTCTGCGCACCTTTGCATCAGAGACTACAAGAGACGTGAGTTGGACTGGTAGCATCTCTGTGATTACATGCACTTTCAGACATAAACATTTTTTACCTTCCTCTTCTCTTGCAGCCCCCATTGGAAGCATCTCATCTATGGAGGTGAACGTGGACTTGCTGGACCAGATGGAACTGATTGACATCTCTGACCAAGAGGCTTTAGATGTCTTTTTCAGTTCTGGAGGAGAAGAGGGAATGCTGACGTCCCCTTTGCCAGGTATGAAAAACCACAACTAGAACTGAGATTATTGGATTTAACGGCAAAACTCAATCCTTCCATCTGATTCACAGTCCAACATAACAACAACAATGAAGAAGTCATCAGTAATGGCCTCTTTCGACACGTCCTTGAGGGTCTTGAAGCTAAGTCCCGCATGTCCTCCATATCTTCACACTCATCCTTTGACAGTCAAACCACCAGTGCTAACGGAGGATGCACTCCTGTAGTTGGGTCGGACGATGAGGAAACACACACTAGCAATGTCACGAAGACTGCTGCACCTCCAGATAAAGAGATTGTGAAAAGTCTTCTTGGATCTTCATCCTTGTCTTCGTAGGACTCACCCTTTCACATAATCAACTACAGTTGCTGACACCATGGCCAGAGGCTGAAAATCAGGCTTTGGCATGCAAACTATTGCAAGAAGCCAAGTCAATGTTCACTGTCTTACTTGTAGGTTGTAGGTGTTATGTGTGTGTTTGGAAGCCATGAACTTTTGAAGGCCTTGAACTGAAAATGAGGAGATTTGTGGTTATTTCACATCTGTTTAATTCCCATTATGGCATGTTTTAAAGGATAGGATTGTTTTCCTCATGTTTCTTACCTGACTTGTCAGTGATAAATAATGAATTTTGTACAGTATGAACATGAGCACAGTACAGTAGAGCAAACATTCAATTTAAAAAACATAATTGAATGAAGTGGGACCTGGACTTGTGGGACCTGGACAGAAGGTTTCTGACTTTTAACTGCATAATTTTTTAAAGTAATGCATTGTCCTGTCGTTTTTTTGCCAATAATTTCAATGTTTAACCAGATTCCTTTGCTTGAACAATAAAGAAATTGTAACATCTATTCATATGTTTCCAAAAATAACAAAACTTTTCCCGGATATTTTAGCTGGCTGTGCTTGTAGATAACAGTTAAAAATGTTGCTTCAGGGGAACCTTGAGGATGCCACAAAATAACCTGAAGTTCAACGTCATAAAAAAAACCTCTCAAACTAGTCAAGTTTGCAGAGTGCTGAGACCAGAGTGCTGTGGGTCAGCAACTATAAGACAGTGTTTGAAAACCCTGACTGCTGCAACCATTGTTCGGTTCTCAACAGCATGAGCAAACAGTCTCACACAGACACACACACACACACAGACACACACACACACACAGAAAGAGAGTGAGAGAGTCTGGTTTCCAAAACTTTAGGGGATATTACATTGACTTACATTTATTTCCTGGAGACTTTCCCTAACATAAAGTAAAACAGGCCATAATCGTAAACCAAGTCATCACAGTGAAATTTAATGATTTCCAGCATCTTGTCCCCATGAGAAAAGCCATGTTCCCACAAGTGATTGTGTAGTCATATTTAAGTCCCTATAATGTGAGTAATAACTTGTACACACCCATGCACAGATGTGTCTTTGTATAGCTGTGAGGACATTTACTGACGTAACACATTCCCTGGCCCCTTACTATAATCTCAACATTCACAGCTAAAACCCTAAAACGAAGCTTAACTCTGAAACAGCCCTTTGAGAGAGTGTACTTATTAGAAGATAAGTCTAAATATACAAATTTCCCCAAATCTTCCTACTTTTATCATTGTAAAGCTCAAACAGGTTCTCACAATGTATGGCCACACCAAACAGTGTAACCTGTGATTATGTGAGTATGTAAAGCAGAAGGGGCAGGGTCTCACCTTATTTTGCTCAAATATCAGGGAAGTCAGTCCTAGAATACTTGGAGCTGGATTTACTGAACAAGCAACATGCTCTGCTTTATCCTCTTGGTAGGTGGCAACATTGACTTCCATTCTTTTTTTTTCCTCTTTTGTAATCACTTTAAAGTTAATATTGAGTTTATGCATGTCTATTATAGATTATTGGAATGTTACCTAAAGGGGCACATTTGTTTTTGGGAGAATTAAAGACTAAAGTAACTGTTTTAATTATGTGTAAAAATTAGGCATTTGCATTTTTTCAGTTGTTGTTTTCTGGTAGTCTGCTGAGCTATAAGGTAAAGAATATGTTGTTTAATTGATGTTTTCTTTAAAGTCAGTGTCCTACTGCAGTAAGTGTAACACTGACCTTGTTGATGCACACATAGATGATACAAATATTTTGAATGGTTAAACATAAGGTGCAAATGATAAAATGCCTGTGCGTGTGCACTTAGGAACTGGTAATTATGCAGCACATCAATCTGGTTTAACTTCTAGTACACGCTTAAATGTAGGCCAGTGACTTTTCAAGGTGTTTCAATAGGTCAGCATATTATTCGTGTACGGTCACACATTTATTGCAAAGAATACTATTGCACTGTCCCTATTTGAATGTGTACACTTCATAGAAACTTGTTCACCAACTCCTCTGCACTATACATCTTAATTGTGGGTTAGGGGTTAGTCAGTCCTTCTGTACATATTATAACTTGACTGTGCACTTCAGGTTATGTTTGTTATGCAGGTTTACTATTTGTCAAGTGCTACCTGCTCAGATCTGCTGAGCCGCCAAAGACGTTCTTGGATTATCAACTCCTTTACAATTGAGGAGGGGCATGCGGGGCCCTTCCCATATGTGCTGGGCAAGGTGAGAAATCCACAAGTAAATTTTAACAAATAGACAGTTTCACTAATAGATTATATAATGAATTGTAATAAATACAATTACCAAACATATGAATGCTAAGCTTTTGAGACAGTCTGCTCATTGGTTTGTTATCTTTATTTCCCTATAATAAGCCTTGCTTTGACACTGGTTAAAACTTCAGTTTATCTCTCTTCTATCCAAATGTTTTGTAGATTGTGGGTTTTTCATCATTAAGATGTTTAACTGACTTATCCTTTCAAAAGCCAACTGTAAACTGTCTGGTGCTCTGTTGTAGATAATTATTGAGCGGGACTATCTAGTATACTTTGATCTCTATGGGGAAGGAGCGGATGAGGAGCCAAAGGGAGTCATCTCCATTGATAAAGAATCTGGTGCCTTGATTATCCATAAAGCTGTGGACTATGAGGAAAAGAAACTCCTTAAGGTTTGCCTCAACACATATTTCACACCAGCATCTCAGCTATGTCACATGGTTAATGACATTGACTTAATGAGTCTGCACACATGGGAAACTGTTAAGGCTGATTGCGCTGTCTAATTGAGCAATGAGCTGTGGTTGAACTGTTTTAAATGTCTGGCAAGCAAAGAAATTCAGCTGCTTTACATGGCGCATATGGGATGTGTATAATACCCATTTTTCTAAAGTAAAACCCAATTAATTTTATAAATCTCTATCAAGGGTTTATTTTAAAAAAAAAGACACTAAAACGTAACAATATTTTTGGATCTTTGTTTTACCCAATTTAATATCACAATCACCACATCCTGCATAATCAATTTTTCTTCATGGTGTAATTAACTTTAAGTGTCTTTCTTACTATAGCTGGTATTTGAAGTGAGAAAGAAAGATTTCGCAATTGACACTAAATTAGGACTCGAGATTTCCATTCGGGACATCAACGACAACCCGCCACGATTTCAGAGTAATCTATACGAAATACATGTAGCTGAAGATTGCATACAAGGTTAATTTATCAAAGAATATACACTCTCAGCTGTGTTTTCTTACTCGCTCCATCTACTAAAGTCCTCTCTTTGTATCTATGTCATTTTGCAACAGGCACCGATCTCCTGAGAGTTGTGGCTCATGACAGAGACCAGAGTGGGACCCCAAACTCCACATTCCACTATGAAATCAAACATACTTCTCCCAACACTGCAAACACTGAATTTTTCATTGATGCGGAGTCCGGAGCAATTTCATTCAAAGGATGTTTGGATCATGAGGCAGGAAATTGTCTTTCATATGTCAGAACCACAGTGAGATGTGTAGTACATTTTATAGATGGACGTGATAGTGGCATTTCCTGTTCCGCTATAACTCAGAGAGAGAGAGAGAGGGAAGGTGTGAAAACCCGCTCGATCGACGCACAATTTGAAATAAAACCGAAACTGTCTTTATTTTACAGCACATCACATGCATGCAACTAATAATAATGGTTCAATCATTCGACTACAGCGGCAGTTGAGCGATAAAAACATCATAAACACGCCCACTCGATCACTTTTATTCCTCCAACCGGTTCGGGACGACTTTATGCGCAGAATACCGACTTTGCACTAGGGGGCTCGAGTGGATATAATCCGAATAATGTCGGCAGCGGTTTATTTGGAAAATTCTGTTCACACATACACCCAAAAGTCAGGATAATGTCAGAAATCCAGTACATGTCTGAAAGGAGCTTATGACCTGTGTCCAGCTTTATTGCTTTGATCATTTTCTAATTACGTGACATGAGGTTGGGATGAGCTTAATGACTTGAATGAATGTATTTTATATGGGTTAGGAGTTATCTATATTTCTTGCAGGATGTTTAAGATTATTTCAATATAGGATGGCTTAGCAACTGGTTTTGTGAAAGGACACCAATGATGTTCATTTGATTTTATTAGGTGGCTAAAATGTACACATTACTGGTGGAGACCAAAGACCATGGGGAAGTAGTCAGCCTGTCCAGTTCTACTACTGTTGTTATTTATGTCCAGGATGGCAACAACCACCTACCAACCATTAGCGGACAAACGGTAGGCGTGGTTACATAAACTTCCCAGGGCAAATATTTTGTTGGGCCCCCGTTGACCCCCCCCTTGACATGTTAATGTAATTACTTGCCTTCAAACGCAAAAAGACACAATAAACATTTTCAGAATCAGAAAACTGCTTTTTGCCAGGCACAGCCAAGAACACATAAAAGGAAATTGTCTTTGTGTCAAGTGCATACACATAATCTAGAGTATAAATTTTGAGTTGCATACAGTAATAACTCCACATTTGTATGTTTTTTCAGTTTCAACAACATTAGAAATATATTCATTAATCATAATCACAGTGATCATCTTAATTCAATCGTATACAATATTTTAAATTAGCTTAAAAAAGACAGCATGTATGCTGGATGTCTAGGTGAACACGTTACCAATATGAAGTAACATATTTCTACATTTTCTCCTTTCATCTGCACCTTGGATTCATTCATTAGGGCACTGGCAAAGTAAAGGAGGATGAGATTGGTTCCTCTCCGCTGTAGCTGCATGTTACAGACAAAGATACCCCAAACAGCTTAGCATGGAGAGCTAGGTACACGATACAGGGTGATGAGGGAGAGCACTTTAAGATTGAATTAGACCCAGACACCAAGGATGGCATCCTGACAGTAGTGAAAGTAAGTGCTGTTTAGATTATTTGGATGCATGCTTTACATTGCAGTGACACCCAGCTGTACATGTAATTATGACACACATGTTTGTATGTACGTTCCTGTCCTTATGGGCAGTGTCCAAATATTTACACACAAAACCATTTTTGTAGTTAATTTTTTTTTTAAAGAATTCAATGATTTGCAAAACATTTGAAATCATGTTTCAGTACAGAAATAACATCAAGTCAAAATAGCAAAAATCTGATCCCTTAAAAGTGTGAGGCTCCCAACATATAACCCATCAAAGCAGCTGCCTCTGTTATAACATTTCCCATGTTGTCCTTGTAATATTTACAATCCAGTCCGGTAGGTATCAAATTATTTGCAATTCCCTGTATTTTCCACCTTTTGTGGAAAAGGGATTTGTATGTGAACCTGACTGATACATGTTTAATTTCAGCCTTTAGATTTTGAGAAGGGAGCACACAGGGAGTTGTCCATCTCAGTGGTCAATGAGGCACCATACGTCTCTTGTAAAGTCAAGAAGAGGACATCCTCAGGTCTCTGGACTATTGATACAAGTGAAGGTTCAAGTGCAAACCAGCCTCACTCTGTAAAAGTCATCATTGAGGTAGAGGATGCCAATGACCCTCCAGTGTTCAGTCCGACTGTCAAAGAAGCTGTGCTGAAGGAGAACACACCCACTGGAACCTGGGTTGAGAAAGTGACAGCAGTCGATCCCGACACCAGTCACGCACATGATTTTGTGTAAGTAGGATGTTAATTTTCACATGTGTGAGCTTTGATCTAAAGCCTCCTATAATAAAACATGTTGTGTCTGTCCACAGGTACAAGGTAGGACATGATCCAGCTGGCTGGGTGATGGTGGAGCCCCAGACTGGCGATATCACTACAGTTAACTCCCCAGACAGAGAATCTCCTCATGTTGTTAACGGTGTCTACAACATTTTGCTCCATGCAGTGGATAACGGTAAATAATTAAAGAGTTAATGGTTGGAAAATGATTGCATTTATTTATTTAAATCGATAAGTTTATAAAAGTTAAACAACATAGCTAATGATGGCCTACAACATTGGCTCAGCCACAGCATTAATACCACTTGGTGGTTACAATGTTGTTTATTTTAAATTTGTATGAACTAATAAATGGTGATTTATCATTATGAGTTAATCACCTGTCACCACAAAGTGGTGTTAAAATCAGCTCCACCCTTACCAGTGATCTTAGTTATCATTGTACATTTTGCAAATACATTGTTTTCTTTGTATTCATTACCATTGTACTTTAATTAAAAAAGATAATTTGCTAAGCACTTTTACTCGTGTATTAGATTTGAAGTGGTACTTGTAGTGGGTATTTGAATTTGTGTACTTCTATCACCTTTGCAAACTGCACACCTCTGCTCGGAGTGGCCATGTTGCCCTGACATTTTTAAGGTCACAATGTTGCGGCTTATCGGTGTCTGCATTTTCTCCCTCTCTCTTTTTTAATCCCATGGACAGGTAACCCACCATTGACAGGCAAATCTACCCTCCAAATCCATGTGACCGACGAAAACGATAATGTGCCACAGCTGACAATGGACTATTTGGATGTATGTGCATCTCACAACCTAATTATCACCAACATCACAGCCTTTGACCTAGATGAATATCCTTTTGGAGGGCCTTTCACATTTGAACTGCTGGGGGATGTTAAAGGAAAATGGAAACTAGATCCCTCATATGGTAGAGAAACCTAGGCTGTGTAGTAAATATATATCAAATATTCAATACTAAAAACAATCACTACATTTTGTGACCATTTCTCACAGGTTACACAGTTGGTTTGGTGAAGCAGCCCGATGTGAATGCTGGCTCACACATAATTGATCTGAAGATCTCTGACATGCAGGGACAGTTTGGGGTTTATAACCTCAGTGTGACTGTGTGTGTGACTGCTCTGTGATGCCTAACTGCAGAACACAGAGAAACATTGCCACCAAAGCTGCATCTGGTGCATTCGGCATAATCTTTGCATCACTTTTTTTACTCCTGTGTAAGAAACAAAGTCACTGCCATTTTGTTATGTATATACACTGTACTGAGAAGTTCTAAAACTCACTCATGTTGAAACTTTTTGTCCATCTGATAGGTCTGCTGATGGGGGTTGTCGTCTCCTGCAAAAAAGAGTTCGCAACTTTGCAGATCAGTGATTCCTCTGGAGATACTCTTCTAAAATCAAACATTGAGAAACCAGGAACGGACTGCAAAGTCATTACTCAAACAATTACAAATAAGTCATTGATAGCTTTGCATATTTCTTTCTGGGCAATCACAAGGAATAATTTTTCTACTATTTTTCCCCCTCAAGGTACCTGATTCTGTCCTCCAGTCACCTGTAGTATCCATTGCTATATACAAAGACCCATTTAACTGGCAAAGTCACTATGATGGAACGCAATACATGTCCTTATCAAAAATGGTGAGTACTGAGGGAATTCATAGGACAAGTTGCCCCGTTATTACGGGTTAAACTGAAAACACTGAATAGCAAACTGAAAACAAAACTAGGTCTCTCCAACAGAACAGAAAGCAAGTTGATCTTTAAGTTTTCCTCCACATACATTGGTACAAGTACTGTTGTAAATGTAAGATTTAAAGGCTGCTGAGCAGCCTTACTGAAAATGTTGCTCTTGTCAATGTCTTCAACAGGATATGGAGAAAGACACCTTTCAAAATTCTGGGGATCATCAAAGTGAAAATTTCTCCTACATGTTCAAAGACTACTGGCATCAGGGAAATACACACTCACTGATGGTCAGTGCATTAAAATATTTATGTCTTTGCTACCCATGTTTTAACTTTTCTAATCCTAGAAAACCTGAATTCTCCAGTAGGCAATGGCTATTACCACACCCACCAGATAAAGTAAAAGTTGCTCACTTTTTGCTCACTGTTACTGTGAAGCTAAAGAAACTTGATCTTAACGTAAGCTTGTTGTGTTCAGCAAGAAGACATGGGCACAGTGAATTTCCACTATACAAGGGACTCAAGCTATGCATTGGATGCTGCTCTCGAAACACTACTCCATTGGGTTGGTAATACATACAGTTTACTGAACTGGTAGTGCTGTGACGTAAGCCTGCAGCAGTAAAATTATGTTTAGCTTGACTGATTTTTACTTTTTGCAGAGGCTCTCCACTCTGCAGGAGATTGAGGATGATCTGCTCAACTATGAACCTCACCTCTATGAGGAGGAAGGGGACTCAGATGATCCCTCTGACCTAGACACTATGACAATTCCCAGTGATGATTCATTTCAGATAATGCAGGAAGACTTGGGCCCCAAGTTCAAACAACTGGCTTTGATTTGTAAGACACCACATACAGAAATCTGATACAAATTGTCTCAAACTGATATTTTGAAGCAAGGGGCCATCATTGTAAAATTCTTTGGTGCAGTTTGGAAAGCTACCTTTAAGAAATTATAGTCAAGAACCACTTCTGTTAATCACATGTTTAATGTCACTGTTACGCTTGTTTCTACAGTTTACTTTAAGGATAATAAAGGAAACTAAAAAAAAAAAAATTAAAGTATGGCTGTCTGTCCACTGGACTTCAAGATAGTCTAAGAGCAATTTGAAAGACTGTCAGAGAGATTTAATATATTAGACATTTTGGTGAAAAAAAAAAAATAAAGCTCATGCCTGGTAGCCTGTTTAAATACCACTTTGCATGTTTCAAAACCCTTAATGAATAACTTTGCTTCTAGGGCACAACTGCCGGATAAAATAAATTCCTCTCCCATTTCATATAAAGGATCCAGTACAATATTACCCTCACTGTACATTTGGGATAACAAAAAAAAACATCTTTGTTTCAAGAGTTTCAAAAAGGGGAAAATAGGGATGCACCATTTGTTTTAAATAAGTAGAAAACTAAAATATTTACAGGATACAGAAAGACCATCAAACAGAAAAGCCCTCACACCCTCCCACCACCAACTTGTGGGAGGGGTCGCTGCTCTGTGGCGCTCTGCCCTTTACGTCCTCGGCCCCTGAATCCTCTGCCTCTCAGGAAACGACCAGGTACTCCAAATGTTTCCATGTTCAACTTTTTCTCCTCTGCCCATGTTCTCCTGAGAATGTTCAGTTATGATTAGAACTTGTCATTTTATTCATTTAAAAAAAAAAAAAAAAAAAAAAAAAAGTACACCAAGTTTAGTTGAATAACCATTTATATACCTTTACATGCCAAGAAATATTGTATTTTACCATTACTGTAATTGTTGATTTCCTGTACTTTTGCAGCAGGTTGTAAAAAGAAAACTAATGGCTTATAGGCTAATAAAACAACTATGTTGGCAAAGCATTAAAAAACCCCAAAAGCAAGTGTAAGGAACCATGCTCCTCAAGGGCAGCAGCCCTGCTTGCTTTTCCAACTATCCCTGCACTACCCACTGCTCCCCTAGGTTTCAATTGACTAAACACACCTGACCCAGGTAATCAGCAATGAGTAGATCAGAGATAATTGAACACATTGACTTTTCCACCCCTAGCCTAACATGATCACCTGGGCTTGGACTCTGATGAGATGTTGTCAAAGAAGCATTTCGCTTTGTCATAGTACTTATCGCCAAGGGTTTCCTCCTCCTGCAGAACCTGACTGTCCTGGCCTTCCCACGAATCCGCCTTCTCAACTGCAGCAATTTAAAAAACAAAAATGCACAAAGGTGTTTTTACATTTGTCACCAAACTGATACCAACTTGTGTTTTTTTTTTTTTTTTTAAATAAACATACCAACAACCTCCTTTGTAAGATCATCTTTAAACAGAGCATTTGCAGTTTCAAAATCAAAATCTGACTCAAACTGCAGCATTGTGGGCTTTGAGTTCTTGACAATAAGTTGGCCTCTGCTTCGGTTTCTGGACCTGCGACTGCCTGCATGCGAGCACCAGATAAAGTTCAGACAAAAACAATGTAAAATTTGTTAAGCCATCTGGTCTTGGTTATTTACTTTGACAAGTGCTGCTGTCACCTTCTTTAGATGTGACTAAACACCAGAAAGTGTAAAGATAATGTTGATGTTCTGTCCCCAAAAAAACCCAACAAAAAAAAAACAATTAAGCTTAATATGCATTTTAAATGCAATACCTTGTTTTTGCTTCTGCTTCTCATTACTTTGGCTTTGAATTCTTGATGTAATTGGCTGAGGGGATGCCAGACCTAAACATGAAGTGAAAAAAAAAAAAAAACTTATTTAAGTTGTATTAAAAGTAATAGTTTTGTGTTGAGAATCCTCATCACTCACTGCTGGGAAGGTTCTCCTTCTGAAGCTGGGAACTCTCCTGGCCAGAGCGCTGGGATGGGCGAACAGCTTGTCTGCTCTGTGGTTGGGGTAAAGTCTTCCCCCTTTTCTGAGCATCACTGGTCAATGGCACAGTCTGGACAGCCTGCTCAACCATTGGGGCTCTTCTGGTTGGGATTCCCTGAAGTCCTTTTATTGACAACAAGAAAGGACAAAGAAAAAAAAATGTTTGGGCTCGATTAACTGCAAACACCGAACATATGAGCATCTCAAGATATGGTAACTGTACCTAAGCCAAGTGCTACATTGTACTGCTGGTTGAGTAGAGAACTAGCAGCCAGCTGGCTGTACGTGGGCATAATGTCCCTGTATGGACTCCACCGTGGATGATAGGCAGCTCCTGCACTGCCTAAGGAGGACTACATTTACAAGAATTACAACAAAGAAAGTTGTTTCCATTTTTTAACCTTTTAATAACAAAGATATCTACAACATTGGAATAAAAATAAAAAAAAAATCCAATTCACATACCTGCACAATAGCAGGATCACAGGGCAGTCCATGATGGGGTTTTGGTGATTCTGATACAGTGATATCTTTGATGTCGCTTCCTCTGAATATTATGTATTCATAAACGTCATCTTTGGGTGGCACAGGCCTATCTGTGTGCCGGTCCTCGGTCCCATACGATTTAACTGAAGGAATATAAAGTTAAATGGGCAGGAAAAAAATGGCAAGAATCGTTAAATCTCGAGCAGTGTAAAAATAAAAAACCCCTACAGAATACAGAAGCAGCTCAACTGCAAAGAAAATAGAAAGAAAAGAAACCCACGTGTAACCAAGAGCACGTTTCCAACATACCTTTGGCCAAAGCAATCGTGGACCTTTCTGTGTCGACAGAGGACAATATTCCTTCATAACGAATCTGTGCCTTTGATATCAAACTTATTTTACTACCTATGTAAGGTGTGCCCCCTCCAGCACTCATGTTTGCATAGGAAATGCGTTTTCAAATTGACGGTTAAATCGCAGAGCAATAAGCCACAGCGCACACCAGACACCAGCTAATCACTAATGTGAACAATCAGCTGCCACCTGTGTGTTTTATAACGTTTCTGCAGGGCCACCTGTGCGTCAACGGGGGTTAGTTTCTTTAGGCATCAGGCGTACACCGCGAGCAACAATGGGGGCCGGATCCTAGGTGACACAGGGTGATGACCTCTCATAAAACTGTCGTGATAAAGCCTGATAGACACTGTTTTCCACACGACCGGAAACTGAGGTAGCAAAATTAGTAAATAGGGCCGCAGTAAAAACATGATTTAAAAAAAATTATTTGTGACGCGTGACTGGGTTAATAAATAAATACTCTATTGACACAATGTTTGGTTATTCCACTTAATCTTGAAGGTCTACAGACCTTTATATGGCTTGAAATCGTGTCAAAAAATAAAAAAGGGAGTTGAAAACGGAATTGAAACTAATATTAACAGAGCTATGTTGTACAAAACGAGACGATGAAGCCACATTTTAACGTTAAAAAGAAAACAAAAAGTGAAAGTTGGCATACTGAGAAATATGAAGCACGCTTACATTTAAGTTATTCTATGAGCCATGTATAGTTTTTAATCTTTTCTAATTCCCTCATCTTTTTAATACGTACCTGTAATTCCTGGTATACCGATTAGAACAAAAAACACCATGCTTTTCTTAAATAGCTAGATGCCTAATCGCACCTCGTGCAGCATAGTGCGCAGTTCAAAATGTATCATGTCTTGAAATATAGATCAACGTAGCCTGCCAGATACTATTTATTAAAATTCGTTTATAGTCAATTCTAGAAGGTGCCATGGTCTCTCAAACTCATATCTAAGCTCGTTGAATGGCTTAAGAACTACAGCATTGAAATTTCACAACACTAAAGTAAATGTGTTTAAATTGAGCATTGTCTAAAATCGGCGCTTGTGGGGAGTTTGGCCACACTAAACCCATGACAAGCTGATAGCAGTATTTCCTCTCTACAAAGAGGGTGGGGCGCCCTCAAACGCCTCTTTACAACAGCAACTTCAGTTGATGGCCAGAACACTGCAGCCATCTTGCACAGCGCATCGATAGTGATTCAACTCTGAAATTTGGTGTGTTAGCTTGTGGCAAACCACGTTATTATTCCACCAAAAGTCACACGCTACGACTATAATTCGAAAAAGTTGTCGAGATGAAGTAAAGTCGCCGTCGTCGAATAAATATTTAATGAAACTGTTTCGTCTCCGATAAGACGTTGTTCCGTCTCTAACATCCCGTGGAATGACAGCTGAAGCCATTGGTTCCGCCTTTTAGAATGTTGAACAGCCAATCACAGCTCGACGAAATCCCCGCACGGAGACGTATACTTGTTGTGCGCACGCGCACGTCAGTTGGTAAGTACCTCACTTCTCACAAGCTCGCAGAAGTGTGAAGATGGCGGTTGGCCCTGGCCCGTTGGACGAGCTGTTTTTACACATAGAGGTGAATAAAGCGGTAGTTAGTCATCCTCTCCAGTCTGTAGAGTCACAACTGTCGGTCTTGTGTCACAACAACCACTGGGCTAGGCACGAGGCAGCCGGTAATTACATTGTTATAGTTCCGGGACAAGGGGGTAGCGCGAGCTAATGTCCAGCTGGGACCTGGTCAAGACGATTGCTAAAGCAGGTACGCTGTAATTACTTATGCTGTTTTCCTCTTTGTCTCCGTGCATACACGAGAAGCAAGCGCCGGAGCTGACATAAAAAAGCGCTAGATGTGTCAAAGTGGTGTCCCATCACATTCAAGATTATTTGTGCTCCTAAACAAGTTGAAGCGCAGGGGGTCTCAGCATAGCCAAGTCCCCATGGTTCAACTATGGACGCATCGACGGCCAGCACGGACTCCACAGCGGGACAGGACCCTGGTAAAACACTTGTTGTTAGTGGCGATGTAACTTCTCTTCCTAACCACCAAGGGAAAGTAGGCTCATACCCAGTTCAGACTTTCAATGGGAGCCAGGCTATGAACTCACACAATTCAGGAAGCGCTGCCCCTCTCGGGGGCACGACAGTGACAAGTGGCAGTGGTAACAACAGCGGTCCTGCCGTATCTGTCACAGCTGTCAACAGTGGAACAGTGTTGTCGAAAGGGCTGCCCACTGCGATAATGCCCCTTTCGTCAAACAGTGTAATTCAGACGCCCCTCATGAACTCACAGAGTGTCGCCGCCTCAGCTCAGCCTGTGAGCCAGACCACAGGACCCACTGTGACACTCGTCAGGCCGCCTATGCAAACCGCGGGGTCAGGTGCAACTTTGAATGGCAACAATGATGCGATTCCCGCGCTGCTTACCAATACAACGGCTCAACCAGGTATCGGCATACAACCTCCGCTTGCAAACAATGGCCCGCTGTCCAGTTCGGTGTCTGTCAGCGCAGGGTCGCACATTATCAAGGCAGAGCCGCCCACGACAATAATACAGTCTGCGCCGCAGCCAGTTGTCACTCCGGGCGCCGTCAGCGCTTCGGTAGCTGTCGGTCAAGGCGGAATCCGAGCCATCACGCCTCAGACGTTGGCCCCAAGACTCCCCCAGGCGTCCCCAGGACAGCCTAGTGTCCACAACTTTCAGCTCCCCCCGGGTGAGTGAAATCAGAACTTTATACCGCATGTTCATAGGTGGTTATTTCCATAGAACTGACTTTTATAATTGATTTCATTATTAGAAACACTGAGTGATAAAGCTAAAACGTAATGTTAGTCTAGCACAAGAATTTATAGAAAGTGTGTGTTCAGACTATCTGATACCACAGCCACATCTTTAAATAACTGAAAACCACACATTTGATTTGATGGTGTTTATTGTCTGTCGTGGTTTAGCTGTTACCTTAATTTGAGGTACAGCTTCTACTTAGCAATTTCATGTGAACAGTCTGATATATTTTCCCACTTGTCCAGGGATGGTGCTTGTACGCAGTGAAAGTGGACAGCTGCTGATGATTCCACAGCAGGCTCTGGCCCAGATGCAGGCCCAAGTACAAGGAGGCCTGGCACCTCGGAGTGCTACACCAACAAACGTGCCTCCTGGCCAGGTATGATCATATTGTTAGGCTAGTATGAGCTTTATGTTGGAAACCATTATCTTTTTTTTTTAGTGGCTTGCTCAGTATCACAGTATGTTTGCTGCTTGCGTTCCTGCCTACAGCGCAGAGAAGCTCCAGTTGAGGACAATTTTACAAATATTATAGCTTATTTAGGTACATTGAAAGGTTTTTATGAATACATTTATCAGTAGGTAGATATTTTTGTTTTTTTCTGAAAGTGAATATTACACATTACATCACTCTTTTTGCCTCATCTCAGGCTCCAGGAAACACCATTATTAACAGACAGGTGACTCCCAGCCCCATCATCCGACAGGGCTGTCCAGCGCCAGCGTCACTTGCTGCAACGACAACTCTTCATAGACCTCCTGTCCTTCAGGTAACCGCAGCAGCTGGTGTCAAATAATTGGTGACATTGTTTAATTGGCTTGTTGTATCAGGGGTCACCAACCTTTTTGAAACTGAGAGCTGCTTCTTGGGTACCGATTAGTGCGAAGGGCTACCAGTTTGATACACACCTTTGAAATAACAAATTTGCTCAATTTACCTTGACCTTTTATGTTATTATTGATAATCAATTACATTAATGATATTCATCGATGTGAAGACACGGATCATGTTAATGATTTCTCACAATAGCTATCAAATGTGATTTTAAAAAAGAATAACAACAAATAATTAGATGCAGCTCATTGGTAAGTGGCGCTAGGGTGAGTTATTTTTAGAACAGGCCCATGGGCTACTCATGCAGTCCTTGCGGGTGACCTGGTGCCCACAGGCACCATGTTGGTGACCCCTGTTGTACATTATTTTGTGTCAATTACCTTTCAGACTTTCTCACTTACTATGTAATATCTGGAGTATTATGTGGCAAAGCACTTCGACCACAGAGTGTAAACATATCTAATTTACAATTTGAACTTGCAGTAAAAGGCAAAATTCTCTATCTGAAATTAGATCATCAAAATTCTATTGTAATACACCATAATATTACCCGGTAATTTGTCAATAGTCACATTCATCAAAACTAGAACATCGTATGTTAGATTCTTTATAAGCTGTTTGGTTTTCATATGGTGTGTTCTTTCCATCTTGGCTTGAACAAAAGGTTCTCCATAAATATCTAACAAAACCAAAACTTCCTCATCTCTCCACCCACCTCCATCTCTGTTGTTGTTTTCCTCTATGTGTATTTTTACCGAACTGTGAGACACAAAAATTTTGATCTGACAGTTCTGACAGCGGTCACATTGTCAAAGATCATGATGATAGAAATCAGAGCCACATATAATAGTGGACCAAATCCTATTGGAAAAAATATGATTTGGTTTGTCTACACCTTACAGAAACAAATCAGATCAGTCTCATGAGGGCAGAGATCACATTTGGGCCACTTCAGCATAGACATAAACTGAATATTTCCAATGTGACGCCGGAATTATCTTGTTAGTGTATCTTTAAAGATCATGCAAACTCTCTACAGAAAGATGGTTTTTTTTACAATGTAAATAAATATTGTTTTGTTTATTTATTTCAGTTTATTGGCAATCGTGTTCATTGGTTCCTATATTTACTAGTTAAGACCTAAACCGACAGAATATCTATTTTATGAGAGCTATTGTATTAATTTTCTTACCTATAGAGATCGCGATGTTCTGGACTCTGGACAGGACGTCTTAAGCCATCATCTAGATACAAGGATGCCACAAAACATAGTTTTGTAATATTAAAAAAGGAAATCAAAGTTTGTGCACTACCATGAAGTTGTATAGCCTGCATTTGCTAAATAGAATTAAAAGAATGGGTTTTTATTCTTGGCCATCACTCTACTCGCCACTGTATTCAGCGGGACTGTAGCCAGGTTACAGTATTGTTTTTGACAAGAACAGGTAAACAACAACGGGGTGATTTCTTGTGTGAATTTCTTCAGCTCAAAATCTGAGGCACATCTGAAGCATGTGTCTCATCAGAGGATGCCATAACATTCAAAAGATTCAGCAAAAAACACAAATTATCTTGATGTACCACTGAAGCCCCAAAACACAACCAAGTGCTTTTTTTTTCTTTTAAAAGTGAACACCCATCTAAAATTCAGTGCATTAGATGTGCACCTGTTTCCTCTTATGAACCAGAGGTTTGTTTGATGTATTAGAGCAACCCACACTCTCCAGTAATGGGGGGGGGGAGTTGAAACCTTTCAAAAACCTAAATAACATGTCATGATGGCAATATCTCTATTCCCAGAGCACTGTTGGGGCTGCAGTGGCAGGAATGACCCCCAGCTCCGTCACTCAAACAGCTGCGACTGCCGTTACCTCAGTAACACTGAGCAAGGTTTGTTGTGCTAACCCCAAGGAGTGTAGAGTTAATGTCAAATAAGGAAATGTAGTAAAATGAGGCAAAGCATGCTGTGATGCATTTTTATTCTGTAAAGTGCCCTGAGATGACTTTGTTGTGAAATGGCGCTATATAAACAAAGTTGAATTGAATTGAATTGAATGCATAACTGGTTGTTAAGTGAGTCCTGGATTTTTTTACAATCTGAGTTTTGTGTTTATGGCAGGAGACAATTGAAAATGTGAAGAAATGTAAGAACTTCCTGTCTACGCTGATAAAGCTAGCATCCACTGGGAAGCAGTCAACAGAGACTGCAGCAAGTGTAAGAGAGCTGGTCAAGAACCTGCTGGTGAGTGAGCTGTACAGCTGATAATGAAATTAACAGAACAATCGCAATTGGTTATTTTTATTATTTGCACTTTGTTAAGAACTATGATAAGGTATATAATTATTCAAAATTAGAAGTTTTTTTGATTTGCCAAAACCTTCAACTAAGGGACTGTATATGTGACAGATCTCTCACCTAGCTCTTTATGTCTTGTACCAGGAGGGCAAACTAGAAGCTGAGGAATTTACCAGCAGATTGTACAAAGAGCTCAACTCCTCACCACAACCATACCTTGTGCCTTTCCTCAAGGTAAAACAACTTATATTTTACTGTCATTTTTATTTCAGTGAAATATATGTTTTCGGGTTTTTTTTTAGACCAGAGGAAAATTAATTTCATATTGTACATTCCTGCAATGTTTGTCCTCCTGTTCACCATTTGTAGCGAAGCCTCCCAGCCTTAAGGCAGCTCACCCCAGACTCAGCTGCCTTCATCCAGCAGAGTCAGGTCCCTCAGCCGGCCTCAGGTCCAGTGTCTTTCACCTCACCTAGCACCACCACAGTGGTCCTCAGCAGCCCAGCCCCTCGCATCACTGCTACGATCAGCAGGCCACAGCTCCAGCCGGTCATCACTAAGCCAGGACAGCCCACCTCACTGGTAAACTGACTATTCAATATCTCAGACGTGAGCTCAACTTAACTTTTAACCCCCTTAAAATACACAAATTGCTGTAGTAAAAATTGTATTCGCAGCATTTTACTATTACACTTTCAGGTTTTCCAGCCTCAGCAGCAGAGAGCATTGTTGAGACCTCAGGTAACATTACAAACATCCCCCATGGTGGCTCTCAGGAATCAGGCACCTGGCCGCATCATTCTGGGACAGCAACAGGTCCAGCTTAAAGAGTTGCAGCCAGGTGAGATTGTCATTCTTATATTACCTCTCTGTTCATTGGTGTGTCTTTCTTTGGATGATTAATGGTATGTATGTATATTTTGTTTCCCTGCTAGTTCCTGCGAGGCCAGAGGTGCCATCTGTTTCTAAACAAGTCACAGCTGCAGCCTTGACTATGGCTCAAAAGAACAAATTGAAGGAGGCGGGTGGCACTTTCAAGTAAGAACAAAAACAAATGTGTTCAAATTTGTTAATTTAGAGTATGAAATGTTCTTTTTGTAACTCTGTAACTTTATTTTAACAAGCCACATTTAAAGGCAAATAACCTGTCACATAATAGCTTTAAAAAACATAATTTTATCCAAGCGTCAGTCCTTCAAGTGAGTCATTGTCATCACACTTGATTGGGTTTTCCTCACTTATGTTTACAGAGATGATGATGACATCAATGATGTTGCCTCAATGGCTGGAGTGAACCTGTCAGAGGAAAGTGCTAATATCTTAGCAACCAATTCTGGACTAGTAGGAGCAGTGACACATTCCTGTAGGGATGAGGCTTTTCTCTCCTGCGCCATGCTGCAGAGAAGAATGCTAGAAATAGGTGATTAACTGACACCATTAAGGACTCTACAGCATCCATCTTTTCATCCATTTCCTAAAGCACCAAAGTGTTGTTCTGGTTCTTTTCCAGGTAGACGTTATGGTATTACAGATCTGGGTGCAGATGTGGTGAACTATGTCTCCTATGCTACACAGCAGCGACTTCAGAACCTGCTTGATAAAGTTTCCCAAGTGGCCCAGCAGAAAATTGTCAATTTTAAGGTTTGTTTACAGCTGCACTATAGTCACAGCCACACTCCAAGTGATGGGATATTGGATTAAACATATCTCAAACAAATCTTTTCAGACAGATAATGCTGGTTTGTCCATTATATGTACGTTTTTATGCAAATAACGACATAATTTCCTAAATGTGCAATAATCTCTGCCGTACAGTCTTATTTTTTCTTAAGCTTTTGTGACTAATGTCGCCGTCCTTTGACAGGAGGATGACAACTATGAGCAGAGCAGTGATGTTCGCACTCAGCTTAAGTTCTTTGAGCAGCTGGACCAGTTAGAGAAACAGCGGAAGGAGGAACAGGAGAGAGAGATCCTCCTGAAGGCAGCTAAGGTACATTGTTACAGGGAGGCAAATAATCTATCCAGGCTTTGCCAAAACAGGTTCTTGACATAGAATTTGCATCATAAACTTTAAAAGTTTGTTGACTTTATTCAACTTCTTTAATTTTGAAACATATGCAAATGCTACAGTATCTTTAGTCCCACACAACCTGTGCTTTGGCTCTACCCTCTGGCAACATCAATGGCTAATGTGTCTTTCTTCTCCAGTCTCGAGCTCGCCAGGAGGACCCAGAGCAGCTGCGTCTGAAACAGAAGGCAAAAGAGGTAGGAAATGGAGAGAGAGGGAATCCACACGTCTCTGTTTCTGGATGTTTAAGCATTGTGTGCTCAACTTTTATGTTGGTATATATGTGTGATCCAGATGCAGCAGCAGGAGCTGGCTCAGATGAGACAGAGAGAGGCCAATCTGACTGCACTAGCAGCCATAGGCCCCAGGAAGAAGAAGAGGATTCTGGATTCTCTATCTTCCTCTTCTGCAGCTGAGGTAACAGTACATTACTCTTGTGCTTTGGTTTATTATAAACAGCTTTAAAGTCACGATGTGCATTTGTACATTTTTCACCTGCAACATCTCCACAATGCAGAGAACATCTCTTTATGTTAACTCTATGTATTACTTCAAACAGGATGCATGCACATGCCAAACATGACTCAACAAAGACACTGTAGGTTTAATGTGAAAATCCTGTATCATTGACAGATACCTGCTGGTGGTCATCTGTGCTCATACCTGGAGAGAACAGTGTTATGAATCTGATTAGTTCAGGCACTAGACTAGTGCACACTCAAATGTTTCTGCCAAATGTTTTAATCACATTATATATTTACTCAAGTCAACAGTCAGATTTCGATGATACAGTGTTCATTATTCTGGTTCTGTAGTACCTGAAGCTCTCTGCTATTATTGGTTGAGTTTATTGATTTTTGTTTTTGCTACCAGACATTTGTACCTGGTATTGTTCTTTTTATGCATGTTTTGGGATCTGTTCCATTTAGTGATTCATTCACTCCCAAGTGAACCTCTTACTGTTGTTTGAATTCAGTGGGGAGAATCTGCAAGAGTTTGGCCTGTTCGGCAAAAGAACCATTTACCATTTGCTGCCAAAAATGGCCCTGTATTTTTGGAGTGTGTGCGACAGGAATGAATAATATAAAAACACGTTTAGGAAGCATTGGCTAATATGTACTGTATCCTCCATTTCCTTTAAGTCAGGTTCCAACAATTTAAAGAAGATGTCCACTTTCTGCACCTCTCTGTCACAATAGTGCTGCCTTCTTTTGAATTTTTATATTTCATTTTTGAAAAGAAAGAATTGCATTATAGTGCAAATTGTTGTACTGTAGCAGGGAATTGGGTGATGTGACAGTTTTCATTAATTGTAGCAATGCTTGTGTTACTACAATACTGAAATAATTTGCATGACATTACGGGTTCAAATAGGGGCATTTTTAGGGTTCCTAGTTATGTACTGTTTGACTTTGGAAAACTACTAGACCATTGTCTAGTTGAATGTTGTCTTTTTTCCATTTCAAAACCTGTGTTGCAATAGTACACATGCACCTGCAACTGTTTCAACCACTTATCTTTTACTTTTAGACAACACTTCAACATGTGTACATAACTTCATTATAATTTATTTACTACTGATGATGTTTTCATCATTTATCTGTTACCTTTTAGCTAGTTTTTTTTTGTTTTGTTTATCCTGACTTTTAGCCATTGTTTCTTACTAGATCTCTCTTTGCTTTTTATTATTACTACTTCACAATGTTTCAATGCTGTCCCCTGGCAAGTGTAGAAACCGGGTTGCTTCCTGTGGTCCCTTGATTTGGAATACTGACCTAAAATACAGGTCTTTGGACTGTGGGAGTAATTCAGAGTAACCCGTTCAGGAGAAGTACATTTTGCACAGGAAGGACACAGCCAGATGGCGCTTTTAAACAATGCTCCTTGTTGGACAGTGTTATTCATTAAAATGTGGATATGTGAGTAATATGGGTTCACAGTAAGTGCATTCAAGTAGGAACTCTTCTAAATTAATGGTTGGCACATTAGACTGCTCCTCCAACAAATGACAAATACTCACCTGTGTCCCCCTCCCATCTTTCGTAGGGATCAGGAACAGGCCCCTCTCTGTCTGGTGGAGCTGGTTCATCGGGCTCCAGACCTACACGGCAGCGCATCACACGTGTCAATCTCAGGGACCTGCTCTTCTGTTTAGAGAACGAGAGATTTACCAGTCGCTCCCATTTCCTCTACAAGGGCTTTCTCAAATAGGCTTGATGTCAGAGAGGAGAGGACGAGGACGAGGACGAGGAGAGGTGAGAGGGGGGAAATGAAGTGTGTGGAGAGACCAACCGCTCCCACCACACCGAGAGTGTAAGACTCTTATAAATGAAGAGGAGTATTGCAGCGACTTGGCACATTACTAGGTTTTTAGACATACCTGAAAACCTGAAATATAGTAGTA
Organism: Channa argus; assembly: GCF_033026475.1. Classification (NCBI taxonomy): domain Eukaryota; kingdom Metazoa; phylum Chordata; class Actinopteri; order Anabantiformes; family Channidae; genus Channa; species Channa argus. Next base: position 7,545,541 of record NC_090201.1, on the reverse strand, counting down.
GCCATATTGGATGGCCTCTCTACCTCCTTCCTCAAATAATCCCTGTTTTCTTTCAGAGGAGTCATGGACTTGTTCCCCTTTATTTTCCCTGGAACTTCTTTTCAAGAAAGTGCTAATAAGGATTCTATGTTTTGTGAAGAAGGGGTTTTGAATGAACAAACAACTTATTGTACAATTATGCACTGTAACACAGCATAGTTTATTTTCTGATTATCTGTATGTTAATTAGGCTTTGTATGTATGTTTTATTAGACCCCAACTGATTTTATTGAATAATGATTTTATTTTTGTTTTTCAACTAAATTACTTTGAACTCCAAACTGTGTATCCTACTGAGTTGCCTTCCTAACTATGAATAAGCCATATAGCCATCTTAAAGCAATTAACCCTGTTGTATCTCATAAAGCTGTAGCCTGCTCTTTCTCATCTCCATTACTTGAATTGTTTTTCCATATTTATTTACTAAAATCAAGCCTAAATAATGTTTTAGTTATTCATTTAAATTTACATGACACCTCAGTTGTTTCAGTGCAAAACAAAATGTTTACTTGCATAGGACATGTTTAAAGTGTTTTCAAGATTTTGTTGGATGTAAACAGTACAATTAGCATAAAGAGAGGTGTGCTCTTTTTGTTTTAAAACAAATCAGTGAAATTGTTGTTTTATTATGTTATTATTAGGTTGACATCAAGTATTGATTTAAAAAAATTCCTACAGCTGTCAGAAGGCATTTAACCTTTATTGCTATACCAAACATAAATCTACCTGAAACTGATTTCTATTTTTGTAGCTGCTCACCAATGCACATTTATACTCTTTTAATAGTGACTGACAGTGCCCTCCAATCATTTCTGTACTTGCTAATATTTTGATGTGCCACTGGGCAGCCCCTTTAGTTTTTAGTATCTATAACATAAGAAACTGGAGTTTCTTCCTGTATATTTGTAAATGTTACACAAGGTTTTACACAAGGTTTTGTATAGAATTGAGAATTTACCCATATGGCATAAGGAAAAAACATTTTCTCTATTAAAAGTTTTAATAAATAATGATTTTGCAGTAACATTTGTGGTTTGCTCTCTGTAGAATGTATTTTATTTGTATTGCACAAGGGGGCAGTATTGTATTAGACAATCTGAATATGTTCCTAAGTACAGTAGATACTGAGCAAGGATTTGGATTTGTATATGAATGAGCTGAATGTGCCTTTAAAAAATTCTAACTTTACTTGTTCACAAATAAATGTACATATTACTTTACTGTAAAGCCACATGTAGGAAATCTGAGTTTATACAGGTTTATACATTAAGCATAACCCCAATAAGCACATGCACAGCTCTCAAAATGAAATCACTCACACACGCACACGGTCTTTACCAGTCTGTGCTGTTCTTTGTTGGGCAGTCTTGTTTGAGTTCGTCTCCATTATCAGCCCAACACACTGTGCCTTTGCAACAGCTGCCACATCAGCTGCTAACATTCACCACAACAATGGGGTGGAAATAATTAACCATTCTGCCACTGGGACCGTACCCTGATGTTACAATGATTGGGAGCAGTGTTTCTATCTGCATAAACCATAGAGGAACAATAAGTGTATATTTGGAGCCATCAGTGCTGATGAGCCACAATTTCATTTTCTATAATTAAAGTACATCTGGGAGCCACTAGGTGGCAATAGCTCATTTTATAAGGCCACTGCTGGAATGGACTAAAGCAGTAAATATCAGCTGGTTACATTTGGTTTACTTGTTCATGTGCTCTGATTACATATAGAAGTGGCCAACATGTGTAGGTCTCACATGGCAACAATAAAAAATATAAGCCATCTGTGTTATTATTATTATTATAAAACCACGTGAGGAAGCAGAGATAAATGAAAGCTGGGCTTTCTGTCATGAGTACAGAACCAACACGGTCTGACAGTCCCTCATGATGTCTCTGTCTGGTAGCAGTGGTGATTCGGGTAAGGCCTCGCCCCTTGTGCCTCAGCCCAATCCAATATTTTTCCTGGTAATCCCCCTTCCACTCCTCAACACTCCTGCTCTTTCAGATTTAAGTCCACATAAGCTCCCACTTGAGTGCCAGAGGCAGAGCAACAACAGGGATGGTGCGGTTGCCTAGCGACATCTCAGTTACTGCACCTGAGGGTGTTGGGTAAACACCCCAAGCCTGCCAGAGGGAAGAAGAAAGAAGTATCATCACTGTTTCCTTACTTGACATTTATTAAAAGGGGCGGCTGTTATTAATTTGTTACATTTACTTTTGTCATTTTTGCTTTCACCCCAAGGTAGTAAGATGATATAATAACCATATCTAAAGCTAGTTTATTTGTGTGTTTGTGTGTGTGTGTGCAGGCATGCTGAAGCCTGTGATTGTTCATCTGTTCTTATCTATGAGTGCTTTTGTCTGATTCCAAGATGGGATTTGACTGCTCTGATAGTGCTTCGCAGCAGGGTTCTTCTCTTGCACTTTTGAGATAAGTCTCCAGTCTAAAATTCTTGTCTTGTTTATGCTCACAGAGGGGCTCAGATTTAATGATGGTTAGAGGCTAATTAGAGTTCCCCTAGCCCCAATTACTTACATGAATTGGAAGGTTATAAAATTCTTTATTAAGGCAAGACCCCTAAAGCTAGAGGAATAGGAAGGTTGTGATATTTTTTTCATTGATATAACTTTGCAAACCAGTGAACTCAGAATCCCACTTGTAATCCCACCGTATCCATGCTGTGAGACAAATGCAATACTAAAAGTCAGTTAATTAATTTTATCCTTTTCAACGCCTCCTTGCATATTGTTGATTAAGCTTTGAGCTGATGAATAAAATTCTCTCCTAGGAGGGACATGAGAATGTGATTTGGATCAACTGATGTGGCACAGTGTGATTCAGTCACTGCACTTTATCATCCATTAGGATGCGCGAATCCAATAGCCTATAACCACTTTTATCCTGAAATGAAAGCAAACGACAACTTCTCCTGAGGAATCGAACACTGTAATAAAACATGCAAAAAGCATTTCATTCATCTACACCTCCTCACAACTCCAGGTCCTGTGCGTCGGTGCCCTCCTTCCCCCCAGGTCAATGCTGACTTTAGGACTCTTTCGTTTTAGGGTCAACCAGGGCAGTCTGCTTTGGTCCAGAAATGCTATAATAAGGCCAGTGTTTATGACCACTGCTGAAATGGGTTTGTAAGCACGACTGAACCTGTGAGGTGTTGACGCAGGGGTTAATAGCCCGTTGGCCTCTTTAATGGAGCTGAATCAGGCCAAGCAGCAGGCAGTGTCAGCCCCCAGGAGACTAACATCTCCATTTACAAAGTCATCTCCTCTATGTGGTGGGACAGGTACCAAAATATGCTGAAGGTACACACCTGTGGTTCACACTGGGAAACGTGTGACCTGATGCTCTTGAATGCACACAAGAACAAACAAGCTAAGGTGCCAAGACTCTAAATGACTCAGGCTGATGTGTGAAAGTCAAGGCCACTTTTTCCATTTTAACACAGTGGTCTTCCATTGGATTCTCAGACTGGGACTCAACGGCAATTTGTTGATCTTAATTTGTGATGAGGACTCTTTAACTGCTTGTTTGACTAATGCACATTAGGTTAATTAGTGACTATAAATTGCCTGTAGATGTCAATGTGAGTGGCTCTAGCGCCCCCCCCCCCCCCCCGATAGGTGATCGATCACGTCAGCATGAAATTAGCCAGGTACAGAACACAACTTAAAGCTGAGCCAAAAGTGAGAATTGCATAGATTAGAATTTGACCCCAGCAAAATGAATACACTTTGTCCTAGGAGTCCTATGGCTACACCTACAACGAAAGCTGCACAGAGTTCCATTGCAAACCATCCAATCACGGAATGAGTCATGACACTTAAAAAAAATTATATCAATTTCATGGTGGCTCCAGAGCAGAATTCATCATAAAAATCTGTATGAAACATGGCAGTAGATTTAAAATGGTAGATTTTTCAGTTTGGATCTGAACTGGACTGACTAACAGACCAAAGGTCCAATTTAAAATGTTAAATGCTACCCACAAAGATATATCCCGCCACAAAAAATTAAATATCTGCATATTTTTATCATGAAAAGAAAGAAAAAGGACCATGAGACACCTTCAGGCCAAAACATTCACCTCACTTTGAAGCACTTTTTAAGATTCAGAAAGACACAAATGAATTATGTATGGAAAGTGTTGCCTCTTTAGTGGAAAATTACCATAAAACATATGTAAATTATGCTCTTGAGATTGAAAGAAGAGTGTATATATGCAGTACTAACACATATACAAACAGCCATAAAGCTAACTGACTTAATCAATTTACATTAGGCACATGGCCAGATGATCTGTCATTACTCCACTTCATGTTATTGTAATATCATCATTACATTTACAACACTAATGCTGTTACACACGTGTGGTGGTCAGTTACTAATTTACACGGACTACTACCTGTGCTCTATATCCATTATTCATGATAAGTGTTTGTCTGCATTCTTGGAAAAACGCTGATGGGGGGAAGTGGAGGGGCAGATGCGAATGGTAGCTTGATTGTCTCCTAAAAAGACACTAGAAACTGAGTTGGCTGCCAAGGATTCCTCTCCTACTATTTAAAGATGTAGCCAGTGTCCTGGTGAAAGCAGTTAACCCGTGACGGAGGTGAAGAATTACATCCGGCTGATTAGAAACGCCGCTCTGCTCAAGGATGCAGCTCAGATTTCTCACTGCACTCTAGCATGTAATCAAACATAGATGCTGTTCTCTACAAAAATGCTCAGCATCAGCACCAGCGGCACAGCTTTTATGTACTTGCTTTGAGGATGTCAACAAATAACACAACGGCAATCCCATGTTGCATCATTCATGCTTATTGTATTATAGCTGTAAAAGAATATGACAAGTCAGTGGTGTGAATGTTCACATTAGAGGGTTAAGTCATGAGTTATAGAAGAAATGTTCAGACCCTTTTATGTCATGATGAGAAAATATATGAGAACATGTCATGTTCTAATATTATTTCTACATTAACAAGGTACTTTAGTGAGTATTGCACGTCTATAAGGTTGATTGACTCTCAAGAGATCTCTTAAATGAACTGAATTGTAAAATTGTCTGGGATATGCTCTGTGCAGTTTCTAGTATGAGTTAGGCTACAAAACACTTTCCATTTCCAATAATGCAACTCATTGATATTATCCTGTTGCTGAGGTAGGAATTTCATAGATGCTCAAATACAGAAATGTTGGCAGCAAAAAGTAATTAATTATCAAACAATCTCTCAGGCCTTTTTGGGTCCCACCCATCAGTAGCCAGTGTTAATGTAGGACAATGATTGTGTATTAATTTGGTTAAATTCATTTTAGTTTAGAAACATGCAAGAATACTTGTTCACCATCTTAATTTTGAATATGAGCGTGCTAGGACATTTCATTTTTAATTTTTTTGGCTTTTGGGCTTTGTACTCCACCACATTGAATCTGAAACTAAACACTCAAGTTGTGAGCGAAGTCAAGATTTTGTATCAGCTTGGTTTCAAAGGGTTAAACAAAAGGGTGGCAGTCACCATTCGGGAATTAGAGCCACTTTACAGTCTCTCTGCTGGCTTTATTGTGCCTTTTCAGCCTAATGATGACCTCCTTCACTGTCTGGACCTCATGTTCAGAGTAGCAGTGAACAGCTACCAAATGCGTGTGTAACACTCAGAAACACCTCCGGGTCTTTAATCTGCTTGATTATTCATGAAGTAACAAGGGAAGAGGCCACACGACTGCTTGTCAGCCGTTTGTCATTATTTATGAGCCACCAAAAATCTGTGTATGAAAATAGCTGTAATTCCTGAACAGTTGATGCCACACTTTTGTCCAAACCTCGGAATTTAAGCTGTAAATCTTCACCGTGCTCATATCTTGAATGTTTTCAAATTCAAATTCAATGTGGTGGTGTACAGAGGTCAAATGCCTCCGTTCCAAAATTTACGAACTAGACTGTATTTTGCACCAAACCAAAGTCTTATACAAACTGAAGATGTTGACCTAGTGCCAGGGGAAAATTGTAGGTAATACTAAATTTGTTGGTTACTTACTGCAATGCATGTACAGTCTTGTTGCCAATGCACTAAACAAAGCTCTCAGGCCATAAGGAAACAATGCTGGACCACGTTTGCTGATACGGGCTTTAGTATTTATAACTAATTCTATTATGGTTAACACAAAAGCTGGTCAATGAGATAAACAGAGAAACTGCAGTTGTCAGACAAATGTAGTAAAGTAAAATGTACTGCATATTCCTCTGCACTGTAGGTTTAAAATGTCAGTATTGTACTTTCATCACACAGCACCTCTGACAATAGTGAAGATTTAGTTAAACAATACTACATTCTAGGTCCTCCCCTTAATCTTCCTTTTATTGATATGACAAAAAAGCAACTATGATTTGTAGGAAATGGTCTTTTTTTCAGATGCTGTTTAACAGTGCACAGACAGTGTTTCAACCCTGACTGATGTGAGCACCCTGTCTTGGTAATAGCAGAGTGTCTCCACTGGACCAGCCATCCATATCATAAATGGCTGGTCGTTAAACACTAGATATTCTCTCCCCCACTTGCAGCAGGAACATCAAATTTATTCTGCTTCTTTGATCTCATTTTAGACTGAGCGCTGAAATAGCGGGAGGCCCAGAGTGGTGTCAGCAGAAAAGCAGGCAGCAGAGCCAGCCCGTCTGCTACCTCCGCTGAACAGCAACATCAACACTAAACTGTGAACAGTTGATCACGCAGCCGGCATCAGAACCAACATCCGCTGGTGTTTTTCAGATTGGACTGTTCCCAGCAGCAGCACGAGAGACTCACTAGCTATACGGAAAGGAAATGAAAAGAGCCAGGCTTGGACATGTTTGAAGTGGAGAACTTTATTTACAACACACAAGGCACTGGCTGCATGCCAGCAGCAAAGCTCTCAGTCTATATATGCCATTTATCAAGAGGGCAACTTGAGTTTGCTTTCTTCTTTCCTTCTGCCACAGGGAAACCAAGTGAAGTTCCATTAAGCCCTTCAAAGAAACCTTTCCCGAAGCTAATCTCCTTATCTTCTGACTAGCTCTGACCAAGATGACTTTTTACGAGCTGTATTATTTTAGAACAGCCCACCCCACCTCTGGAGTCCAGGGGAGAATACATTAATATTATAGCATGATTATTATAACAAGAGTTAACTTACAGTAGGGTGTTAACCACAGGATGTTCTCATTACTGAGCTACTCAGTCTGGACTATCGTGTGACTCAGAGAACCTCATGCACTAACCTCGCTCTGTTAGCCCTGCTCACTTCACCCACACCTCTACATTCTGGTCAAAGTGGACATCACAAGATACAGTATCACTAAGCTTCACTTTCTCATATTTTTTTCAAAAACATCGTCTAAATGTTATGTGTCGTCCCTGCTGTGCTTGAGTCTCGCTGCCTTCGCCGCCCTCCTTCTGTTGACCCTCTCTTCCATCCTACTAATCACCTCTCCACACGGCCTACCTGCAGCTAGCCACCAGCTCATTTTTCTCCCTCTCGTACTGCCTGCCTCTCTGCTTTCTCTCTGGGTGTCTCATTAAAGGCGCTCTATCTAATGAGATTACGCCGTGGGGATTAATGGTGTGGCTAATTGATAGACACACAGCCGGAGAGGATTAAATCCCTTTAAGTCCCCAGAGGGTTTTTTGGAGCTTCAGCTGACTAATTGAAATCACAGGAACGGACACAAAAATACTTTCTGACCCCATACACTGCTCTAACACTCCTTTTGTCTGAGATGCAACATATGGGCAAGTAGCAGGTGTTTTATTAGTACATGAACCCATATCCACACAACAGGGTCAAAGATTAACTGCCTCAATTTCAAAGGGAGTCTGTTCCACTTCATGACTATTTTTAACACTCACAAATACAATATTTCACTGCAAATTGAGAGCACAATCACTCAGTGTGCAAATACAAAGCAATAATTTCCTGAACAAATAACAGTGAATTTACAGCCACTGTGTAAATGTTCTTTTATCAGATTATGGCATATTTTAAATTGTTCCAATGGCCCATAACTAAAGCACTCTGTGTGTTGTTTAGGGCCCCTCTATCATCTGATCCTCCTGTATGGATAGATGTGGGATAACTGCATGCTTTGCTACATTTTTGGTAAGAAATGCGCAAATCCAACACATGGTATCTTTAAACTAGACTGGTCAGAGATCAAGCTGCAGTAAAAATGCTTTTAAGAACAAGGTCACACTGGCCTGTTATAAATGTAAAGCGCTGAGTGACACATTTTTCGGACTACTACCCAACCAGCAGCATATTGCTGAAGATGGTGCATGCGTGGAATATTCATAAAACGACTGACCATTTTCAAAACATGTCTTGTTTATTTTCTAAAGCATACATCCAGTATCTAGATGAATGAACAAAGGAATCCCAGTACACTGAATAATAGAACAACTATCAGCAGGCATGGCTGATGAAGCTTCCACTGTCCCAAGGCCAGAGACAGAAGGAAAACGTCTGTAAGAGACAATACAGAGTGAGCGAGGAAGGCTGTGTTTTCACATATAAAAAGAGTACAAACAAAGCATTTTTAAAATGGAAAATAAAAAAGGGAGCTAAACTGAAACAATAATGTATGAGCTGACTTAAAATGGATTATGATTCAACTAAGGACAAGAAACCAAAAAAATAATAAGATTCACATATTAAAAATGAACGGGCCAAAAAATCCCCTAAGCCCAGTGAGGAGCTAGAGAAAGAGAGCAGCAACCTTTATGTCAGCAATACTTCAAAAATAGGTATCTTACAGTATTTTTTATTTTCTCAGTGTCTTTATACAGAGTATATTCATATAGTTTCTGCTGACTATTTTCACATTCTCACCACATAGTAACAAGTGCTTTGAGTAAAACATTTTGAAAAAAAAAATCATGCACCTTTTTATAATTTTGTTTGCCTATAAAAAATGGGAATGTTCAAGGCGACAAAGAAAAAAAAAAATCCTTCTCAGATGCCTTTTCTTCCGAGTCATTTCAAGTCCCACTTTCTTTTACTGTCTGACTAATCAGATCATGCCTACATAAGCTTTACACTGTGGAGAAAGCAACACAAAACCATACAGGGCAGGCAAGCATCTCAACATAAAGGCTCCTAAAGTCATGAGACCACAGAGGAAAGGCAGGCATTCTCCACTAAATTAGAAAACCCCCACATGTATAAAAATGGTGTCACACAATATCAGCGTGTTGCTGTAGTTGTGTCGACAGGTGATGCTTGTGAAAGTCAAACTGAGCAGGTCCTTGGAGAACAGGGTTCTTATCAACCAAAACAACTCCTGTTGGCTTCTTTCAGGCCGTAATTCATCAGGTTATGATATCTGATAGTCTGCCCCGGTGGTGTCCTTCCCTCCTGGGACTGGCTGCTGGGGTTGTTCATCTGCACCACTGTGAAGGAGAGAGGAGAGTGACAGGCAGGGCTGGTTTCAGGAGCGCAGGAGTTGTGGGAAAGGGAGGGGAGGCGACATCGACGAGAGGACGCGCCTCCACTGTACTGCACGGATGGCAACCGATCCTGAGATAGCAGGAGTCTGATACAAAAAACACATCACAAAAGGCACTTTATAAAATGACAGTGCTTCTGTTCTAAGGAAATTCAAGTCGACAGAGTGAAAGAGAGAGTCAGAGAGAATCTTCCCAAAAACATTCTCTTCAGTGTGAGACTAAAGCAAGAGATGGTTTCGTTTTTAACAATCAATCAAAGCACAAATTCACTACTCGTGTCTCTCACGACCGCCTTGATTCGTCCCCAGAGAGCTCCAGGTCCAGCACGGTGAGAGAACATCAAAAAGAAAGAAAGAGAGAAAAAAAAATTAAAAAACATCACACTACAAACTCGCCACTGAAAAATATAAAGCCAGAATACAGTTGCGTTGCAGCGGAAATCATGTTTGCGGGCTCGGTGAGAACCTCCCCAGTAAGGGTCTGTTCCTCACATCCACCATGAAGCCTGCGTCATGTTCTTGGCCCCTGCACGTTGTTCCTCTCCTGACGCCTGCCGCAGCCCCACCCCGCCCCCAGCTCCACTCTCAGTCATCATCCCCTCCTCCGTAGAGGTCGGCCAGCTTCTTGAAGCGAGGGCCCCAGTCGTTGAGGTAGTCATAGTCCTGGTCTCCTGAGCTGGTGGAGTTGAGTGAGCTGACGGAGCCAGCTGTTGAACCGCTGCCCTCGTAGTCAAACACCAGCAGGGAGTCGTAGGGAGGAGCTGTGGGGTCATTGTCTGCTGCCCTCAGACCCTGGACATAAAAAGACAAGGAAGACAGGCAGTAAAATCCCTTACTGCTCTGTGTGGTTAGACCTTTATACTGCGTCAGGGTGAGCTTCTAATAAAACTGGATTTAGTTGTTTTTCACCAACAGTATAACGGAGGTGATGAATTTTCTCATGGTAACAACTTAGGTGCCAGTTCTAATAAACGTTGTCCGATCTAGTTCACCCACCCATTAGGGGTTTAATGTCCTATTACAGCCTGAATGCTGTTTCAGAGCCAGACATTGCATTTTATCCAGGAGTGTAACGGAGGGGAATATCTCCAGCGGGCAGACACACAGGCAGGAATGTACTGTAGTGAAGCGAATTCCAAGCTTTCATTCAATTCTGGTAACTAGAATGTTTCGGTGACTGGAAAACACTTGCAGCCATGGAAAAAGCACAAAGACAAATATGTTTTTTCTCATACTTACATCATTAATGAAGTCTCCTATGTCTCCAGGGTGGGGAAGACTGGGTCTGACCGGGTACTGTGACTCAGCGATCACAGGCCTCTCGTCCACTCTGCGCACCCCCGACGGCTTATTGATGATGTGGTCCAGAGATTCAGGCTGTTGCAGCTGGCTTAAGTCATAGTCCTGGATGAAGGCAGTGGAGAGAAGGTCAGTTTGGTGAAGAGAATTACCCCCGTGCTCGTCATCTGAATTGATGAGTTATTAACAGTCTCTAAACTGCAGCATCTTACTGCTGAAGATGAGCAGCACTGTGTTTTGTTGTGACAGTCCTCAGATTCAACACTTGAATTTATTTTCTGGTCAGTTCTCATTGTTCACACTTACTGACTCACACACTTTGATGTGCGCTCCTGTTAAGTCTGTGAGCACTCAGGACTGACTGGCTGTGAAATCTGGGCTTCAGGCCTTTCTGACAAACTGAACTCTTTTGTAAATCTGCACTGCTACAGACTTTAGCTGCATCCCAAATCCATGTTAAGTAAAAAATCAATGTGCCATGTATCACTTACCAATTGTAATAAAAATATGGCACAATATTTGCATCATAACAAATCCATCAAACTGCATGTTAATCTTTTACATAGAAAACGCAAAATCTATTTTGCTTGCAACACTCATTCTGTCACTTTCTCAATGTGAACACACCACAGTCTACAGAAAATGCTAAAATCCTGATTAAAATTAACATTAAATTACACTCTGTTATATTAAACTTTTTTATTGAACAATAAGCTTTAGAGAAGATTACACATACGTGGACGCTCTCAGTCTGCTGATATTTACACTGATAATTATTATGAAAATATGTAAAATATGCAGCTGGATCTATATTCACTGCTGGACGCGGTTTAGTCTACACTAAATTGTACATAAATGATAACCGATGCTGGTAATACGCATGCATTCCATACAACTGTTGGTTGTCTTTTCTGTCCTTATATGTCTTTTTAGCTACATGTTGTAAATAAATAAAGCAGAATATTGAGTTTACTGTTCCACTGCAGCTCATAAATAACACTTCTCACATAACACAGGGGTCTAAAAGTGAAAAAAATGTCTATACGCTGGGCATCCATCTGAAACTGACACTAGGGTTTTATGCAATAGAAACCTGGATTGCATCAAAACTAGTACAATTAATAATACATCTCCGACTTAAATAAAGGAGACAGAGCTAAGCACTGTTAGACCTTTTCATTTAAGTGGAAAAATACACAATTTTGAACTTATCAAATTAATTTTTGAATCAATCAAATGAGCAAAATGAGATGCAAACTATTGCACTAATTATCTAACTTTTTTTTTAACTTTACTATAATTTGTATATGCTACTTGGACATGCTTGTTACTTCTGATGATAAAGGATTTTCTGTACTAGCTCAGTGTGAATTATTATTATGTTAGGGGTAAGTGTCCATCTCCCCTGTTAAATTAATGAAAAATGAGTTGTTGAAGAAACATTTGTACAAGGTGAATGTGGAGTAAATATTATGTTGATCAAAATAAATATTCATTTGATATTTTTCTGTCATTTCAAAACGTTTGGACCCAACCAAAAGAAGAATAAATGGTAAACAGCAGAGGTATAAATCACATAACAATGTTCACAGCCATTTCTGAGCAGAAATGGGGCTCATCATATGGAGAGCTGCACAGTTGTGGAACTTAAACTAAAAAGGATTTATATCCCTGCTACTTGTAGGGCAGAGGGCAGAATTCACACAGAAAACATTTCAGTCTCATTGTTTTATAGAGAAATTTATTTTTTGCTCCACAGACTGAATCTCCAGTCCAGGTGAACTAATTGTACCCAATCTTGTCCACAGTTAATTCTGAAATAGTGTTACGTGGACAAGTTTTCTGCGTTTTCTCAGTTTCATGAAATATAATTTAAAAAAGATGAAAGCTACTTATTAACCTTTTTGAAAGGAAAAAAGCCACATCACCAGTTTTCATCAGTAATAACCAAGTTGAAATTGTTTCCTCATTTAAATATCCAGGGGTTCACAATGATATGAAATTGAAATGAAATGAAAAAGACACAGTCCAGGATATTTCCTCAGGAAGCCATTCAAAGTCAGCAGGATTCTTTGAAATGTCTGGTTCTTAGAGGACAGCATTCACACTCCACTTCAGTTCAAAGGATTCAGATGTGTTTGGAGTGACTATAGGGCAACAAGGCTACACAGCATCATATAGAAGATCTTTTGGGCTCACTGTTGTGAAAGCTTTCACCCTTTTTTAAAGGTTGTAGTGAGTGTGCACTATAGGCTTCCAAAATGTATTAATTCAACCTTTTCAACCACAACTGGCCTTTTTTAAGGCAAGTTAAATACCAGAGTCGGGCCAGAGATCCTTTAAAAGCCAGACACTTATTAGAAATATGTCGATGAAAAGTAAAGAGAGAAGAAAAAAATGCACCTTGTTTAAACAGCCCACAAGTACAAGAGGTGGTTCTAAATAAGTCGCAATAAATACTAATCTGCAAATAATCTTTTACACATATATTGTTAAAGGTTCTCAGACTTCCAGCTGCATTTGTGACAGGAGACAAATTTAAAAACGCAAAGCTGTGTCGTGCCACTATTTGATTGATCTTGAAAAAGACCAATTGTAGTTGTGTAAGTTTGTATTAATACATTTTGTGGTCGAAACATTGGTCACAATGACTTGAATGGAACCTTAGTCTGCTAAGATAAGCTGTTATCTGTATTGTTTAGGTAGTAGGGTACCATAACCAAGACCTAGAATTTGGCGTTGTGGTGTTTTAATTAAGAAAAACACTGATGGATAATCAATAATTAAAATAATAATTTGTTTAAGCCATAATAATAGCCATTACTTAACCTAATCTATAAAGAGATACATGACATTTTCTAAAAGGAGCTTAGTACCATCTTTAAAAACAAACAAACAGAAAATGTCCACTGCTGGTTAACAGCTTCGAGCTGGACACAGCTGGATACACTGTATCTAATAACCGTACCTGGTCCTCCTCTCCTCCTCCTTCCTCATCGTACTTCAGGATGTTGTCTCTGACATCGTCCTCAGGGTCGATCAGCAGGGGCTTCGCCTGCCGCTCTTTTTCTCTGCGTTTCATCCACACTACAAACAGCAGAACCATGCCTGCGAGAAACAGAAACGCATCAAAGACACAAGACGGGTTCATAAGCATTACCATGTCTTAGTGCAACATTTTGCTTAGGAACTGTCATTCAAACAATCCTGCAATACATGCACATGCAATGACCTATCTGTGCTTAGTTTTGGTTGCGTCACTTTGTTGTACTCACTGAGCAGTATAATGATGCAGATGAGTATAGCTATGATGGCCCCAGTGCCGAGGCCGGCTGCTGCTACAGCCCCTGTGGCGCTGCAGTCTCCGTTATCGTCACAGGGACACACTTTGACTCTGATCACAGAGCGGTTGGACAGAGGTGGATTCCCCGAGTCGGACACGATGATGGGGATGTCGTACATGCTTGGCTCCAGGTAGGGAATCCTTAGCCGGAGCTGAGCATAGTCACCTGGAGTGAGGGAGTGAGATGGGGGAGAGACAATGGTGGAAAGGGGGGCAATGTAACGAGATAGAGGGACGTGGGCAGCAGACGAAAATACATGAGGAAGGAAGAGGAGTAAAACAAAAAGAAGAAAAAGAAGAAGAAAATAAGATAAGACGGTGAAATGCAGAGAAATTACATTTTGTTTACCTCAGGACATCTTGTCATCATGTGTTTGGTTACGAGGACGCACCAAATAAAAGCTGCAACTGAACAAACTGTCAGCGTTCTGAAAATATATGTATGTGAAGAGGCATTAAAAATAAAAAAACACCAAACAAAATGTATAACCTTCAGCATCTATCACTCAGTCAAGCTAAGACGAGAGACTCTGTGGGAGAAGAATGCAGGTATGTGATCAGATTTGTCCTCAAGACAACTGCTGTGATACATCCATCTGGGTGGATTAGGTGACAGATCGCTTGCTCAGGGGACAGAGAGATGAATGGATCTCATTTGTCACAAACGATGGATCGTACGTCAACCCTGGATGGCACCCGCGTCTCTCACTGTGAGCTTTGTGAGACATTTTGTTAAACTTGGACTTCTCTCACAGCTTACAGCCATCCCCAGTTCCCCAATTGATGTCGCCCATTATTCTGTAGAGGAGCTTTGCATCCCATCTGTTAAGTTTATTGCTTAATTCAGCTAAGGATGCAGAATGGACATATATCTTTTCTCCATACTTGCTCAATTTTCCATCACGAGGCTACATTTTTGGACTGTTTTGAAGGCACTACGACATTTAATTACCGTTCAGTCTGGAAATGGTCCAGTTACGGCGAACGCTGGCAGGAAAAGACGGCAGCTCGAAGACAAAGGGCCCCACATTGGGGTCGGCGTCAGCATCGGAGGCTGTGATGTTGATCTTCGAGTTGGGGCGCATGCGCTCGCACACTTGACCCTCCCGAGGTATCAGGACCGGTGCGTTGTCATTCACGTCGATCAGGTAGATCTGGAGGGTTCCTGTCCCACTGGCTTGAGGGGAGCCTGAGGGGGGGTCAGAGGAAAGAGAGGAGGCAGAGAGATCAAAGGACGAGATGGTGAGATAATAGTTTAGCGATGGAGAAAGGAGTGAGAAACAGAGGCAGACGGGTAAAGATGAAATAATGGGAGAGGGAGCAAGAAACCTACAGAAGACGGCAAAAACAATCGCTCCATTTCAATTACAGTCTTCCAGCTGATTCATGAGTGGAGCTGAGAAAATGAGGCGCACCAGCAGAGAAACAATTGGTTTTGTTTACTGAGTGGCTGAAAGTGCAGAAACAATGCTGTACACATTTGTAGTAGCACACCCAAACAAAACAGTGAAAACAAACGATAGAACACATGAATGTTTTAGTCCTTGCATTCAGAACTATCTGCTCTCTGAAAAGTCTGAGGTGAGACTCATATTGGAGCGGACAACACACGCGTTAAGATTGCTGTTATCTTCACTCTGCAAGGCCTGCTGGGAAATGACTCAAACACCAACCCTTCACTAGCAACACAAACTCATCCTAACCTATTCAGGGTTTCTTTTACAACTGCCAAACCAGAACAGAACCGAATCAGCCTGGGAGACACACTTTTAATGTTTTATGCACTGTTAAGTGCAAGAGCTCTAATGTGCTTTGATTACAGCACACACAGTAACTGAACTGCACTTTAACCGGCTGAGAAATGTTTTTCTGCTGCTGTAACAACATGGTGCTGGGAATATGCTCCTCATTGTTTTTTAAGTGCACTGCTTGCTTCCGAAAAAGTAAAGCGAAACCCGAAGTTGTTTTGCTCGTCAAGCTCAAGTCGGTGCGACATGAAAGCAGTGAAAACATTTGTAAAAAGGATGAATTCTCATGTGAGGTTAAACACAGAACAGCTGGGTCGGTTCATGTGTGAGATGGTGCTTTTTTTTTCTGCTTTAAAATTTGTGTCCATAGCGTAGATGTACAGATGAGTTGTATTTGACTCTGCACGAGGGACACTTATGATGATGTGTATTTATGTTGCCAGACCATTATAACAACTTATCGTATCGTTACCTAAATGATACTAGATATTTTATGCAAACATAAACTTGATTGTTCCTATATTGTCAGAAATATTTTTTTTTATAGACATATGTCTAAAATGTGAGGTTCTCAGGAGCTTTAAAATTCTGCCTGAAAAAAATAACCAAAAATGTAACCAGAAATAACTCCACAACCTTTTCTTTTTTTTTTGTCCGTTCAGCTTGTCCCGTGAGTTCAGGGAACCTTGGACTTTATAGATAGGTGAAACATGGAAGAATTATGAAATAAAGTTAGCATGACCCTATCAGCAGGACAGATTGAGATTTCTCAAAATGGTTGCTGTGACTTGTGTTTGACATAACATATGTGGCCTGATTGGCATCATGAAAAAACTGATTTCCTATGCTAACTGTCCCTTTCCCCTAAACCTTACCTCTGGAGGGGTACAGATACGCTTCTATTACAAAATCACTTTTTGTCACTTTTTGGCAGGCACCTTGTTTGACACTGAAGACACTGAACCCCTAACAGCCCATTCCCCTCCCCAGCTGTGCCGTGCTGGTCCAAGCCCGCTAGAAATATGGGAGGGTTGCATCAGGAAGGGCATCTGGCGCAAAAACTGTGCCAAATCAACATGCGGACAATGATCTGCTGTGGTGACCTTGAACTCACGGGATAAGCCGAAAGGACAAAAAAAATACAAATTTAATCTCACTTTATTTTAATTTGCATGTTCTTCCTGTGCTTGTGTTGGTTTCCTCACACAGTCCAAAGACGTGCATGTTAGATTAATTGGCGACTCTAAACGTGTGTATACTCTAAATGTGTCTGTATCAATACTGTATTTCTATCTTTACCATGAACATTAGTTCCTGTTACAGTATGTCCCATTTAATGTCGTGGTTTGAATGATGCTGAGCATATGATTTAGGACATAATCTGTGTATTCAGATTTTATTTATTGTTATTCCTTTATTATACAACTTGCAGGCTTACATCAATATTAGTAAATCCATTTAGAGACATTATGAGTAACAGCTGAATAATTCTGTAATCACAGAATACCCTATGCATGTTTTTGTAATAATTTTATATACATATCATTATGCCCTTTGTTTTTCATAGACGGAGTCTGAATCGGTTGTGGGCATGTAGGCTTTGACAGAACTATCCTAGCTCGCACTTGTCCACAGTGTGGCAAATTGGCGAATCAAAACTGAGAATGGACAAATGATCTCATTTCACAATGTTTGTTATGACTGGGATGTGGTTCAAATTACACATAAACTCCTGGGCAGAATCAAAAAGATGAAAAGACTCCAGGGTTATTTTAAACAGAACATTTTTGGAGTATGAATGGAAAATATGTAAGTTATAAGTAACTTATTGTGTTTTACAACAGGTATATTTACTGGTACTGTACTGAATATACACAGGTACTAAAAAAACAATTATTACCTTTATTCAAATAAAGTAGTTGGGTAAGTTCATATGGTTAAAATCAATATCATTACATAGAGACAAATATTTATGTAAATACTATATATGCATCATAATATAAGAAATTTGTGTAAAATTGCTTATGAAATAACTTCTGTTCAATGTAAAAAAACTGAGTCCACTGTTATGCATTACAACCAAAATATTATACATGTACATGATGAACTTCAGTAAAAGGTTTGGCAGGTCACAATAACATGACATTAAAACTCTGTAAGTGGTCAATAAGCTCTTTTAATCCCAAATAAGCATTTTCAATAATAACACAGTTCATATCTTAATAATAATAATAAGAAAAAAGGTGCCAAATCAGCTTAAATAATCACTACATTTAGCTGAGAATGTTTATTTCTCTTTAATATTTAGTGCAGGATGTTCACTTGTAATTAAATAATGTTATACTACAGTAGCAGCAGTGTGAGTAAAGGAACTCAATGGTTTTACAGCAAAAGCTACATTTTGAAGTGCAACTAAAGATGAAGAAATTATGTGTGTTGCTCTATCGAACAAACATGCTGCAGTAATATATTGTGGCCTTGATATTCGGTTGACAACCTCCGGCACACAGACTTTCAGCAAGCTGAACTAAATTACTGATGCAGTGCAGCATAGATACAGTTTACCCCAGTAGCTCATCAGTGTTGTATTTCAACCTTTTTTCCTCTATCTGACAGTAACTTGGTGCATCAAGTACTCTATGTAAAGGTCTGTTGCTCCAGGCCCCAAGGCCCATCGACCGCCTTGTCGGTTATGATTGGCTGGGTGTTTTGTTGTATCTTATGCTTCGCTTGAGTAGAATAAGTAAAGAGAATTTCAATCAAAGTAGAATATATCCCCTTGTTGACACAGGGCTCCCGAATCAATAGGCAGTCAACACTTTGAGCTAAAGTTGATGTGCTTCAGGGCAACCAATCCCTGGTTTCTCACTGCAGTAAAAACACCTGGGTCCCTCCTACTTATACAAAGAGCGTAAACCTTTTTGTGAAGCTTTACTTTTTTAGCTGGTTACTCTGTAGCAACAGCTGAAGCTGATATGCAAGAGCCTGATAGATATTCTTAGATCTTTTCCACCAAAGGCCCATCTGCATATGTAAAGATTATTGTTTACCATATAGTGTGAACAGACCATCCCACTCATTCACAATCACCAACACCACAGTTAATCGGGCAGGGAAATACAGTAGCAAGATTATGACGTACTGCATTTAACGCTCCCACACTACTTCCGTTGAAGCAATTTCCTGCCAAAATCCACAACTGTTTGCTATTTATGTCATTTTGGTTCATTCATCTTCAGTTTTGAGTTCAGTGGAGCTGTGAAATATAAACCTGAGAAGTGTGTTAAACCTGATTTTGTCTTTTTCAGTTCGATGTGGCAAACATCTGGGTATGTCAGGCAGTGCACTGACATGATTTTAACAGTGTGACATTTGGCATGTGCCATCTTGGTTTTGTGTCTTAGCATGCCATTAGGCTTCATCAGCTGTGCACATAAATGTCAGCACCAAATTTCATGCCGATCCACTCGATAGATGTTAATGTTTTTCTGTCTGCACCAAAGTGGTGCACTGACTGACAATACCATCACTGGAGCGACAGTTTGCTACTTTGCATAAATATATATATATTTCCTTGTATGTGCCTTATTGTTTATCAGATCATCACGACACACACAGTCATCCTGACTTACCAGACTTACCATTGTCGAATGCCAGGAAAGTGGCCTCATACACGTTGTTCTTGACATACATCGACTCTCGGTCCAGCAGGGCCATGGTGGTGATTTGACCGTTGGTCCTGTTAATCTTCAGCCAATTAGCTGGGTCTGAAAGCTTGGAGTACCTGTACACACACACACGAACACACACATACGCACACACATCCACAGAGAGAGAGAGAGAGTAGAGGCAGTTCATTAAATTCAAAGCAAATACATAAACATGTTGCACAAATTAACTTTTGCAGCCAACTATTACTTGAATTTCAGCAGTACTGCATTTTAATTTTGTTGATCCAAAGTACTCGTTATTAAGATGAGTGTTCATTACTATAATAAGCAATACAAGTCGAGCACCTTTGAAATATTACAATGACAGAGAGTGGAACATATGTTCACCGAGCTTATCACTGCAGCTCATTAGCATCAAGACCGATGAAAACCTGAGCCTATATGTGGAACAGCAAAACAGCAGCTCTTGACAACTTCACTGCTCTTTATACCCACACAGCCTCCACAGCAACTCATCTCATCACTGTCAGGTTGATACATCAACTGTGTGCGGAAAGTGACAGCTGTAATTAAAGTCCATAAATCTCATTAACAAGTATGACGAGGCTTAACAACTGGCTGAAAAGTGCTTCTCTCTCAGGTCTAATGAGAAATGGTTACTTGTGGACCAGCAAGAAGTCTCACGGTAGGTGGATGGCTAGCGCGTTACTGTGACGACAGAAGCAGTGGGTGAGAAACGCAGGCAGACCTGGCGAGAAAGTGAGAGAGGCGTGTTTCTGAATGTAAGCATGGTGAGAAGTAAGAAAACGTGATAAGTGGGATAGGGGGATTAATTAAAGCAGTGCGTTGGAGGCTGACACTAGTTAGCCAGAGCCTCACAGGCATGAAGAAAACAAATTCCACCTCCAGCTAATCACACACACACACACACACACACACACACACCGAACTGGTACTTACTTAGCAAACAGACAGACATAGGGAAACCCTCTGGATTTTTAAATATATTTATTTCTTCTTGTGAAAAACTAAATATACTAACAAAATATGATTTTAAGCGTAAGAGCTTGTCATGTACTGTTAGTCAGGACCTGATGTTGCCCTGCAGGTTAGATTTTGGTGTGTGCGTGACATGCCTGGCACTCTCTTCTGCTTCCTGTGCCAGCGAGATGTCACCTCCTCGCGTCCTCATCTGCAGCTGGCAGAGCAACATGTCACAATATATATGTGAGGACTGCAGTAACTTAGCCCTTATATTCTATTTAGAATCTTGGAGACCACACTAACGGCTCAGAAACATTTCCAACATCATCAGCTTTGACACCTGCTGACTTTTTCTCAGTTTATGAGAACTGCTGTTTAAAAATGATTTTGAACCGATGTCCTCCAGAGAAAATGACTCATTATTCTGTTTGGAGTCTCAGTGTTTCCGTCCGTAGTACACATTTTCATGTGTTTTCTATTCGTTAAAGGGGCTGACAGTACTTTTTACCTAGTCAAACAGGGAGTTAAACGTCTCTGGTGCATAAATGGGTCACAAACATCATGTACCATTGCTAATCTCTTTTCTTCTTCTTTTTAATAACACACGTAAAACTGCAGTCATGGGCTTAGTGACCATTGTGGATGTTTCAGGATGCTGTATGTAAGTCTGTGCTGCTTCAGTTTGGACCATTCCCTTCTTAACCTGGCTCTATTTAGTGCCCAATATTACAGCACGGTTGAAGAGCAAAATCAGCTTTGTTGCTCCATTTGTATTTACACAGGTGAGAGACTTGCATTTTGGCAACACTCAAAGCCTAATGGACAATCACTGTAGTTACACACAGACTGAAATGTGTAAAGAATATGTTTAGGTTGCATTCATGTGTGTATAGCATGAGCAAAGCCCAATCTGTTGAGCAGCCTGTGTAGACAGCTTGAATGATGAAAATGCGTGTCTGTTCTTTACGATGCTAGTTCAGCAGATGACTGGAAAAAAAGTGGCTGAAATGCTTTCTGTGTAGACACGCCCTAAGATCTTTAGAAGTGAGGGCCAATGAACGTGACCTCACATCAAAGTGAGGTCCTCACTCTGCAGGGCTTATATTCTTATACTAACAGGAACAGAAAACCAAGAACTTACCCACACAAACACGCATCTAACAGTAAAATCAGCTGGCAAGCAGGCTTAGCCTCACATCATCTTCTTTTTCCTCCAGAGAGAGAGAGAGAGACAAGGCAAGAAATTCTGAAACCTAAAAAAACACAACCTGGCTCCTCTCCCATCTCCTGCTCTCGCAAAGGCCTTTCACTCATTCTCTGCGGGTGCTCGTGTGTTTGGGCAATTTTTGTGCCTTTTGTGTGTGTATTGTGAGGTGGTTCAATCGAGGTCGCCTAAAGGGAATGTAGAAGCTGGAGAGATGAGGCCATCTGAGCATGAGATGAGCGTCTGCTGGCAAGACGCTATGGTGAAAACAGCAGCTCTGAGCTCCCATCAATAACAGACACACAGACTGACAGCAAAGAAAGCGACAGGGTCAAAGGGGGTGAGAGGGCGGAAGGAAAGAGAGAAAAGAGGAGTTCTCTCTAAGGACAGAAGAGCCCAGTCCACTTACTTTCTATGACATGTCTTCTTAGAAGAAGAAACTGAGATGTGGATGTTGCTCAAACCTACAGTATATATGGGGACATCTCCCACTCGCTCGCTATTAATTCAGTAACATTTCCACTGGGCTCCTCGGTGGAAGAGGTGGTTTCACTGACATTAAGAAAAATCAATCTTTCTCATTGGAGCTGGCTACGAAGTGGAACGGTGCCGTTGGACCTTAGTGGACACGTGGGAGTTTCTGTCACACAGGGTCGATGCCGGGATGGCACGCTGCCCGCGGTGTGTCATTCCAGTTAGAAAGGATGGAGGGATCAATTGGAAGGAAGAGAAGAAGATAGGGATCTAAAGAGGGCAGACAGACAGTGTCCGACTTATTATAGGATGACCTCTTCACACCAGTCGCCTGGCAACGGGGAGGGAAGTGGAGCTCGGAATGTGGGCGGGGGTCAGTTGAAAATGTCACAGAAGAGGGATAAACTGTGAAGAAACTGTTCAGCACTGATTAAACACTGGTGACACACAGATTCAGAGGAAGATACAAACGCAGGGTGGCAATATACTGGAAATACCACACACTGTTTGAGTATAGAGTTGTTTTTGGTCTTCAGAGTAACTTCAGTGCTTTAACTGACATAGTTTATAACTGTAGGTTTGGACTAAATATTATGCGTGAAAAATACAGTCGTCTGCCATAATTGAGAGTCACCTACTAAATTCCTACAGAAATTCTTTTTTTTAACCTATCAGCAAATAGGTTAACGCTACAGTACAAAGTGGTGTCATCTCTACAGTACCTGACAATCTGGTGGATGAAGTGGTCAGGGTCCTGGGCAGCAAACACTGTAAGGGTTGTCCCTGCCGGCACGCCCTCCTCAAAGCGGATCATCTTGGGATTGACAGGGAATACGGGGGGCTCGTTTACATCTTGAACAGAGATGGTGACTCCTGCTGTGGACTGAAGTGAGGACTGTATGCCGCTGGCGAGGTGGGCCTGGTTGGACACCACCACCGTCAGCATAAAAGCACGGTTCATCTCAAAATCCACTGGCTAGAAAGAAACGAAAAAGGGGTGAGAGAGGGGAGATAGAGAGATAGAACAAAACGATGAGAGATGGGAGGAAAATGAGTGTAGCTGATTGCAAGATTAGTTCCAACAGAGTTCCAATTTGAGAGATGACATATAATTCAGTGAAAACAATGTGAGAACAAAGTACTCAGCTATAAACATCTGGCACTTCAGAGCAGGTGGAAACACACAAGACGCAGTGTTGAATAATAATAATGAAAAGCAACAGCACACTTTCATTTTCAAAGAGCTAATTATCAGCATGTGTGTGGAGCCGTGTGTGGTCAAGCTTCATTTTTACCTTGACCACTGTCAGCATGCCCTCATTGGTGATGGGGTTAGTGCGAATGGTGAAATGTCCAGAGGGGTCTCCGCTGACAATGCGATACACGGCATTCCAGTTGGGGCTGTGGGGCTGGTCCCGGTCCACCACCGTCAAGTTGGTCACCACCACGTTGACCTTGTTCTCTGGCACCTCCCCAGAAAACTACAGGGAGGCAGAGAGAAGACGAAGCAAAGCAGAGAGAGGGGAGTGAGTTGGAGGTGACAGTGGGGAGCACGGGAAAGATTACATTATGCTGATGTTGTTCCCGCAGTCGGCTAATGCATGTTAAAAAGTTGATTTATTGAGATCTTAAACATTTGCTTGTGCCATCATCAATCATTTAGTATCTTCTATAATTGCTATTATGAAAACAAACAGCTTTTAGGGTTGTGCCAATAATGCCCATTATATTAAAACATGAATTGAAAATGGTAGCAAGACAAATGAAGGAGAAATTAGATTGGAGAGGAAGAAAATAAGGCATATTTGTTTAATATGGATAATAGAGAATCATATCTTCCATTATGTTAATACAGTCTCCTACTCCACACCATGTCTGCTCTAATGGATTTGTTCAATTAAGTGTTTACCCATTTCATTTAGATTCTGTGCATTCACCAAATCTAGGTCTTAATAAGCAATTAGATAAGTACTGTAATTAAGGCAGCGGTAGGAATAATCTTTGGCTAATGATCTTCATTATATTGCAATCTCAAACAACTCCCCTCTGAACTAACTCTGGAGGAAACTTGTTGACAGCTGCAGAGCCTGAAGTTCAGTGCAATAGGATACGTGTGACTCTCAATAGAGACTTACAATTCTGTACGTGGCTGCAGAGAGATGAGCACTGAAAGGTGGACACACATACACACACTAAATGCTCTCATCGACAGACGACAATGAGAGCACTTCCTCTTGTGAAGTGTTAACTTGTTTATGGTGTTTGTCTGCCAGCTGTTGTTCCCGTTAATGCTTTCTTCATGGTGGGATAGAAGGAAAGTCCAAACCACACAGCTTCTCTTTCCCTGCCCTAAGCTGTACAACCAGGCTGATAAGCACAGAACAAATTAAATATGCACTCTCAGTCTCTGACGTGTGGGTGCCTCCATTTCATTTTTACCCCGAGCTTTAGCACAAAAACTACCCCAAACCTTCCAAGCTCATTTGGCTATGCTGCCAGGCGGCCAAATGGAGTACGCTCTCTCAACGTCACACACAATGGTGCTGACTGTAGGGGAGGATGCTTCCAAAAATGGCCCCTCTCTCATAAATGCAATGTGGACCCACTGATAAGCCGCTCGAGACAGACACACTCACACACCATGACTTTCGGAAGGATTTAGGAGTAACAAAGAAGGTGGAAAAGAGAGCAGCATCAGGTAGGATTCACTTGTAGGTAATCATCAAGGAGCTCAGGCTATTTTACCAACGAGTGTAAAACCCAAATAGGATAAAAATAAAAAGAATGATAAAATTTCATTTCCCTTGTAATTTCAGCAAAAGTGTTGTCAGGATTATAGATTCCGGCTTTATAGGGTTTTAAATGTAAACTTTGTGTGCTCTGCCAGCAATTAAAACTTTATTTGAGGCAAATCCCAGGAAAGCGTGGCCTCTCAAGCAACAATAAATGAAGAGAAATGTTCTGAGTGGCAGTAAAAGGAGATGCGCACAATTAAATCAAAACAAAACCCCACAAACAAGTTTTTATAGTAAAATATTAAAATTCAACTTGTGTTAAATTAAGAAGAGAAACTACTGAAACAAGCACTGTTTTATAAAGCTAATGGCTCAACAGACACTTATTTATAAAAGTTGACACATTATTTCAGACTTCAGCATATTGTGTATCATACAACCTCTGTAAATGTAGTTGTTTAGAGCACAATTAGAGCTAAGTCTTAAGCTCTGCAACCATTAGGTGCAGTGACATGAATTCATTATAGTTAATACACAAAGTGTGTGGTCATACTAAACCAAGTAAGGCTGTAACACCGAAAATCTCTGAATTGATTAAACAGAGCCAAAGTGGGATATTATTGCTTAAAAGTTAACTTTTTGAAAAGCTGCACAGCTTTGCTATAAAGAATATGGGTTGAAAAAAACAAACAAAAAAAAAAAACACACACAAGGACAGGAGCTGAGAGGAGGGACTTCCTTCAATAACCTCACCATTCACTGCATGCATAATCATTGACACTTAGTGTCAGGGTATTATTTTATTATCTTCACACATTTCAATAGATCAGAACATTAATCAAAGGGAGCCCTCAAAAACCCAGATAATACAGTGTTACTTGTGCACGATCATTTCAGTTACTTTTCATGTTTTAATCTGAATATGGACATGATTGAACCTTCAAACGTTTGAGCTACAGTCCACCCCAGGGAAAATTAGTGGGGCTACAGTGCTGTACAGGCCCCAAACCATTTCAACAAATAAATCTGCATCAAGGTGCACTGCACAGTCAGGGAAAATCGACTACCTTCTAACTGCAAACTGACGCAGCAAATGAAAATGTTCCATATTAGATGGCACAGCTACAGCTCAACAAGACTAAATGAGCTATTCCCTTTCATTCACGGGGTGTTGAAAACAACACCAAATGGTAATGACAGCATTAGGTAGAATAAATGTCCCAAAACAGCCTCCTACTGATATCAGACTGACATCAGTCCACTTAAGAAGACTGTTATGTCTTCACTAAGGTGCCATAAAAATGTAGCTACGGGCAACAGGCGTCTGCCCTCACTCTCATTTTTCATATTATGCAGACATATCAAGCTGCTGGAGTGAGAAGCAAAGGAAAACAGCAAATGCTGAGAATTTCTGTTGCTCAAACTCTTTCAGCTATTTAGAATGTGCAGCACTACGGGTGAATCACAAATAGCACTCTATTCAGATTTGTATGCCTGTATGTCTGGGAGTTCAAGCATCAGACTTCCAAGCCACGCTCCTGCATTCACTGTTTGGTGAATGACAAACCACTGGGTACACTTCAGCAAGGGTGTGATACACTTGATTAGATAGTTTGATTGGATATACTTTGGCAAGTACTACTGTCTTTTTGTTTATCACATAATGATGAACATAGCACTAACACAGCGCAGTGAGGCCCATGTGGTGAAATGAATAAAACATCAGCCTTTTTTTTCTGAATTAGATGCAAAGGTTTACGCCCCCACAAGCAATTTCACTTAATTAGTGTGCTTATGTTTTATGCTTTCCGTAGAGAGCAATGAATTCTTCTCGCATCTGTCATACACAAATAATTACTAAACTACTCCGAGAATAGATGCTTGTGTGGGAAGCAAAACAAAAAGTAGAGATTGACAAAGCAGCCGAAACGGCATCTGGTGGAGAACAATTTCTTAGTTGTAGATATTCATATGAAGGTGTGTGTTGTTTGTGTCTAAGTGAAGGGCATACAACAAAAACACATTTCTAGTCATTTTTACTCATTACCACCTTTGAGTTAGACATGAAAATGTGGTCAGCTGCTCCTTTACTGGAAAGCTCAGGCAAATCTATGCTCATTTACTCAGGGAGATGCAGAGAACATAATGAGGCACTGAAAAGATGACAAAAAAGTATCAGAGGGTGTGGGAGCATACATGTACTGTTTGTCTCACAACTGTGAGCTGCATGGGCCAAGGACAATGTATTTGTGCTTTTGCAGATCTACTGAAGTGTAGCATGTCCAATTCTGGCTAACAGAAGGTCCAGAGCTCCTCCCCAGCGAAGAGCAAAGATGGAGCCAGCAGCACAGACAGGGATGGAGCAGTTCTAAGCAGGGGGGCAGCCTTGTTCTGTGAGCTCCACCACTGACAGCTGGGGAGCTCTTATCAGAGCATGCGGCTGGAACTGACTGCACTGGCATGCATGCTGACGACGGCCCCAACAAGGAGTCGGGGATCACACCGTGTGATGCAGAGACACTGTTCGCTCTGCCTCTGAGCACGGCTGCAGACAGCATCTGTCTCTCTCTGGAATCTCAGAAATCCAGGTGCACTCATAAAGAGAAGCTAAAGTCCTGTTGGTCTGTCAAGCTGTGGTCAGCATTTGATACTCTTCTGTGAGCTGAGAATTGAGACTGCAAGCTATATGTGAAGAGGCAGTGGTGGTCAGCATTTGGGTGCAGTGTGAAAGATGTGCTTTTAGTTGCTGTTTCTAAATCAGTGACCCTCACGCTAAAAACAACAGTAACGCCCTTCCTGACTACATACACACTGCTACAGTATGAAAAAGTGGGACAGCTGTAGCGTGGCTTCCTGTCAGACCAATGGGGAAGTATCAGGGACCAGAGCCAGATGCCTGCAGACAAACCCTGGCCACCAGAGGCTCTGCTGGCAGGGAAATCACAGAGCAGGAGGGTGGGAGGAGAACACCTCCCATCACCAAAACTGATGTTTTTCTGTCTCTCAATAGTGCATGTTTTATATTCTTTACATATGTGTCTTTCACCCTATGTTACACTTTCAGCTGTTCTATTTGCATTTTTCTCACTTCTGAGTTCTCCGAAAGTACGTGAGCAGAGCTACTACTGAAGGGTTGCTGAGAGGACCAGATAATGATTTTTTTTGTAATAAATCTAAGAGGAGTCTTTGACTTGCCGACCGTAACATCCTTATGTGTTTTACATAGCAGAATATCCTTGTGAGACATTTGTGTAGCATAGTGTTTAAAGTATTAGTGTGAAAATCAAATGGTCAACATCTGTATAGACATATGAGCCAAGCATAGGTTTTCGAGACTGCATGACAGATAACAAAGTGGGATGAGGGGCTGAATTTGATCTGAACATTAACAGCATTACAAACTTTTTGTGAGTTTGTATGTTAACCCTGACATAGAAACAACAACAACAACTAAATGTTATGAAACGGAGTAAACCAGAAACAAGCTCCTGATTTCATAAAAAAATAAATAAATAAAATAAAACTGCCCACTGGCATTTTATTAGCAGTGGTGCAAAGAAATAGCATCAAGTATTGATAGGTAATTTTAACTATTTTATTTTTTATCCAAGAGAGGAATGAAATGATAAAGCATCGTCCTTTCCTCTTTAACAGAACAATGAAATAACTCACCGTCCTGACTGTCAGCTCTGGGGGATTGTCATTGATGTCAGTAATGGTGATGAGGGCTGTAGCTGTGTTGGACAGGCCAAAGTTCAAGTTTCCCTCCATATCAGTGGCCTGGACAATGATGGTGTACTGAGACACTTTCTGTAAAAAGAGAAAACATGGTCAAAGGCTGGGATAACAGGACACACACACACACACACACACACACGGAGTAGTGTGTTGGTAAAAGGCACTTTAATGTCTCAAAGTATCAACATTCCTCTGTAAGAACAGGCCTGTTATTACTCTTTTTAATTGAGGTACTGCCCCTTTAAGATGTGATATGGTGCTGCAGATAATAGGGGAATGGGATATGATGGCTTTATTTAGTCCAGTTACAATAAGGGGGAGTTGCCCTAGAGTGTACAGCAGCACACATTGCAATAATACAGCACCTTTACAAGAAACACCATCAAAAGTTAGTTGTTTTTTTTCGCACACAACTTAGTCAAAATAAATGTAAAACCATATTTAAAAGCAAAGAGATGGAGATGCTGCTTCATGTTCCACCATTATGACACTGTCCATGGTGCTGAAAGTTGCTGTCCCCAGACTTTGCAGTGGAAAGATGACTCTGTGTGTGTGTGTCTCCATCCTGACAGTATAAGCCTCTCTGCTTTGTGGTCTTATTCTCTTCCTAATAATCCATTTCGCTCAGGCTTCTATTGTATCAGAGCAGAGAGAGGCAAAGAAGGAGAATGGGCGTCAAGGACAGGCCAGAGCTTGGCGCACAGGGCCTGCTGCTTTGTTCCACATCCACAATGCATCCTATCGATGGACTGATGTTGGTTTGCTGCTAGGCTAGTTTCGTCATATTCACCCTGAGGTTTGCACTTTCTAAGGACTTGGCGGCCAGTGGCATTGATGTCGGGGAGTGCCTGAAGGAATGAGAATAAACTCAGCCAGAGGACTCATACAGACACAGAAGGGGCGAGTTAGTGCTTCATTCTTAGGTGGCTGCTTCTTTGTTATTTTATTTCTTTGAGTCGTGTCTTTTTTTTTTTATCCTCCTCTGGTTTATTGTGTGTTCTTTGTTAAGCACATTCTGTGCTTCTTTTGATCTTTCGCTATCTTTCTTATCACATCGTGGTTGCTCAGTGTTCTATGCCTGTCTGCAATATCTGTGTGTCTTTCTGTCTCTGTGTATCTTTATATCTCCTTTCTTCCTCCCACTCTTTTCGTCAGTCATGAAAGATGCAGTTGATTGTTAGATCAGTCAAACCATTGGGGCCAGTTAAAACACCCTGCTGGAGTCATTTAGTATCTCTCCAAGCCATTATGAAGAGCGCAGACACGTTAATCTGCACCAAACCAACCCTATTAATGAAAACTCAATACTGGCTGCCCTTTATTAGACTCATAATGAAATATCAATACCATCTCCCCTCACAGAGCGCTTCAGTAAATAGAGCCTCCAATGACTGTGTCTCTGCTGACTCATTTAGATCCGGTCACATACATCAATATGGAAATAGCACCAGATGGTTGTAGGAAGCTAATAGGCCCGAGCTTTGATGGACGCCTCTTCTTTGGTCAGGTGAAGACAAATGACAGGAGCAGAGCCAGCAGGTGGAGCTCTCACACAGTAGGGGATGTGGCCAATGTGTCATATCCTGCACAGTTATATCCCTCATCTGAGGGTAGTTGTGAGTTTATAGCCCTTCTAATACACACATGCACTGAGTGGGAACAGGTGGGAAACTCAGACACATACACATGCATGTTCACTCCCCAAAAACACACATACACACACAGCCATGCACACTGCTGTCCAAACGTGGCTGCATGAACAAGCCAGCAAAGGGGTCTCTAATGAGTCTTACAGAAGTGCTGCACAGAAAATCTCTCTGTTAGATTAGAGTCCAGCACTGGCAGGAAAAACAGCCTCTTGTCTCATGACCAACAGCAACAGCCCAGACTCTCCCTCAAAGGTCTTAAGCCTCACAGACTTAATCTGCACAAGCTGAAAGCCATCAAAGGCCACAGAAACACCTGTACAGAGATCTCCTCGAACAGTAAAACACAATCCCTTTTTTCATAGGGACTAAATTAGGTAGTTTACCAGCCGACAGACTGGAGAAAGAAAGAAAAAAAAATAGTAACGTGGCTTCAGGCTATCGGTCCTAGCTTCTCAAAAATTCAAGCCAAGCCGCAGACTGGACAGGTGGGAGAAACGGGCTGTTCTGTTGTAAGAAAATAGAGCTGTGCTCCAGTGAGACTTTGTTAGTAAGAACAAAGTGGGGGAAATAATGGTGAGGTGAAGTCGAACAAGAAAATGGAGAGGAGTAGTTTTCTGGCAACACACGTACAGTGGTGAATTAATTATACCTGAGCTGAGTGTGCAATGTCATTCGGTGTGCTGTAAAAGACCACTCAACGAGGGCAGAGAGAGACTTGCTCTTTACTCGTGTCATTTGTGCGTTGTGTTCCAGCCTGTCGGGCTCCTGCTGGCCACAGTCATTAGCCTGTCACTTACAATTGGTTTCAAATGGCCAATACGTGTAGCTAAAACCAGCTCCCTCACTTTACTTTAACTAGTCTCGTTTTACCTCAGCAGTCCTCAGTGTCGGCGTCCCTCACTAAAGTTTCCATTCAGTTCACCTGAGATCACATCAATGAGCTGCATTCGATTCTATTTTATTCAATGTTACTTGAATCATTTAAAGTTCAGTTCAATTAATTTCACTTAACTTTACTTTTGTCTCAATCTTCATCAACGGTCTCTTGGTTTGAACAGAACCCAAGCCAGCAGAGACTTATCGCAAGCACTGCGCTGTTCTCTGAAAAGGTTTTCTCCGGGTCCCAGTGTAGAGACATTCACTCAGATATGAAAGTAAATCTGAGATACAAACTCAGAATCCACTTGATTAGATACGCCCCCACAATTACGTAAACCGCTCGTAGTCACATACTGGATAAATAAAGGCTGTGAGTCACATAGGAATAAAGCTGCTGGAATAAAACATGCAGATTTGGCGAGAGATTCAGTTCAATGTCTAACCGAGCATTACAATACAATGCACAGGACACGATTATTAGGCAAATATGAACATGATGAGCATATTTTTGCCAGATTTGCCGGCTCCAGCATGTTACAAACAGATAAAAACTCTAAAGAAGGATAACAAGCAAATGCTCCCTGTTGCACAGCAGCAGAGCATGTCAGGTGTCTCCACTCTCATCAAAGAATATAACAAGTGAGGGAATTTAGTCACTTAACTACAATGCTGACTTAATACAAACCACACAGACTATCACATTGTTAAACTAATGCCTTTAACAGTTTAACAGTACAAATAAAAAAAATGTCACTCGGTAGTCAAATCACATCTTAGGGAGAAGAATTAGCATTTGCCACTAGTGTAAGTGTGCTTTCAGCAATTTAAGGATCTAAAGAAAAATAAATAATAAAAGGACATAGTTAATTATCATACCCTGGAAAGAATAATACCAGACATGTAAATATCTGTAGGTACCTATTGAAAGTACTGTAAATGGAACGAATCAAGCTTGTCTGGACACACAATAAGGTCAGATTCAACATTAGCAACGTGCATATAACAAGGTGAATATTGAGTGAATATCTACTTGATTGTATGTTTGCTACAAGCAGTCAACATCCACCTACATATGTCAATCAACAACCCCCTCACAATCCTCAGAAGCCTTTGCTGTCTGGATGCTGGAGCTGGGGTATAAAGGTGGCGAGTTCACATAACTAAGCGTCTCTGAGACAGTAAAGCTCCTAGGTCCATTTAGGAAGCCTGCTCCCAGCCGGTATCCACAGCCTGGCTCTGCAAAACTTAACAGAGCCAGGCTGTGGGCACTCATGTCCTTGAGGCAGTCCAGGCGATGTCCTAATCGACTGTGAGACAGTCCAATGTGAAGCTGGCATCAGCATGGTGGGCAGCCTGGCTCCAGGCCATACCACATCATGCCACACCAGATCATGCCAAACGAGGGCTCATGGGAAGCTGAGACAGCCTGAGGTAATAAAAGACAACAGCTCTGCCTGCCAGTGGAAGCAGAGCCATGGTGAGAGGG
Source organism: Channa argus (assembly GCF_033026475.1). Classification (NCBI taxonomy): domain Eukaryota; kingdom Metazoa; phylum Chordata; class Actinopteri; order Anabantiformes; family Channidae; genus Channa; species Channa argus. Next base: position 7,512,795 of record NC_090201.1, on the reverse strand, counting down.
CACAAAGGAAGAACGTCCAAGCCAGCTGTGGCACCCTGACATCTCACACTGTGCTTTCTGCTACACCCAAACTGCACTTCATGAGACATGCATTTCCTTGACTGACAGAACAGTCTACTTTATGAGAGCATATGCAGAGGTGCTTGAAAGTTTGCGAACCCTTTAAAAAAAATCTACAATAGATCTTTAATCTACTAAAGGGAATCAAATAAAGAAATTATGCAAAAAAACATATATATATATATATATATATATACATACACGTATATATATATATACATATACATACATATATATATATATATATATATATATATATATATACACATATATATATATATACATATATATATATACACATATATATATATATATATATATAAAATTAACGTATCTGTTCGTGGCAAAAGTATGTGAACCTTTAGGATTAGAGATTATTATTGTGTAGAGTGTGAATTGGCACTATTTAAATAAAGCTGAATTAAACTGAATTGGGAGCGACTTGGTACCCAAATGATTATAGCACATGGCGTATAACAAAAATGTCACCGGATCGGTTATGGCTGGAGACCTTTGTTGGATGTTGTACCCTCTTACCATGTTTACTGTCGGCGTCTTCACAACTCATTGTTAATAAAAGCAAAAAGGTAAAAAAATGTAAAATAAATTGACAATATTCACCAGGCGGGAAAGTGGTTTTACAAAAATGTCTAAAGACAAATGAAGAACACTGGTCTGCCAACAACTTCGCTGGACCTGAATGGCTTGTCACCATGGAGCTTTGAATCCTACAGAAAAATGTGAAGATATTTATCCCTGAACTGAAGCTCAACAGGCAGTGAGTCACACAGCACGATAATTGCCCTAAACACGTAAGTTATTTATCAAACAATCTTTAAGCAGAAGACGTTTATGTTTTGGAATGGCTGACACAAAGTCCTGATCCTAATCCTATAGGGATGCGGTGGAAGGACCTGACGCAAGCAATTCATACAAGGAAGGTGACCAACAACCCTGAATAGAAGCTGTGTTTTAACATACACAAAACTAGATACATTTTCACTTCTAATTCCCGTCTAAATTATATCCCCTTAAAACATGAAGCTACAAACACACACAGAACAATTATACAGCCATATTTTAGAAAGGTTTAGGAGCCATGGAGACAAAAACTGGTATACTGCTTAGCCCATCTTGTTAGCCAGTGGGCTGGAGCACATGAAGGCATGTGAGGTTAAAGGAGGAGGGGGGTTGTGAGCTGTGAGTGAGGAAGAATAATTGGTATTCAGTGATGTCAGAGGTAAGTGATACAGGCTAACCCCCTTGTACCCCCCGGTCCCTTTAACACGAGAAAACCTGCTTCACCCCTTAATTAGCACATGAATATTCTAATTAGAAACCAGCATGGTGGATGAGGATTAGCTAAAATGTGAGAAAGAGATGGGAGGGGAGACAGAGAAAATACTAAATGTGCTGCGAAGAGGTTTATCGGGTATTCAGTTTCTACACACTGAATATGCATATAAATGTTTTTGTGTAATAACATGAGTACAGAGCACTGTGGCGTGATACCAGGGGTCAGATTTATCACGTTCGATGCTACTCCTCACCCTGTGTGAGCGTCTGAGCTGCATCCGAACAACAAACATGGCTGCATGGGGGTGTGCATGTGCAAACATTGCCCATGTGTCTGAATGTGTTTGTGCGTTTGTGTTGATGACCTTGACAGCAGGTGGGTAAACTCCCAGGTGTGTCCCAGTTTTAGTGGGAGGATCAGAGGCAGGTGGGACTGAGCCTGGCTTGATGTGTCCAGATTAATGAGCTTTTTCTCACTCACATCAGCTGCTACTGCTGCCGGCTGGGCCAAGCTGGAAACAGAGGAACTGAGCTGGCCCACGTTCACTACACTCATTTTTATTGTCCCACAAATAAATCACACTATCAAGCCGTGCCAGATCCGTATAAAATTTGGAAAAGGAATGCTCATTGATATATTGTATTCTTCTGTTATCAAACCTGGTTCTGTTCTTGAGATTTTAACCGTAATTATTCTCTAAATACGCTGGCTTTACTGTGGGTAAAATTTAATTTTCAAAGTGTTGCCTGGCCTGGTTTAGTGCCACGGGGGACCAACGGGACTTCTCAGAATATAAACATTATGAGACACACTCAACTGTGCTTTTATGTCGGTACTAAAATCACCCAACAAAGTTATGAGGGTGAGAATATCCTCATAATGATGGCATATGAATTTGAACGTTTTTCTGATTTTGACAGTTGTATTTTTTTTCTGTCTTGCAACAGATAGGGGAAGTTTTGTGTGAGTGTGTGTGAGTTTGTGTATGAGAGAGAAGCGAAAGAAAGGCTGTAGGGTGAGCTGCCATGAAACACGACTGCCCTCAGTTACCTGATGCAGCTTGGGATAAACCAAAGTTGACCTCCCTCATTATCAGAATAAGATGGCAGACGGAACAGCGATAATGTGTGTTGAAGTGTTGGGGGTGGTGTGTGGGTTGGCGAAGAACCACAGCAAACAAGAGACACACAGCAACATAAGACAAAAGAAGACAATGAAAGCAAAAGCTCCAGCGACATCTCCAGCAGAGAGATGCTGGACTTGCAGGCCATTATATCTGCTTTGCTCTTTGCAATGAGACAAACATATTGGCTGGTCATTTATATTTATATACATAATTCAAAAGAAAACAAAACAAGATTTATATTTGTGCTTCATTTATTTAATTTGACCGTTTCAAAAGGTGAATACTGTTAAAAGTGATCCAGATATTTTTAAGGTTGATATCTATAATCAAAGTGGGATTTGTGGAATTTGATGTTGATATTTTTTATTAGATTTTAAGCATGGTGCTACAAGAAGTTTATGCAAAGAAAATATATATTGCTATTTAAAAGATAATGTTAAATATTCATAATAAAAATAAAATTAGATATCTCAAGGCTAAAGGGCGGCCAAGACGCCTATTTTAAAACTAATGTTGGAGACTTGGAATAAATCTAATGATACTAGGTCATTGTAGCTGACTTGCATTTGAGTTAATCCTTGAGTCACAACGACACGAGTTGCTGAAAAGCAACCCCCTGGCCTGTGTGTTTGGGTGGCAGTGTTGCAAGATGAGTTATGTGGTAATGCTCTTGTAGGAAGGCAATGTAAAATAATAAATGACTGCATGGAATGGTCATGTTTTCAAGTTTGTTTTTGAGTGGGTGGGACATGAAAGAGCAAAATGGACACAAGGTACCAGAATAACAAATGGGTGTAATGGTGGCTCAAAACATTTTAGAAAATATCCACGTTTTTGCAGGTGGGAGTCTGGAGATTCAAGACATGAAGAAGACTGTTAGCTTAGCTTAGCAGAAAGGGAAACATCCAACTCACATCTGTCCATACATATATGTATCCAGAAAAAAAAAAAAAAAATACTGTAGAAGCAGACTTTGATCTATCGGCTGGTCAACCTTCATGGTTCTCTACGTACAAAATGCGCCCCACAAAAAACAAACAAACAAAAATTAGCTCTTTTCTGACTTAGACCAATTAAATTGCTGTAACAATTATGCCACCTTCTAATGGCTTGTCGTACAGGTGTGTGACACTGACCTCTCTGTCCAGGCCGGCTGCCACTGTGACTATGTCCCCAGTCTCGCTGTTGATGGTGAACATGTTGGGAATGGGACTGTGGGGTGTCTGAGAGAGGATGCGGTAGCGAACCATGCCATTCGCTGTGGTGGAATCGTCAGAGTCTGTGGCTGTCACCTGCATCACGGACGAGCCTGTGAAGAAAAAGTTAGTTAGTTAAGAAGATTCAGAACTTAGTGGAACAATCTGTGAAGCACATTTTGTACATCAGTGTACATGGTGGAGGTCCAGCTGGGTAAAGAGCAAAATAAAACAAGCAGGCAGTAGTTGTGTACTTTTCAAAGGTTTTTGGACACTTACTTTTTGAAAATACATACTTAAAAAATGCAGGATTCTTGTAAGCCCATTACTGATAACGAATTTGTAGAAAAAAATATTTGAGAATGAAGAGAACTCAGAGAAAACTCAGCAGACCACAAACCCATTTCTATACAAGAAATAAGTCAATCTGTCTTAGCAAATTGCTGTGACATTCTCTTTTCTTTGAAAAGCAACTTTGTGAGTGAGAGCTATTACAGAGCAGAGTACAAAACACAAACAAAATCTGTTAAATAAGCCCCTATTTTAAGCTGTGCAGTTTTGTCCTTTGTATACAGCCAAGCTGGTGGGGCATAATTTCCACCTCTGCAGAGTCCATTTAGTAATGAGCAGCGCTGGGTCTTCTGCCATTTCCACCATCCATTATTTCAGCCTTCAGCGGCACCGTGGCTGCCCTTAATGCTCTGATGCTCTCTTCCTATTTGTCTTAGAATCATGGATAAACACTGCCATTTAAGGCAGACAGCACAGCAGTGTCGAGGTGGAGGGTGTGTGTGAGTGTGGGGTTACGAGTGTATGTATGCCCAGGATTACTTACAGGTACGTGTGTGCATCTGTATGCATGTATGTGTGTGGTTTCTCGCCGCACGTATCAGGGCGAGAGGCCCTGTGTCCCCGTATCTTACCCCGAGCAGAACTATTGATTTGCACGAGTTTGTCAGCTGGGCTTACAAACGCGACCAGGCAATTAGGAGCACTTTGTGCTGGAAAGAGGAGAGATCACCTCGCCTCTCTCACAGGGTTCTGTGAAAATGTCACTTTCCATCAGGCAGCCATTTACAGGCTGCTGCTGCTACTGCTGCAAAGAAAAAAAGACTGTCAGCTTGCAGGGGGTGGGGAACCAACAGACAGAAGAGACAGATGAATCATCAACAACACGGTTCGTGGCTCAGGTGGTTGAGCGGATTGTCCACCAATTGCAGGGTCAGTAGTTTGGCTCCCGCTCTGCCCAATGTCATGTATGTAAATAAAAATTTAAAAGCAGGAAGGATGGAAATAGGATCGTAATTGTAAAGAAGAGAAAGTTGTCTAAATTAATTAAAAGCTATACTATATAAAACTATAGAATTGCATAGTCATTTTAAAACTCACAAGCACTCGGTTTGCCTCGGTAGGTGTGATAATAGTAAGCAGGCAGGAAACCAGCACAGTTCAGCATCAAAAGCATTCAAAATAAGTTGGCAAAAACACAACCTGTGCGTCTGAGCACACAGCAGAAGTAGGAATGTCAAGTTTCACTTCACCACCTTGCCAATTCATAAATGTAAATGTCTTTGTGGCAGATTTGGCCATCCCCTGAGGGTCTGAGCAGTTACAGGTGTCTCAATTCCCATAATTGGGTCTAGATGGCACCATCATTCCTGTGACAGGCTGTATGGACAGGATAATTGTCGCTTCGAATTTCTATTTCAAACTTCATTAAGTTTCAATGGAGGATTTGTCACTTTGTCTAGCCAGGAAAAGAAGAGATCCAAGGAAAGACAGGAAGAAGAAAAACAATTACTGCTATTCCAGTGTAGACCGCATCAATATATAATCAACCTTTCCAGTCCCGTAGGGAGTGACAGGACGTGATGTTGAATCACTGAATCCTTGTCATTTCAGTGACAAGGATTCAGTGATATGATGATGGTGGTACGTTTTCAGCAAGATGGCTATGCCTGAAAGGGTTAATCTCTGAGCCTGTTTAATTCCTCTTTAATTTGAACACTAATTCCAAATCCTAATTGCTTTTCTGCTAAAATCGCTGGAGCTGAAAATTTAACTGGTGGCAGGCGTGCATATTGTTGGCCACTTTGCCCATGTGACTTGAGATCATTGGTGAGGGCTATCTGCTTCCTAAACACTAGTCAGCCAGAGTCAACATCTGCCTCCCAAGTAAAGAGGAGATAGAGAGGGAAAAAAAAGGCGATAGACTGATAACGATAGACAGAGCAGGAACAGGGAGATAGGCATACAGAGATGCAAAGATAAGCACCAGAGGAGGAAATTGCAAAGTAGAAAAAAAGTAAGGATGAGAATAGAGGTGAGAGGGTTTATAAAGACCATTAAAAGCAAAAGTACAAGGGGAAGTCAGGGAGCGAGAGGGCAGGGGATGGATGGTATAAGAGGATAATAACTCTCATCAGTGGAGGGAAGATAGAGGTTGCCTTTCAGGAGGAAAGAGTGGCCACGGCAGAGTAAGTAGAGAGCAGGAAGGAGAAGTAGTGGTTGAGAGGTAAGAGAGGTAAGAGAAAAGGTTGAAACCCAGTGAATCTTGGTGAAAGTGATGAAGGGGACACAGTGTTCACACAAGTGCCTCTAATGGATCCCACTACCCTCTGAGGACACAAAGACACAGTCAAATCATTCAAAACTAACCATTACATTTATACCTCAACGCAAAGACTACAGCTAACATGTGGGAAACTTTTTGGAAACTTGTAGCCATACCTGTGGATCTCTACCTACCTAGTGCAGGGTCACATGCTCTGCAGCTTGTACAACATGGGAGAGGGAGTTTTACTAGTCCGGACCTATCCATCCATAGGCATGGGCAAAAAAAATCATTGATCCAACGTTACAATAGACGGGTTGTAATGAAAGACATTGGAGTTGCAATTTGCTTCCCCCCTTTCAGGTCTCTATTGCAAAATGTAATGGAAATACAATAAAAAATATTTGAAAGTCCTTCAAAAAAATAAATAAATAAATAAAAAATAAAACATCAAGAGAAAAATTCTTAAACTTAAAGAAAAAAAAGCCTGAACCTACTTAAAATGATAATATCTTGTCTTTAACTGGCTTCTTCTTAGTAAAGTCAGCTAAAGACAGAACTACGATAACACAAAGCTACACGCAATCCATCTATGGGTCTATGGCAGGAAGGGAGCTGTGGGTGTGCAACACACCTCAGAAATCTCAACAATGTGTCATAGAAAAATAGCACCAAACAAAAGTTAAAAATATATATATAAAGTATATGAATCGTATTTTACGTATTGTATTGAACCGTATTCTACCCGTAAGTAGAATAAGTAGTTCACTCAATTGTGAGCATGCAATTGGCATTACAGATACTTAACAACTGTTGTCATGTTGCATCATCACTAACAGAGTTTTGAGCCACACGACTAATTTAAGGGACTAAAATGGAAAGCATTGCATTGTGGGATTGTTAGCAGAAAGTTGTGTACATGCCATGTACACTTTACGCACTGTGTCCCTCCTTCCCAAGCATTTGCAGAGTGAATATCAACATAAAAAAAAAACTAAATTGAAAGCAACAAACCCAGTCTTAAACTACACTAAATTATATTTTGAAGTTGAAGAAATAAAAACCACGAAGGAAAAGTCGAAACTATAATAAAACTGCATTAGGCAATTTGATTGGTTGATCCAGTGGTTTTTGAGAGGCCAATTTAATATTGAAATAAAAAGAAGAAAGAAAACACTTAAAATCCGTATACAACTAACATAATTACACCAGTTTACTTGTATATACAGCAAAAATGTTGCAGCGTTCAAGCTCAAAGACATCATAATATTTACAACCATGAAAAGACAAAACCTGACTTTTCAGAATCACAGCTCAACTAATTAAACTGGGTGACTGTAGTAGAAACCTACAGCGTTGAGAAATTATCAAGCAAAACTAGTTGATGAAAGAAAGTTTGTACGAGCTGAATAAACATTAAAAATTATGGTTATCTCTTTTTGCCATTTCAAAACAAGAAGGTTCAAACTTTTACGCTCAACACCAATCCAAAGAAAGTCTAAAAGCTGCCTGTGACGTTCAGTTCATTATCCTCTGTATCACAATTTTCTCAATAAGAAATCACTTCACCGTCCATCTGACTGGCTAAAACCTTTTTTTACGTGCTAATTGGGCATCAACAGCACTACTGTATTGAGCAGGAATCAAGTATCCCATCATCTTCAGATTTTTTCATATTGAATTGGCCTTTTAAAAAAGAACTGAAATGACCAATTGGCTCTGTTGATGCGTGACAATTCAGATTAGCCATAAACCCCTTCTGATGAGCCAATTGTTAGGACTCAAAAACAAGTTCAAATGAGGTTTTGGTAGCATGCCAAAGTCAAAATACACTATATGGGAAAACCCACTTACAGATGCAAGTAGAGGCTCGCGAAGGTTATCAGGTAAAGGTGGCACTGACAGCTCCTGTGCTAAAGGTAAATTCTCTGAAACACACTGCTTCCCTGTACTGTAGTGGGATCAAACTGAAAGTTGAGAACACAGAAAGGGTCTTTGATACGGAGGTGGCAGTGTTAACCACTAAATCTCAGTGTCAACAAAAATGGTTGTAATATGTTTGGTAAATTGGCACTGCCACCACAGTAAGAGACACAACTAGAAACACCTGCTCACATGACTGAGGTCCAACACGCTGATGGAAACACTGTTGCGCTTTTACACTTCTTACTCACTTCCTTCTCTCCACTCCTACGCAATCCCTAATGACCCCTCCCCTCCTAGGCAAGACAGAATAAGTCTCTTAATTCTCTCTGTAATGGTTACCAAACTCTTCAGGAGAGAGAAAAAGAGGAGAGAAAGAGAAAGACGCAGCCCCCTGTTCCCTCTTGGGAGGGCAAATTGACTGTGAGATAAGGCACTCAGCTGCTGGTTTTGATCTTGCCTCTCATTTCAGAAGGCCTTTTTGAGAAAGATGATCCATAAAAGGGAACAACTTGCTGTCAGAGTCTGGGATGAGGGGGAGGGAAGGACAAGGGCAGAACATCACAGGGAAAATGCACTGAGTACACTGCAGCCTCAGAGCACAAGAGGTTTCTGAAGGAGTCACGCCATGTTGGCATCTGAGGCCACTTAGCACAATGCAAGAACTGTCTCACGTCCCAGTCATGATGGTTTTACTGAGTTTTGGATCTGTTTTGTGACCTTACCTAAAAGCGAGCACTGTTCATGTGTTTTTTGTATTGTATGTGTGTATTGATAACCTGAGCTTATACTGTAGCTAACTCAGAACTACCCAAAAGAAATGACTTGCACACATTTCCACCTTTCCACCTGAGCAGCCCCAGATTATCAGATTCCCCATGGATAATCGTCACACATTGAGAATGAATGCCATTTGTTCCTTATTAACAAGAAGTCAGTGTGATCAGATAGCTCATTTTGTCATGTACTGTTTTATTATGTTTGATTACCTGCACAAATTAAATTCTATTAGTCACAGGTTCATTTGCTGCTGAGCAGGGGCACAGCGGCAAACAGTGACAAATGAAGCTGTTGCAAACTGATCCTGACTGACAGTTTGATCGGATCTCTCTGTACACAACATCTGGTGACGGTGATAAGGGCGTTTCCCTGTGGGTCTCGGTCTTTGATGGTTTTCACACAGTGCTAGATGTAAAGATGTGTAGTAATACTTCCGAAACCTTTGATTTCGCAGCCGGCACATACAGAATGCGGCACTTCTGCAGCTTTACACGTGTGCCCCCATTGCATGGCATTTACGAAAAATACAGGCCTTGAATTTCAACAATGTTTTGCCATGACACAATTATTTTCAAAATATAACCATTAAAACAAAATTTAAACTGTTCTTAGGCATGAAGATGAGGAGCATACCTTCCTTTGTGCCCAGGTTTAATTCAGCCCTCTGACATTGGCATGATACAACAGAAATCTACGAAGAGAATTTTTCTACTTTTCATGCATTATGTTTCATTATTCAATTGGTGGTAAAACAGCTTCTTCAAATTCTTCAATTCATTTTGATTTCTGAGGGAATGAGAGAGCATAGGCACTGAACTGGCTGCTCACTACCAGTACACTACCAGTATGAGTTAAATATATTAAAACTATTTTTTAGTTCAATTTGGACAAATTCAGACATTCACACATTTATTAAAATAGTAAAATTGAACAGCTTGACCTTTTTAAAGCTGAAAGAACTTAAACAATATTTCTAGTTGTGAATCAAATCATGCAGATAATTTCCCTTTCTTGCCAAAATCATAGCTGCTGAGGCTTCTGTCCAATTCAAGTGAAGTGAATAAAATTAATTTGAGGGGCTTCATAGCATCAAGGGGTAAGTGAATAAATATGTTTGTCATTGCTTGTTAAATTTGGATTTGGCTAAAATAATCTGAAAGTACTACACTACTTAATTACAATGACATCTTGTACTTAAAGCTTGTGAAATGTTGTCTTTTCCATATATGTACTGGTGAGTTCTCCCCATCCTGATGGGTATATGCAGTGAATGGCTACAATATTTCAAAAAAAAAAGAAGAAAAAAACTACAACATGACTGTAACTGTACTACCTTACATCATAGTGTAGTAATGGATATGAGTATTCTTTGATGTTTCACCATTGGTCAGACCTGGTGTGGGAAGCAGAGAATTGAGAGATTCCAGCAAAATTGCTGCCCACTGGAGCACCTGCCAGCTGCAATGCTGTGACAGGTTTCATCACATCAGTTGTTGCTGGGTTGGAAAGAGAGTGTCACCTGGGGTAACACCAGAGGGATTTTCATGGTCATGTTTTAAGTCCAAAGAATGATCCAAGCCACATGCAAATGCTGGATGCACACAAAAGGATTTCTGAAGCTTAGCAGTGATCTGGTGGGCCATCTGATAACTCTCCCTTTATGAGGCAGACAATTTCAGAGTGCTGTTGATTCAGTGGTGTGTCTTGTGCTGCTATTTTGTTTTTTTCTGTGCTGCGGTATAGCAGTGTTTATGGTGGCATAAAAAAGACAAAGTCACAACTGACATTAATTAATGTACATGTCTCAGCGCGTCACACTTGTATGTGTGCATCCTGTTCTCTATCTGCACCACTGCTGGGCATAAAAAACAACTTCAGCAACAATGTGAAGCAATTTGGTTGAGGTCTAAACTGGGTCCATTAATAGTAAGTAAAAGGTTTATCAGGCAGTGGATTAATTAAAGACTTAAATGGGCCAGAAAAGTATAAAATGTCTTCTTCAACCTGCACTAAAGATAAATCAGATTCTCATTCTTGTTTTCTTCAACTAAATAAGCAATTAGGCCAACACAGCTCTGCAGCCTTTTGTCCTAATTAAAATTCACCAATTCAGAAACCAATGAGTGAACTCCACACACAATATGATCTGACACCAAACCCAACACCTGAAACTGTGCACTCTGGGAACAAATGTTGTTGGCAGCCGTTGCTTAATGAAGAGCAGAGCAATTATACTGTACTTAATGTAATATGTTTCTTTTTAATTGGTATCACAGATTGAATTCTGTTCAAACTCAAAGACTTTTGTTGTTGCGTGCTCTCGTTTTTAACTAAGCTAAGGGTATCAGAGTGAAAAACGTAGAAAGTAGCTTTTGGAATGTCTGGTTGCCCTCGCTAATTAGAAGCTCTGTATATAGACCCACGCTCCACTGAGGAGTAACCAACACACGCACACACACACACACACACACACTCACACACACAATGTCCCTCCCATACTTGCTCATCCATGAACACACGTACACTGATGCAGACACAATCACACACACACACACACACACACACACACACACACACACACACACACACACACACACACACACACAACCTGCTTTCCTATATTGTTTACAAATCCCCCTGAGATTAAACTTTGCAGCATAACAATATCTGAACGCTGTGAAGACAAACACAGGTCCTCGGGGTCTGATTGTTAGAACAACAGTTCTTCCAGTCAAGACATGAGAACTACTTGCACATTCTGCTCTCGTCTCTGGCTTTGCACTGACCACAACTCTGTTCCCCGATTCAGAGAGAAGGTCTGTATCTCTCCATGCTCTGCAGAATCTGATAATGATGCGTCCAACCAAGATACTGTAACACAAATATCTCATAAGCTCACTCACACCTGAACCAACCTACAGCAAATTCACACTTTAAAATGTTGGTTCATTGCTCAAGTCTAAGTTAATCTAAGACTACAGCAGGTAAGATTGAAAAATTAAGTTTGATAAAGGAATAAATGGGTTTCATTGGTTCAACTGTCATTAAAGTTACAGGAGGATGACCTACAAAGACTCAAACTGTCAAAAGTAAAGACAAACAGGAAATGAGGCGGTGCATCACAAAATTGTACTCTTTTTTTGATAGTATTTTACATTTTTAAATTCACCAACTTTTTAGCCACACAAAGTACTGCAGGTATAATGTGCTGTGTATTTGTACTCGCAATAGCTTGATGACAGCTGTCAACAAAATACAGAGTCTTTTTATAGAAAACTTTTTAAGAAATATCAAGAGCTATGTAGATTCAGGGCACATGTAAAACACACTTTCAGCTTTAAAGGGCTGCACAAATCACAAAGATTTAGCTTTACGCTGCCTACCACTTTCCAACATGTACCACTGTTTTTTTATTTTTTATTTTTTTGTATTGTTCACTCTGTAGTCCCTCTTTCCCGGTAGCTGCTGGTTACCATCTGTTTCTCTCCAGCAGGATTGTTGGGGACAAACCTACAGGCCCCAGCAGGGCCAGAGAGCTGTCACATTCACAGTCACTGCTGCTGCTCCAGCTGTTGACCATGTTCCTAATTCTAAATCAGCCAAACTACAATGATGTCCTTTTCTTTTTTCTTTCTTTCTTTTTTTTTTTTTGCATTTTAGCCTTTATAGTATGACGATAATAGGGCAGACAGAAAACATAGGGAGAGAGCGTGTGACGTGCAGCAAAGGTCAACAGCTGGACATTGCACTTATGAAGCAGATGCTGAAACCATTCTACTCCCCTTTGTGTGGTTTTAATAAAACCTGCAGATGTCCTTTTCATCCCAAGCAGTATATGTCTCCTCACATTATTCCTTCTCTGCCCCCACTTCATCTCTCACAACAGTTTGCTGTGCGATATGAACGCCAACCTAAACTTGACATGTGTTTTCACTCAAAATTCCATCATTGATGATGCAGAGCAGACTACAGTGAGTGGACATAACTTTTACCTGGTTTGGATCCTTCGGCCACAGAGCCGTTGTAAACTTGGTTCTGAAACTCAGGTCTGTTGTCGTTCATGTCAATCACGTAGATGTAGAGGTCAATAGGATTCTCCACCTGGTTCCCATTCATGTCCACAGCATGGGCTCGCAGCTGTCAGTATACAAAAATGGACACAAAGACAGAAAGGATTATTAACATTCAGTGCTAAATATTAGCTTAGGTAAATGAATATTCAGCGTAGCCCAGATGACAAAAGGATGTTGGCTTGATTGATATAAAACTCTCCAGCCCAGGCTGGACTGGAACAAACTCAACACATGGCACAACTTTGACATTGTTAACTGGCAGCTCCATTCAATTGGCAAGTGTTCTGTTTCTTGTCTGCCAACGGGGCATGAGTATCCTGTTGGTATCTTGGCACGGACCAGAAAAACACAGAAAGGGGCAAAGTAGTGAAATGTTCCAGACACACAAACAACACCTATTTTGTTGTTAGCACAGCCAGAGGCCTAAAAAATACCAGAGAGGTGTTGCTGCTCAAGCTGTGGCTTCTTTTTGTTAGGCGTGAATGTTTGTCTGGATTTGTTTTGACAAAGGCAGCCATTTGGATGGATGTCTACGACTGATGATCTCTTCTTGACAATAGACACACAGACACAGTGGGAGAAAAAAGAGAGCACAAATAAAGAGAATGAAGGACAAAAAAGCAGTGCAGGGAAATGGCAAATGAGATGGGAAGGAGAGGAGGAAAGTGACTGAGCCTTGTGCAAGTAAATGAGAGATGAAGACACAAAGAGGCAGTGTGGGGGTGTGGGGGCTTGAACAGGGAGGACTGACAAAAGCAATCATCATCTACAGTGGGATGTCTTAATCTCCACCACTGCTGTTACACACCCTCTACTCCCCACCAATCCTCACTAATGATATCTAACATAACGCAAAGCTTTGTAATAGCCCTGGAAATAAACCAACCCTGTTCGCCATGACTTACATTCCTCTCATTCAATTGCCTATAAATTCATATCCTCTGCAGAAATGTTATTCAATCACAGCTTGGCTTGGTAAGCGGAGAAGGGCTCTCATTCTGGCTAAACCTGTCACACTGGCAGCAAAATATTTAGTCTGCCACAACACAGTTGAGGAGGATCTGCCTGCCAGCCTATTTACAGGAAGTCGTGATGTATTGTGGGGTGACATGAAAGATTGAATGGCAGCACCTGCCTTCACCACGGCACAACTAATCATGTCGGCTTCTGAGCCTGCCTGTCAAGGATGTATCAAAACATGCAAAAACATGCGGCAGCTTGAGTATTCACATACTTATCCAAACACTGATTCAGACACATGTTTACGCATATTAACATGGGCACTGAGACAGGTGTGCAGATATACACTTGGGAGATACATACAGCCAATCAGAAGAGCCCTCTTTAGCCATTTAATGATCCTCAAGATGCTAGTTTTCCATTGGCTGAAGCACAACAAACAAACATGGAGGGGAGAACCAACAAACAAACAAGCACAATCTGTTTTCTCAGCTGTGTACGCTGCACGCTGAGGGATGTGTGACTGTGATATGTGCGGCTGCTTCAGTGCATGGCTGTGTGTTGCGTGAATGTGCAATGATAGCATTTGTTTTTTTTGTCTCTACTCTCTAAGTGGTTGCATTTGTGTGAGTGTATGCTTTGTCATTTCTGTCAGCGGTTTTGTGTGTGTACTTTTGCTGCATATATTTTATACGTTTATGTCTCTATATTCAGATCTGTGTATGTGTGTCTGCTGGAGTCTGTTTATGTGGGTCTGTGTTTGTGTGCTCAATGGAGGAATTGGAAATGTGATCCGAGGGCCTGGAGGAGTGCGTGCACTGCTCAGACTGCAAATGTATGTGTGTGAACTGACATCAGTATTCTGCAGGGTGAGCTTTAGCGAGAGTGGACCAACCACAGAGGAGAAATATAGTTTATATTTGGCCTATTGGTTCTTTTACCCAATATATAACCATACTTGCATGGTCCTTCCAGGACACCCTCGACTATTTTATACTGAATTCTGCAAGTGGCGTTTTTTTTCCTTCTCACTTTAATATTAGAGCTCTTCCTGCTGAAACTACTATACATACAACTACATGTTAGTTTGGTATGTGGTACACATTAGCATCTTAGCATACTATTGCTAACTTTTAGGTCACAGCACCACTATGCCCATAGTAAGAACAATGTCTAAAAAAATCACTTGCATGCCTGCAGGCCTTTAGTCTAGTTTAACAGACAAAAATCTAACAGCAACTGCAGCTGATTGACGCATCTGTGCAGAGGAAACACAGGCCAACAGTCACTGCATGCTGAAATGTACTCATGCAAAAAGCAAACTGAAAAACGAATGAAACCAAAAAAGCAAAACAAAAGAAAACAAAATCTTCATCACACAATCTTCTCATATTTGCTCGATTCTCCTTGTGACCTAACGACTCACTGCAGCTCCTGTCTGACAAAATTCAGGCTCAGGCAAACACCCACTCTCCTCACCTCGCCGATCACTTCCCTCTAGTGCTACTCTGTCAAAAACACCAGCCTTGTCTCTCTTTTCACTTGAACCCAAAACTAACAAGCAAAGTTTGGCCTTCGAGACAGCAGCGGTGCTGGGAACTTCCTGTCAGGTTGAAAGAAAGCAAGCAATGGACTAAATTTCCCCTGGGTCAAATGCTGGCTGCATTCTCCCACACTAAATCATACATCACATCACAAGCAGCATGGGTCCGTAGGCGCCTAAATAGGAGCTGCATTCAACTTCAAGTGCCCTCAACCTAACATGCTGTTTTCACCACAGGCAGTGTCAAATCAGAACTCTTTACTGAGTGGTCGTCCAGTCCTAGGGACCAATAACTGGACTGATTTATTGATCCCAGTTTGCTGGCTGATTGTAGGAGCAGGTATGGAGAGTCAACAAATACTCACAAAGCAGTGTTCAGAGCCTGAGCGTAGCAAGTAAGGTAACAAGAGGCTCATCTAAATCTAAATGGAACACACACAAACACGCACACACACTTGCAGATGTACGAGAGAATTATCTAAATCTTCATGTGTTGATAGTCACTGTGTGTATTGTGGTTGTCTGCACACTGGTGTTTAGAATGCGTGCATATAGCTGACCGTGATGTGCACTGATGGAGACACTGAAGAGATCTTCTCTCCTTTATTCTATCCTTCCTCTGAGACAGGATGTGCTTCTGAATTAGCTCTATCTGCAGCGCAGCCATCTATCATGCTGACAGGCACACAGGCGTTGGGAGTCTGACACCAGCGCTCACCTCGAGTTGAGGTGTTAGTCTCTGCTGATATAAACTGAGACCTGTACTGTGTGCATATCAACCAATGGCCCAGCATTAATGTGAGTCTCATGTGGTCTGAATATTTAATTCATGCATCCACGAAGATGTTTAACCTGAAGTTCCAGATGGGCCAGTTGTGAACTCAGCCTTTTTGTGTGTGTGTGTGTGTGTGCATTAGTGAGGATTCCTAGAGGCCATATGCAGGCTAACTGTACAGCTGTCAGCCTGCACCTTTGAACAGCACAGCTGCAGATACCGTGGGGTGAGTGTGCAACAATGTGTATGGATGGTGAAGTTAAGCGGGGCAGCAGCACACAAAGGAGGAGTGGGAGTCACACACTGAGTGAGAAGGGATAGAGAAAAGAGAGAATGGATTCTGCCTGTGACATAAACACCCATCAGACAGTATAGTGGACTGCATTTAATACACACACACACACACACACATGCACAGATGCTGTTGCAGACGCAAACATGTACGCACACACACATTGCGGCACCTGCTCATTAGCTCTGACGGTAAGAACAAAGACTACAGTTTTCCTGCACTCCACTACGGTTCTCCCTCTCCTCTTTGTTCTATCCATCCTGCACCTCTCTGTGCAGCTAATTCCCAATCTCAATGACAGCTGAAGTGGCTGTGTGTTTTGTCAAGGCATTCTTTATTTCATTGCTGGCTTTGGCATCAATCAGATCCTGAAGAGGTGGGTGTGAAGGTACAGTGCAGCGGATAACAGAACAGCAAGTCATCTGAATGGGCTCCAACTGGTGGGTTTGTTTTGCTGGCCAACATTAGTGTTACAGTGAAAGGTAAAAGGAGAAGGAGAAAAGGTGAGCGATTTATTCACAAGGACAGCTGGGAAATCGTGACACAAATATAATAATAAGAGCTAGAGGAGAAATGGAAGCAGACTTACATGGAAAGAAGCTCTCTCTTCTCTGTCCAGAGGTTGCGTGACAAACATGTTGCCACTGATGGGATCTATGTTGTAGATGCCACTCGGGGGCTGATCGGCACCCGCTCCGGTGATGCTGTAGCGGATGCCGACATCTTTGTCCTGATCTGAGCGGATCTGAGGACACAGAGACAGACAACAAGTTCAACAGAGGGGAAAATCTGATTTTTAGTCCTGGCTTTTCAGGCTTTTCTGCACTTACATGAAAAAGGGTATTTTTTAGACCACAGCAAGCATCAAATTGTAAAATAAAGCCAAAAGTTGGAAAAAGGACTGAGAGTACATGAAAAGTTTTTATAGATAAACTGATGATAACATTTCTGCAGCAAGTTTTTCTTTTGTTCCAACACTGAACCTACAGCCTGAAGGTGGAAATAGAAAATTGAACCGTGTACAGAGAAGGAAATAGATCCACCATCAGAATGTTGCGTGTGGCCTATTGAGCTTTTGGTTTTCTTTACCTGCATTGCACTTTCACAGCCGACCTTGAATAAGTGTAAAAGGTCCACGCTGCCAGCCACAGCACAAAGGTGTTTCTGACGGCTACCAGCCTGGGTGACGTAACACTGATTCATGCAGTTATTCTCAAATATGTCTTACTGGAGCTTAAAACCTCAATGTGCCTGTTCCACCTTTAACACCTTGGCTGTTATTTCACACAAACTTCAAAAAGTGACATTTAGAGTGATATATTTTTCATTGAGCAGGATTCAGTATGAACGCCTCCAATGCCACATTAATAGAACTATCAATACTGTGGCTCAGCACCTTGCTGACTATAAAAAAAGACAAAAAGAGATGGATCGAATTTCTCTTTATTTTTTTGTGGCATTGATTTTCATTAGGCTCCAAGGATTCCACTGTGTCACAATATAATGCAACAATGCTAACAATGTGGGCATCCAAAACAATTACCAGGATAAATTATAATTATATGATTTAGTTAATCATTGCAGCATTTTCTAATGTACTTTGAGGACTTAGTTGACATTTAGGGACATATATTTAATTACCTCTCACATCTTTCTGTTGCAAAAATGAAGAAAGCCACTGAATAGCTTAGCTTAACTGGAAAAGATCTTTTTAAAATCATCTGTCACCCAAAGAAAGTAATTAAATAATTACAGAAAATATACTGTAACTCTCATAAATTCTTGGGTTAAATTATTACTTTATTC
This sequence comes from Channa argus, assembly GCF_033026475.1. NCBI lineage: Eukaryota > Metazoa > Chordata > Actinopteri > Anabantiformes > Channidae > Channa > Channa argus. The sequence goes on along the minus strand of NC_090201.1, from coordinate 7,494,410 downwards.
TACTTTAGATGATTCCAGTGGTGTTATTTTATGCAACCTAAAACAATGCAAGGCGAGACACACACTCCAGATACACGAATATTAAGGCTAATTATAATAAAACAAACTACAATTACTTTTTAAAATTACCACTAATTATTTCAGTCAGTAATTACATCGACCAAGTTGCCAATTTTTAAGAAATAGCGGCGAGCTATGAGGCCAAATTTCCATCTGGGTCACTTTAGGGTCAGTGGTGTTTAATATTGTACACTTTCAGCTTTATATACTGTACATCAGCCACTCCAGCTACTATATTAAGTATGACAATATCCCATAATGTATATTGTGGAGACACTAGCGACAATTTGCTACTTTTATGTTTTTTTATTTATCTCCTGTGCATTTCCAGCCATTGTGGCTGTTAATCCTCTTATATTCACAGCAATGTCCACTCACCAGTGGTCATCATGAGATGTCATTAAGTTGTAAGTTTAGGGAGGAGTGATTTTCACTGCTTAACTTTCACTGATGTGGAATTTGAATAAAAGTATCTTGAACAATCAGTTCCATTATCAATAATTTGTATTTATTTTTTAACAACTGAGTGATTCATAGTTTTGTCCATAAACTTTCCCAGAGTGAAAAGGGTCCATTTTTATTTTTGTAAAGCCAAATGTGACAAATTGTAACTGAATGTTTTCCTTCTTGTACGACAGGACAAAGAAACATAACATCTTAATGACTGAGAAGACGAAAGGAGGACACCTATTTTATTTGACATGAACTAAATTAAGTGATTATCAATAAGGGTAATTAATAACAGTTTGAACTCTCACTAACTCTGATGTAGATCCCGGACCGGTTTGATGCATCTTTAAAATATCCTCAAATCAGATTCTGAACACAACACCGACGATTTATTTTATTGGGAATGAACCATCACTATGGTTACAAGTCAGAGGGAATAATCACAGAGTCAAATGGAGAAAAAGCAAAAAGGAAAGGCCTGACTCTTTTTTCTCTCTATCTTTCTCTTCCCTTCCTATGCAATTTTCTTGGTCTGTGAGGCTGCAGATCATGCATGAAAATGAAATTACTTCATCCGTTCAGCAGTGACGGCAGCTTCTGCATAAAACATCTCTCTGTTTGAACATGATACCCTCTCTCTTAATTTCCAGCGTGGTCTTTCCACACCCACAGTGTAGCACTCTGCTGCACACTTTCACAGACACAATTTTCATTTCCTAAGCTCACCTCACACACATTCCATATATGGACCCTGCAGGGTCAGGTGAAATGTTCATTGCTCTACAGCTGAAGTGCACTCTGGCTGTTCTACTTGGCCAGCAATCAATCAATGTGGCATGACAATGATATGCCACCATCTGCCAATCAAAGGAGAATTAACTTAAAAATAAAAAGTACATTCACTCATTCTCCCTCCTCATGTGTGTATCATAGATGTGTGTGGAGCAAAGAGATTATGCAATATTCAGCAATAAGACTGTGCCTGTCCTGTTCCGTGAAGGAGACAAACATGTTTAGGCCTCGCAATAAATGAATTGAGGCGCAGCACAAAGATGCCATCTGCTCGAGCTGCAGGAACATTAAAAAATAAAAAAGATCCACCAAACTGCATCTGCTATTTCTGCATGTAAGAATTACCTGGGTGCACAAATGGTAGCTTGTAGTCATGTATGTGAGAGTAGTGAAGTGTTTGACAGGCAAGGGATTCTCTGTCTGTGCACCAAAGCGCAGATCAAAAGGACCAGCTCAGTTCAATAATTCACAAGGCCACGTCATATGGGAAACACACACATGAAATTTTTACCTGCCACGGCTTCCTGCTTCTGCATCTGGACATAAGTGCAGTTAGATGTGTAAATGACTGTGTATGTGTGTGTGTGTATGTGTGCGTGTGTGTGTGTGTGTGTGCGTGTGTGTGTGCTTGATCACTCTCTTCACTGTACATTTGAAGCAGAATGTGTGTAGTTGACACATTTGTGTAATAGCCTCGAGAGGACACAAAGGAGCTCTTACACATCATGTGGCCTCTGCCTCCACGCCTGCTTAGAATTCCACACGGAGGCCACCAGAGACCAGATGTCACATTTGCTGGTGTGTCTTAATGAAGAAGCTTTATATCAATAAATTGAATAAATGAAGAAGCACGGCTTCTCGGAGTCCTGGGAATCCCATGAGTGACAACTCCTCAATTGAGCTATTTGAATAGAATACTAATGATGAAAGCTGGGATTTCTATCCTCACTTTGTATCTATCGCTATCTTTCATTCTCACATTCACTTCAGTACCTCCTGGCAGATAGACTGGCTACTAATCACACTAAAAATAGCAGAGAGAGGCAGTTGCGAGGGACATAACTGGCTGTCTGTCTCCGTCAGATCAGACCAGACATCAGATAAGTGACCTATTTGTAGCTCTTTGAGAGTGATTTCCTTGATTACTGACAACTGCTGGGATCCTGTGGGACAAGCTATCAGCGTGAGAAGAAAGATGGAGAGGTAGAGGGACACAGGCAGCGAAAGCAATGGGGAGCTGGGGGAAATTAGATGAAGAATTAGTGTTCTGTTAAAACTCCTCGGGGTGACGGAAGGCTCACAAACAGACAGAGGGAACGGAAAGGAAAGGAATACATTTCCATTTATTGAGCATAGTGGCTGGCTGCCTAATTAGCGCACTGTGAAGTTTCAGTTTGTCCAAATCTCTGTTAATTGATCCAGCCCTGTATGATCACCCTAGCTGCATAAATAGTTTGATGCCTACATAAACACTGACTAATTTGGTGTTTATTTGATGGTACATCTCAGGCTTATTTCTAGCAATGCTGAAAAACAAACAAAGCAGCACTGGGCAAAGGGCACGCACATGTGGAGCTGTAGGTCCCTTTCCTCTGCAATATTTTGCTTCCAGGAAACAACAATGATTCAACCAGGAAGTCATTAAAGGACAGTGTGCTGCAGGGACCCATGGGATCATTAAGGGTTACTGAGTGCTATGGGCTAATGTCACACAATAATGGGAATCTGTGGTTTACACTCTTGGATAGCCTCTTTTATGTTTGCTCCATGCTTAATGGCTCAGGCCTGCGTGGTAGTCTTCTGCGTTCACGTCCTCCTCTCTCTCTCTCTCTCTTTCTCTTCTATTTTACTTTATAGCTCTTTATGGGCTCAGTCACTTCACTTGGGTTTTACAGCACATCAAATGTTACAGAGGCACAACGGATACACCACTAAATGTCACACGTGCATCGAGAATGTGGATGTTTAATTAGTCTCTTTTTACCTGGCTATAGTTGATGTAACATGACTGCCAATACGTCTTAACCTTAACCTAACCTAGTATGTAAGGGTCAAATATATGAATATGAACTGTGGCTTCGTCTCCAGCCCGTGTAACACTTACGGATTAGTATAATTAGTTATTAAAGGCTTTTCTGTCTATTTAAATGTTACTGTATAGCATGTAGCATCATCACTATTGCAAAGCAGTAAAGCACAAAGTAAAGTTAAATGTTTGTACTTCTTAACCTTTTTTGTAACCATATTGATTCTGAGTGAGTCATGTTGACTCTATATACCTGTGTTATAAGGTGTTTGGAAATGCAAAACACACACACACACACACACACACACACACACACACACACAGTTTGTTAACTAGAGATATGTCTATGATTGTTATTTTTTTCATCTATCACATTTATTCTTATTGTTATATTTGTCTTCTTTTTTCAGTGTGCGCTTTAATTATTGAGTTCCCATCTTAATCTTACAGCTATAAAGATATGTTTGGTACTGTGTTAGCAAGAATATTACATTTCTATGAGAAAAACCAAGCAGCTTAAAGCCAACTGTTACTAAGATGGTAAGTGTCATTGATGGTGTCAATCGCTCCACGGAAAACATCAACACAGTAGTTATAACAATGTGGTATGAGGGATATATGTCTGTCTGTTTGTAGGATGGTTAATATGCAGTGTATAAATGCAACAAAACCAAATTGTTGGCTTTTCTGCGCTGAGGTGCATTATGACAGGAAGTGATGCCAACCACTTAGGAGACAGACAGGCTATGACTGCACCCTTCTGGCGGCCTCTTAGTCATGCTTTAGCTGTCATAGCTGTCAACAATAATTAAGACGGCGTTTGCCAAATATCCAAACGCCTTTAATAGAAACTACTTATTGACTGGATGCCTGTGATACTCAGAAGACTGCTCTGCTTCGACACCCTGTCTCCCACTCTGAACTGTCTGCACATAAGACATAACAATATGGTTATGTAGTTATTATGAAAGCATAAGTTCTGCATTTCCAAATTTGAAATAATGAAGGAAAGTGCTCCAAGTCAGGATTAATTTGAGGTATTCTGTCTAAGCATCTGATGGACGTCTCTTCGTATGGAATCGGATCAGGCACAAAACAGAGCATTTTTGTTTAGACGTTTAACACTATGTTTTAAAGATAACCAAATCTAATTTGCTCTCTGATTCTCTTACTCTTCCCCCTTTAATGATTTGCATTTCCCTCAAGTAGTGTGAATTTCCAGTCATTTCAGATGCAAGCTCACATGTCTAATTTCTATTTGCTTTACTGCTCCTTTGTAAGCTGCTGCCAATCGACTTGGGGAATTGCTGGCAAGCTATTTAATGGTTTTAAAATATGCTTTTAGTGTTTTGCATGTTTTTGTAGCAGATTTATAGCAGGTCTGGCACCTTAGTGACTGCTTTCAAAGAAAGAAAATGACACTGTCATCCTGGAGTCGACAACTGATTTTCCTATCTTTAGCAGTCTAACTTCGGTGTCACCGCTGGGGTTGAAATATTCAGATCTGACAATAAACCTTTGCACTCATTGAGGTACTGGAAGTGCTGCTAAAACGAGACACTGCAAATGGGTGAATTGCAATGTTAAACAGCATTATCAAAAGCATCTGTGCATCTGCAAACTACACAGGAGTCCTTGAAAAATCGCTGTTTGATAATGTCTCCTCTTTCCCTGCTCATACAGTATGTTTTCTCTTTGTTGAACACGAGGGAAATGGCAAAACTACATGCTTTTTAACTTCCTCTTAAATTTTAGTTTTGCATTGCTTTGATCCCTGCTGCTGTGTGCTTGTCACTCTTCAAAGCTGATGTGCCCTGCTTTTGATGGGGAAGAGGAATCAAACAGTGTGATAGGCCATCCACACAAACATCCAACAAAATGACATAGGAGGAAATAGGGAAGCAGGGGATGAAAGAAAAAGAGAGATGGGCTGACAAAATGGAAACAAAATTTCCAATTAGAGAAAATGTGGGCCCTCAAGTTTTTGCCAGCCTTCATACTTTCCTACCTGTGAAATACAATAACAACCTTACATGTGCGAGTGTGGCGATGAAGAGCGGTAAAACCTGTCACTTTAGTGGTGCCATGAGAAAGGAATGGTGCAGATGGTTTTAAAAATAGTCACATAGGAGGTCTGTGAGAGAGAAGCTGCAGAGAGCTCAGGTTTAATATCTCTCAAGTGAGAGCCACTGACAGCCACCGTCGCACACAGTTATCCCTGATACTCATAAAGAACAGCTGCGACTGCGCCGCAGCACGCAGGAAGGCTAGTCCATTATGGATCGGAAACTGAATGGGAAATGAACCGAGCTCCATTCTGCCCAGAAATATATATTTTTCCCTTTTCCAACTTTCTTTTTTATTTGGTGGGCTCTCGCATTCTGTCTGTGGTTGTGCTGCCATATCAGTTTGTCTGTCTCTGTCTTTCACTCTCCTCAGAGGGAAGGAAGCAGTGAGAGTCCCATCACTACAAACGACCAAGAGTTACCACCTGAGGAAGGTTTGTCTGCTCTGGTGCTGACACTGTTATTCAGCCATTCCTTTTCACTTTCTAACACGGTCAACTGAATTGAATCTTGAGTTCCTAAGGTTTCCTGAGGTAATGTTTTCTGTGGAGTGGATCTGGGATCAAGGATAATAGGTTAAGAAATTTTGTCTTGACAATTTAAGGAAAAAAAGCTCAATCCTGTTGGGGGCGATGTTTGTCTCTCTCCAGAGGAGCTGTTCTAATGTGATGTATAAAAGACAATCCTGTTATATGTGAGTGTGAAAAGAAGAAAGGAGCTTAGAGGAAAACATCTGAGAGCGCAGAGGTATTGTCAAGTAATATGTCTTTTAATGAAGAGAAAGAAGAATTCTGAAAGCTCGCAGCATATCCAATAAATAACCTCCAAATTGAAGCTTTTGGCTCTCTTTTAAAAACTGATATTAAGTCTTTGGATAGGAGATTTTTTTTATCGTAAGCTCACAGGATCACAGATATGTGGAAGTTGTTCCTCAAAATTTGACCTTGAACCATTCTGACATCTTCCTCTTACACTTAAATACCCTCCATCCCTGTCCTGTATATCATTCCTGGTTACCCAGATGAGGAAAAGGAGCCACACAGCTTTAATATTTTTTATCAGCTCAAAAAAAGATTAAAAATTAGATGCCTTCTCAAGTGCACACACATATACACACACACACACACACACGCACACACATGCGTCACAGCCTCCACCTTAGACCATTAACCAGACGGAGGAATGAAATGCAGGAGTGGAAAAAAGGGGCAATTACAGGGAGAACAAATATTAATGGGAGTTAAGAAGTGACTCACAAACCCAATTACAGCATTAGCCAGGCAATTTAGATGAGCTCTGCAAGAGGCAAGAATCTTGTTGAAATGTACCAGCGGTCTCTCTGCATTAACAATGGCATTAATTCCCCCGATTCACAATGAGGGAGAAGAATATAGCAAATACAGCCATTCTGTGTCCCAGATGAAAAGAGCCACATTCCCCAATTCTTCCATGGAAATGGAGGAGACAGAGGCCACTGTTTATGTCTTACCCGCCCCAAACAGACCACAGACCCTTAGAGAGCATCCACTCATTAAATAGGTTCATTTTCCTGCTCTTCCCAAGACTTCCTCAATATAAAGACAATAGGTAAACCATGCTGCAGGTCTTCTAAGAACAGAGAAATGTCCCACAAGATAATTACTATGAAGGCATGGTTAACTGCTGGAAGCCTGACTAAAGGGCACGATGAGGGCATAAAGAGACAGATATACTGTTGCTCAAATTATAGATGGAGAGACGGGGCAGTGAAGAACTTTCTGCTGCTCTTGCACTTTTCCTCTCCACCTACAGTACAACCATTGTAAAACTGCATCCCTCAACCCAAGGGGTTGCCATGCGCTCCCATAAGAGACATGCGGCCCTGACAGTCTGGCCAATCAGCAGCACCCTGAAGCCAGTGGAAAGCCCTTCTGGCATGCCTAAGGCTAGAGGGGTCCAACCAATCAGTTAGAGGCCAGTCTAGAAAGGAGGGACATGCTTGGCTCAGGGAGCTGCTAAGGCTGCCAATGAGAGTCCAGAGGGGAGTTTGAGAGGCTCAGAGGGAGGTTGCCAGAGGGGTCAGAGTGGACGAGGGCCGACCGACAGTTATTTAGTGAGAGGCTGAGCTCTCCGTCACTCACAACAGCACTCAGCCTTTGTACTACTGGGCCAGCTCTAATGGGACTGTCACCTTCTAATTATCCTACTGGGGGATGCTGAGAATAACAAAGAAGCCCACAGATACACAGCACAGAGAAGGAACGAAAACAAATCCACAGACACACACCTACACCTTCACAGATACAGAACTTTGAAATCGCCATCACATTTATTGCTTGTTCAGCTACTGTAATATGAACATTCCTTCATCATCACAGGTAACAAAACTGGTCAAGAGGTATATAAAAACAAATTTACAGTAAATAAAATTGTCCCTGTACGCAATGCTCTTTAATATATTTCTATATTCTCTTTACCTTTATAAACAACTCTAAACCTCTTTGAGTACCCTATGAAAAGCTTTTTCATGCTTACACGAGTCATTTTAGCCCATTCTTTATGTCATAATTGTTCCAAGTCTCTACCACGTTACTTGGTTGTCTGCCATGTACAGCCTTCTATAAATGTATCGACAGGTTTTCAATGATATTCAAGTCTGGAGACTGAGCGGGTCCGGATAAAATTTTTTAAACCAGTCCTGAGCTGTCTTTGCTTTGTGCTTTGGATCACTGTCTTGAGAATAGATCTACTGCCTCGTAATTTTTGGCTTTTTGACTGATGCTTTAAAATCTTCTGATACTGGTCTGCATTTATTCCTCCGTCCGCTTTATAAAGAGCTCCGGTGCCTGATGCAGACATGTACCAATAAAACATCAGCCTTATGTCAATCCAGATCTCCTGTTTGTTTTAAATACGTATTTAGCCCTTGAGCAAATACATTTTCTTGGTTGTCTTCTTAGAGGAGTCTTAATGTGACCTTATTTCTCCTATTTCTTCATTATGATCTTCACAGCTGATAGTAGCATCTCTAAACAAATATTTTACATCCCTCTCCAGCTTTCTGAAGGTCTACCAATTTCATTTGGAGGCCTCTTTGTCCACTTGCAAATTAGAAGTTCAAGCCCAATTTAACACGTCAAGCATAAAGTGCTGACAAAGATCAGATGCCTGATTCAACGTGTTAAATTTATTAAGAGAGATGCAAACTTTTGGACTGATATAATTTTCATTATTATACTATAATTTATATATTTTTGCTCCTTTAAATATTTCTGTTACTTTTGTTGATGAAGAAACAATTTTACTAGCTGAATGATTATTTTGGCCCATAAACAGAGATTTGGGTTTCTGGGTAAATTCTCATAAGACCAGAATGCATGGACTGAACTGCCCTGTATATGCAGGTCTTGAGATCTTCAAATTCACATTCTAAACCAAATGCTAAAACAACAGGTTTAGAGGTTGAGAAATACAAACAGCCTTTGTGTGACAAAGAGGCCATCATGAATTCTGTACTAATTACAATAATAAAAACAACATGAAGAATCTTAAATCTTAAATATTTAATGTTTGAGTTTGAAACTTTCTGAGCTGTTTCAAATGCAAGACCTAGAAAGAGAAGGAGACAAGAGACGTATTTTGGCAGATCTGGCAGAGCAGGTGGGTTAGACAGACAACCTTGTTGTTAATGTGAATGATTCAGCACCCAGAAACTCTAGTATTCTGGGACACACTCTGAGGATCATGTCAGGCAAAAAGAGAGAGGCGTCCTGATTTAAACCAGAACGAGACATGTCAACAAACTGTCTGCTCCTTGAAGCTAAAAACTACCCCAGACAGACGTTTCATGCAGACCTAAAAAATGAAGCTGTATTATGATGATAGTATGATGATACACTGTAGGAACTGAGATGTAATGAGCAACTGTATGAACAGACTGTTCATACAGTATGAACATGGAATGTCTCTATTGATATTAACTGTAGCTGAGATTTTACTGAATTGCTGGTAGAGACTAAATTATTAGTCAATTTGAAGTACAATGGTCATAGTCAATTAAATCCGAGATTGAATTATGCCAACTGGACTTCTTTCTTCTTGGTCAAAAACGTTTCGCTACTTATCCAAGCAGCTTCTTCAGTATGAAAAAATGGCTGGGGAACACAGATATTCCTTCAGAGTAAGCCTTTGTTCCACCCTGGACTGAATATGATGGGAGGTCGGAACAGGGTGCAGTCATCAAGATGTAACGATTACGTCCCTAACACCCCTTATCCCCGAATATGGTGGATATGTTTTGTCTGAGGTCCTACATTACAGCCGCTGTCCTCCCAACAACTGAAACTTAGAGTAGCTAAGCAATGGGTTATGAGTCATAGGAATAAGATAATTGTAGGGTAGTAGTTAATTACTGAATAGATTATTAAAACTACATGTGTTTGGGATGGTGACAAGTGGTTTAAACAGTTTATTTTGTTGTTCTCCTTAGAGAAACAAATTGCTGGGATGTTGTTACATGGGTACTTTATTTCTAGAAATAAAGATCTGGGAGTGTAAATCAGTAAAACATTATTTTAAGTGTTACATTTCGGTTACTTTTGCCTTGAATATTGCAAGGCAATGGTGTATGTTTATATCCAACTACCTCATGTATGTTAATGGACACACCCTTAGACACACACACCAACTAGACACAGTGGACACCATACGTTTCGATGCACAAGAGAAGCAATAAAACTGCAGACAAATCAAGCAGATCCAAAAAGCATATTACAAGCTCATTATGAGCTGTAATGAAATACACGGTGCAATATGAGGTGGTAAATAAACCATTGTGTTTTCATTTTGGATCCTGAGCAAACAGCATTACAGACATTACAGTGTCAGTGAGCTATCTTGCCCCCCTGCACACACCCAAACACACAAGCATAAACACTTATATACACTATATACAGTAAAATCAATGAGAAAAGTAACAAAAATTTACATATTACTTCTTTTTGTGAAGAGTCATATTTTCTCCAGCAAAAGTTAACTTAAGTGGATGAACTTCAACATTTGTTTTTATTTGTGTGCTTGTTTGCTTTTAATAAAATCCATCTAAACGAGGGGTCTCCAGTTATTCTGACTGTGACACATTTGACACTGCACTGTATCACATTATATTAGCCATGAGCACTACTATAATGGGCTATTCAGAATAATGAGCTACACCAAATCATACTGAGATGCACTCTAAAATCCCAGTTCACCTATTCACCTTAAGACCATCATTTTTCTAAAATGTGAATGCATGACAAAGATATCATTATAGATATAGATATCATTACAGTTCTATTCTGCTCCACGGAAAGGGCACAGAGAGTCATGCAGAGAGTAAAAGAAACAGAAAGCACAGACGTGTCTCTTTAGTCTTTCTCTTGGCTCCGGATTCACATAATATTAAAATAACAATCCAAAATGTGCTCAATTATTTCCAACTCATATTGTTCGTTTCCCTGTCCTAACAGAGGGTCAGAGAGGAACCAGTGTCTGGGGCCTGGTTAAATGAAAGGAGGACCTTTTCTCTCCCACATTCAGACTGCTTTCCATCAGTTTTGCCTCATTGCCCACAGTGTAGGTGCTGCAGGAGACGGTTGAGATGAGAATGCCACAAATGGCCTGAAACTAATGTTGGCCTCCCTCACCCTACAGATTTACAACACTCTCTAAAGCCTTTTTATTTTATTTTTTTTCAGTCCCAGACGTTCCCCCGTACTCCCCTTTCCTGCTCCTATTGTCACTGCTCTTCAGTTTCTCAAAATAAGTCATTCTTGCCATCTACCCCTCATTCTCATTTAACTCAAGCTGTTTTCCAACCTCTCCATTTCGACTGCTCTTACACCTGTCACGTCAAATAATATGGAAGCTAGGAAACATTCATTTCAGCACAATGGTAAATCAATGACATCAGAGTGGTTCTTCATAAATGAATTGCACATCAAGGTAAAAATGGTCAGCAGTTGAATGTAGCTCTTTTAGACTTTGTGTATGTGTGTGAGTGTGTACATCTAGACAAGTTATTGCTCAAATTATTGGCCAGTTTTTACAACTTAAAATAAGTTAAGTACTATAACTGAAATAGCACCATTATTTAATAACTATGAATTATAAAATGAAGTATTAAAAAATGATGATCAGATCAGTTATTACAGATATACATAAACCTGTCGGTGTCAGTTGGATTAATTAAATATCCTTCAGCAGTGGAGCTATGGACATGTACTCTACTTTAGCTTGCAAGTGTACTCCATGCTGCCAGTTCTTTCACCACTCTAAATCAAAGGGACGACCACCAGGGCTCGACCACACACCTCTTTGGGCATCATTTGATGTTTGCAGAGTGTTAATTACACGCTGAAGCTTAATTAGTCTTTTTATACCTGGTGAACCTGTGTGTACACTCACACAACTAAAGAAAGCTCAAAGAGTTTCCACAGCACAGGAGATGGGATGTGTCCTGTAATCAGGGGTGTAAGCTTTAAAGATTGAGCTGAAAATGCCCACTGCTCCTCAGCTGGCTGTCAGTGTGGAGAGTTGAGTTACAGAGACAGTTGGGGACAGAGCAACAGAGTCATATCCCCCGTGGTGCGCTGAAAGCTGAGGAACACCTATGCTGTGTCCGGATACAGTATACAGAGGTGACACCCACGTGCACGCACGCACACACACACACATACCTCCCACAGCATGTGTACACTCAAACAAACTCAACCTCAAGACTCACATGGCCACACACACAATAGAAGCCTCTGAGGTTTAATCCGACAATCTAACACCAAACATGTGAAAAGGGGATAAAAGAGTGTCCATTTCTCCAGCAGGACTGCACAATTTGGTGGCTTCCCTGACACTCTGTGGCCCTGCTTTGTGTGTGTGTGTGTGTGTGTGTGTGTGTGTGTGTGTAAGGGTGAGTGCTTCCATGCTTTGGTGGAAAAGCTGCCGTCTTTCTTGGTGAGAGGCGATTTAAGTAATCCGGGAGTGTAAGCTGCGCTGTACAAATGGGTGTAAGGGACTTTGTGTGAGTGTATGTATGTATGTGTGTATCAGAAATGCCAGCAGAAAGCTGCACATCTGCCTGGGAAACTGATAAGAGGCAGTGAGTGATGGGAATTTGTGTAGCAGCACAGAGCTGAGAGTATGATGCCACCAAGAGAAACTTGCTTTTTAACTTTCATTAGTTTTGATACTCATTGTTGCCAGTTGGTTGTAATTAAGAAATGTTTGCATACTGTACATGTTCACTTGAACATTTTCTTTTCAGAGAACTCTAGAGCTGCAGTAAAATTAAATCCTTCTGTGTCTTGGAGCAAGAAGAGTATGGTTATGCAATGAGCACCACTCCTGCATATGCAGAGCTGGCATCCACACCTTTTTCTACAGTGGAGCTCACTGTGATATGGTACAAAAGTGAAAATGGAAAAACAGGGTAAGCGACGAAATCTAACAACTGTACAACACTAAAATACATCTCTAAATCTTACTTTGGCAGTTCATAAATTAAGTTAAACTTTGTTGCAAAGTAGAACTTTAAAGTTCCTGGTTTTAAACAACCAACTTACAGAAGTGTTTAGGCTCCCTGGACTAAAAAAGTCTCACTATGACACGACCACTTATCACTTCAGACCCTATAATCTATGAAGAGATGTAGTGCATTGTTATGAGAAAAAACTGTCCATCAGCTATATTAACACCTGTAGAAACACCCCTGAGAGAAAATACTCAAGAGTAATTTTTAGATTTATACTCTTGAGACCAAGCAGGACGTGTGTACTTGTGTGCTTTTACAAGCAAGGATTATTATTTTTTGTCTACCTGTCTGTGGCGCCCAGAGGCACAGCAGACAAATCATCTAGAGTAGCATCATGACTTAAATCGGAGACAAGAGCAGCACTTTTTGCCTGGTGGGTGTGCTTGATGGAAAATACCAGAATGTTGGGTTTTATGGCCTCATGGTGATTGTAAGAAATATTACAGTTAACTCCCCACTCTTCTTTTTTGCTCACACTAAGGGCTTGGAACGACTGTAGAACGACTACGTATATTAGTTGTCTACCAAGGGTTTTGATTGTTTTAATTTGAATCTAGGTTTTCTCTGAAAAAACTTGAAGCATGCCAAGTCAATGCACATCAAGAAAAGATGTGTCGTATTTGATAAACTTATATAAACTGCCACTCACTCTGACAAGCATATGAGGGAAGGGTCCTCTGGAGTTTTCAGGCACATTGATAGGAGGGATGACCCAGTCTCTCTTCTGTCGCCTCAGCCCATTGGCAGAGGCGCCTCTCTGATGCCTTCGTAGAAACTTGATAACTCTAGGTTGGGAGTCCCACACTCTTGACAGCATTTCTTCAATGCCAACCTGAAAAGAAAAAGGCAAACACATCATATCATGCTGCATCGCAAAGTGAATAACTTGCTCATGTTATCGTTTGAAGAATGCTTTTTTGCAATGACAGGTCGGAAGATGAATCTATAAAGTGCTATAAAATGACATGTTTTCCCCTCTTCTAAAGTTGAAACTAAAATATGGGGTGTCACACTAACAATAAACCCATTTTGGAAGAGTGACAGAAGCAAATGATACATAAATAAACATTTTTTTCTGAGTGCTGCTGCATTGCATTTCATAAGGCCTTTGGCAAGACACCTGAACCTGTCCAAGTCCCTACTGCCTTCTGTCTAAGAAAGTGAGACCTCCCCCAGGCTACATGGCTGGATTTTGTCCACAGAGGAGCTGTGTGTCTTAACCCTGCTGAATCCCAAAGAAGACTACCTTATTCCCCCCTCACCCCTGTCTCTCTGTCTCTGGTGAAGACAGAAAACAATGTGCCATTTTGCCCTGACTTTAGCCCATCGTCACATAAAACAGGAATTGATAAAATTCCAGTGTAAAAACAAGTAATCTTGTTTTTTGGACATGATGTTAAAAATCATACAGGACAGTAATATGGGAAACTTGTATGTAGGAATATATGGGTGTCGCTGTATATATACAGAGCAATTGCCCCTTGCAATGATTCCCCCCAGCTCCGGCTGCAGAAAGAAGATTGTGTTCTTGCTCATCTTGCTCGGTGAAAGAAGGGTTAGAAGTGTGTATAAAAGACTGAGTATTTTTCCCCAATCCTCTGTGGTGTCCTCCTGTGTAAGATGGTTGTATTGCTGTAATCCACCTAATCCTATTGTTGTTTCTGCACCCCCTGCACACACACACACACACACACACACACACACACACACACACACACACACACACACACACACACACACACACACACACACAGACATTTGCTGGCAGTTTGGCACACCTGAAGAACACTGAAAATTCCTCTCTCTCATCCCACCTGGAACACACAAATGTCATGCAAAGACACGCATGCACACAGATATGTAGCCATGACAAACACGGACCAGCAGTTAATCCTATAAACTGCTCTACCTGGGAGAGATGCAGACGTTAGCAGAATCTATCTATCTATCTATCCATCTATCTGTATGTGTGTATACACACGCACAGTCTTTAGTTTTAACTCCTTGCGCATTCACAGCTCAGGGGATTGGCCTGCAAGCTCCGTGTGGACCTCTAGACAGCCAGGGCTTTGGGTTGAGCCGGGCAGGAGAGGCAGCGGGGCGATCGGGGTGGGTGGTTAGAGGACAAACAGAGGAGCGAGGGGACCAGATGTGTTTCCCAGATAAGATAACTCTCGTTCCAGCTCCACTCATCCAAAACACTCACAGGTACCAACTGGCACGAGGGAGGCAGGGAGCATGCCAGCCTTCTCCACAGGCGGCAGGTGGAATTAGTCTCTGTCTGTGAATGTGTGTGTGTTTCTGTGGCTGCGCGTATTTGCAGATGTTCATTGAAACAAACAAAAGGAAGGTAAAACAAAAAACAAACAAACAAAAAAACAAATGTGAGGACAAACAACTCTCTCTTTTGCAGATGACTGTACTGACATACAGATCATCAGAATTATCTGTATGTCAGTACTTATGCACAGTTATAAATACAGACGACATATGTGACTCCATGAGCAGGCATTTTCTCATCTATGTTGAGCCTGTCTATGAGTCCAGTGTGCTGCTACCATGAGAAAGTCTAATCTGTAATCAGCCTTCTTAGCTAAAGCAGCCCATCAGTACTGAAGATAACCAGGTAGAAGCATCCGACTGATCGGGCACCAACATTCCTTTGCAAATGCTGCCAAAACAGAAATAAAGATGAGGGAATTAAGCAGAGGCACTGACACAAGAAGAGGCAATAAAAGGGGAGACACCCTTTATTGTTAGCCTGCTTATAGACGATATTGGTGTAGGGGCTGCATGTGGCTTTCAAACAGCATGGCAGTTGACAGGCATTGAGACAATAAAAGACTGCAAAATGCTCTGGGCAGCCATGAAGTTATGTGATTGTTAGGGTTTGAGACATTTCTTCTGCATGTATGAGTTTGGCATGTTCATGTGAAGTTTGTTCAGCCATGCCTGCGTGCGCATATGGGAAATCGTGTGTGCACACATACAAATCTGTAAAAAATAAGACGTCGACATATGTGTGAGTATATCTGTCTGTGTGTTTGCATGTCCCACTGTGTGTGTACAATATGTGAATGAACACATGACAGGGAGTCAGTCAGTGTGTCCCTGACACCCAGAGGCAGGCAGGGCCAGCTGGCAGCTCCCTGCTCGCAGGCAGACTGTGCATTTCTGCGGCATTCTTCAGACCTGCAGCCCCAGAGCCCTGGGGATGACATCTGGAGGTTATCAGTCTGACAAACAGGCGGAACAATATAATAATAATGTGCACTCAATGGCCATTCTCTATTCAGTTTGCCTCTGAAAACATTTGATTCATATTGTTTGATATAATTTCTTATGTCTTTGAGCTGCTAGTTCACTATGATAAATTCAGAGCACCAGTTTTCAATGGGAATGAGTGTTCTCCCATGACATCATGTCTCAAAAACTAAAGAGAAGAAAAGTAACACTTAAATCTTACTTGGTATTTAATTTACAAAATTCACATTGCTGCTATTTGCCTCATGACTCTGGCAACTTTCTGGTGTGGACTGTCAACAGAATCAGGCTATAATCACAAAGTTAAAGCACACAGCAAAAATCACAACCATTCAACCCTGCAGGTGTTGCTTCTCAACCACGAGTGGGGACCACAGGGTCTTACGTTCCACCCTGCTGCTGCCGGCCTTCACTGTAATCTACCTTGAACAGGTGAGGCCATCTGGGAAGAGTGTGGTAAAAATGCAAATCAAATAAGCACTAAAACCCAACCCGGCAACCAGTTGACTCCAAATCCAGTGGTGCATAACTGATGGGCTCTAAGCTGGTGGAGCAGGCAAACCAACGTGCCATGAAATCAGTACGAGTTGGAGAGCACTCAACGAGAGGCCCTACCTGTGTGAGGTGCGATAGCCTGAGTACATAAACACAGCAGAAAGGGCTCTCAGGCCAAAGATGCTCTACACTTCAATTGCTGTGGTATTGTACAGTGGAAAATTGAGCTGGTCGATCATGGAGCACATTCCAAGTATGCTAATTTATTCTACTAAAACACAACAGTGAGAAATTAAGCCAGTTATTAAAACCAAATCAGCAACTCACTGGTACTATGCAAGAGAAAAGAAAGCCACGGCATGTTGAAAACAGTTTGTCTAAGACAAGATGAAGTAAGCAAACCATTTGTCACACTAGAGCATCTCTCTCTGCACATTATCTGTCTCTACACTGAGCGAGGGAACAAAATGAGTTGGTATTTGAGTTGCCTGTCTTTTAATTGCCATTGGGAAGAAGAGGATATCCTGAGCGGTTTCTATCCACAGCTGCCATGTTGATTACGCAGAGATAGGTTGCGGTTAGGTGATGTGATTATGATAACTTTTTGTCTAAAATAACTATTGACTTTTAGAACAAAGAGACAGGCTCAGATAACAACTACTCACCCCTCTGTGTGTGTTTACCAATGTAGAGAAGGAAAACACATAGTTCAAAAAACACTGCACTGAACTGATAACACTGTTTTAACATTCACTCGCAGAAATTCTGTGAAATTATTTGATTGACCTCCACACAATAAACGCCTGTGTAATGACTCACCAGTTCATAATGCTACTATGCAGTACATCAGTGGAGGTGGAATAAAGATAAAAGCAAAAAGTGGACAGTCTTACTCTTACAAAGGGAACTAGCTGTATTTTACTAACATTAGCGAGCATCTCTAATTTGAGAAGACATAACCGAAGATCAATTTTGGACTTAAGAAATCTAGACCCTCTCAGTCAATGCCACTTTCTTTGTGACACAAATATACTCTAATAGATGCAAACAGGAACAGCAATATTTATGGGTGCCATGCACTGTACACGTGTGTCAGTAATGCACAATGTGCCAACAGAGGTCTGTCAATCAATTCACCAGTTACGAAATCACGTTAGATGTGGAGCATGGATCAAACAAGGCATTTAATGCAAGAATATGTGTTAAATAAAATTATGTACAACCTCTACAGGGTAATTTCATTGGTTTTGGCATGCTGCTAGGTGAGAAAAGAGTGAAAATATTTGTATAGTTACACTGTGTACATTTTTTCTAATGCAGGAAAGGAAATATCTCTGTAGGACGAGACAAACTACCAATGATTAAAAACCAATGACTTGCCTATTTGAGTCAACTGTTCTTTTTGTCTTAGCATGCTAACATGTTAATACTATAAGCTGATAAATATTGTAAACACTAAACCTGATAAACTTCGCGATAGTAAAGTGTCCTGCATAGCAGTTCAATATACTGATGATGCAATTAGATTACGTCTTCCTGTTAAACTGTAGAAGTAAGACGGGGAAGACAGCAGGAGACAGGAAATCCAAGCAGACAGAACAACATGACTTCACCCACAATGTCAGAGCCTCGTCTGCAGGGCAGTCTGACATTACAGCAGGTCACAAACGCTGCTGCTCTACATAGGGGTTGATTTTCTGCCTTCCATTTTAATAAATGTTACATTCTGAAAAGTACAAAATGTAACAAAAAGGAGTCCACCACTCTGAATAAGTATAGAGTAAAACTGTGATACTCTATAAGTGTCTCGCGCTCAAGTTCTAAATCCTTGACGTCAGTAAGGAAAAACCGTTAAAAAGGAAAAAGGTCATCACTCAAATCTCTTATGTTATGTAGTTTTAATTAAGTAAGAAAACTAAAAGTGGCAGTTTGAGAGGATGAAATATATAAGTCAACATACAAACTCCATTAGCAAAATCACCATGGTGGTTTGGTAAATATGTCTTCCTGTAGCCTAAGTCTGTAATTTGAATATTTACATTTGTTTTAAGAATAGCACTTTATTTCCCAAAAAAGACAAAGCACCTTAAAATAGCACCTCTTTATAGCATTTGAGTTAAAATGACTACACATGTAAACACTGTTCTAGCAATAACGCATATTGTCCTGTTCGTATAAAAGCTCGTTTTCAAATTTCCATGCGATTAGAGAAAACACATTTATTTCTTGTTCAATTATTTGATCTTTCTGTAGCTCTACGATGTTTGGAACATAATTGTATGCTGAAACTACATCACCTGGTCCTTACAGACTCCACAGAGTGGAACATTAGCTCAATCAATGTCAATTATTTCCCAGTCTCCATTATTGCACTGCCAGGAGTGGGCAGAATTCTAATCCTTACTCTGCGATTGCTTTAGCTACATGAGTCTTGGGCTTTTTGTCATGATTAGAAACATGACTGAACATTAAGCCCAATGGTGTTCAACAAGTAGTGCAGGAAAAATGATAATGTGTCTGTCGCTCAACAAAGTGCCGCCTGGTAGTGAAAGTCAGTAACAGTGGCCATAAATTTGGCCTTGTGTAGTTACAGTCTCTGTTAGCGAATAGAGCCTTGGAAGCAAAATAGGGCCATGTCTCTAGCTCTCACATACAGAGACGCACTACCTCCTACAGTAACTGCTGTGCATGCACTCTTATAAAAATCATACCTTAGAGACAGCTGGGAACACAAAGACTGTGTGTACTGTAAGTGACATAGTGAAAGGTGAGTTCGCTGTAAACGCTGACTCCAAAAATGGGCAGCATTAATAGTTCTGATCAGTAAAAGTCCCCATGGTTGTATTTCATCCAATTTCCGATATTTTATTTGTTTTATAAAAGTCTGAGCCGATTAATGGCATCGGGGTTGATGCTTTACAGCATCTACACCAAATCCAATCAAAAAACAAGCACAGATTGAACTCCTAAAGCATTTATTGACTCTAAATCCAGTTTGAAATCTTCTTGTTAAATCTAAATCCTCCTAGAATATTGTATCAAAAGTTTAGCTATCATTTAAAACAAAAATCTGTATTTTTTGGCTGATTGCAATCATCTTGTGGGGTTTGCTTTGACTAACAAATGCTCTTTGGCTGCAGAGAGCACATTACCATAGCAAAAGGTTTGATTTTGGCCATTTTGTAATAGATATTCATCAGATAAACCTGATATAATTCAAAAATCAACAATCTGTGCTGGATAAAAATAAGATGCCTGCTCCCTTAATGTTTTCTGTGTTGTTCAGCGGTAATAGAAAAAGAACAAGAAGGTTTGCAATAACATTATCTTGACCTGAATGTTATGCAAATGTATTATTTGCTAACTTATGTTGACAGTTTAATCATGAGGACACAGGTCAAGCAATGCCATCAACTTGTTCCTGGGTTTGAGCTAAAATATTTACTTCTCATTACCTTTGTCAGTGGCAAAGGGTGGGGATGTCCAGCCAAAGCCAGCTTGACAGTGGTCTCCCAGATGTGGGGGTCATGGACCCCCTTGGCTGTCACCATGAACTGCACAGGCTCTGACAAGTTGGCCACTTCCTGCTCTGCGTATACAGTCCCATCAGGCCTCACGCTGAAGTTTGGGTCACTGCTGACAAAGCCCACCTCTCTGCTGCGCTGGCAATCCTCAAACTTCACTGGAGAGACAGACAGAAAAGGGGAACGGGTGTACAGAATTAGAGAGCGGCACAGTGAGATTTACTCCATGAGGTGTTCGCAAATCCTTGACACATCTGGCAGGTTTAAGATTAACCCACATCCATCAAGACATATCTTGAAATATCTCATCCCTTTTCCTGTCGCTTCTGATTCCCTGCTTTCACGTCTTTGGCAAAACAAACTGCTTATCTGCTTCTAAACTGGAATACATCAGGGTGGGGGAGGGAGACCTAATTCTCTTTCATTTCAATTTCTTCCCAAACTAGATGGATAGCAATGTCAAAACTGCACTTCCCTCAGCTTCTCCAGGGGGAGCATGAAGAGAAGGTCTAGAGCACATTAGGCTGACTGGGTCGATTGTGCTCCATTCTTGGCTGCCAAGCACACAGCACAGTGTTGAATGACATTTGGAGGTTTCTGCTTGACTGAGACAAAAGAAAAGGAGCTACAGTATGATGAGCCACAATGTTTGCAAGCACACACACAAACTGGCACTCATCTTTTCAGAGATATCCACATGTGCATTATAGGTAGACAGTTTGGGTGCATGTGGTGTTTTCAGTCTTTCCACTGTGCACGGCAGTAAAGGGTCAGGATAGATCGCACAGGGACAGACGGGCAGAGATGGTGTTTGGCAGCTGAGCGCATCAGTACATATTCTGACGGCTGACATGAGTATGCCATTACTGCACAAAAACACAGGGGAAACCAACAAAGTCTCAGGCAGAACAATTTGGAAAATCCTTTCACTCCACTGCCAAATTTAATCAACAGTCAAGGCATAACTATACCATGATTTAAACCATGATGCAATGACATGAGAAAGGGGATGACATCAGAAATGAGTGATCGCTGTTGTGTTAATGCGCAAACACACACACACACACACACACCACACATCCCTCTACCCCCAAGTTTAAATGCATGTCTTCTTATCTTATATCACAAACTGTGGCTGCGGATAACAAGACAAATTGATTTCATAAATCACTCAGGGAACAGATCGCCTGTTATGAGCTATGGCAGTGTGATTTTTCAAAAATCCAGCATGAAGAAATCTGCACAGCAAGCTTTTTATCAAGCCATCTATTTAATTTATCGCCCAGCTTCCTGTCAAAAGCAGCTCCCAAACAACAGGCTAATAAAGCATAAGATCCGCACGGCCACTGCAGCTTAGCATCACAGAAATGAGGCTGCTTGTTTTCAACCTCTGAGTAATTGCATGCGTAATGAGACAGTTGGTAAACACGGTTTTGACAATGTGAGCATCCGCCTGTGTTGGAAAGCACAATCTATATTTTCATTAAAACAAGCAAACAAACAAACAAACAAACAAAGAAAAAAAGATATAACCCAGTGGATGTTACTATGTTAGTGATAGACTTGGTGTGAAATTATGGCCTTGCTTTGGGGATCATTTGTTTGGGGGGGGGGGTCAACATTACGTATTAAATATACTGTATGACAGAGACCCGCTTGAATTGTCCACAGATGAATTGTGATGGCAGGCGTGCATTATATAAATGATTTCAATTAGCCTGAACTGAGCTGGCTAATTGTTGTCACTTAGACAGGTCTCATGTGGTGCAGCTGGAGAAGTGAGGCTTAGGGACACGTGCACTGGAAAATGCTGCTTACAAATGCATGTGCATGAGTTCCTGCCTGTATGTGTGCATAAGTTCAAAGTACAGCTACTTTAAGAGTGTCTGTCCTCAGCTGGCGCATATTATTTTCAATGTTAATTCTATAATAAAACCAAGAAGGTCTCTGTGGGTCTGTCTGCTGCCCTGTGTGTTGTAGTTGTGCCAGTTGGCATGGGAACACAAGTGTGGTGTGTGAGCCACTGAAATTGTGAAGCACTGTTCAGAGATTGTCTTTGATTCTTTGTAGGGGCACCAGGCTGGGTCCCAGTTTACCATTCACTGCCTACTTGTGTGTACCCACGAGAGGCCGGGACCATGACCCCGATTGCTGACACATCTACTTAGTGTGGAGATATTCATGAATGCTCTGCTATTCATTAAAAATCCTGTTCACAAAGCACATTCAAATCAGGTGGTGGGATCTGATCTGCTGTGCTGTTAAGTAAAAGTGGCAGAACGACAACTCTGACAGTAGATACAGTAGGTATGTGTTTGAGAGAGAGAGGGAGATAGGAATGGATGATACATCAAAATAAACTCTAATAGGAACAATATTCAACGCCTTCACAAAATCCTTAGTTTTAGGACAAAGACAGTTAATGTGCAAACAATGCTGTAGAGTTTAGTCACTGCCATCACATAATGGAAATGGAAACAGGGACACTGTTGATTACTAATCGGTTCTTTTTCACTATTGTTCTATAGTGCATGTAATTTGTTTGGTCGTATTATACTTGGCAAACCACAGCATCCCTTTGTAGGAACCACTGAACTTAAAATGAGTAAACAAGACCAAGCTCCAGGGCATTTTCTAAGCTGACAGCCCCGAAGGTCAGTGAACCCACAGCTCTTCAACAATGTCACGTGCATATTTTAACCCAGGTTCAGTCAATGGTACCACTGGACTTCACCTCATCACCTGGTCAGCTTGTGCTTGTCAAAAGGCTTGATAAAAATGTATGAAGAACTCTAAACTAGCCAATTTCACATCTGGGTGCATGCAGGGACTTGGACCATAGTTTGTCAATCACAATTTGCTTTTTTCATCAAGGTTATCTTATCAAAATAAGATTTCAGGATTTTTGCCTTTTGTTCAACAATTGTGCATCTCTCTGATACTGAGAGTGTCAGGAAGACTCACTCTGTTAAAAACCTTTCAGCAGCTTGCATGTGTAGTTTTATATCTCATGTGAATTAATGCACCGAAATTACTATATAATGTCTGTATAATACTATATAATATACATGGTTGATTACAATGCATAGGGGTGGTAATGCACTCTGTTAGTCAGCTAGCTTAAAACAGCTAGCTCAGCAGTTCAGACTCTGCAAACAATGTAAAGTGTATAGAAATAGGAGCAATTTTGTGCCTTGGTGGTTATAATAACAGTGTCCTGACTCAAAGATCTATTGTGTCAATTGCCTTCTTCCTCTGGGTGTGTGTGTATATGTGTGTGTCCCTGTACTGCCTCGGTTCCATGTAGTTGATGAAGAAAACATCAAGGGTATTAAACTAGCAGCTGAACTGTATGTGTGTGTTTGCGCACGCGTGCGTGTGTGTCTTGTACATTTTAGAGCAGCCTGTCATCCACAGCGGTGTTTGGCAGGCTGCTGAGACTGGTGTCATTCTGCTTGGCTGGTCTTCTCTGGACTCTACGGCCCAGAACATGCTGTCCAACAGAGCGGCTAGAGCGGCAGAGACGTGGCTAAAACAGAGCAGGCAAGCAGCCATGACCACCGACCACTGAATCCTCCACACCCCCACACACACACACCGCACACACACACACACAGAGTGAATGAGACACAGAGGCGGGTGCTTCTGTTCTTTGTCTCTTCCTGCTTGTAGATCCACGACAATACCCCCGAGACGGCCAAAGCATCTCTTGAATGGAAACATTACATGTGCATAATACAGATGGCAGGTAGTAACTCTGCACAGCCAGCTTTGTGCATCCACATAGAGCATGCCTCCGTCATCCATCTGCATCCGCCTACACAATGTTCACCTGTCTACAGTGCACGCCTCCCCTCTTCTCTTCCTGTCACCATCCCCTCCTTGTCTCCTCCGCTTCCCTGTTTTCCAGTGTCACAACTCCTTGCCTCCCTCTCTAACTGTCCTTATTTCCACCCTTTTTAACCCTAACCCCACCCACTATCCCAGCCTGTCCTCATCTATCCTCCATCTCTTGTATCCCCTGCAGACAAAGGCACTTCCTCCTAAGGCAAACCAGGACAGCCAGCCTGAGCTTTGTCGCTGTCCAGGCTTAAGCTTTTCTTTTATAATTCTTCCTTCTATTCTGGGCCATCTGATCTGTTTGAAATCTAGTTGCAAGTGCTTTGTTTTTGCGATTTGGAAAGTGTATAAATATCGGCTTCAAACTAAAGACAGCAACCACCCTGTACCTAAAAAGGCTGGTGTCAGAAAAATGTCCCCTTTTCTGTGCAGGAAACTTTATGTGGCTGTGGAAGACATGAAAGTCAGTTTTGCTAGGACTGGAGCAAGTAAATAGGTCTTGACTGAGCATATGGAGCTCTTTTTGTTAAGGTGCTGTTCATCGTAGTCTTGGCACAGCGCTAAGTAAACATTCCCTCTGCTACCCCGCTGCTTCTCTCAAGCCAACAAGAAAATCAGTGCCACCCACTCAATTTGCAAATAACAGTATTTGTGCCATGCTGAGGATGTGATAGACAGCAGCACGGGGCCCAATGACGAGTAAATGAACAGTACTAAAACGCAGAACATACTGTATGTATGAGATGGCAGAGCACTCTGGAGCAAGTCAACCCATAAAGATTGTGACTTTTCTTTAATTCTGCACTTATTTATCAGCATAGTTTCAAAGGTTTGATTGATCATTGTAGAGGCAGAGCTTACTCGTGTCCGGTTTTCCAAAGATTATCCACTCCAGAGGTCACAACATTTATTCAATTCCATGTCCCACAATTGAGCTGATAGCATAATCACTCCACAGTACACGTTCACAAATCATTGCGACCGAACAAGGTAAGAAACCACGTACCTCCACAGCTACACACTTAACGTTCCACCACTACCTTGTTGCTCTCCATAACCTCGTGGTTAGCTCCAATATCTGTATCTGTTCTTTGCAGTAGCTGCACTGCACCACTTCGTTCGTAACAAACCTTCTATCTACATTGTTTTCTTGACCGTTATTATTTAAAACTAAAACAGCATGAGTGAAATGTAGGATGCTCAAGCATTTGGTTTTAAGTACTCGGATAATCAGGGTCACTCACAATAAGCTGAATTAATTTTTAAAGACCCTTGAATTCCACATGAGGATCCACTGCTGATAGCAACAGATAAAAACTTTGGTGAAAAACCTGCCCTTGACTGCGAAGTGTTTTTAAATTTTCTCATAAAAGATCTTGATTAATAAAAACAATTCCTAAAATTTCACATTATCTTCCAAATTTTAGCATACAAATACACATGCAAAGTTTTCACCTAAGAGCCATTAAAAATGTTAAAAATGTTCCAAGTTCATCTACTAGAGAGATTTGAGTAATACTCCTTCAACCTACGAGAGGCAAAAGAAATGGAAAAGTTTACACCTTTCAGTGGGCGGCGAAGTAACTGCAGTAGAACAACGAGATTGAGACGTAGAGATGTAAAGCTCTATTTTCTGACTTCTTGATTTATCACAACTAAAGAACAGCATCTTGTGAATCTGTAGTCAAACCTGAGGCACCCCATGCACTACATCCACAACGCTTGAAACTGTTTTGAAATCTAGCCCACTTTACCCCCACAGGAATGCTCATAACTAATTCAATTTACATGCTGCTGTTTTTAAAACACTGCAGGTACAATGTGACTTTCCTGAAAAGGCCCCCTTTTTTGCCGCAGTTGGAAATGAATTTCTCTGCCTCTGCAGTTCTGTTTTAACAAAAGCCCACACAGTTCCCTCTGACAGCTCGTTCTCACAAAAGGGAACCACTGTGACTCAAGTGTGTGTGTGTGTGTGTGTGTCTCTACCTGTGCGTGTGAAGCAGCCAGAGTGAAGAAGAGAAGAAGGACATTGGAGTGGGAGCGTGTGACACGAGCTCTTAGCATATACGATTATTGCAGCTGATGCATAAATGGGTATAGGTGTCATCGACTCTCTGCGTTCCCATAGGTTTGTGTGTTTGTGTGTGTGTGTATGTGTGCATGCGTGGGTAGAGAAGGTGCTGTCAACCTGCATTTGTGTGCGTCAGTGCTCATGTTTCACTTTTTAAACACTACACGCTTGTTATCTGGTGCTGCTGCACTTAACGGGGCTGAATGAAACCTTGTCACATTGTTAGTGCGATGCCATGTCTGTACGGCCAACCTCCGCCCACAGCCCTGCTGCCCCCACCCCATCACACCTTTGTTTTCCTTCTGTCGAGTCTTTCCTTCTGCAGGTACAGAGGAACAGCTGTAAAAGACAGCCTTCCTGCATTAGATCCTACCCGCCTGTCAGGATGCAGCGTGTCTTTATACTGCAGATTTGTCTGTAACGAAAGCATATAGACATACAGGATACTGTGGATGTTGTTGGCCACTCGCTCTGTGGGGGTTTTTCAAAGGTTGTCATGGTATTTCAATAGATTATGAAGATTTCCCTCACAGATATTTTTTCTCTGCACACCACCTCACTTGCACATCATCGCATTTGGCGGTGAGCTTCACATTATAGCTCAGCGCGTTAATGTGTTGCTGCATTTGCTGTCCTGCAATCTTTGGCTGGGACACTTTTGGGCTTTGCGCATCCTTGGCCTTCCCTCTTATCTCTGCATTAGCTTCCTCTCATGGGCATGAGGAGGTTTGAGGAAGGAGAAAGGGGAAAGAGGGAAGATAAAGAGGGAGAGTGGGAGCAAAGCAGAGAGGATGCAATTAAAAGTCTGGGTCACAGATCGCAGTGCCAGGCGTCACTGTGATTAATACACCACCATCAGCCCAGGAGCTTTTCTCATCTCTGTGTGGATGTGTGTGTTGTTGCACAGCATGTGTGATTTTGTTTGTGAATGTGCTATCTCCTAAGCATTCTGCAGCTAGGGGGCACCAGTGCGTCTCAATATGTGCCGTCCTCAGGTGTGCCAGGATTAAGCATGCTAAAGGTTATGTCGGGAATCCTGGCGGCCCGTTGTTTGGACAGACAACAGTTGAACATCTAAGTTAAGAAATGTCTCCTTCCAAATTAGGAAAACATGCATGGAAGTGACAAGTATTTAGAAAATAACCAAAGAGTGACTTTAAAGCTTTGCAAGAAGCAGAAGTTACAACTAACTGCTCTTATAAAACACAGCATACAAATTCTTGCTAAACTTTACAGGTTCGTTCACATACCTGTGAACTTTAATGAGCACCAGCTCTCCTTGAATTTGTTTGCATGCCGTTTAGTTGACCATCTCATCAGCAGCTACTAAATAATTTCAGACCATACCAAGTCAGTGAAATCTTTCGAACAATCCACCTTCTTTAGTAAACTGTGGCGGGAAACAATTCCCCTGACCGAGCTGGTGGCCCTTCCCGGAGTCTTATGGTAATGAGAAATGTTCCTTTTTGAAAAACAGCAAAACATGTCAACCAATTCCTTCTTGTATTTCTTTCATCTGGCTTCACACTCACCAGACCTTGCCTTCAAGGCTTCCCCTTCGATTTAGCGTGAGCAGAGAAGGAGCAACGCTTTATCACAGCAATATCTTTTTTAAGGAGGTGAAGCGAAGATACTGCCTGAAGGCTACAGACTGTCTGTTATCTCCCAGTACAATATAATAATTTCACATAGCCCAGAGCGAGGTGAAGGGACCTCAGCTGGGCAAAGTGACAATGAGGGGAATGTGAGCAAACTAGGGGCAACGATCAGGGGACAAAAGGAGCGTCTGGGAAATATCAGTGATTCTCATTCAACCGTATAATGACCGTAATGAAAAACCATTATTTTCAAGTAAGTATTTTCACTGTGTGTGTGAGTGTGGGGGTGTCTGAGCGTATGTGTGTGGGTTTGTGAGCATGTGTGTGTGTGTGTGTGTGTGTGTGTGAGAATTACACTGCTCCCACTGCATACATTGTACAGTGGAGAGAACAAATTGCAGATAATGGTCACACTCTTATTATAGTAACTGAAACGTAAATACCCTCAGTTCAGAAGAGATGTTATGAGCCCAGTTACTGTACATAAGTCAGTCTGTGTCCAGCGTTTATGTCTTTAGCTGGTTATATTTAGCAGGTCCTGATTACCGTCGAGACTGGCCTTAATAAATACTATAAGACTAAAAACAGGCTTCCTCGCATTACCTTCCTTGCTTCCTCTCTCCAGTCCTCTGAGAAAACAAGGACTCACTCACAAGGTAATCAGCTTTTAATTTTCTCCCCCCCTCTTCCCTTATATTCTCTCATTTTATCGACCAGCGGCCCTTTCTTCTCCCTGGGTCCATTTTATTTTTCCCTCCATCTTTTCCCCCTTCTTGTGTTATTAGCATAAAAGTGTTTGCATCCTTCCCTGGTGATTGTTTAGCTGCTGTGTTCTGCATCTTGATTTGATTCCCCACAATTGCCCTAATTAGCATTACAAATATACACTTAGAGGAGAGCAGAAATATCTGTTATGCCCGACACTCTAATTTAAAGGAACTGAAGTTAGAGGAAAATGTAACACTAAATTTGTGTGATAAAAGGTGTATCACTGTGTCTCAATAATGAGGTGTCTTATCCGAGTCCACTAAAAATACACTTTCGCTTCATTTATGTTAATCCGTGAGTGGGGTGTTTGCGCTAAGTGAATAAAGCAGCACACTGAGCATCCAACATGTGGAACATATTGGATGTTCAATCGTGATAAAAGGTGTACTCACAACAAGAAACATACCTCTTATCTTCTCTTGCTCTCCCTCTCTCCAGCCCAGATCATGTCATGTGCCAATGATTAGACTTAAGACAGAGCTCCTTCATTATCGGTTGCTCTCATCCATTTCTCTCTAATCCTGTCTCTACTCCGTAGCCCCCTGGGGCAAGGGATAGGCCAGGGCCAGCCATTAGTCCCCAGGAAAACACTTATCCGTATTTCCCCCAGGAGGAAATCAGGGCCACCCGAGGGATCAGCTACACCTACTCCTCCACTGCTTCTTCTTTCATTCTTCATTTAGATACATACTTGCTATTTAGGGCCACTTTTCACTTCTGATCTAAGGAGAGAGACTATGAGTTGAAAACAGCCAAAAATGATGCCAAGGTAACCGTTCAATCGTTAACCAGGACACAAAAGTGGATTTAGGTGGGTTTTCTCCGAAGAGCTAAGCCTGCAAGCAGATGATGTCTAGCTAAAGAGCACAAGTACATAGACTATAGGGACAAATTGTTGTGAGCCCGGTGCTGATGTTGTCATTATGAAGGTAATTGCTTCTCTAACTAGTAACATTGAGCCACAGGGCATAAGTGTTCAAGTCAAAACAGGAATCAATGTCTAGTACTTCAGGCTTGAACAGGAAACATTTTACATTTAGTGTCAAACCAATAAAAACAGAGTAAGAAGAAGTGAATACTTTCATTTCATTCTGTAAGTAAAGAATCTATACTTTTAAAGCTGAATCCATCCATCAGTCTTTATCAAATGCTTGTGTAAAGTGGATATGGTGTTAGCAGACAGTTCCTTATTTACACGTCAAGCAGAAAGGAAGGAAGAACAAATTACATTTGGAAACATCACATTTGGTCTGTGTTGTAAATTTTCCAAGGTCTGTCTTTTGCATAAAGTGCTGAATGTTTGGTTCAGTGCAGGTTGTGTACAGTGGGTTTATTAGATTGTGTTTGTTGCTGAAAAGCTCCCTGCTGCTGTGGAAAATGTGGTCGAGGTTAAGCGTGTTAAACAAACCAGTGAAAGTGAAAGCTCAAAGACACAAAAATGCTCCGCACAGCTGAGAAAAACTAGACGGGAGAGTAATTCTATGTCAAAACACCTTTTTCGTTTACATGTATTGGTAATATAAATGATTGTGAAATAAAAGCCTCAGAATGTAGTATATAAAACCGGTAACAAACAGTATTTTGCAGCACGTCGTATAAGTAAACCGAATCATACTACAGCTAAAATATGTCATTGTGTGCTTTTATACCATCCCATTTGAGCTTGGATTTGCCCGAGTACTTCAACCAAAAAGTGTCATTTAGAGTGCAGCCCTACTTTAAAAAGCAAAAAACTTTCTTTCAGCAGCTATTTGCTTTGAAGTCACCCTGGCCTGTTCCAGAAAATCAATTAAAAACATGACTAATACATTTGCACCTAACATTTCCAACTTTTCCTATTGATGTCCCTCACTGCTTTGGCGCTGTGTAAATACTGAGATCACAGAGATAGTGATGGGAGCATTTCAGTAAAGACCCTTTCACACTTACTCTGTGCTTCAAGTGAAGCTGTGAACTAAAGTGAAATGAAATAATGAAGAATATCAGAGAACTCCTACTGTGTTCTTTTTACACAACACTTGACAGTAGAATCTAACACTCTTCCAAAGCCCCTCAGACAATGGTACAATATTACACCCTGTGAATGTCCTCTTTGTCTTTCAGACCTGTAAAAACATTTTCCATTTGTGATATTTATAAATATTCTAATCCGAGTTTCTTTCCTACATCCCCCCTTGCATTTCCTCTATAAGTCCCCTAGTGACAGCTATCAGAGAGATCTGCAGTGGTCCTTAATACCAGCATAAGGCTGTCCCTCAAGTGGGCAGCGCTAAGCCTCATTGTCTGCTGTGGATGTAGGAAGCACAATAGGAGAGGCTGAACCTCTCTGCTCAACTATCTACTAGGAGGGAATGGGAGGTCGGTCTCCCCCTGGCCATGATGCCAAAACCATTATTCTTATCACTGCAGGACAACTCACCGCAGGCCAGAAAAAATCCTTTCTGAAAGGTCAAATGAGTGTGTGTGTGTGTGTGTGTGTGTGTATGTGTGTGTTTACTTTTTCCCCACCTCTCTCACACCAGACATATCTGTATTTCTCATTAAATGATAATACATCACTCATGACCTTGTGATAAAAATACATTAGCTGGAGACAAGTCATTAATCTATAAAGAATCAGGCTGTTTAGGTTATCAGGTTAGAATGGGTACTCTGTACGTTTTATCGCAAGTAATGGGAACTGGCATAATTGCTCTACTTAGACAAATCAGTGTATCGTAGAAGTGTTTTATGTGTTGTCTTTGGGAGAAAAGTTGACTCCACCACGCTTGACTAACATAGGCCAGTGTGGTTTAGGACGACTGACCAGTAAGTAGACAAATCACAACCAGAACGAAACATAATGCAGCAAGAACAGTTATAATGCAAGAACAGTTTATAAATGTTTGAAAGATATTGCTACGGAAAAGTGTTTTTTCTTGAGAGCAAAGCTGGATTTTTTTGACCCAGGTTTAAAGGGATTGGTATAGGTTTTATGCAGTTTATTATTTTAAAGTTCAGTTTCAGAGAGAAACACGAATATTCTTCAAACTCTAGACAAATATACTTTATCTCATCAGGCTGTATTGTGCTTTAATTACAGTCTTCTGTATTCCCCACAGTTACTGAATTTTTTTTTTTCAGTTACGATGTAATATAAAACAATAATGAGGTGTGAATCATCTACAGTACAGAGCTGGGCACAGCAGAATAAGAGACGATTGCTTGTTTTCATTCACACAATGACGATCGCAATGAAGTTTGCACGCAGCTTTGGTAGGTGTGCGATAATGAAAAAGAAGAGGCTGTTTGGGTGGTCTGAAACTTTTTTTTAATGTTTTCTTCATTCTCAGCAAGCTCCACCAACACCACATCTTCAGAAAACGCATACCAAACCCACCAATCACACTTTATGCAAGGGTGTCTCTATGTTGCTGTGGCTCTACATTTATTTTTTGTACATTTTGTAGAGCTATGGAATTACATGCATAGACATACTTTGTTATTCTATAGCTATACTGGAAACCCTTAATGCATTCAGTTTGTCCAACTTCTTGTTATGTCTTCCTCAGTGTATGGGGATATGTTTCTGCCTAAGCAAGGCTAAAACACTCCTTGGATTACCACTCTGAAAAAAACCTAAAAAAACAAACGATTAACAAAAAACGATAAACTGTCAGCACCCAGGGGTAACCAAGAAGAATGAACCCATCTTAAGACAGCTCAGTGTAAACAAAAGCGGCGCTCACCCTCTACCCAAACCATAGAGGGAAAGCAGAAATAAATGAAAAAAGAATGAATGCAATTAAGTTTTTAACAACAGTTTACTCAATTTAAAAATATAAATTGTTTTTTCTGCTATTTCTCATTTGACACCACTGACAAATGTTAGGTCTAATCAGTTTACAGCAGGTAATTATTTCCCCTACTATAACTTATCTTACTTCCAAAACTTTCCCACTCTCAAATCATTAGTGAGTTATTTTTTTTTCTTTGTATCAGAGAAGTTAAACACTTACTCTGCAGCTCAATACATGTATTTGTGTGTTGTCTGACACACACAAGACCGCAAGAGAAGCAAAAAGCCATTCAAATTAAGTAAAATATGTTTAATCATTCTTGGTATTCTTTTTCATTAATTAGATAAGGGCTCTAATTACACAGAAACATTATCACCGCCATTACAAACAATTAAAACACACCATCCATTCTGTTGATTTGGCAAATGAAACCTGATGGCCCGTTGCCAGCCTGGCAATCCACTTCTAAAATTTCTCTCTCGAGGGCCCACTTCTGGGGCCCTGGAGAGGTTGGCTAAATTTTGTTTTCACACAAGCTAAAGCTTGAGGATGTAAGACCAAACCAGAAATAACAGAACTGAATATACAGCCCAAAAGCCCATCAACGGCCTGTTTCCCAAAGCAGGATTATTACATTTGTAGTTACCAGCAGTCAAACCAAGAAAGAATGGTTATTTTTCCTTCAGTCTCTGGTCAGGTTTCAGGGTTTTCCTTAATTCAACTAACACGATTACCCTGCTTCTTGAGACAGGGCTACTTGAGAAAAAATAGAAAAATATTAACAACCACGTTGTCTTTGTTCACAGTGAGGAGATTCAATGCAAACAGTTATAAACAATGATACTGACTACACAGATATGCAAAAAGATGTGTGTCCAGTGTGCAGGTTATTATATAGCAAAGGTATCAATGTGACATCATCTTTCCATATGACTACTATCACATGGAAGGACATGCGAAACCTCTTCCCATCCGAGTGGTGTTTTTTTTTTTACTTTTCGTGTTTACAAACACTCCACAAGCTCACAAATCTCCAGGGAGAAAATACATATTGTGCTAATATAAAAAATTTGAGGGAATAAATTTGAGTGTGAAAAGTATATTTAAACCTGCAAATCACCATGTAAACAGTCTGTGGTGGAGGAATGTGCTCAGCACTGCTGCAATCACAGCTTCAGGCCTTAAAATATCAAATTAAGTGCTGAGCTTTATTTTCATGCCAAATCCATGACTGTGTTTGACTTTCTTGCCAGCATCAATTTATCAGTGGAGGTGTTAAACTTTCCGATGGATGAATGTTTAGACTATGAGCCTAAGTTAGCCAACACAATTGGTAGGGTCACGCGCTGTAGCTTGCTAACCTGTAACGTATGCTTGACCTTGAGCTGTCTGTTATGCATAAATCTCCATCATGCCCTGGGCTCAGAGGTGACAGAGAAGCAGATGAGGACATCCAGTGCAGTATGAAGGATGGTGGCAGTAGTTCCCCCCAGGCCACGGTGATGGCACTGCATCGATCCAGCCACTCCGGAGCCTGAAGTGCACAGCCTTTTAGCTTTGTCAGCACCATTCGGCTCAGCACTGCTCCAAATGCCCTGATCACTGTCAGAAACCCAGGAGAAAAAGCCCCGAGAAGAGGAGGAGAAAATGCTGATCTATCTCGAACCAGACAGGTGGTGCAGGATTGGCTAAATAACTGCTAACTATTTAGTGAGTGCTTCCTTATAATTTTCTAACGGTTTTGAGATTCAAGCAAATTAAAGTTTACTGTCAGGCAGGGGAAAAGCAAAAAGACAGAAGAGGCTTTTGGAGCTGCTCCTCCTTCATCTACCTCTAAACAGAAGCACCTGTTTGTCCAATTCAGCCTGCCAACTGGTCCTCCGGGAAACTTAATTCTGCTAATCCACTCATATATTTACTCGTGTGGAGGTGTGCTGGCACTAGTGATGGAATGCTCACAAAGAGATGTCTTCACGTAGCCTGTGTTTGTCTTCTACGGTGATTCATGTACACTAGTTTATATCTTGTGCCATTAATCTCTCAAGTCACTTTGGATGTACCCAGAGGCTTTCTGCTCTCTCGTCACTTCACTTACTGAACAGAATCAATAAAGACCAGACGGTAGACTTTGAACTTCCAGTTTTATTGTTAACTCTTTTAAAGTTTCCTCTTCATCTGAGTCAGAGCACAAATGAGTGTGAAACCTGCACAGTCTAAAAGCACAGGCCTTGACTCGCTGAGGAGGCAGACAGATTCAACAAACATGGACAGAAAAATCAAATTTGGTTAAAATCACAAGTCCTGGGCTCAGTCTGGAGCACTTTGACTATGGCAGTCAAGGTTGGCCATAAACTTAAACAAGCTGGCTCTGAGAAAGGTACTTTAGAGTGACCCTCCATAATACCCTGTAACTCCATAACACAGCAACACAAAGCAACAGTTCCACAATGCAATAGATTATTTGATTGTTTCCTGCCATTTCTCTCCGTATTAGAAGCTTGAGGAAGATGATGGAATCAAACCATGGGCGACATTTTGGGGTGTGCGCTGTAGACATTTAGCTACTGGGATGCACAAACAGGTTGACATTTTAAGGAAATCTGCTTATTTGCTTTCTAGTCGAGAATGAGAGGAGAAAAATTTAACTTTCACGTATGCGTGTTAGATACATAAGTGGTGCCAGCAGCGGGTTAACTCAGCTTTGCATAGCAAGTAGCCTGGCAAGAAAAACGGTAAGAAAACGGTAAGGAGAAAAAAAACAGCAAACAGTAAGAAAAATTAACCTGCCAGCATATTTTAAACTCACTGATTTACAAGGTATATGTAGCTTGTTTAATATGTACATACAAGCCAAAGAGCAAAAATGTAAATGGGATTTTTCTGGTTTTTTATTGTGCAGTACACTTGTTTTCACGCAGTTTTGGACAAATAGGCCAGATCATGTAACTGGGATTTATTTGTTATGTTACTGTGAGCCAGTAACATAGAGCCAGTGGAATCATCCAGTGTCCAGTGTTACAGCCAAGGTACTGTATACTAGTATATAACCATGAGTGTAATATCATTCAAGCCAAAAATGAAGTACAGATTCACTAGCCATTTATCAATGATGGTCGGATTATTAATAGATTTTGTTAATATATTTACACCAAACAGCTCCTGGTTTGTTGAACTGTGTGGGGCAACAAGAATATAATGTGGTGGCCTTAGGATCTTGACATAAGCAGACTCCGCCGCAGGATTTTGGTGTGGTCTGACACACCCCTGCTCACTTCCAATCACTTCCAATATTGCATTAATAAGCCTCCATAAAAACCATTTATCTGAAAAAATAAATTCAAAAAATTCTGCAGGGACTTGTAAAACTGAACTTAGTCTTTCTGCTGTGCACAGGGGAAAATAAAAGCTTTCATTCTCCCCATAACTATTTATGTATTCAGCAATAACGGAGCAGTGAAATCCATTAGGCACAATTGCTATGCTGGCATGGTTACAGTTTAGGTGGGATAAGCAAATTCTTGCACACACGGAGAAATTTGCAGGGTTGTCAGTAATGGAGAGACAACATGATCTGGGTCCATGTAATAAAGCTAGTTTGTTTCCGGCTGAAGAGAAACTTTGTTTTCATGGGGACCAATAGCACATGAGGCCACGTGTAATCCTACGAAGCTACTGCACCTATTCTACAACATTACATTTGCAAATTGTAATTATGTCCTGATAAAACATTTTAAAATGTTTTAAGACCTAAAGACGGATTTCATTACACTGTGTTTTTGATCTTGTGAACTGGTTGAAAAAGCCCTCATTGACATTCCACGATGCAATAATGGAATGACGCGACATTTCCCCCCATAGTGTTGGTTAAAAGAGTAAAAATCCTTAATACGTAATTCTAAGAAAAGCTTGCGAGAAAATGTCAAGCTGGCTGTCATTAAAGAGGCAGTGACATTTTTATTCCATCTTTGAAAGCTGTGATTCCATCTCTGCCAATGGAGGCCCTAATCTCTGCTGCTTCCCAACAGACAGAAGAACAGAGAGATTAACTCAATTACTCTTTGACTTGACTGAATGAAGGAAACAACACATTTCTAATTTAAGCATAATCCTGTGTGGGTGCAGTGGAGGAGGAATATTGCAGGTGGAGGGGAAGGCAGAGATGGGGAGAAGGCGGGAGCATGTGGGGCTTGAAAATAAATTCTGAGGCAGCCGGCGTGTTTGCTCATCTTTTTTCACGCTCTCTCTTAACCACAGTCGGCAAGGTGCAGAGTGAGTGAGACAGCGGGTGTGAAGATGGAGAGGAGGAGAGAGCAACAGACGCAGAGATAGACGTGATGAGTGACAGACAGGCAGAGAATCAGGCAGAGAGGAAGAGAAATGAGAGAGACAGAATGAGGTTTACAGCTTCAATATGTCAGAGTTAGTTTGCAGGATGAAGCAAAAAAGAAATAAATAAAAAAATCAAGCAATTTCCACAGTGCTGACACACCCGAACTAATACTCTGCACGGGGCATTACAGTCAGCGTTGTGTATGAAACACGGTGTGACACATGTGGCCTCTGTATTGTCTGCGGCATCTGTTGCGGAGACACAGATGGCAACGGCCATCTTCGGCGTCGCTCCCCCAAGCTCCCTCCTCGTGGGAAATGTGGTCTGCGATGACGTTTTACTGACAGTGTGGGCCATCTGTCAACACATGACAGCCCGTTTTGTTACTTCCTTTCCTCTGCTATAAATGTAGATCCACGCACACAGAGGACTTGGTCGTGGAACGAGCAATGGCGGCGTGAACTGTGGATATTTGTACGGTGTGCATGAAGAGGTCAGGGCTGGGCACTTACTGCAGCAGGAACATCAGTGAAACCCTGGAGCAGCAGCAACAGTGGTGAAACCCCGGATCGTCAACAAAGCTCTGTCAGACTGCAGGAGAAAGCTGTCAGTGCAGGCGCCTAAACCTTTACCACCCTTCCCTCTCCCTCACACTCACTCCCGCCTCGCTCTGACTCATTG
Organism: Channa argus; assembly: GCF_033026475.1. NCBI lineage: Eukaryota > Metazoa > Chordata > Actinopteri > Anabantiformes > Channidae > Channa > Channa argus. Next base: position 7,457,117 of record NC_090201.1, on the reverse strand, counting down.
TGTCAGCTCTTCAAACTCTCTCCATTCTCTTCTGCCTTAAGCTAGACGCAGAGAGCAAAGGGAAGAATGAGTCCATCTTTGGCTGCTGTAAACAAAAAGGAACACTCTTTGTGGTACAGTATGTGAATTTTCTCTCCCTCCAGTCTGTGTCACATCAAACAGTTCCACACTGACACAAGAAAGACAATTTCCCTTTCCTTTTCCTCATTTACTGCTCCTTTGGTTATTCACAGATAAAAAGAAATGGGAGGAGGAAGAGATAATGAAGATATGATGAGGACGTGGCACAGACATGGATCCAGGAAGACTGAAATTAACTTGAGCAGCTCCATCGCTTTCTCTGCTCCCCCCTCACTGAATGGTGATACAGGCTTATTAAAAATTCATTGTTCCGCTATGAAAAGAGCGGACATCTGCATTTTGGCAGGACTGAGAAATGTCTGTAGTGTCTGTGGCTTTGGTGTGTCCAGTCATGTTTTGTTCTGCAAAGACTGACGTTTGGGTTTCAAAGCAAAGTCCAGACAACATTAGGCATTAACACAGTGCTAAAAGAGAGGTGCTTTGAGCCAAGAGAGCCAATGTCAACATGCTGACAGTATAGGCTCACAATCAAGTGTTAGCGTGGCCGTTATGCAGGTATTTGTTTTTTCCACATTAAAAGATATTGAAACATTAAAAGCTATTGATGGCACTGGATGAAGTGTAGAGGCTCACCGAAGTTACTACAAGTCAGTGTAACGTGAGTGTCTGAGCCAAATACGACAACAATCCAGCCAATAGTTGTAGAGTTATAGAAGTGGTGAACTGACCAATGGACAGATGGACAAACATGGACATCTTTAAAGCCCCGACCCCAGCATGCTTTAAAATGACAGTGGCAGTGGTAAAAATCTTTTCCTCTCTGTCAGCATGTACAGCAGGAAGGCCGTGTTCCCTGGATACACCATTAGCATATACAATTATCCGCTGAATTAATGGCCACAAGGGGCAAAGGAAATAATGCATTCAGAGAGAAGAAGACATTTCTTAATCATTTCATTTCTACATTGTTCACTGTTTGTATTCTATGCAAAAGCCTTAAGTTAACTGCTAGGCAACAGAAAATGATTCAAACATCCTCCACAAATATCAAAGTATTGTCAGCGTAAGTCGACTCTCACACTAAAAAACAGAATCAACTTTTAAAGCTCAATACAAATGATCTGGGCTGCACCATAAGTTTATGAAAATAATCTACTTGTATAGTCCGGGTGATGAGTTCGGGGCCTTAGCTGCCCAGAGAGTTCCTCGGTGAACACGGTGTTTACCAGGTATAAGCACAACTCAGGAGTGTAAATGAAATGAGCTATCCAGTCTCCACAATGTAGCTTTAAAAATCCTCTGCATCATACTGTATGGCTTTTAAAATACTAAAGCCAAAAAACACAGTTGATGTTTCTTACAAAACCCTTTGCCATTCTTCAGATAATAAAAAGCAAAGAATAGATTTGTCTCAGTGTGAATACACAAGGACAGATTTATAAACTCGCAGAAGAGTAAGGTCAAATGACAGCTTGTCTGCACTTAACATTCAACATTTTTCTGTGTTATAAGAAGTCTGTTCTCTCTATGCGGTTCAAGGCAGAAGGAGAGGTATCTTAATGTGACCGATAAGCACTTAAATAAAAGCTGTATTCAAAGACACCTCCATGCTGGCTTTTAAGTTATGCTGAATCAATTCACCAACATTTTTCAAAGTAATCTTTTATATCTGCAATTATAAGCATCCATCTGTGTGTACAGTCTCTGCAGCAGCACTGCAAACCTTTACATGTAAAAAAATTGATATTTAGCTCAATGAATTATGACTAAACACAGAAGTGAATTAATTGTTAGACAATTATTGTATAGTTTTATCATATATTTGATGGGTTTCTGCATTACAAATGTTTTCTTTCATCTCTGTGCCCATTGATTTGTTTCAGGTAAAAAATAATACGGCGTTGAGTTTACTCCATAATTCTGTAGCTTGCACAACCCTGGCACAACAACATAAAACGATCACTTTCTGTCTAATTTGTCTTCCGTTCAATGGGAGGAATTCTGTCCCACAAAGTTTTACAAGCTTGCTCTATGTGCAAGAAGTGATTTATGTGCTCAGCCCTCACAAGGTCCTGCTACAACAGCTCAGTTGCCCAGTGCTCTAGACCTTTATCAGCAAACTCCAGATCCTACTTTTTCACACAATCATTTGTAGTTGTTCCCCATTATTTGATGATTTACTTTAAAAATGCCCAGTTGACTAAAGGGGAAGAAGCTAAAAAATAACTGATTAAATATTGATAGGTGCAGCTCTAGGCTGAGGTATATCTGCTTTATCTGAGGTTTAGTATTGCTCACTCCTCTACCTCATGTCCTGTGTTATCATCACTGATTGGGTGACTTTAGATTTCTTTAACTAAACCTGTAACATCTTCACATGTGGGTCTACATATTGATGTCTTGTATAATGTAAATTGTTCAGAATCTGAAGGGACCATGGCAGCCCTGCTTTTCTCATAAATACTGTTGCAGCACAACACTTGAAAAGTTATTTTGATGACTATGTTTAGCTCAACATGAATTACTATTATAAAGTAGCAAGGCTTTTATTTACACCAAGTGCTCTACCCTTTGCTATCTGGCTCAATGTCCATCTTCACATTCATCTATCCATGTTCTGCAGTATGTGGGTCGGAGTTTGTTGCAGCAGACTAAGCAAAGTAGCACACACGTCCTTCTACACAGCCACGACCTCCAGCGTCTCCTGGGAGAACCTGAGAAGTTCCCAGACCAGATGGGATATACAATCTCTCCAGCATATTCTGGGTCTGCCCCGGGTTCTTTTCCCAGGTGGATGTGCTCAGAATATCTCCACAGATAGGTGCACGAAGAGTGTCCTGATTAGATGCCAAAAATGACCTCAACTGGCTCTATTTAGTGAGGTAATTCTGGATGTCTCAGCCCCACACCTCAGCCTTAAGATTGTACGCAGCACTCGGTTAAGAGAACTCCTATTGGTCACTTTTGTCCACTGTGCCTACTTGTTAGCTGAATAAAATTAACTTTATTATGTAGTTTTTCTCAGCAGTGAAATGAAAGGTACAACATATGGATAGAAATGACTGGTCTAGACTCTTTAATGAGGGTGAAATCAAATAAAAACACCAGGAAAAGCATCATTAGTGAGCGCATATAACAAGCAGTTTATGCACATAGGCTAAAAGCTAAAAGTTAACTTAAAGAGGTAAAAATAGTTATGTGTTTGTTATATATAAATTGGATTTCATCTGTTTTTTTAAATAAATCATTTTCAGCAGACGAGTCTAATTTAGCCCAACTTCACGTCTCCCATAAGTCTGCATAAAATAAATATAAACTTTAATTTGTTGCAGAAATTTCTGAGGCGATGTCTTGCCACTTTTCATTCTCCACACAGTCACGCCCCCACCAACTACAACATCAGAGCTCGTGCCTCAGTGCCAAGGATAAATGTTGACACTGCGTTATCAATTTACTTAGAAAATGTTGTCAAATGTGCTTCCAGCGATCACATCATGTGTACTATAATGACCACAGATGCAAGGAATTAGCCAATTTCCATAACATCTTTAAAAACCACGTTTATTGGCGGAGAGGTTATTGAATATGCATGAAATTAGAGATTCGAGATGCAATAAACTGCTGGAAGGGTGGCAATTTAAAGACATCCATGTCCAATATATAGAAATCATTGCTCACCAAATAAAGGCATGTTGATGGTGCTGGAGCTGAAAGGCACACGCAGGATATTACATTGAGTAAAAGGAATAGTTTTCCTATGTTTAAAGTGTGGCAATGTAATGCAGGCCAGGAGCAAGTGTACATAAGCCAAAGTCAAACTTAGATTTTCTCCTATAGTGCCCTGGGTGCATCCTTAACTTTAAGATAAACTTAGCCCAGTTAGGTGCTTAGTTTTACTTTATATGAAGTTATGATTTATCCTGACTAATCGTTACTAACTGGCAAAAAATGCAATTTTTAATCTTGAACGTGGACACTAGTTTTCACCTAGACAAGTTCACAGAGAATGGCAGTAACGGGATACTGATGTTAACAACGGCAGGCTATAAAAATGCCCTTGTATTGCAGATTTAGCCAACAGTTAATGAAAACGTGACAAAAAGTCACCTGCTTCTATGAACAGAATAGTACAAGTACAACTTGCGTTGTATCTTATTGATGCAGTATGGCAACACTCATTTGCTGGTTATATAAAAAATGTAGGCCTTTTCTTTACTGACTATACAGCATCTAATCAAATGTGAAGCAATTTAATTATTACTGATGAAATTATAAATTGCAGGTAAGGAATTGATGTGACATTCCAAGTGTTAACAGTTAACAATAAGCCTTTCAGTGTTACTAAGGCTGCTCCTTTTATATAGCAGTTCTATCAGGATGAGCTCTGCTTTTTCACTGATAAACCATTCATTCTAAATTCTTTTATAACCATCAATTTTTTTAACCTGAGAGGCAAATGACAACAAAGTAATACCAGTCTTCCAACAGCAATTTGTCTCTCCCTGATAAAAAGCATAGGAGCATTTCACAAAAGCAACAAGGTCTGTTGACAACCTGCAGTAGGGATGCAAATTCATGGGTAACCTCAACCTTTACTGAGGTGGTTACAGATATTCATATACAGTCATAAGGGCATTTAAGCACAAAAACAACTTAATCGGGAGAGGTGTTAGGAAAGATTGCGGACAAAATGATACTGATGACCTTATACAGTCGACGAGACAAATAACAAGAAAGACAACCATAGGGACAACAAAGAGAAAGCGAGAGAGAGTAAAGAGAGAGTGATCATGTATAATTTAAGAACAAGTAGTTCTCCCCCGAGACATCACTGTCACTTAATAGGTCACAGTTATTAAGGCAAGAAACCGTTCTAGCCTGTCTGCAACGTCATTCCGTTTTGTAGGCAACAATAAAAATGAGCATGGAAGGCAAAAAGGACGGAGGGACAAGGAAGAATTAAATAAAAGAAATGTCAGGAGACTCAAAATTGAGGAGACAAAGAAAGGAAAAGGGGAGAGCAGAAACATTTGTAAGAACACTGTTGGAGCTTGTGATCTGATAAAAATAGACAGAAAAAAAAGAGAGAGAGATGAAATGGCGAGTCGTGTTCATGGTGAAATGTGCACTTAAAGACCTAAATAGTTCTGAAGAGTGGTTACTAATGCACCAATGTACCACTGAATAAAATGAAAAATGTGTCTTGAATAATCCTATTTGATTCAGTTTTAGTTCCTGGAATTTTACTGGTCCGTCTTGAGTGTCTGAAGTTTGCAAAGAGGGTTAACCATACAACTTCACAAATGAACAAATATTTAAAAGATGATTCAGACATTCTTAGAGTCACTCTATTCTTTGTTCCTGCATGACTGTCAATGTGCGACCACACAGCTCCTACTGTGAAGGCTTCGAGTCAAATAGGGCTTGAAATTCTGCGGGACGAGTTAAATGGATGATTGTTACTGTGGACTAGAGATAGTGGAGAAGCCGAGAGAGACTTTAACAAAAACTAAATCTAAAGTTGTAACTTAGAGTATTCTTGTGCCAGACAGACCATAATCCTTTGTTGGTTTCCTCACGAAGATGTTGTGAATGTTGGCTACACTGTGGATTTCAACTCATTTCCAAAACTTAATGACAAACGTGTTAGTCAGACAGACAGATATCAATATTGCAGTACAGTGTAGGAACTGGCTTGGTAAATTCTCACATGAAAATACACGTAATGCCAGGATGTGCAGAGTATCTCAAGTGTCCCAAGCAACTGCCTCTTTGCCCTCTTCGACCAAAGTTTCATCCTAGGCTGAATTAATAAATAATAAGCATGGCTAGTATTGCTGCCATTTTTCCCACTGCTGCTGTTGTTGTGCTTCAAATTATTTATGTAACTGCCAAATTTCCATTCAAGGAGTGACAGTACAACATTTGCTTTTCTCTGCTGAAGAGAAATTCAGCATGTGCTGAATAGTATTAACATTACAGGGGTGGTGAGGAATGAAATATTCACATTGCTCTAATTCATCATTTGAGGCAGCATTATAAACGTTGGGAAATTGCTGGATGAAGAAATAGACTTGAACATTTAACAGGACATGGGGGAAAGATAAAAGCTTCCCCAGGCAGAACATGGGAGATTTTTACGTAATGCAAAAACACTGAGTGAGTTGAATTTGAGAACAGAATTTGACTCTTCCATGAGATCGAGTTCAGTCAATTCTTAACACAAAGACATTAAACACATTATCAAATCAGAAAGACGTAAACTTCATGAGTAGAAATTATCTCAGATGTCAATTGACGGGTGATGGTGGATTGAATAATCTTGTCCCTACTATGAAATGTTGTCTTAACACAGTGTTACCGTGTTTCTGGCAAACTGACAGGTGAAGCCACCAAAGCTGATCCAGGTAACTATGGGGTTAAACTAAAAGATTACTTGTAGTTCAGTGCCATTCATACCCATGGGCATTTTAGCTTCATTCAAATCCTATTTTGCGCTTTTAATATTATGACATGTTTGTGTTGAACTAAAATGATTAATAACTCTGAGACACATGCAAGTTTTACATTTCAGATGTCACATAACCTTGGTGACATATCCTACGAGTCTCAATGAACAGATTGATGGCTGATTCACTGTATTGACTAGAGCTGCTCATCCTTTGTGTGCTGCTGAATTTGACCTTTCCCTCACTGCTCTCTCTCTCTCTGCATCTTTTTCCATCAACAATGTATCTTTCCTTTGATGGTGACTTTAAATATTAACTTTAAGATATGTCAGGGTTTACCTTTGATTTCTGCACCACAGATCCCGTTACCTGAAATTACTAGTCCAACACAGACCAGCTATGCAGACAGACTACACATTGTTGCCGATCAATTTCACCATCAATTTGAAGTAATCCCACACAGGACTCCATCGCTTTCTCCCTGACATCCTGACCTCGTTTCTTTACTTGATGAAGCCTGAGTTTAGATCCTGGAGCGTGGTGTAGGAGAGCCACCCGGGGATTTTACTACATCTTTGAATGGAAAAAAATACAGAATGATGAAAAACAATTTTTTTTTTTTGTCTTTTATTATTTTATTTTAGTTGGTTCTGTTTACCTGTTTTGTTTCATTTTAGATTTTCATTTTTGTGAGTAATATATTGTATTTCAGTTTACAAACACATTTCAAAGCCAATTGGTTTTCATGTTAGTTTTGTTTCTGAATAATAACCAGTTATCATACAAACTACCTGTGTGGTGAATAATCATGTTCTGGTAATATACCAGCTCATTAGTTTTAGTTAAATGAATTAAACATCCCTTTCATGTGAGGTCAAACTGTTAAACTTCCAACACAAGTTAAAAAGCTTGTTTAATCCTTTCAGTTAGTGTAAAGGGTTGAAACACATGTTAAAATGAGCTTCCTCTATTTTATTTTCACTGCAGGATTATCCTAGTGGAGGAAGCTTTTCATATATTAACTGTGTTCACTAGTTGTACAGATGAAGATAAAAATACTGCATCATCAAAGCTAAGCTATGGGAAGTGAAGAGATATGGGTCAAGATGAGGAGACTGGGAGCAAAAGAGAAGGTGCTGGCGATGAGAGAGGAAGAGCAGGAACTGCCCAGGAAAGGAGTAACATTATGTCCCTGTGCTGTTAAGCACAAATAAAAACTCCTGATCAGTTATTACAGTGGATCATTTACACTCAGTTAAACAATACAAGCTAAGCATAATCATAGTATCATATGTATTAGTCTATTAGTCTATTTTATTATTGTATTGTATAAAAATGCATTTTGCTTTGATTTATGTATGATTTGAGACTAATTTCTTTAATCCAAATCTGAAATTCAATCCGTGTATTTAGTTTAACTAAATATTGTTTTATACACTAACAAAGGAAACACACTGAGGTGTCACACAGAAAGGGACTGGCAGTGAACAGAAGAAAAGAGAAATTAAAGAAATTAAAAGAAAGAATGTAATGTCGAAGACCAGAGACAAGAGGAGTCTAGAGAGGAGGAGCAGGTTACGTATGGATTATTCACTGCAACATTGGACCTGATTTGAATGAATTACTAATTGGCAGATTACTTGCTACTGCCCACTGGCATGGTTGCAAAGCTATTGTTACAAATTTTTTACCCCCAAAACATTTAAAAGTACATATGTTGATCAGGGACATACATTTTTTTCACCAGCTTAAATTCTGGAGATTTGTATTTTTAAAACCCTGTGCATCGCCATGTTCGCTCAGTTGAAAAAAAGGTACAGAGGCCTGAATGCCCGATTAAACACGTGATTCTTCATCCTGAGGTCTGTTTGCATGTTTGCCTGAACATTTGTGTGTGATCATTTGATATTTACCTGATATATATTTGTATTAATTATGTTCTGATTATTAGACTTGCTATGTAATTTTGTGTGACATTGTATAAATAGGGCAATGTATGTATTTTGTTAGTTAGTTATCAAGTTCATATACATAATGGCTCTTATATAAAGCACACGGGCTTCTTTTATTAAATAAATGATGTATTCTTTATGTGGAACATACATATAATCTATTGCTTGGTTTACATGCGCAAGAATAAGCACACGGTTCTCTATCTAACCAAAAGCCTCTTAAAATGTCTGTCCATGTCCCTGACCTTATTAATTTTTATGCACATTCTGTAACCTTATAATAATCTAAAATTCATGTCAAAACCCTGTTGTGCTCAGTTAAACATTTTCTGTCAGGCAATATTTTACTGCCTTCTGGGTCCATACAGTCTGTCAGAACTCTCTGCAAACACTGAGTGTCCTAAAAATACACCATTTTAACTTTTCAGTGATGGGATCATCAGCTGCTGCAGTTTCTGGCTAATCCCTCGCTCATCAGAGCAGTAAAGGAAGCTATAGGTAGCATGATCCTAACCAGTCTTTCTAGTGCCTGAACTGTGTGCGTGGAAGTGTACAATGTTGAGCTAATCACATAACAGGTCTACTGAGGGAGCGTGCTCACTGGGAGCCTGCAACACGGTTGAGTGAGAGGCAAGTGTGTGTTTGTGTGTATGCATGTGTGTGCGGAGCACCGAGGATGACTGAAGGGTTTTGGCAGAACGAGGTCACTCTGTTCTACCAGGTGAATTTGTGTGGGGGTGGACAGGATAAGGAGGTGTGTATGTGTGTGTGTGTGTGTGTGTGTGTGTGTGTGTGTGTGTGTATGTATTACTGCACTATGAGTGGTTTGAAAATGCACTGCAGATTCATGATTGTAATTATAGACTTTTTTTTGAACACAAAGAACATTTGAGTAATACTTAAAAGTAACAGTGCATGAATGAAACTGCATTTGTGCATTTGCCATAATGTAATGCAAGAATAATACTTTGAAAGCAACAACTAAAGTATTTTAATTATCCTGACCCACTAATTTGACCCAATTTTTACTTCTTCATAGTTAAGTGAAGCAAACCGGCTAACCACAGTAGTACACAAATTCTGTTAGATTCTGTAAAAACACATTTGATCATAAGTAATTATGACTACTTTACATGAAAATATGTTTAGGACACTTGCAATCTATTATCTGTACCTGCTTATCCTATTACACCTGGACAGGTCGCCAGTTTATCTCAGGGTCAACACAGAGAGACATACACAGACAACCATTCACGCTCATATTCACACCTACAGCCCACCAGTTTATCTAACATGTTTGTTTGGACTGTGGGAGAAAACCAGAGGTAAACAGGGAGAACATGCAAACTCCACACAGACAGGCCAGTGGATTATAGGCACGGACCACTCCACCACCCAGCTGCTGTGACACGTCAAATAAAGTGGTAAACTCTTCAACACGGATAAAAAATATGCTTTATGAATACATTACTATCATGACCATATTGGATAATTATTTGAGAGAAATCTTGTTGTTGTAATGTTAATAATGTGGCATCCACATCAGCAATATACAAATATCATGTGAGTCTAATTATACTAATACTTAGCCATTAGTTTCACAGTGCAATGAAATGACACTGATTTCTGTCCATTTTCTACATCCAGGAGACTGACAGGATAAACTCACAAAGCCTGTAAGTTGTAGCAGAATAAGGATATAATTTTGGTCACTATTGAATTCAATGCAAGCTCAGAACCACCACAATATTAAGTGCTACAAATCAGCCTTTGAGCCTTGTAAGAAAATGCATCTGCATGCAATGAAAAATCAGTAAGCAGTAACGTAGTTGTCCGTAGACCCAGTGATGTGATATGATGTGAACACTGTGCTGCTTAATGGAAGTCTCAGGAGAAGACAGGTACAAGTCTTCTGTCCCTCTAGCATCCCCAGAGCAGTGCCCTTCTCTCTCAGCATCATTAACTCCCACAGTAATGACAACAAAAACACACACTCATGTAATGAGGTTAAGTGACATCTGTAATAATCGAGACTACATTTTGTGTCAACACAATGTCATTAAAAGTAAGTTTCTTTAGTGGAAAAAACTCACAACAGAACATGTTTATTAAAATGAAGTTTAACAAACCATCAGCAGGATTTGTGAAAAGTGTGAATAAAGAAAGACTGAAGCAATTGCAACATGTCAAGCTGCATACATCTTGGAAGGTGATATTATGGTACTTAATCATATTGTTAATGCGTGAATAACAGAGTAGTTGTTTTCATGAATGGATATACAGGCAGATTCTCGGGGGAGGGCTTTTTATTGTTTGATTAATCCAGTGCAAGATGTCTGTTGCCCTACAGGGCACATTTTATTTTCTATGTCAGACAAACAGCCTTTCATGTATCACATTCCGGGCTGAAAAGACACCTGTCGCATAGCTGGCACCAGAGAGAGAGAGACACACACACAGAGAGAGAGACAGAAAGACAGACAGAGAGAGAGACAGAGAGAACGAGAGAGAGAGGAGAGCCTAGGGGAAAACTAATGTTCAGTGTGATTCGTCCTAAATATTAACCAGGCAATTCCTGCTCTAAACCTGCTGATGGTAGCCACTTTTGGATAGATGGAGGGAGGATGCACCTCAATCCTCCATGGACAACAATGCCCTACTTGTATGGAGGTGACCCCCATGTGTTGTACACAGCTCTAACATTCACCATTGTTATTTATGAGCATGTAAAGGTGTCCTTTTAAAGGGAGAACATGTGCCACCTGTTTTAGCAGTAGGTTAAAGTATAGCGCAACATGTCCGGCAGAGGTGAAACTGGAGGTGCATAAATGGAGCTAACCTACTCTGCAAAACATGAATATAAGTTTTAAAGTAGGCTGCAAGCTTTCAACTTGAAAGTTAGCTGTTAGGTGGTAAACTTAGAGAGTAGCTTTATCGTTCAGATGTTTGAGTGGTGTCAATCATCTCAGCTAACTCTCAGCAAGAAAGGGAAATGCCATACTTCACAACATATTCAACATGTTCTTTAAAAGAGTGAGATATTAAACCTGACATAAAACTGGATTGAGTTTGATTTAGTTTTGATGGTTGGTGTAACGCTGCACAAATAAATTGAATAATAATAATTCATTTACATTTATAGATTTTAAAATGGTGCATAATGCACCTCTGGCTCGACAAGGCAAGTTGGATTTACATAGTTTGGGATTCAGGTCCAGGAGGCTTTGCAGACACACCTTGAAGAATATCTTAAATGCGGATTCTTATTTTTCTCTGAAGGAAGGTTAACATTTAGGCACTCAGCACTCAAGCAGAGAATTTATGATGTCATCAGAACTGAAGACAGTCATCTGGACTGTATTTGTGGTTAAATGTAGAGGACATAGTTTGGCAATTTCACTATTAAGTGCTGTTGTGCTGAATAAGGGCCCTTGGGGTTTATTATCTGTTCTTTAAAATGCATGACATTGAGGAGAACTACCAAAGGCCTAAATCAGTTAACTGCAGCTGCAGCTCTCAGCATGGCCAAGGATGCAGTGCAATGGGGGCTATAACTAAGTTTATCTTCGTGGAAGTTGAAGCAGCTTTCCGTTACATAAATATTTCTTTTTCTTCCTCCCCATTTAATGATATCGAGTGAATCCATTTAAGCATGTTCTTTGTTGTGCCATTGACACGCACTACAGTGCTGGGCTGTAATGTGTTACATTTGTTATATTACAGTTACTCCCACCAAAAACAAGTCATTATAACATTACATTTGTTGTCACCATGGCAACTATTGTAACATCTAAATTGTGTGCATACAGTGGTACAATTCTTTCCCTTGAAAAAAGACAAAAAAAACCTAAAACTTCTTGAAACACTTTCAGAGACAGCACAACAATGTGAAGTTCCTGGAGATACATCCCAACAAACATGAGCCCTCACTGGCCGCAGAGGATGGCTGTAGCCCTTGAATATGTTTAACAACACAAACTGGATTGTAACCATCCCCAGTAGTTACAAAAAGTAACAAAGAAGTAACGAAGCTTGTGGCTGCATGTGAGATGAATGGGATGTTTTTCATTTCCACTATTGACTCTCCATCCATCTTTCAGACTCTAGGAAAGTTAAAACTGTCGGAGTAATGCAACAGTTACTTTTGACAGGGGGTAGTATGTAAAGTAAGAATATTAATTTTGAACAGCGTGATGAGTAATATATATATAATACATTTTTTAAATAACGTGTCCAGCACTGCACAGTTACAGAACATGATGTATGTATATTCCTAGAAACATACATGTAGCACACACGCACTCCTGCACAGGCATGGGATAATATTACACAGACACACATATACACAATAAAAGTAGACATGGTCAATGCACTTGGCATGAACTTTAACACCACTTCAAAGCATCGAGGTTAAGCAGAGGACTCTGTTTCCTATAATGAAGAGGAGATAGTTAATCTAGCATTAACAGCTGGCCTCCCATGAGGAAACACCGTGATTCAGGGGTGTTCGAGGGGATCTTCAGTATGCATACAGGCACTCTCTCTCTCTCTCTCTCTCTCTCTCTCCTTCTTGGCTTCCTTTCTTCTTCTCCATGGTGATACAGACACATCACAGAGAAAGCTTGAACGAAAGGGGCGTCAAACGGACATTGATTTCTAATAGGGAAACTTTCTGGATCAGCATGGGGCTTGGTCTAAGTCACGTTCGTGCTTTGGTCAAGGACACCATGTGTGGGAGCATCAACTGGACCTGTCTCTCTCCACCAGGCACCAAATGAACCACCGCAGCAGGACACAGGGATCAGAGACCAGTGGGAGTCTTCTTTCATCTCTCGGGGATTAGCACTCCCATAAGAGAGAAGTATACATGGGAGAAGTATCTACCTTTTAGCCAGAGGCTACACACTTCCTGTTTCTGCTGCCTGCTGTGAATCCCCCCCAAAGCCACAAACATATGAGGCTCCATAGGCAAAAGAGAGATGAAGGAGAAGACAAGCTCTTCGGGCAAGTTTTCCTAAAATAAACATGAAACTGTGTTTATGCTCTCTTTCCTCGTGTGCAGCAGTGATGGGTCTATGCTCACCTCTGTTGCTTGATTATTATTTTTTTATATATTCAGTGTGTAGAAAACACTGTTCAAATATCCTTGTTATGTTCAAGAGGTGAATCATTTGTATGATGAAGTGTAACATGAAAATGTAGTCATGTGCTGGAGTGAGCCATCTGTGGTGTTTCTAGTACAGCCATTAAACATGCAGGGCAACAGTGAAGACTGCAGCAGACCGTAGCCACACAGTTCTTAGGCACTGTAGCACTGGAACCACGGCTGAAACAAAGACTCAAAAACATGTGGGAAACAGGATCGCGTGACAGTCTGTGAGATCCTGAATCATCTGCCACTTCACACTTCACAACACCTTTAGTGTTGCTGCTACACACAAGCTCACGTCAGCAGAGGACACCTGGCACACAGATACATTCAATCTCCTTATTCGTCTGCTTGGTTTCTGACTCTTTACTCTCTTCACACACAAACACAAACACATATATACACAGAGCGCAGCAGGAATCATTCTTATTCTTTTATATATATATATATATATATATATATATATATATATATATATATATATATATATACACACACACACACACACACACACACACACACACACACACACACACACACAGACACACACACAGTAGCAAGTCCAGACAATTGTGTACACAGACCATACTTCCTGCCTTCATTATTTTCTGCCTCATAGCCTGACAACTGTTCACACACTCAGGAAAAAGTGTCTGTATACCTCACCTTACGCAGGCTTGCTTCTTTATTGATGTCACTACTAAGAATAAGAATGATTCCTGCTGCGCTCTGTGTCCTGGATACCAAGAACAACCACTCAGCTCTTAACTCTTCAAAGCTGCCTGTCTGCACATATCAAGGTACTTAGTCTCACCTTTGAAACTATTTAGTGAGATTTATGTCCAATTACCACAGCCTAAATGTGAATACATGAAATCCCACTGCCCATTAACTGGATAAAAATTGGTCAGCTTGAAATTCGACCTCATGTGACTGATTCTCTCAGTGTTGACTACATTGTTGTTTTCTAATTGTGTCACCTACCTACAGTAAATATGACACCCTATCCACAACTGCCACTGTCTCTAATAACTCCAGAGTCCCATTTCAGACAGTTAAGCAGCTCAGCCCACTCAACAGTACCTTTCTCATGATCATGTTCCTTTTATAAAGAGACCTGGCCTTGCCATCACTGAATGCCCTGGCACAGATGTCCACCTGCAGTGCGCCCGCCATTCTAGCCTAGGCCTGGACACCAGGCTCTGGGCAGCGAGCAACTCATAAATGAGTAATGGCAGTCGCATTAACATTCGGTGGTAGGGCAGGCTAAGGGCAAGAAGGAGGGGTGCCCAGGGAGTGCAGGCACTCCCTCTGTCTTATAAAACAGCAGCTGATTAATGTTTGATTCTAGTTGGCCTCATTCTTCCACCAGCACAGTGCAGAGCTAATCTACAGAGTAGGTGAGAGTCAGAGTGATGGAGCTGCAGGAACGGGTGAAGAAAAACAGTCTGTACAGGTGCTGTTTGGAAAGGTTGAGCCAGCAATATGCTGTCTTTCCTCTGGCCCTAAAATGAAAAATACCAGGGGCGCAGAACGATTCAATCAATTCAAAATGAATCGCGGCATTGAGAGGTCATAGAAACAATGGTGGAAGATGAGGAAAGGACAAAAACGGGTCACAAATACTGCTTAAAACAGATTATTGGCGATAACTTTTTGAACATTCACTTTTGGTTATGTTATGTTTATATTTTCAGCATATATCTGGGCTGACGTACAAACATTTAATAAAAAGCAAAAACTCTGATAGACGTCCCATTTTAGTTTGAATGTAAATGGTAAATGGTCTGCACTTATATAGCCCTTTTCCACCTATTGGTATTCAAAGCACTTTACACTGCTTCTCATTTACCCATTCGCTCTCACAATAACTCACACACACACACACACACACACATTCACACACCGACTGGGAAGCTGCTATGCAGCTAGCCTACATTCACCGGGAGTAACTAAGTTGGGGTTCAGTGTCTTGCTCAAGGACACTTCGACATGTGTCCACAGGAGCCAGAGAGTATAGCAACCTAGTATAGTGTTGTCTTGCAATACTAAAAACAATTGATGAGTTAACAGTAACATGCTGATTTAAAAGGCACGATGTTCACCATTGTCTTCATCTTAGTTTTGCATGTCTGGATACTAGCATTAGCACTAAACACAGAACCCATCTGAGGTTGGTGGAAAGATGCCACATGTTACAGATATTTGCGTATAAAACCAAGTTTGGGGCTAGCTAGTACTGCTGCCTCACAGCTAGTAGGCCCTTGGTTGTAATCCACCAGTCGGCCGTGGCCTTTCTGCTGGGAGTTGCATGTTCTCCCCATGCTTGTATGGGTTTCCTCCAGCTACTCTGGTTTTCTGCTACAGTCCAAACACATGAATGTTAGGTTAACTGGTGACAGTAAATTGCACGTAGGTGTGGTTGTGAGTCTGAATGGTTGACTGACTGTGTATGTCTCTCTGTGTTGGCCCTGAGATACACTGTCTCTTGCCCAGTGAAAGGCTGGGATCAGACAAAGTTTGGAAATGTTTGAATTGAAAATCAACTATGTCGAATATTGTAGTTACAGAAAAGGAGGGAAGATCACCCAAAAATGATCAGTGAGATGACTGAGTGACTGACACAGGACATCATCAGGTTTGATTAGCATCATAATGAAAACAATAAATTTACTCTGGTTATAATTGACCAGATTAAAGATGTGCAAAAGATGTATATAATGCAACTTAGTGGCCTATATCAAAGGACAAAATGCAAATATTCCTCAAGAATGTGCAGAATATATACTGTATTGCATAATGTAGAAAGACCTCAACAAACAATGCAGTTTGCTCTAAGAACGAGAGCATTAATCCATGAGATTTCACAGCAACAGAACATTCTTTTATTCTTCAATTCATAAAATGTCAACGGCCATATGCTGCTCTGCTGGTCTGACAGGGATGTGCTGTTTCAGATGATGAAGGAAAAAACTGTAAAAGCAAAGTGATTCTGACAGTTGCGTGACTAGGGAGCAGAGGAAATTAGAGTTTGTCATAGGTGAGAAAAATACGGCTCTTCAAACTTCACAAAAAACACTAGTTTCATTTTCCATTTCCACAGAGAATACGGAGTGTTTCACAGTTTTTCCGTTGTCTGTGTGAAAATGAGGGGTAACACTTTGCTGTGTGTTACCTCATATACGGAGCAGTTTTAGACCTAAAGATTAAAAGAGGATCATTTTAGGATTAGTTCTATTACTACTACAAAAGAAGGTAATTTATGCACATTATGGAAACATTTCGTAGGGACTCTGACTTCATATGTTCAGAAATGTCCCCTGTATTTAGGTTTTTCAACCTTACAGAAGGGGTTGTTCAAGTGAATGTGTTCATGTTAACAAAATAACAGGACTCTTCAGAGCAATATCATTAGTGAATTCTTTATCTTTTTGTGTGATTTGCTTTTAAGTGCAGATGAGCAATAATTACACAACAGCATTATGTCGTCAATGGAAAAAGGCCCAGTGAGACTGCATGTGTTTCACATACCAAAATTGCCACTAATTGAGAAAAAAATGCAGTACAGCTGTGAAGAAATGAGTCAGAGAGAGTTTAAATGATATTAATGTGTCAAGTTAGGGTCGATTAAAGTAATTTGGTAACATAGAGAGAAGTGCAGTTAGAATAAATGTCAAAGAAACAGGAACTCAGCAGGTTCCGTCAGATGGGATGTTGACATGCACCGCATGAAGTCAGCTCGAGCAATAATCTTATAGAAGTGACAGATTAGTACTTATTAAATGTCTGGCATGCATACACACACACCCACAGCCATCCACCCACACACGCAAACACAAATGCAAAACACAAGCTCATTTGCACACACACAGATTTGGCACATCCCTACGGTAGCAAAGTAATCTGCGCATGGAAAGAACACTGAGAGGTAGTTGTGATTGACAGGCAAATCGTTCTTGCTGAAATACCCATTTGACAGAGAAAAGAACCTAATGCAAGAGTTAAAAGCCAGCCACAGAAATCGCCTCAGTACACTTCACATGAAAGCAAACTCAAGTATTTTGTGTGCCTTTGAGAAGCTGAGCGTCTGAGGTAAAATCTGTGAGAAAAAAAAAAAAATTCTTTTTTTTTTCGAAATGAAGAAACTTAATGCTCTTTGTGCAAACCCGGATGCCAATCATGAGCATGCCTCTTTGAGGGCCTGGCCTCGAATGTCAGCTCCGTAGTATATTATAATTCCACCCTGGATCTTGAAGAATGACATAGTTGCAAAGCTTCACTCGCTCCGCTACACAGCTCTGCCATGGAGGGAAAAGGCGGGTAATAAAAAGTGCACGCATTTTTGTTGAAGAGACATTGTAATTTAACTGTTGGTAGCAAGCAGTGGCAACTGGCTTTAATAATGGTCTCTACACTCTAATTTGTGTAGGGACCATCCTCATCTCAGAGGCCCTTAATGTTACTGTGCCATCCAGCACTGTCGCCGAGGGACGGAGTAGATGTGCCTCATAGTACCGAACAGAGCAGAGAGGGAAGTTATATAAAGGGATGGAGGGAGAGATGGAGATGGTAAAGTCTCCCACAACAGGAGGTGATGATGAAAGAGAGAGATGCTAAAGTGTGCATTGCCGTTCCCTGTTTCCCATAATATCACATAATGTTGGTGTAATTAACCCCAGGAAATGTGGCTTCATTAGTCCCTGTACGGGTGTTAAAATGAAGCGTGAACTAATTGGTAAGTATACACTGTGGCTGAAATATTAAAGGCACAGTCTGAAGATGAGAGCAGGTGCACAAATAGGCAGGACTTCAAAAACTTTAAAACACAGTCAATGTTTAGTTCTTCTGGTGATATATATCATGATCAAAGTTTGCAAGACTCATAAAGGTGGGTCAGTGACAGCTGCTATTCATTGTCTGTGAAAACTGGATTTGCAGCTCTAAGAAAAAATAATGGCAAGTGAAAACAAGTTGCCGACACTGCCGGCGTTTCTGGGAGCGGACAATATGTCAGAAAACAACCGTCCATTCAGAGCAGAGTATGTAACTTATGTGTCCGACACCGAAGTGTGAAATCGTAGGTAGAAGTGAACACACTGCACAGTAAATTGTTGTAAGCCAAAAAACAAACAAACAAACAAATAAAGATCACTTTTGTGTAGCGTGTATGATCTCTTTTTCCTTATGCTCTGGACACCAGCACGATTCCCTAGACCCCATTTGTTTCACCAAGTTTGCTGTCTGCTCTCATCTACATCACAAAAAGTGTCTTTTTTTTCCTCTAGAAAAATACTGATCAGCTTGCATCTTTTTTGAAACATGTAATCCACTGGGGGAAAGCTGGACTTGCAGCCATTAGTTGCTGTCCTCTGTGCCTCAACTCTCCCATCTCAGCCTTTGTAGTAAAAGGCCACAGCAAAGCTTGTTTCCATTCTGGTTGGAGAGCTGGTCAAAGCAATGAGATCAAGCAGCTCGCACCACTGAGAAATAGTAGAGTTGTCTTGGTAGTTTTTAGAAGATCCTGTGCAAAAATTCTCCAAAGAATAAGATCTTATGTTGTTCCTGGACTCCTGCAGGTTTGACAGAATTTTTGAGGAAAAGTTTGAAAATTTGAAAATGTGAAGTCTTAAATTGGGTAGAAAACAGGGACTCGTCGCTGGAGACAGGTTGCCATTTTTATGCTTGTTTGTTTCCTTCTTTGCTGCTTCCTCTCTTTGCTCATACTCTTGCAAAAACCATCTGCCATACAGGTCCTGTGCGACTTTACTTCAAGAGCTCTTAGTGGCTGTCTTCATCAGCTCAAGATCCGCTGCAGAAAAACAGCTTTAATTGGTACTGAGGGGGTAGACAAGCAGAAGGTGCTGCGCGCTTCACCACATTTTAAAGAAAAACGTTTGCGAACGATCAAGTATTGCGTTGAACCCAGCTTCTTTTTGGCAAAACCATTTTATCCCTACACAGATTATTTTTTAGATTATTCATTTTGTACATTTAAACACAGAAATGCTTAGATTAGTGAGCAAACTCCTCTTCAAATGAACACATATTAGCATCAATAAGGTGAGCTGTGAAGCTGAATGTATTATTTCACTTTGAGCAAATCCTCTCACGCTCCATGAAGGTGAATCAATTTGTCCCGTGAAAACTGCAAACTGTAATATTTCACGTTGCCTTGTCAATATCCCCGAGCTTTGAGTTTTCCCTCATCAACACAATGCTTTGCAGACAGAAAGCCTGAAACAGCAAGTGTCAGAACAGTGATGCGCCGCGTTCAGAATCCTTTGCTAAAAGCAAACCCCTCACAGTGAAGTCCGATCCATCCCGACAGACAATTACAGCTGTACACCATTTCACCAAGGCCACTAGGAAAGATTCACCACAATTAGGCTGACAGAAATGGCTTCGCTGACACATTATAAGAAACCAGGGATGCCCCCTTCTTCTCTTTGCACTGTCAGGGTTCTTCATTGCTTGTGTTGTTTCAAAAGAGCTTTGAGACATTAGCTTCTGTTGTGGCTCTAGCATTGGAGACATTTTGCAGCCCATTAGCTGCTCTTTCAGTCCCAACCACTACTCAAAACCATAGAAAAAGTAGAATGGTAGTGGGGAGAGAGACAAAGTGTACACAAAGCATTTCAGTAGGTGCATCTGATGCAGAGGTAGTGAGTTTATATGTGCAAGATACAGTGAGAGCAAATTATTTTCTTTCCCCATCACTGCAGACCGTACATGTCCACTAAATATGAAGCGTCGTACAAGCAGCAGGCAATTAGCCTAGCATAAAAATTATAATCACGGGGACACTAGATGGCTGGCTTTTTCCCAAATGAAACAAAATCAGCCTACCAGCACCGAAATGCCTCTATATAAACGCACTATCACTACTTTAAAACACTAAAGTGAAAACCAATCAGCAAGTAAGTTTGGACTGAGCCCAACTAGCCTTTTCTCTCTATATATAAACTGCGTTTACATGCACTTAGGTAACCGGGGTACTCAGAGAAATCAGCTTTCTCTGGTAATCGGGAACCGGTGTTTACATGCACTTAGGAAGCCTGGTTAAGGGAAATCAGCGTCTACATGCAGCTCAAGAGTAACCTAATTTCTCCTCCACCTTTTACTTCTTTTGGTGCACAGATTTGAACCGTATAGTGAGGGAAAACGTTTCTTACTGACTTTTGTCTCTGTCTCCCTGTGTGTGTTTGTGTTACAGCAGCGTGACAGCAGAGGGGGGGGGGACACATGCAGCTGATCCACAACAGTCTACATTGTAAAAACCCACAGGGAAAAGGGACTTCTATGAAGCCCTCAATAAAACTTTCTGTCAGACTTTGTTTGTAAAATGAGGCAGCATCACCCACTTAACCCATTACCGCTCTCTCTTTTTATTCATTCTTTCCCTGTCTGCAGCCTTTGGTTACTTACATGTGCAGCCAGAAAAAGCCGATTAGAAACCTGTTTACACATACACGTGGCAGAGCAATCGGCTTTCCGGGACAGAAATCTACCTGAGCAAGCCAGGTTTCCCTAATCCCCTTCCCCGATTTCGGAAACCAGCTTTCCCGTTTACATGGCACTTAAGAAATCAACTTTCTCGATACTATCTGAAGCTGCATAGTTAGCATAAAACAAATCTCCAAAATTTTCAACTATAACATTTTCCTGAGATTGGATATTGACATAAGCTAATGTAACCTAATTAATTTGAGCTTGTAAAACTTACTGGGCACACAGAATCAACAGAACCATTCTTGAAGCCAATACTGTAGCCCCCACTACACACACACACCATCCAGCTTGCTGACATACACTGCGGTTTGGCCAAGACAGTGTTAAGGTGGTTTCCAGCGCAGTTGGTCGGGCTGAACAATTTGCACGGTTGGCAGAAAAACCATAATCAATCCAGAGATTATAGATAAGGGCACTAAAACTAGCCAAGCACAGCGTTTTCTCTTATCGTAATTACACCTTGCCCTCCTGCCTCAGGTACAGCCAATTAAACTAGGAGAGGATGAGCCGGCAGCCACTTCACATTGAGGAGGCCTTCAGACGGCTCTAAACGCACCCCATCACTGCGGGGGGGGGGGGCTCGTTAAGCAAAGGGAAGAGCACAAGAATGTACTGTTGTGCACTGCAGACTAAAAATCTGATCACTATTTAAAAACAGTGAAAGCAAATTAATACATAATATAATTGGGTGATAAAAGTTTGAGTAGAAGTAAAAGACATTTAAAGTGAAGCTAATTAGTGAAATAACATTATGCTTCATTTATGTTATTGCAAACATAAATAAATCATAAGTTAAATATGTTTCTTAGGTTTTACAGTGAATTCTGTATGTACCTGATGTACCGCACATAAATTTACGTGTGGGAAGAAAAATGAGTAGGCTCAACGATGGCTGCTCTGGTGAGGGATAAGCAATGTGCTGGAAGCCTGCCTGCTGGTTGTATCAGGGAGGGACCGAGGTCACACAGACCTTCACCTAACACTGCACACCCTCCCTCTCTGATCTGCTTTTTAATCCAATTTGTACTTTCTTATTCTTTTTTCTGCCTTCCATCTTGGAAAGTCACTCGCATTATGTGAAGACTCAGCAGTACCAAAAAGAAAGTAGGTGTGGGAGAAGAGAGAAGTCATGCGAGTGTTTAAATGTGAGAGCAGGATTGTGAGGCAGAGGAGGAGGTCAAAATCAAGGATACCACTCAAAATAATACAAATCTTTACCTAATGTGGCTTTTTATTCCTGTTCTTTGTCTAACAGGACAGAAAATTGCTGTCTAGCTCGAAAAATAAATCACATGAATTCCTCAGTGCTGTGTATTAACATCCACTTCACCAGCAGATGGAGGTAAACCAGACACACAAAACGCAACATCAACTGTTTCATGTGAACCACAACTTCAAACTTCTCTGCCCTCTTGCCACTTTAAGTCTTCAGAAACTAGACACACAGCATGGGGCCTTTTGTCTACACGATGTGATGACGACTAATTTAGCTCAACAATTTCTCCCTAAAGCGTCATCCTTCATGAGGCAAAGAGCAAGTTCAGCAAGATCACTTTTTGTCCCCGTGTCACACTGAAACTCTGACGATGACATTAACAGTACAAACACCTATAGAGTCGTGGTATAAAGTGACTGCCACAGGTGCTCCCATGCTGCTTACAAGGCAAACCAGATGTCTGTTCAGAACACACACACACACACACACACACACACACACACACAAAATAAAAGACATAAACAAAGCCAGTACTGCAGATGGACTTTCCCTTTCAACCTGTTTGATGAAGTGATTAAGTGCTTCTCCAAGCACAGGAAGCCATTAATAACAGCACAACAGAGGGGAGTCAAATTCAAAATAAAATTAAAAGAGCAGCTGCCACAGTGGGGGAATCCATCTACTCTCTATTTAAACTACTTGGAGATGCGTTCTATTAAAGCTGAAATGAGACAAAGTGAAAAAGATAGGCATTATTGGCTCCTTATTAAATCCTATTGGAGTCAAAAGGGGGTAAATTGACTAAGTAGGTCGAGGCGAAATGCATGCAGGGAAAATATGCTAAATTCAAATCCTGATTGGCCACATGGGTCTGTAGATGCTGCTTTCATAATTGCCTTCGGTTCATGTTTTTCTCCCCGTTTCAACATTTGCCGTGACATGCAATGTGATGAAGAGGAAAATAGCTTCCTGTTGATGCTAATGATGTTTGTGGCTCAATGCTCCCCCACTGAGACCAACATCTGAGAATGGTTTCTTCCACAAACAGCCAATCAGCTGTCGTTGGCAGAGGCCGTACACAGATGGCTCTAAGTCAAGGAAGTGTGCGGCTGCTGTACTTACCACGTTCACTGGACAGGGTGGTATCTGTCACAAAGAGAGACAGAGACAGGGAGAGAAAGGACAAGGGAAGAGGAAAGAGAAAACAATGATTAGATCATAACGGGGTTTAGTAAAAGTGACACTACAATACTAAAGTCACCATTAAACAAGAGGACAAAACATATCAATTTCTGAGACAGGCAATAGCCGGACAGTGACATATACACAACGTGGGCTACTGTTGGAGAAAATTTGCTGTCACAACTGCGTAGTCGCTCACATTTGTCTCTGTCTATTATCCAGGCAGCACCATTTAACCAGAATACAGTTTGTTTTCTCTCTTATACTTATGTCATTGCCTCCAGCACTGGGATTCATCATTATCTTCAAACACTTGTTGTGATCTCTATATTGTTCTTGTGCTCATGCAATGAAACACTGGAAACTTTAGGATATTGCATATGCACATTACATACTACTACTGATATGTACATTGTGGTGTGTGATTATTATTCACACCTTGGCATGACAGACAGAAGCCATGGAGGCTCTTGATTTGTCTCTCCTGGTTGTCTGCCCTTCCCATGTTGAGTTGGTTGGTGAAATCGGATCATTACGGCCTCTTTTTACACTTATAATGTTGCTTAGTCTGATCAATTAGTCTGTTGTTTTATTGTTAGGAACTTTATATTTGGCCTGTTGTTGTTGTTGGTCTCAGCTCAGTAATCAGAGCATTTACACGTTTGGCCAAACAGACGCACACAAATTAGTTTGGTTTCAACAAGGGGGCGGTATTTTAAGTGGAGTGACTATTAAAAATCCTGATCTCCACTTGGGAAGCTAGCACAAGCATCTAACTAGGACAGGAGATACACTGAACAACTGAGTGCTAATGGATTATGTTTGTTCCAGAGGAAATTGAGTCTGCTGATTTAGTCTGTTTTTATAGTGTTAGGAACTGTAGCTAGAAAGATTTGCTCTAGTGAATTTTATTTTTGGCTTGTTGTTACTTTCAGCTTAGTAATCAACAAGCATATACTCAGTTGACCTAACAAAAGCACACACATTTGTTTGGTTCAAAGAGGGGGTCCTTTCAGTTTCAGACAATTAACATAATTAAGGCACCTGTCAGGATGGAGCATCGCCCCTTGTGTTCAACCCTACTTGTGTAAAGACCTGTGAGTCCACCAAGAAAGGACACCGAACACATTATTTTTTGTTTTTTTTGGACCTCCCTCACCTTATCATTCCATTTCTATTTAAAAAACCCATTCTTCTCTGGAAAAACCCTGTGTAATCTTACTTTCATCTACAGAGTGGTCATCTCAAAAGCACCTACTGTACCTACCTGAACTCCATCATCCAGGTCTACAATCCCTTCCTCCCTCCCTCTGCGCCCTGCCAAAGCACAACGCACAGTAAAAGATCCCAAGCAAATGTCTACAGCTCACTGTTCCCTATATGGGGGCCATGCTAACAAACTGTGCACACTCAGCAGCCTCACTCTCAAAATTCAAAAAGTAGTTGAATAAGATACTCTTATGCAAATTCCTATGCAGTTTAACTATTTAAATATTCCTATCTGTCCTATCTTGCACTTGAGTCTCGTGAAAAGTAAACACTTCTTCTCACACAGATGTGCTCTGTTGTGCTCTTCTCATTGATTTAGTTATTTTGCTTGCTTTATACCTCACTTGTAAGTCACTTTGAATAAAAGTCTGCCAAATGACTAAATGCAGACTACAAAGCTGTAAAACTGACTCTGGATGGATCAACTTGGTTTCTAAACTCTTGTAGGAAACCCCATCATCTCATAAAGTCCTGCCTCCTGGTAATGGAAAATAATATGTAGAAAAAGTATGAAGAAAAAGGCTCTTTGGTGGCACTAGCCCCCATTGTTTGGTTTAAAGAGCATAATATATGACAAGTTTGCTTTCTTATGCATTTTTGCATAAAGTGGCAAAAGTAATCAAACTTTTTCATTGTTAGCTAAACCAGTGACATGGTTAGGAATGGGAATGTCAGTCAATCCACCAATTTTAGTTCAGACTGACTGAAAAATGTCATGAATTATTGGCTCAAAATGCTATGACATTTGGTGCAGGCATGGTGCTTAGAGGTCTCTAGGTCACTTACAGGCTTTTGTGACATTTGTGGCTTTACGTACAGATATTGGACTAATCTGTGTGCTCATGTATCCCTGAGGGTGATTTACCCTAACCGTGATCTTTATTGTTATCTAGAACCACCAATAAAAAAACTTAATTGTTTACTTTTGGTTGAAAACCACATACCTGGAATAAAAAGGATTTCAGCTCTTACTTGCATTAGTGCTGATTAGAAAATGTTAACTAACCCACGCTAAAACACTATACAAAGGTTTTCTTACTGCCTGTGCCTGTGAACAGGGGCAGAGGAGGGTTGTAAATTTGTGTTTTTGTTATACAAAGCAACTAAGTAATTCTACATTATGTTGTCTGCTGATGTTAAGTGGATTTGCTGGAGATTTTTCAATGATAAATGGCACACACTTCCTCAAATTATGACACAACACAAAATGGGAACATTTAACACATGGGAGATATGGGATAAAGCCTCATATCTTACATGTAATCACCACTTGGAAGCTGTGATGAAGAATGTCTCACAGCCTGTATTTATAGTAAATCTGACACCACATCAACATGCCAAAAGTCTCACTGGCAGATGTTTTAGGCCTAAACCAGCTCTGTTGGAGCTGTGCTAAACAGCATGTTCCTATTCTCATCTGCAATACTTAGCTGTTCTACTTTGGGGGTTGGGGTTAGACTGTTTTTACTTTAAAATCAAATAATTTACAAATCAAACAGTTCCTATGCTACACATGCCAGCCTCAAACAAATTAAATAAAAATATATTTCGACATCGACTTTGATATTTAAAGATCAAGATTCACCACATTCTCTATAATTACCTTTATGTGTGTCAAGACACACAGTTGGACTACTGGCCAATTAGGAGAGTTTGGTGGAAGCTCTTACAAGCTTCTACAGTGGCATTTACCGGAGGCTGATCTTGATCGGAGGGCCTGCTAAATTTTTAAAATATTCAATATAAAATGCATACCCCATTTGAATAAATGCCTGCGCTAAATTGATTAAGTTTCACAGATTTCTCTTTTAGCTTTCTTTATTTTTCCGTATACATATTTATCTTCACAGTTTTCTGTGTGGTTGCAGACTTTGATCGATGACAGCATTTGGCCCCTTTGGTTAAAGTTGTGATCAAAATGCATGAATGCCAATAAGCTGTACTTATTTTTCCATTCATGTCTCACCATAAATCCATTCAAGTTCATCTGAAAATCTCTGCAACTTTTTGACTTGTTTACAAAAAGCAAACATCCCAATTCTAAATGAGAGTTTTGCTTGGATACAGCCTGGCTGTCTCCATTCTCCCTCTCCATGTGTAAAGGCACCCCACTCTATCCCAACAGAACTTCAC
Organism: Channa argus; assembly: GCF_033026475.1. Taxonomy (NCBI): domain Eukaryota; kingdom Metazoa; phylum Chordata; class Actinopteri; order Anabantiformes; family Channidae; genus Channa; species Channa argus. The sequence goes on along the minus strand of NC_090201.1, from coordinate 7,430,177 downwards.
TCTGAACATGTTCAATTATTCATCTCCCTCTGTCAAGAATTCAGCCTTGCTAGCACTTGCCAGTATCCCCCATAAATTGGCAGGCAAGCTCATATTTGGCATATGGTGCAGAGCAGAGCTGCTTTTCCTTCTCTCTTCAGTTGGCCTGCTGGCACTCGCAAGGAGCGCAGCAACACACACGCACACATACACAAGCACACGCACACAAATACACATACAGATACCAATGATGCACCACGTCTGTCAGTTTTGTAAGTGAGACCCCCCCTCATCCCCCACCCCCCACCGATATGCTGGGAATTCGTCCACAAGCTCTTTGCAACAGGTTTCAAGGTTTTTAACAATGGCACTTTACATGCTGTAAATCAGCCACAGCCAGGTACAGTAAAAGACTCAACTGTGCCTGATTTGGCGGTAATGAAACATTAGCTGCTAATGCGAGCCAGTCTTTTCAGCTGACTTCACAATATATTCCATTAACTTCTCTGCACACCTACACTTTGATTTACTCTGCCTATTTAAATATCTTTTCAGGTCCAAGTTGGATGGAGCTATGCTAGTGGTTTGAGGAGGACACCAACTATGAAAATGCAGTAATTACAAGGGATTCATAACCTACAGTAAATAGCTGACAGCAGGGTCAAGGAGATGTCAATCAAGCACAGTGTTCGAACCCACATCATTTTGATGAGAGGACTAATCAGCCAGATTTAGTCAGGAGCTTCATGGGTGTACCATGGATGTGAGCAGGTAATGAATTTACCATACCGGTGTTATTCATGAAAATCTTTTTGTCACCGTAGCAAAACCACAGGTGTCACCAATAACCTCAATGTATTAATGATGGTTGAAATGCATTTAGGTGCTTTAGTTTCACATTGGCTTATGAGATGGGGTTCCGTTCAAGTATAGCACAACAGTGTAACCAAATTCAGTAAAATCTGCTGAAATCTAATAATTGTGCATCTCCACCCATTTCAATTTTGCAAAATGTAGGAGTTTCTTCATCAGGGTAAACAGCCGATGGTTAAAATCGTCCTTTAAACTACTGCAGAAGAACAGGTTGCAATAAGCTGATGTAACTAAAAGGGTCGTTAAATGCTATAAAATAGGACACGATGGAATTATAGCATTTGTGCTGGTCTCAATTTGAGGGAGAGTGGAGTCTCCTCATAACCCCACACAGATCTGTTCTGGTCATTTTCTCCTACTGACTTGGATGTGCTGGCCATCAGAATAAAACACAGAAAACTTACAATAGAATGTACGATAATGTTTAATGTCAGCTTCTCAGTCTTTTCATGATCTGAAATGTGTTTTTTATGATCTCTGATAGCTAGCTAGTACACTCCCTGGAGTCGGAAATAAGAAAGCCAGCCAAAGCCTGCACTGATGTAAGAATACATCAGTGAGATGAACTGATCTGCTGCAGCTGGCTAAACTAATGTAATACACAATGTAGCACATCTATGAGTATTGTATTAAAGATAAGTTATACATGCTACCACCCCACAAATTTCATTTTCATGGCCTCAAAAGGCTCTGATTTTCCTTTTTTATATTTAAAGAATAGCACTGAATCAGGTACAGTATGTATGCCTGGCAAATCAACAAGCTGTTTGTGTTGTATTTGCGTTCCAGTGAAGAAATTAATTTCAGACAAACATCCTATGTTATTGCCTGAAACACAATATTTGTTTTCTTTTAAATTCACCCAATAGATTTCACTGGGTCTTTTAAGAAGCTGACAGTTGCTGTGAAAAGATTCAGTCAAAGCAAGAGATGATGCAGACTCCCACATATTACAAACTTACCGAAAAGGTCACAGTTACTCATTTCCTTCATCAAAGACATAAAGAAAACATTTTGAGCTCACACAAAGCACCAAATTACATCCGCTGTTTGATAACCTTTCTCTCTGCACTTGCCCATACAGTCTTTCTGACTGCTGAGAATGGAAAAAATGTCTGATGTTAACACAGTTCAATGGTTTCAATGAATGTACATATGGATATTTGATATACACCCAGTGCTTACAGTTATAAAAACGAAGCTGTACCTATAAAAGCAGGCAGAATTTTCACACTGGAACAATGTGTTAAACCACAGACACATGCACAAACATGCGCTCACACACTTCCACCTGCCACATGAGTTAGTGTGAATTGTTGTGAGCACATCTGCATGCAGAAGCATCCTTATGCCAAATCTTCTTGATGCCCTTCTTGTATACCAAATCTTCTTGTTGATGACTCATAACAGGAGAGCATTTTCGGCTAATAAATAATACATTGAACAGTCTAATCAAATTGAACAAATGAGTATGTCTTGAAAACTATTAATCAGAGAGCAAACGTGTATTTACAAATATAACACTGGCACAAACAATCAATTATTCATAAAGTGAATGCTGGGTAAGTGGGCTTCTTCCCGGGTGAGATGCTGCCATAATTGGAGTGGGACTACAGGACTGCCGGCTGGTATGCGTGTGTGCATGTGTGTCTATGTGTATCTGTGTGCTCACACACACACACAAACACTTCTCCCCATGCGCCAAACTTCCCCCCAAACACGACAAGAGCAGGCAGAGTCGGCTCATTACTGCCTAATGAGTTGTCTGATTAGTGCAGAATATAAAAGCCTTATTGTCAAGCACTGTATGTTTATTTTGATTAATTATTGTACTAAAGTGACTGAATGGAAGCACAATGACATGGAGCATTAACGTTTTGTAGTAATAGGGCCCTTGTGGAGTGAGCAATTGTATACTCAACCCTCAGTGCAACAAATAAACTATGGCCACTGCCTGAAGTGGCTTTATTCCAGACTACAGATATGTATGTTTATGGTGACTTATTGGTTTCTAACATACAACTCAAACTACAGCTTCATCTGGTAAGACTGCAAAAGTCTAATCCATGGGCCTGCAGAGACAAATGTCCAGTAATGATCAGCAGCTCGTCTTCAAACAGGAAGCTGACAGTGGTAAGGCTTAATTCTTAAACTCGTTCTTGCTAATTTGTGATGATTTTCTTTGCAATGTTTTTCAATCAATGTGCTCTCACAATAATGAGAAAAATGCCATAGTAATGCCGAGTAAGTGAGTACACGATCTACATCAGAGGTATTCCGTCCTGCTTACTAGATTAAAGAACTAATGGACACTGATGGAAGAGACACACAAGTCCTTTACTTTAATAAAAGTAAATACGAGTAAATGTTAATTTAAAGCTGCACTATTCAATGTTTTTATTCCAACTATTAATAAATGCGTACACACAATGTGTAATGTTTACAAAGTGACTTATAGTGACCAGCCCACAGGGAATAATCACATGACTCTACAGCCTTCGTCAGCTCTATAGATTATTTAATCATCTCAAAGTCCATTGTCCGGACTTTTTAGTGGGTTTTCTCCCACAGTCCAGAGACATGCACAGTCTAAGGTTAATTGGTGAATCTAAATTGCCCGTGTGTGTGAATATGAGTGTGCATGATGTCAAATGGCAACTTGTACATGGTTCCCTTCAGCATTTACATAGTGAAAGCTGGGACTGGCTCAAGCACTCTGCATCCTTTAACAGGATAAGCAATTCAGGTAATAGATGATTTTTTTACCTGTGATTAAACTTCTAACAGGAGCTGTTGAATACATTTTTAATTTTTATGGGTTTACCAAAAACTGATAATACTTCCAGAAACTCTAATAAGAATTCTACGTTACCACCACTGTTTGTAGAAACCACATCTAAAAGAGAAGTTATTTAATTTACTGTGAGGAAATAAAATATTGTTTGTTTTTTTTTTTAGATGTGAGCAGTAGACCACCAGATGCACAAACCCTTCTGTTCCATAGTGAGTCATGTCTCCCTGTTGGCCAGCGTGAAACCACAACTTGAGAGCTTAGACTGGCACCACAGAGTAACAGAATGTCTGTGGAGTGCTATTGTTTGTGATTCAAACAGGGAAATGCTTTGCAGATGCTGCCTTGGTGACCACATGTCTTATCCTCTTATGACAAAATCTGAGTGTGTTTTCCTGCCGACTATGGGATGATTAATGATACCAGGCAGCCCACTGGGGAATCTATGACGTTCTCTCCTGACTGTGCTGATGACTAGGAAGGTTTAGTTACAGTATAAGTGTTTGACTGCGCACTCGCAGGTCTTTTTTAAATCATAATGATTCACTTTGATCAATCAGCGAGACATGTTTCTAGTTCAAAAGAAATGCCTAATTAGTTAGAATTTATTATGGTCCACATGCTTTGAAGCACATTTTGCTGTTAACATGAGGTCTGTATCTAGTATGACTAAGAGTGCATAAATAAATGTGTACTGGATATAGTTACAATAAAAAGCTTTTCAGTGCGTTTTTTCTCTAATGCACGTCTCTAAACATGTGGATTTTCTTTAAAGCAAGGACCAAATGCAGGAGGAAAAAAGATAAAGGCTAAAAGAATATTAATGTTATAAAATTTGATTTATGTTTGTGAATAAGATCCATTTTCTCTCCCATCTCTCTCCCTGTCTGCAGCCCTCCTGTCTGAGAGCAGAACGCTACTGGTATCATCAGAGGAGGGACTGTATTGCTTGGCCTGTTGCTCTGTACACACTTTAAATCAGAGGTAATGGGGCACTTCAGGAGACTGCTGTTACACACACACACACACACACACACACACACACACATACACAAACTGCCAATACACCGTAATCACTAAAGGTCCCTTTTCTTCAGAGATAAGCATTGCTTACGTGCACTGCATTCAAACCTACTAGGCTGCACTGAGCGTTTATTGACAATAACTTGGTAAACAGAACTTTGTGATTTAATGTGTTTTGACACCAGCGTCATAGTTACAGACAAGCAGCGAGACTGGGTGAGATATCACCTCGTTTCACATGTAGTAGAATTTCACACATACACATGTCCTAATAAATCTTTGTCATAACATCTACGGTATGAGAAAAAAAGAAAGTTCAACATAGATTGATGGGTTAATTCTGTTTGCTTTGGAGATGCTAACTTCTAAATATTCTTCATCAGAGAGGCTGTCGGGAGATCATCCACTAATTTGGCCAGCTGGGTATAAGTTAAGGCATGAGGCTAAAGTGTCTCGGGCAAGTCTATCAATCCGGCCAATAACCTTATAAATAAGCAAAGAAGAATCTATCCAAACAGGCAGCTGCTGCTTAGGTGCTTTTCAAACCCTTTCTTCCCCATCAGCAATGGGCATGTTATTCAAAAAGCGTCATTTGTCTTCAGTTGTTTCACTTTCAAGAATTGTCAATTACAGCTCTTACGTTAAAGGAAACAACAGACAGTAATGCAGCAGTGGGAATGAAAGATGTAAAAACAATTGTGTCTCTTTTTTTTTAAGTGAAAGAACAAATAATTACAAAAACAGTGGGGGGGAGAATATCAATACTTTTTTCAAATTGGTGACTTAAAGAGCCACAGAATTTACTAATCTGAACTCTGGAAAGGAACACTACTGAGGGAGACTAAACAATGAACACTACTCATTTTGGCAAAAATTTGCCTCTGGCCGCCTGGTATAATGTCCCACCTGGCCATTGTTAATGACTTCTCATTTCCCTGTACAATGTCAGGTCACTATACAATAATTGTGTTAGCCTTCACTGTTAACAACCTCAAAAGCCAAATCAGTCCTATTGTGCAGAGTGCATTCATACATGCTTTATGCTGTTAGACCCTAAATATAAAATGGATCCGGCCTTCACAAGCTATTTGTACTTTCTCTCAGCTAACATTAAAATGCTTTCCCTTGAGGCAAAACACATTTAATGGGGTGACTCAACCTTAATGTTAATGCACTGTAGGTAGCGGCTGATTAATTGTTGTAGCCCAGTAGGTGGTTTTATTTCAGCATATAAACATCACACATAAGATGTTTACATGCTGAAAGGATATTTGCCATTTGTGTCTGTGCATTAGAATACATTAATTCTCAAAACGCTCGTGTTTTTCCAGCCAAAGTCAGCCATTTCAACTTCTGCCTGATGATTAAATCCAAATGTTGCATGCACAATGCTCACTCGCAAACACAAAACCAATCACAACGTGTATAAAACATAGTGTTTTCTCTGAATGCAATCTCCTTACGTGCAGAGAGAGACACAGAGGCAAAAAGGGGGAGGTGGGGGGAGGGCCCCCGCTGTAGTGAACTGGTGCTGACACAGCCAGATGTTTAGTTAAAATGCAGAGCTCCTATGTGGGATGGAGGGAGGAGCTGACATGCGCTTAGGGGGCTTTAGGCAGCCAAGTGTTCCTCTGTAGTCCCCCCGTATCTCTGTAGGCAGAGCATGTGTATGCTTTATTTTGTATGATGTGCATTTGGCTGACTGTGCACAACACTGTGTGTGTGTGTGTGTGTGCGCGCACGCACAATTCCAATCACTTGGCAATTCAACAGAAATGTAAGAACAAGAAATTGCAGGTGTTTGCCTCCATGTTTGTGTGTGTGAAGTGTACAAAATTGAACATATGTCTAAACCAAGGTCTTTTCTCTGCACTGTGTCAGAGCTGGAGGGCGAGAGACTGCACAAGTCCGACACACACACACACACACACACACTGCTGACTCAATGCTTCAACTAGCATACAGTGTCCGATGCGGCTGTTTGGTGGAGAGTAATATCACAATGGCAGAGGTTCTGCAAATATAATGAGTCTGCACTGAAATAATCTGGCTTATTTTGTGGATGCAAACACATTAGGCTCTTTTGAACTAGAGAAATGTCTTCATAGATCTTAGAATTATAACCAGATGTTACCCCCTTTTCACGTGTTTAAACTGCAGGAATGCCTAACCATAAAATTTCTAAGATGGGGTCAGTTTATCCAGATTTATAAATGTGATCGAGAAATCACAATGCAGCACCACTTTGCCTTGTTCTGTCAGGTGAGACGGTGGAGATCTCAGCATCTCAGAACCCAGCTCCTGAGACCAAGTGACCCATGTCTACCTGTATTCCTCGGGTGGCAATCAGCCTTATTCCAGCAATTTACTGCTGAGTCACGTTCAAAGGGATTTCAAATGTTATAATACATTTTTGAAAATAAAAGCAGGTGTCTGAGTTGAAAATGACATTTTTACATGTTTTATTGGTTATAACACACAGATTCACAAAAAATAAATACATAATAATAATGTATTATTATATATAATAAGAATACATAAACGATACAGACTGTTGGCCACCTTGTGTCACTTTAGAGTTAATACTGGTGGTACGAATGCAAACAGAGAAAAGGGAAGTGGTTCTGGAGGAAGCTCCACAGGATCTAGTTCATAAAAATAAATCCCTAGAACAGTTTGGTCCAACAGAGCCTATTAGCATCCAATAGCATCAACAGGCTGTCATGGTACAATTTTTCCATCATAATCATCCTCGTCACGTCATCATCATCAGCATCATCTCTGTCATCATTGTGCTGCGACCTGAGTTGAGGTGTAATAAAGCCAGTGACTTTAAATGTGCCATTCTAGAAGATCTTGTACTGAAGTAACAAAGGCAGAGGTGGCAAGTGATGGGATACAGACACACACACTTTCTCGTTTTCACTGACTTCCCTCCCTGTCCCGGCTGTCCTCCTCCATCAAAACTAATCTCATTTCCCAGTAGCTTGAATTAAATAAATGTCTGTCATTAAGACCAGTGAAGGATGGCAGAGGGCCTGGGGAGATCAAGAGTCGGGAAAGCTGGGGAGAACAGAAGGTGCTTAGTTAGACCCAGTGAATCCACAGGGACTGGGACGGAGATGAGGAGGGTGAAAGACAGATTTGAACGCAAAATAAGGGGTATCAGAGCTTTCCTCTGTCACTTGCTTTCTTCGCACTCCACTTTTGTCACATGCTGCATGTAATACAGTAAATCTGAAATAAAATTGAGAAAAATAGCAGCTAAACTGTTAGGATGAGAGAAAAGGAGAGACTGCACCTCTGTACCAGGCAGACAGTCTCTTTCCATTTGCACTCTGTCAGCCTATCATGCTCTCCACCCTCCCACCCCATCTTCCTGCAACCCCATTTACCCATTATTCCAACAAAGAGTGAGGCGGCCCACTCATCAACCAACATGCCCCCTCACATCTCCTGCCTTCTATTGACAACGAGCTGCTAACGGGTGCTTTGAAAAGTTCCACCTGGGATTCTCATCATATATGTCCAACGTGTAACTATTAGGAGGCAGATAAAGGCTGCTTTCAATCCCTTAGGTATATATTTGATGATCCCCGCATGGGAATACGTCCCTGCTAGTCTTAGATAACCTGCCACATTATTTTAACAATCTCCCTTGAGTCTGTTAGAGGTCTATTAGGTGCCTTCCGGAGGAGCTGTGCAGTACATTATGAGATGCATGTTGATATGCAGACGCTGCTTCATCAGATTCCCTGTAGCGTGTTCTTGAGCAGGTGGTTTGGCTCTGCCTATCAAGTAAAGTGTGTCAAACTGTCTTTTTACCAAAACATGAAGGTCTACAATAATCAGCAAGAACAGGTGAGCTTGTGAGTTCAGCTGGACTAAAACCTGCTCTGTGCTCGCTGGCGGTCTTTGATCTTGATCCAAGAGAACAAACTGTACACGCTGCTTACTACACGAAGACGTGTCTTTCACTGGCCATGTCATGTTAGCAGCTGTATCGAGACATTTAAAGTCTTTCTTTCTCCTTTTAAACCTTTGATACAGATGCTCTCGACGGTTTACGGAGGCGACGGAACTCTCTGACTGACCCTGCGAGCTCACAGGCTTCCTGGAGACATCAAAGGATGACGAGAGACTGTGACTGGTTGTTCTATTGTTCTCTTGGTCCTCTCACAGGACCAGTGAGCACATTTTGACAAGCTGAGGTACAAAACAGCAACTGCCAGGCCACTTTCTTGGAGAAAATCAGGTGAAATGAAGTCAGACTTTGAAATGTAGCATCACACCAACAGCACTATTTCACACTGACCTTCTAAAGCTCCTAAAATGTCAATGGTCTATAAATGTCATGTCTGAAGCATTAATGTCATTGATGTTGTATTTATAGAACCAATGACTTTGTTTTTAGCCATCTATATGAGAAACTTTGGTTTTTATTTGAATCTAATACAAATAGTGACATTTGTATCTAAGAGCCAAAACAATTCATAGAATAATTTGTCCTTCTCCAAATGCTGATTGTGGTTATTGTGAAAAACAGTTCCTCAGGACTGGTTATACTTTTTCAAGATCCTAACATAGTCCACTGTCTTTGGTTCCAGTTCCAGGGAAATGGCAGCAAGTGAACCTTAGAAAGTGGTTCATTTAAGAGGTGATGATCTCAGTTCTGGGCACTGAGACAGTGAGAAGGTCAAATACAGCACTTAGATATGTGAAAGCACTAAGTGGATAGAAAACACACTTCAAACCGCTCTTGTGAAGGTCTTAGGTGGCACTTAGGGGAATTTGATATTTAAGCATCTGTGGCTTGGCCAAATATATTTTCACTTGTCACCTATTGTGCATTGTATGGTGAAGATAATCCAATTTAACATTTCCTACTCTAATGTGACGAAATATAGCAAAATTATCTTAACTTATATCCACATTTGCTTTATAATCAAGTAGGAAGAAGTGCATGAAATGTATCTATACATGGGAAAAAGCAGTCAAGTCGGATAATGACCGATCCCACTGTTGTCACTATGCCAAAAGGGGCCAGAGGATTCAGTGTGTGTGTGTTTGTGTGGCACTTGCTGCGTGTGTCTTTGTTACTTTCTGTCTGGTTACTCACACTTCTGTACACTTCTCCTCCATATTCCCTGGCTCTGTCTGTCCTTTTTTTTATGTATTATGCATTGCTATAGTTAGATTACACATTGCCCTCTGTAGTCAGCTGCAGGTTAAATGGTCCCACTTGTGTTCCTGTGCATGTACTGTACATATGCATCCTGTGCCTTACGTCATAGTGCCATTAGCATTCAAGACCCGCACCTATAAGTGCCCCTTCTGCACTTGCCTTGTAACATGCCACACTAATTTCAAGATCCCTGCATGCTAACTTTTTTAAAGTATGCTCCGTTTTAGCAAGAGTTTCTCTTTCCCTCTGTCATTACACCCCTGACACTTTCACCCCCTGCTTGACCTCAAACAAACATTTTACCTGTGACTCTTTTTCTCATATTTATAGTTTCTTTTTATTTCTCAAACTGCCTTAATTTCGCCTTCATTCTTTAATCTTCCACCCCACTCTGCTCTCAGTGACTCACTCATGTTCCATATGTGCAGTATTTGCATTTTTATGAGATGACAATTGACTTGAACAACAAAAAACAATAAAAGTACTACGCAATTATGCCCTCTACTAAAGCCCACATAGGGAGCAGATGGTTGCATTCGTATGCCTTGCTGTCATTTGTCTGCATAACCTCAGTGAGAAGAGATTTTCAATAAAACTACCCTCTGTGGAACAAATACAACCGTGCTGTATTATGGGTGGCAGAAAAGCCGTAAAAATTCCATCATCTCCTCAATTCAGTCTTGTATAGTACCAATAAACTACAATTTGATCTATTGGAACACAACTGCAGAGACCAACCAAATGTCTTGCTATTAGCAGAAATACAGTTGTCTCATGTGGCTCTGGAGTGACACTTACACAAAGATTCATACATATAAGTCCTACTTTTTGTTTGATACTCATCTTTATTTGATGCACAGTATGCTGCACTGGTGCACTGTTGTTCTGGCCCTCAGAGGATTGTTGGAAAAATCTGTCTTTTGTCTGTTCAGGAGGGACATCTAAGATAGAGAGCATCCAAGTGAATAAGAACAGGAGTTTGTCTGCTCCCACGTCTGCTGTTCTACATTTTCAGAAAACACGGAGCAGACGGCATTGTAGAGGCACTGCTGAATACTGCAGGGCTTCTTCTGTAGCTACAAGTGTCAATTTTTTGTAATTCATAGTTAAAAGTTTGAGTCAAGCAAACTTTAATCATCTGACTTCGTGTGTCTGGGAACAAATTTGCAGTTGTGCAGGGTCATGTATTTTCTGGCTAGTCGTGCACAGGAATTTATGCGTCAACACAGAACAAACTAAGGCAGACAAACAACTGCTCTAGCCCATCTAATAACAGTGGGGCTTATCTGCCGCCTCTGCCTCCTCTAATTTTCATCAGTTTTGACAAGCCCATTAAATGAATCTGGGACCAAAAATAAACACGTTTGTGTTGAGCTGAAGTGACAGCTAGTGATCACACCTCCCAATGTTGGTGAGAGAGATACGACGACTTTTAATTAAAAATGCAGCCCCCCGTGCACAGTAGCCTGGACATGATAAACAGGACTTTTAGCCTCGAGCACACACACTCATGTGAGAATACAGTGAAGACAGAGTGTGATCAGAGACGCTGCGTATTACTGGTGTTGATGATCATTAACCCAGAAGCTGGACGATTCTGGATGATTCACGATGTACAGTAAGTGTTGGTAGATGGATTACAGCGCAATCCTTCGTCTAATCCTGATCTAATAGGAATGAGATGTATTTTCCTCCTTCTTGAGTGGATGAGTTGTGTGGTTATGAAGACTGAATTGATGATGAGAGATCAGTCAAGTTTTCTATCTTTTACTTTCACACTGCTCAGCTGTTCTGCATCCCACACACATCATCAAATACAAAAGGCAGAAGTGTACCTCTTCACCACAGTTCATAACACGCCCCATCTCCTGTCTTGTAGTGTGTTATTTTAACAGGCCCTGTGGGTAGCACACTTCAAATTCAAATCAAATAAGGATACACCATAGCAGCCTTTAGAGTCCTGTGTGGACTGCTCAGGACAATACGGCTTTTCTGCAAAAGCCGTGTCATCACTCAGGGCTGTTGATGGCCAACACCTACTTTTATCAGGATGACATCTTTATCAGCGGGCATTGTCATCCACTGCAAAAACACAAAGAGACGCAACACCCGCCTGTCAGCAGCACAAAAATCTGTTTCCATGACAACGCTGGTCTCCAAACTTCCAAGTCATTTTTGTCACAGAGGCTGACATAAGGTGAGCTATCTTTACTTTTTCCCCCCATCTACATCTTGCTTCTGCCGCTTTTACTTTGCCTTTTTTGCCTCCCGTTGAGTTGTCTTGTACCATTACTGCCCCTATCATTCTTCTCAAGCTTTGTCTCCTCATCTCTCTCATTTTCCTTTCTTTGATAGCTATTTATTTCCCAAAGCTGGACCCCAGAGCTAAGATGGGAAACATAAGTGAAGAATGAGAGTCACTAACATCCAAATGACTAGTTACAGTATGTTCCTATTTTCCCAAAGGCGTGAAGCAGGTTTACAACTAGAGATTTTTTCCTCTGCATCTCTGAGTGGGTAATGAATGCAGTGGTTGTGATACACTCATATTTTCTGCACTGCAGTGGACATGCACTGGACTCCCTGGGATGGTTTGGAGAGGTCCACATGATCATGTATTTTAATCTGTTTGCCAGGGATGCCTCCTACTTGTCAAATATGTATAGAAGAAACATAATAGCTGAAAAGTAAAATGTGCAAAAAGATATGAAGAAGAAGTGGGGGCGGGGGAAGAGAAGGGAGCTGAAGGTCCTTAAGCAAATATTCTTTATTTTTTCTCTATCCTTATTTGCCCTACTCTGAGTAAATGTCAGACTGTGCTGGAAGCTGGCAGAAACAGCTTATTATAAAAATCTGAACCTTAAGCATCTTGCCCCATCTATGCCAAAATGCATCAGAAACAAAATATTGGGGGCAAGCTGGAGTTAGCTAAGTGTTCTGCACTGCACATGCCTATTTTATCATTTAGTCACTTCCATGACAGTCTACATGACCATGAGCAGGACAGAGGTTGTTGCCCAGTACCAAACCTTCAATTACAGTCACTTGTGTGCTATACGACAAAATGAATCTTTATCACTGCAGCATGAAAGAACATAATCTGGCCCACTCTCAGATATTCCCTGATGGGGACTGATTTGTGATCGTATCTGCAGATAGACAATGCATTCAATCAACAATGCAGTATTCAGCTTTCAGGCCACCCTGGTGAAAGGCTTGAGGGATACAAGAGATCAATAGAGATAAATTAATTACTACGCTGCCTAATGGGAATTCTATGTGGCCAGAGTTACTATAGAAACACCAAACTGCATGGCAGCCGGCATAAATGATACTGAAGCTTATATCTGCACTGATACATATGGGGTCCAAGGGAGGTCCTGGAGTCGCCCGTGGTGTGTCATGATCATTTGCTGCACCACTGACATTAAGAAATACCCACTGGTTTGACGCAGAGAAGCAGCTGGTTGCATGAGAGACACGAGCAGCAATGCTGGAGTACTGAAGCCAATCGAGCAAAAAAATAACACCAGCTTGCCAGGGAGGTTGGTGTCTCATTAATGTGCAACTCATCCAAATTCATGATATGAAAGCAATTAAAACAAGAAGTAAGTGAGAAAAAAAAACAGGAGGAAAGAGGGCAGAGATGATGAGCTGCTGTGGCACTTTTCGCCAGCGTCCACTCCCCCTGAGCTTGTTCCACAGTTAGTCAACAGCAGAGCAGGACTGCAAACGTATTTCCGCATGGCACACTCATCTATAAAGAGCAGCGTTGTGCTGGCTGCCCTGCCTGCCTAGGGGCTACATTTGCTATAACACTAATATCATACAGGCAGCCAATGAATTCCTAAAGAGTACAATCAAGAGAGAAACAACTGCTGCCGCTGACATCGCCCTGGCACTTGCCTCCCTTCCTGCTACTTACACAAGCAATATTCCAAGTTGTTGTTTTGCTTTCATCAAATTTTCCATTAAAAGTGACATTTCATCTAAATCAGGCCCTTGGGGTGGGAACCCAGACAAAAACTGAAGGAGGTAAAGGATGGGGGAATTCTCACGTACAGCTGCGTGTGTGAGTGCTGAGTCTGTGCACGCGGGACTGTGTGTATGCCTCCAGCATCTAACCGACCTCGTAATCACACAGAATGCCATTATTTGTAGCCATCAGAGCAACATCAAAGCAATTACATGTGTCTTTGCATTCAGTATGGTTATTAAAGCAAACAGCACAGCCATTTATCTGAGATGTGTAAACATCACAGCTTTCTCACCCTGTCTGTCTCCTCATATGCTGCCAGCTTCACACCACTGAAATAAAATTCACAACTATCCCAAAGCAAAAAAGTGTTTACAGCGTGTGTGCACAAGAGGGTGTCAGGGGGTAGGATGTGTGGGTGACTGGGTGACTCGAGTGGGGCTCACAAGACACGTGAAACAGGCTCCACTCTGCACTCACTGCATATGAATCATTGTTCACTTGTCACATTGCCACTGGAGCAAGAGACTCAGTGAGACAACCCAAAGAGGAGAGGAAATGAGGGTAGGCAAGGAGGTAGGGGAATAGAATGAGTAACAGCTCTTGACCAAACACTCTTTTAGGAGGATTGGGTCTGGGAAATATTCGTCCCCTCAGGCATACAGTCGCAGAGTTCGCTAGGACTTATCAAGGTCCAGGGTCTTTTAACAGTTGAAAACACGCTGAACTCCCCTGGAGACTTCACCACATTTTCTACCAGAAATGAAAACCTAAGACATAATATCAACACTGTACGGATAGCTACACACTTCAGAAAAGTGAAGAGCAGTCTTGCCTTGAAGCACAATAGCGGCATTTAAGTGCCAGCTCCAGCTATTTTCTCACATTTGCAGAGTCCCCGCGCCATCTGAACAACTGCTGAAACAGTTAAGTGTGGTCGGTGCACTCTCCCCAGAAAAAAAAAAAAATATATATATAAATAAATAAAAATTGCTTCTTGACAAATGTATCTTTGTTACAATCAACTTGACTGGCTTTTGTCTATAGCCACTTTCTAACCATTCATTCCAAGGGTCTATGATAACAGTGACTCTTAGCAGGTTGCCATTGTTTCACAGATTTCACAGAAACACTTTCAGTCACATTCACACTTAGACAATGTCATCATAAATTAAAGAAAGAAAACATTTGTTGGACTGTGATGAAACTAAAACATATGAGCAAAAGGCTTTGTGAACAAAACCAGAAGAGAACTTCAAAATAAGCCAAAGACCAAAGCTCTAACAGACATTAATTCGGTTTTTGTCCCCCTGGGTGCAGCAGAACAAGCTGTTAACACAACGCAACCACATCATCACCTTGGAAAATTGATATGTTGAAGGTGTTACAGTTGCATATTAACACATCCAGCAAACACACAGTAACATAATCAGTTGTTTTTGTGTTCACCTGGCTAAAGTAAATCTTAAATTCACTCCTTAACTCCACCAATTCCTGGCATAAAAGATGGCTTCATATTTACACATTACTGGAGCCATGTTGTACAAAATAGGAACAATATCTGAAACTTAGGTTTCAGTTAAAAATATTTTCCACCACGTAAGTTGAGGTGAGCCTATGTTGATACACACCTCCCATTTAAGCATCTAGCGGAAAATATAGCACATTGAGATTATCAGTACCTTTTTCTACACTTAGATCATCGACACTTAAATCCAAAAAACGACTCATTGAAAACAGTTGAGAAGTTTACTTGCATTTGTTACGAGGACACGTCGTAGCAACAGTCTGAAACAGTCCGTTCACAGTTGCAGCAAGAAACAAGGTTGAAGCAAAGTAGGTGACAGTAACACATAGGTCTCATTAAACTCTTCCTAGGCTTTGCATCATCACGCAGTCTGCAGTTCATACAGTATGTTCCTCCAGATTCACTGGAGCATTCATTTACACTTCTGCCATGACCTTTAACTACTACTTTAATGAGATTTCCATCGATTCACTTTCCCTGAGAAAATAAATCAATCGCTAAAGTCTATCAAAAATTGACACAACAACCCTGAATGCATCAGTGGTTATTTGTCCAACAAGTCACAGGTGACGTAATGAGAGATCATATAAAACAGCCTGGTTATTATGCTAACCAGCAATCATGTGCGCGTGTGTGAGCGTTTGGATCGTGTCCCCACGTGTTTTCTGAAAAGGTCAAAACTCCAGCAACAGTTTTTATTTAGATGTATTAGACACAGTTAAATTTTAAAGTTAAAACTTTTTTTTTAAATAACTTGTTTTTTTGCCTTTTGTGTGGCTTAGTGTCTAACGCCTTTTAGTTTTTAACAAATTCAATATGTTTCAGTCTAACAATAAAAGTTGTTTCATATACTCCAAGTTTTCTTGCAGTTTGGAATTTCTACATTTGCTTTCCTTCAGCCATGCACCTTGGTGGTGCTGCCAGAAAAATATCTGCTCTCCATGATTTTTCTGCCAAGAGAGGCTACTCACCTGCTGCAATTAGCCTAATCTTCTCATGGCTCATTACAGTGTGGGTGGGTTACGGGGAGAGCTCGATGAGGAAGATCAATTAAACTTCAAGTTCAGATGAGTTTTTTTTTTTTTTTTTTAAGACACGTGCAAAACTAAAAAAGCTTTATGGTGAAAAAGAAAGTTGGACAGGAATAA
The DNA here is from genome assembly GCF_033026475.1 of Channa argus. NCBI lineage: Eukaryota > Metazoa > Chordata > Actinopteri > Anabantiformes > Channidae > Channa > Channa argus. The sequence continues at coordinate 7,413,674 of NC_090201.1, read as the reverse complement.
AAAGCCAGAAAAGGCAAACTACGTTAAATCAAAACACCAAGGAAAAGCAAACTATGAGGTGGACCTGTCTTGACATGGATCTCCACCACCTCCACCACTGCAGAAAAAAGAAATGATGCCCTTTCATTAATAAAACGATTTCTCAGCATATTCACAGATGACAGCAGCTATAAAACAAAATGGTCTTCATCAATTACTTCTCCTCCCACCGGAGCACATCTAGCCGTTATTCTCTCCTTTAATATACTGTATCTCCTCTTCACACAGGAAGTATGCGGTCATGAGCTTGTGTGTAGTAAACCTTAGGAAGTGAAGCCATAAGAAAATTATGGTGCATCACAGTATCCAACTCAGTGTGTGTGTGTGTGTGTGTGTGTGTGTGTGTGTGTGTGTGTGTGTGTGTGTGTGTGTGTGTGTGTGTGTGTGTGTGTGTGTGTGTGTGTGTGTGTGTGTACGTGTAAGACCGTGTGATTAGACAAACAAAGGAATGTTTTGGAAGGCAAACGAGTGGGAGCTCGGCAATTAGGTGTTTCAATTCTACTGATTGGGGATGACAAGGGCAACACACTGCGTTGAGCCTCACACAGACACACTCGCACTCTTTCACTGACACACACAGCAGAGAATACTTTGCTTCATTTACTGCAATCCCAAATTGGATCTGATAAGCAATTAATGGTGTAATTGGCCGTTGGAGAGGTTGTCTTCTCCCTGGAGCCTTGCTGGTTCCACTGGGCGGTAGAGTGGTGAGGGAAGGATGTGTTACCAATGGGTCAATGAAAAAAAAAATAGAAAAAAACTCTGTAAAAACTTGTTAGCAAGCAGAGAAGAATGACACAAGCCCAACAGTGGTTAACTGAATGTAATGAGGATTTAATTGCAAATAAGAACAAACTCCTGTTCTCGTCTAATCTATCGGATCGTTAGAAGAAATGCAAGAGCAGAGCTGTCCAGATCAGTTTGCAGGTCTTAGACAACAACACTTGCTATAAAAAAAAGTCAACTTGGAAGTGGGAATAGCCTTGTAACACTACATAATGAAAGCACTGCTTTACACTTTGTCAGCTAAGGTAAAAAACATTGCTGAACAGCAGTCCATTCATTATCTATATACTGTAGTTTGAAAATGGATTCAAATAGACAAACGGGAAAATAGCTTAATATATTATTCACACTGCTTATGTCAACAGTGCACTATTTTTGCTGTAAATGGAAATGTAATTCTTGGGTTTTTAGCAACATGAAAATGGAATAAAGGAAATATATTTCCCATGTATTTGAATTCTTGCAGACTCAGACATGAGTAATTTTACAGACTTTAGAGACAGTGATTATGAGTACAACACTTTAAAAGGGAGCTTTGTTATGTTATTATAAGCTACAGTAACATTTTTGAAGAAACAGCCTTCTGCTCTACACCTAAAAATCCTGGTAACAGAATCCCGAGTATTTTTATGGGCTCTTCTCTCAAACTCTGTCAGTCACAGAAATATGGCAATAATCAAATCAAGTCCCCTCTGCTTCCTGTGTCATGGCCAAAACATAAGAGCTGGTGATTGATGAAAGGCAGGTCCCAGCATGCCCGGCAGCAATGGGCCATACATCCATCCTGAGGCATTCTTAATGGAATTGACCTTGTAATAACCCAACCAAACTCCGTCCTATTTTTTTCTTATATTACTTCTGTCCCCACCTTCTCTTATCCACCAGAAAAACTAAAAAAAAAAAATAATAATTACCAAAGCCATAGATGTTGCCCCCTGTTGTAGCAATTCTGTTTTTCATAGAGTCAGCAGAATTGTAAATGCACAGTTCATTTTTTAATCTGTCTATAGACTCTCAGGCGCTGTACCAACTGAGAGAAATGTTTCTTCTCTACACATAGTGTTGCGATCACATAGTCTTTTTCTCTTTCTCAGTGTAATTAGGTGATCAGTCCTCCTTCAAATCTCCTACAAACACAAACCTGGTGCCTTCACATAAGAGCACATATGATAGCTGCCAAGTTCATCCAAGTATAGATGCACACCATAGCAGGACTTGTCAAATAAGCCAGAGTAAATAGGATGTTATAGAGAATGTGAAGATGACATTGCCTCATGTGGAATTCTGGGTAACAGATGTCATATTTTTGTTTATGTTTTGCCATATTTTAAGAATGGATGAAGGGAATCAATAGTTGCATTTAGTGCCTGTGAGCAACAGAGAACAGCAAACAGAAAACAGCAAGAAATAAAACTGAACAGGTTAAGGGAAGGGCCAACTAACTTCTGCGAGGATGACTCTCACAGCCTGCCAGGTAGTGAATTTATTGATGAGCTCCAAGGGATTTAAAGGTTTAAAGTCTTTGAAAGTGTATGCACTCAGACCAAAAACAAGATAACTGATGTTGCCCGGGTATGCGAGTGGAGGTAGTGCATCAGGGTCGGTAATCCAGTCTTAGGCTTCCAAGTAATATGGGTCCGCCTGATTTATTGTCCAAATACCGCTGCTTGGCAAGTCGAATTAATTTCTCCCTGTAGGGCCTCCTTTACTTTCTTTCTCCCCTTCTACATTTCTTCACTTCCTTGTCAAATTTCAACAAGATTGTAACATACGCATGCAGGTAACCACAGTAGCTTCCACACATCCCCACTTATAAGGCAGTGCCCTTAAACACGGCGTGAAGAACACATTCCCACATTCTGTACTCTTTGTGTTTTGGTGAATGTTGGTGGCATTTTAGATGTCAGGATGTGTTGACTTCTTAAACCTGTGACTTACTGCTCCTGTAATACCATCAGAAAACATATATTCGTCCAACAAAACCAGCGGTACATCAACTTGACAAACGTACTCATCATGCTCAATCCATTAACCAAATATGTGAAACGCTCGTCTAAGTAACTGAATCCTGGCTTCAAGAGGGAGAATGGAGACACTGGAGCAAATCTATATGTGCTTTTCTGTCTGTTTTACATTTTATTGAGGTGCTGCCCAAAGAAACAGCAATATGATGCATACTTGATGCGCAGAACAAATTCCCTTTAGCCCGCGGTGAGTCAAGCGTATCTCCCTGGAGAAAACAGGAGACGGAACACCGCAGTCGGGACTGGCAGACAGAGAGAAGAAACAAGAGAGAAAAGGAAGTAGAAAAAAGATAGAAGAGAGAAAGAGAGAGAGTTGCAGGGTAAAGCTAGAGCTGTGCTTTCCAGTGCAGATATTTGACCACTTTGCTTTGATGTCCTGTATACAGGCTTTTTCTTTCTATAGAATTCCCTGCTGCATGTTTTCTGTACGCTGAAACACCCACAGGTGTGCTGGCTGCATATAAAACCATATGCAGTAGGACATCTTTAAAGCTCAGCTGAATTTCCCTTAACATTTACAAAAATGTAACAAAATATGTCTTCCTGCAGAGTCTTTGGGTTTGTATAACAGTATGAGCTACAGCAGGGAGGGTGCTGAGCTAAGAAATACAGAATAAATTAGATTTTTTTTTTTTTTTTGTGGCTGAATATTCAGCCGTCTTGTGTCATTAAAATTTCTTCTTATGCTTGGATGGAAAGCGACCAGGCCTTGAAGTTTGAGAGGGAGCACAATTCTGTTTGGGGATGTTCTTGCACTGAACATGACCTTGTGAGGCAGCCCTCTGCTCCTCCAGTCACACTGTCAGGTTTTCACATTAGTCTCAGTGGCCAGTTCAGTTACCTGAGAGGCTAAACCCAGCGGGACACGTGCACGGATCTCTGCCATGTAGGTGACTTTAAGTCTTGGTGACTGTCCTACATTAGTTCTGATTTCCTCTTTGCTACATAATAATTCTTTTTAGGCAAATATCAAATCAACAATGCACCAATTAGAAATGTTCAAGAAACCGTCCAGAAAAGGAAGAAGGAGCCAGTCTATAGTATTTGAAGTAATTAAACTGCTTCTAGTGGGGCATAGTATACGTAAGCAAAACTGACAAAAAAAGCTAAACACCCAAAACAACAAGTACCAGATAATGCAGATGATCACTGTGCTGCCCGTTGGTGATCAGGTCATATCTGATCACCAACAGTGGTCGGGCGGTTAGCACTGCTGCGGCTTTTCTATGTGTGGTTTGCATGTTGTCCTTGTGCTTGCGTGGGTTTCCTCCAGGTGCATGTGTGTTAGGTTAATTAGTGACTGTAAGTGTGAATGGTTGTTTGCGTGTGTACGTCTCTCATGGGATTCGGTGGAAAGGATAAGCAGTTAAGACAATGAATAGAAAGAACTGATCAATAATGCATAATCCATAAAAAATGTAAAACCTGTCCCCTTAATGCGATTGTGAGTTGCTCATTAATTCTTTCTTATTTGGACATTTGGAGACAATGTACATACTTTAAATTCAGCAGTCAGTTGATACAGACGTTACAGTGTTTTTTTTATACCTTTTACTTTTCTATATGACCACAGGCAACTGTTATATGGCTTCTTATCTTACTATTCTATAAATATTCTTGTCTCCGTAATTTTCTACTGACGGGACATTGTTGATTATTTTCTTTCTTACACTGTATCTTACACTGTATCTTTATCTATTTAATATACTAGTATGAAGCTGATTGATAATAGGATACAATTACATTTTGACTAAATCTCTTTTACATCCACTTGATGGGGTTGAAGGAAACCTGGAAGAAAGTATTTGATGCAGGTTGCCAGATTCAAAGCTACAATGTCCTGAGTACACAGCAAGCACTTAATCCCTCTGAGCAGTTGGTCCCTCTCTTCCTCCGCTCTCTGATAATAGTTAAATTTGAGGTGGGAATGCTGATGAGGTACCCCACTGAGGAAGATCTGACGATGAGCCTTCCACAGACACCACCTGCTTACATGGCACTGCTGCCCAGCTTCCCTTCTTTTATCCTATATTTTGCCTTTACTCTCTGTTCTTCTCTCTTTTAAGTCCTATCATAGATTTGCAGAAGCCTCACACTTCTCCTGCTGTCTTCTCATCTTTTCTCTGTATCTGAAGACCGAAGACTGCCTGTCTCTTCGCTGTCCATCTATTTCTCTCTGCATCCTCTTCTCTTTTTCCTCCTTTTTCTTGTTTCCCAGCCCCTCCCTCCAAACAGACATCTGAGCCAACAATCAATGCCATTTCATTCTGGTGAGGGAACAAATGGAATTCCAGCTGAGAGCGCGGCAGCAGGCGGTGAACAAAGGCTTGTCTGTGACGCTGACTCCAACCTGCCCTCCGATCCCTCTGCAGCAGGTAGCCCAGCCTACATCAGGTCCCTATCAGCCACTATACACAGTCCTGTCATATATGGAGTCGTCCTGTGGCCTTTTTGCCACTTACAAAATGAGAAATTGTACATTCAATGTACATTGAGAATACGTGACAGGGAGATGAAGAGGGTGCTCACGGTGTTGTCCATAATGATCTACAGCTGGTTATAGTGTACATTCACAGGCCATTAGCTCCACCTGTACAATCTAATGTAATCCAATGCAACATCACTGCCATGAATTCTACTTTTACAAGGTGATCATTTCTAATTTTATTTTCATTTTGAATAGGGTGGCCAAAAATTAGAGCCACCTCTTATTACAGTGCGTTGCAGTACAACTCTATCACCCACTATGACCTCAATAATAATCACATATACAGTAGTACAACTATCACCTTTCTGACAGATTTACCTTGAAAACAGAGAAATTATAACCATGAAATTTATGACAGAACTGCTGTATTACATTGTATAGGTAGGTGTGCCTAATGTGGTGGCTAGTGAGTGTATGTTCATTGCTTTTAAATTACTTTATCCACTTTTTCACCTCAAATGGTAAAGAAGTTTGATACACTTCCTATTATGGTAATTAGTTTCAATCAGCTAATAATATACAGTAACTGTGACTCACTCGATTGCTAAATGTTTTGTCCTGTTTTTTGGAAATGTTAATATCAGTCGGTGCTAACCTAAGTGACAAATACACTGCGCTTCTTGGGTCAGCTTCGTCCTAATATCAACCCTATTTCTTACCATTTGAACAGTTTTAATGCGAAGGAGAAGGGAGAAATGTTGGGTTTGCATTAGTGGTAAATTAATACGGCTTTGACAGTGTAACAAAGAGGCAACTGTGGAGACTGTGCAGAAATAACTTCCACATACTCAGGCCCTCTTGATCCAGGGTGGGAACAGCAAACTCCACTACTGTCAATACATACTATAAAAAATAAAAAGTTATTGGCTAAAAATGCATGGATTTTGAATGGGTACTGGGGTTTCATGTAAAAAAACTTCATAACTTCAAGAACTTGTGACTGTTGCCTTGATGTCTGAGGTCCACAGTGCATTCTTTACCTTCATCAGCAATGCTATAAAAAAACGGTGAATTTGTATGTACTGGTGAAGGTCTATGGCAAATTTAAATTAAAATGATGATGCCCCCTACCATCCATTTGGCTAATAATCTGAATCTGAATACTCATCCTTTTCATTATAAAGCACATTTCCTGGCTCGAGTACCAAGCTGGACTCATCTTGGTTTTGCCTAATCTTGGTTTGAAGAATAAATTAAAGCATTTTTGGTATTTTTACTAGAACTCAATGTGACAGAGAAGAAATCACTATACTGGACAAACTGATCATCTCCTAGAAGAGCAGCACAAAAACACAACAACCTGCGCTCGTTCCAAGAATCAAAAGAATCAAACTGGGTAAACCACAGCTCGACCACTGCTCTTCACTAATACTTTTACTAATAGTAATACTTTTGACATATATGTATTTTTAGATAAATGAACATTTTTACAAGTGGGGAAATTACATTTCTCCAATCGTACAGGGTATCGACTACTTCTTGTTGTTTATATCCACCTCTAGCTGCTGCTGTCATTGTTTTGTCTGTGAGTCAGTGCGATTGACTGACCTGTTTGTCTTTCTGTCAATGGAGGATGAGAATGGATAAAATAACATATTAATACTTGCCTACCTCACTCACAGCTCAAAATGTGTTTCATTAAAACCCAACCGAGATGCCAAACCAGAAACTGCACTAAATCTAAGCAGGAGCGGAGACAACACGCCTGACAGGAACAGCATTTTTTACAGCTCTCAGTGTGCTCACAAGAAATTAAATGAAAAAATATAGTCAATCTCCAGAACAGGCTTAAATTTAAAATTCAATTATATATTCCTTGTTTAAACCCACATAGGTTTTTTCTTTTATTTATATAGAACATAAACTTTTACAAGTCTTCATAAATAAAATACATAAATACACAAAGGTCTTTACAAAAAACACCCAAAAGTTTGCAGCAGAATCCATTAAATTTAATGTGTAGATAAAATTTTCTGGGGTCAAAAAAAAAAAAAAAAAAAAAAAAAGATAAAAAAATAAATAAATATAACTTTAATTCACAGTTTTTTTCAGCCTTTTTGACAGTGCCTGTCTAAGAGCGAACAAAAAGCTTGGAAATCCAAAATGGAGCTTTCCATCATAGTATTCACAAAAGAGCAATTGTTTGCAGATAATTATGAGTGTGGGAGACAGAAGTTAATAGTACCAGGGAAGAGTAAACAGCACGTTGCAGACACAACAGAAAGACGTTTCTAACAAGCATGTTAGTAGTTACCTCGACAGTTACAGCTTATAGCCGATCAGCAACTAGTCCTGGTCCTGGTAAAGATCTGCCCTTTAGTCATGCTGTGCAACCATGATGGCATTTCTTAGCATTTCTTGGCCTTTCACATTTAAGTAGTTTATAAGATAAATCCCTTGTTGGGAATAAACCTATTTATGATTCTGAAATGTCTGAACATACATCTTGTTGTGCCTCAAATTCCCAGTACACCATGGAATCAACGCACTGTCCCCAACCCCCTCACCCCAACTTCCAATACTGCCCCTCACTATCTGCCAGCTGCATGGAGTTCCCCGAGGCATAGCCCATCCTGTGTGTCTGGCCAGCTGTGGCCATCCCACTAAGCGTAAGCGAAATAATGGGGGGGGGGGGCAAAAGGAGAACAGGCATGTAGCAGAGAAAGAGAGATCTACAGTATTGAGAGTAAACCCATAAATTAATACTAAATAAGGAGGAAGTCAAAAACAGCTGAACACAGAGGATATAACACACCCTAACGCAGGAGAGTGTCATGTGATACAAGGATCGAGCAATTCTAAGATGCCCGGCTGAATAGGCACAGTGAGCACCGTGCTGCTCGGTGGACTAATTAATGAATGCACTGACATTTCTTTTAATCACAATGGCTTGTTAAATGCTGTCCAGCACTGTGGGAGGTGAGAGCGAGTGAGAAAGTGAAAAAAAGTGGTAACAGATAATGAAAAACATAATGCATCAGCATACGGTTGAATGTGCAAACGATGGCAGAAATAAGTTAGCGATACCCGAGGGAAAATTCTGCCCTATGCTAGAGCAGCCCAGGAGGTCCAGCTAGCATTAACACACATTATACGCTAGGCTAGACGTACAGCAGGACACCCATCACATGCTGTTAGCATCTCTGCTCCTTGTACTCTGTTGATTTGAATTTATAATAAGTCTTTTAAGGTTTAGGAAGAGTTCTATACTGTATGTCAATGTAAATCCACCTATTCACTTATGTGTACATGGTAGTACAACTCATACAGATAGGGATACTATTCAATCACACTGCTATTAAATAGATGTGTGCTACAGTATATATACACGAATACATTTAAAGATCACATAAAAGCAACGTGAACCGCTACTGGCATTTTTTCCCTCGCAGGTGAGGCCCATTTTCTTCTCTTACTGACCCCGTCTATCTTCATGTGACAGTGGCTTCCAGGAGATTTTATTAATGAAGGCTTTTAATGTCATATGCTTAAAATATTTGCATAACATACTGTATTATAATGACCACAGATTAATTTGGTCTTTGATTTGAATGAGTCGCATTCAGAGATTCAATTAAATCACCATCACTTTGCATTTTGCAATAAGTGCAATCAACAAGGGGAATGGAAAATTACATTTCCTTTAACAAAATTTGCATATTACATTGGCACCAGTAATGCATTCGGCTCCTTGGCAAAAATGTGCTTACTCGGTTCCAACTGTTAAAGACAGCTGAGAAAACAGTTCCTCTCTCCTCCGTGTTTCTAGTTGTTCTATTACCCAAACACAAACATAATGCAGTAATTTCTTCAGCTTAATTCAGCAAACTTCAAATAAAGTCCTTTTGTCTGTCTGTTACAACTTGTCCCATAACTGTGACACATATTAGCAACTTTTACCACGTCACGTTTGATTCACCACATTCACGGTGATTGTGAGAGTAATCCGAGCACTTGACTACTTCCACAAACAAACATACTTTGGGCGGGTGCACAGATAAACAAGAGTGCATTTAAAAGCTCACATTGGTGACTCAAACGTAAGCGATAACAGTGTTATGTGTAACGCCTTCAGAATATCTGCAACATTTTCCATAAGATTTGTAATACGCAGTAGTGGTGACAAGCAGGCAAAGAGGGAGTCACGTCTCTGTCAAAACCAATTAAAATCCTTGCTCCATAAGAGTGCAGAATTTAGGCCTCCCATTCCCCAATCACTCAGCCACACCTGTGCTCCCGATCTGCTTTTAAGCCACACACTCATTTAAGCTGCAGGTATCACTGTACAAAAACTTCCCTCACCCGCTCGGCTCCTTTCACCTCTCGCCATCGGCTTGAGTCCACTCCTCACTAACATCACCATCCACAAAGCTTACTACTCACTATACTTCATAGACAGCTGAGCTGACATTAAGGCAGATGGATTTTCTCTCAATCCGCTTAAGACATCAGACGCTGAGTGACTTTGTTCCATTTTTTAAAGAAGCATTTTAATACTGCTGCTTTCATGTTTGAGTGCCTCCCCACTGTTACAGATATTGAGTCGGCAGACTGCTGCATGACAGGCAGTCGGACATTGTCAAACGAGAGCAATGAAGGGTCTCCAAACGCCAACAACCTACTTTAGTTTGCTAGTCGTAAAGTTTAAAATGACGTGGTGATGGATCTCTTTAGAGGTAGGAAACTAATGAGAGCTACAGTCTAATGTGTGGAAGAGTTTTACTACAACATGTAAGCAAACACCTAAGTCTCCAGGTACTGGACGCTGCTCACAAGTATTCACGCAAGGGAGCTATTCTGCATGTTAACTATGCTTGAAAGTTAAGGGGGGGAAAAAATTCTCCTTAGGCAGTTTCTGGTGAAGTTCAGCTTCACAAAAAAGGCTTCTCTTCACCCCTCAGACCTTATCTACCCAGACAAAGAGACTTTCTCTCTTTCCCTTCTCTCCCAGAACTTGAATTTCTTCCAACCTCATTTCTAACACAGAGGCTAGCAAATCCCAACTTGTCACTTTCCAAATGTAATGTTTTTTTGTTTTTTTTTAAAGGACATGCGGAAGAGAAGGAAAGCAGATAGTGGGAGGCCAGGGATGAGGCAGTTTGTCTGATGTGAATGTGTTTTTTGTGTTATCACTCTGAGTGGCTGGCTTCCTATGTTGGCCTGATAACACACCGCCTTCCTTCTGCTTTTCTCACTGTCTGTCACAAGTCATTTTGTGTCAACACAGCTCAGCTCCAGTGTGAACAAAAGTCAGAAGCTGTCCATCCTGCAAGACTGTGTGGTGCAGACTTATGCTGGAATCACCTTAAGGGCAAGATCAGTATGTGAGGCCAGTGTGACAGAAAAAAAGCAAACAGTATTTATTGCATGTGAAAATCCAATCTGCATTTTGTCAAAGGCCTCTCCCTCCAGGCTCTAGAAATGCACTTCCTATCTTCACTGATAGTAATAAAATCCCTCTTGAGAGAAGGAGCAGAGCATGTTTTATATCAAGAGAGCCACAATACTTCAATACATGTAACATGGGTATGAATTGCAAAGAGTGAAGTATAACCCTGGTCTGCAACATTCGTCACTCTGCACAATGGCTGCAAACCACATGCATGGTTTACCTAAACCTGACCCTTAAGGTAATAATAATGTCTCAATATCTAATAAATATTACCCAAAAAGAGAAAAATTAATCTACAAAACAGAGGAAATGGTCAACAGTGTCTTTTAGCCTTTTAGCACCTTGTTTCCTAAAAAAGAAAGCCAGGCCAGACCCATTCATTTAGATTATCTACTTTGGTGTATCCCTTTTAAAAAATAGATTTAAGGCAGCAATGCAAAAACATCTGCAGCACTGTAAAAAAAAATCTGTGAAGAAATATGTAGTTTAATACAGGTTAGAGGTTTTAGTAAATATCAATTCTAAATTCTTACATGAGAGGTCAGCAGTGCCATCTTAGCAACACATTCCAGTCTGTGTTGCTCACATACAGTATTAAAGCAGCAGCCTTATAGAAAGCCAGCACGAAATATAAAATTATTTAAACTTTATAACTTAGGACTTTGTGTTTTTTTGCCCCACAAAAGGAAAAATGCACAATCAATAAAAACTCCAACACAAACTGAAAATTGTGGCAAATTATCAAGTTTTTAATAATGTTTCTTTAGAGTGAACAGTAGACAGATCTTGGCAAGGAAATGGTTGTTGGCAATTACTCCACAACTCCACCTACACATATTTGCCATCAAGTGTAAGTAACAAGAAAAGACTGAGGCCGAGCACAAAAGCTTAGAGGAAAACAACTGGAACCATCTACATGGTGAATACCACGGACACAGACCCAACAAAAGATGGCATTCAAACCCAATCCTCTTTAAATAGCAGCTATTTTATCTGATCAATACAGACGGTGCTTTGAACAAATCCAATGCTTACATAAAAGCCCAGTCCTACTGGGGGACTTTTTAACTCTGAGCACTTCTTGAAAATGTTACTGGACAGACACGCTACCAGTTAATGATACTACTGCTCTTCTTAATGCATTACTAACCGGTCAGAGATAATTCTCTCAGATCTACAGGAATACTGTCATGTCGCACAGCTATTTAACTAGTGATCACCTTGACAATATACTCCTTTTGTTTGAAAGTTACAATTTTGTGGTAGTAATGGTATATTGGCTGATTCATTAAGAAAGATTACACAAAGACAAAGATTAATGGTAACAGAAAATTGCAGAGTTTTTTTTTCTTTTCCTTTTTTTAAAAAAAATCAGCGGTGAAATCCTATGGCCTCAAATATCTGATGGCTCATCACGTAGATGCAGCAGCTTATCCCAGCCAGGTGGCCTTCAAAGCCATACAAAAACACTGGCAGCTTTACATAACCGACAATAGCTGCAGCCTGATTCTGCCCCGTCAGCAGTGCCCAGAGGACTACACCACGGACTCCGAGTCTCGGCAATGCTGACAGAGGAAGCGAGTAAAAGACTGAGAGAATAGAAGAGATAAAGTTTGTTAGAACTGTCCTTATGCTTATTTGCATGTGCTGACTCAATTACATTAAGTTATATCAACTTATTTTCCACCTTGCTGAACTCAGCTAATAGTAGGTTTAGTATTTATTGTCCCAATCACATTAGAATTACGGAGGAGTGCTTGTCACCACACAGTACAGCACATCATACAGAACTGCCCACACTAAACCCTTTCTGATTGAATCCACCGATGACTAATCTTGACATGATTTTAACAACTACACACAGTTTGGTGAAATATTGTGCTGAATAAATCTGTTTCTTAAAGCGTGAGGGCCCATTGATGCAGCTAATATTGATTTTTTTCTGTCTGTTTACTTCTCTCTCATGCAGAGTCTCTGCAAGCCTGGTCTGCACTGGCTGATTAGCACAGAATTTCGATTCAGACGGTAGCAGGAAAAGGCAGGCATGTCCTTCAAAATGTCTCTGCCTTGTTCACAAGGGAAGGGTCAAAGGGAGCACCGGGTACACCCAAGCAAACCAAGGTAACAGGTGAGGAGAACAGGTGATAAGCCCACAGCGCTGTGTTACCTGAGATAATACCTTCGAAGGTAGGCCAAATGTCAAAACATGAGACATGCATGTGCATGAAATCATAGAGACAGCAAATTAATGTCACTGTAATGTACAATTTAAAACACAAAGTCAGACAAACTGCTGGTAATCACACAAAACGTGACCATGCACACTTCTCTCTTGTGTGATGGAAAACAACAGCAACTGCAGAAATATCCTGAAAAAACTAAAACAACAATGATTTTCCAGTCAATCATCTTAAATCAATGTTAATGCAGCTAATAGGATGATAATAAACAGCTGTATAGAGTTAGCAACAATGTTATGTGCATGCAAACATGAAATATGATTCAAATTGAAGCTAACCATATTATCACGTCTCAACTGAACTACAAAAAGATACTAATAATGTGAAATACATTTAATTCTGCCACTTGTTACTGCAGCTGTTGTCTAATTGCACTGATGTTACATTCCAGAACAATTTCTCTACAAACATCTGTCTAAAAAATTATTATTAACTTCTTAATTATTAACTAACAAAAACAGATATGTTATGGTTAGAAAGCATTAGTATTTGAGACATAGGTTTTCTCCTTAGAGAAACTCAAGCAGTTATCTTAAGACACACACCAAGCTGTGCAGTTATGTTGCCATAGTGGTCACATTTGGAACTGTGGGTCATGCAAAACATGAAGCTGTCCAACAGTGAGTACATTTTACTGAGCATTCACAGTCAGTCAGTGGCAATGGCTATCGACCTTGTTGACTTCTCCTTAAAAAAGTTCTTATTTAGAAAGACTACTGTACGTTTTATAGTCTCGTCTTTATGGGGTAAAATTGTTATTCACGAAGCCACAAACAGTACCCCAGAACCCTGTTTGCTTCACACTGAATTCACACATAATTTCAGAATTACATTTTTAAAGGACCAAACTGTAAATAAGTTGTTAACCAACCAACCCCAATACTGTCACTGTGGCCCATCACTGAGAGAGAGGACAACGGAGCGTATCGTATGTCCCAAAAAAAAACCCAAAAAAACAAGAACTACACAGATGTTAGTTCAAGGGTTTTTTACTGCATACAAATCTGCCAATGTTTTTTAATTAAAGTAAGCTGAATTGGTATAGGCAGTGGGGCTGATGTTCGACAGGCCAGTAATTATAGGTGCTCCATTTGAGCTATCACTCTCTGGTAATGGCAGACCTGTCACACTTGTAGCTCTCATGATACATATATTTATCATCCCAACTGTCTCGACACTCCAACTAAGCAGCACACACTTTGTAAACGTCACAGAGAGGTTAAACAATGAAATGCAGATGGAAAAGTGAGAGGCGTTTGAGGCTGAGACTCACAGAGCTCCTCTTATTGATCAGCTATAGATGATGCAACAGGTGAAGGTGGCAACCCGATGTGTGTGGGCTAATTTTTATCACATCTGAAGATTTAGTTTCTTTCTGCTCTACCCCTTTAAGCTGGTTTTAGAAAAAAAATGTGTTACACCTTATCTAAAATGTTTTTAGATAAAGTTTAACACACCATTTAGCACATTTAAAATTAACCATGAAGACTGTTAACAACCGACATGCTGCATGTCAAAAAGATGGAAGCCAGATGTTTCCACATCACTGTGCAGTGTAATAAACAGGTGGCAAGTGGTATGAATTATAATCACAATTTCATCACCGCGTATTAGGGTAGGTACTCCAAATCACATCCAGTTATTTAGCTCTAATGAAATATTCAGATTTGAGTTTTTTTAACAAATATATTGTCTACTACATGAACTTCAGTGGTTCAAAATAAATGTGTGCTGGAAGACAAAAATCCCTCACAGGGAATAAATACATGATATTCAGAGTTTTAGTGATCACAGCTTTTATGGGTTTAGTCAGACAATTGTTTACATGTTGGACTGTACAACGAGCAGCCACAAATTTAACACCGGTGGCGTGGAGGTCAAGGGTCAGCACGATTGCTGTGAGCAGTCTGCAGCTATACAGCCGCATGCACAGCAAAATGTGATACACTGTGTGCAGAGGTGCTAAAAATACACATACTCAAGTAAAAGTACAAGTTTTGGCCTAAAATATTCTCCACTAGTAACAACAAAGAAACACTTCAAATCTTTTACTCAAATACTAAATAGATAATCCACATTTATAGTACAAAAGTAAAAGTACTTTACTAAGAAAACAATGTATTCTAAACAATACTGATTACAGTAATTATAGTCAAACATGTACAGTACTTAGAAAAGGGTCCAAGACTTAGGAGCTAATTAACTTTACAGTACATGCTGACAAGTCGTTAACCCATAATGACATATAAAGACCCTGTTGCAATACCTGGTGTCGTCCCTAACATCCTTAAAGTAAAACTGTTACTTTAAGAATGTCGCCATAAGCACCATTTCAAATACAAGTCCAACAAATCTAATTCATTTTGTCACAAGCAAACTTTCTGATATCAGCGTGAGAATGTGATTAAGGAGAGTGTGAGAAACACTCACACTGGTGAGGTTCACTTTACCATGAAATTCAAAGTGTAAAAATCATGTGTTCAAGTTAGAAACAATCAAGCAATGTTGTAATTATAGGTGCTGTAATTAATGGCAATGGAAATCATAGCATGTACTGCACATCTTGTCAATTATTATTTGTATTACATGGAAATGTGCACACTGGAGTACAGACCTCTTAATAAACACTAAGTGATATCTCGTTTTCTTTGTTAAGTTCCATTTTATTTCTATCTACTGTATTTTTCCATTAGTTTTTGTAATGTTTTAGCTTTATGCAATGGGATTGTTTCAGTACTGATGGTGAGATATTGTACTTAGGCAGGAAATGGAATCACAGTAATAATTTTGGTACTGTGACAACACTAGGGCAGGGTAATCAGGCCTTTGCTGAGCAACCACAATAGAAATAGATAATACACCCACAGTGCAGCAGTTCTGTGTTTGCGCACAAATATAATGATCATGTGGTTTGATTGAAAGGGTTGGGGGAGTCCAAACAATATTTCAGAAAAGGCGCTTTGTGGCAGCAAACTTTTTTTTTTCCCCTCAGCAAAACAACTTCAGTGGAGTGTGATGAATTCAGCCTAAGATGGATGTCACCTCAGAATGAAGACTCAGTTGCACTGCACCTCCCTGCTCTGCTTAGTTTTCTTGAGCTGTACAGCCAATATATCGTAGCACCACACTGTTCTCTCTCACCCTCAAAATCATAAAGGGGGGGGGGGGGGGGGGGGAGGAAGGGTAGGAGGAGTTTGAGAAATGAAAAATCTGTGGGAGTCGGAGATGCTTGTCCCAGCGGAATCACAGGCACTTTAAAATATCAAGCAGAAGAAGTGATTCTCCCAGTCGGGCAATTTGAGAACAATCATTGCAAATTGTTGAGGTGCTCCTTCTAGCAAGACAGTGGCAATGGTACCATTGTTCATGTCGGCAGCACTAAACATACAACTACATACTGTAGCTCTCCTCAAAGAGAGGCCCTGAGATGGATAAAGGCTGATGGAGAACGAGTGGACAGTAATATCGGGACCAGGGGTGGATAACCCCCAAAAAAACGTTTGTCTCCATATTAAGCTCTTCACATTTGAATTGACCGCAGCCCTTTCGGTCGATTGACTCAATGATCTGCTCTGCTTCCTGTGTTCTTAGCTCCCTTCTGAACACTTACATTTCAACAAGCCACGCCTTAAGTAATCCATCATGATCAATCAAGTCACAAATAGCCATCTGACTTCAGCCCAAATCTGCATTCAGCCCCTCACTAGGTGTAAAATACAAAGCCTAAACTTGCAGTCTAGCACACATTAAATTTCAGGAAAGCAAAACAAACTGAAAAATAACAACCAAACGGTTCATTTCCTAAATCAAGTGGATTCTGAACTCATCACATACATGAAAAGGCCAAAGCCAGGGGGGAGTAGCTGGAGAGGAAGCTTTCACTATCTCCCAGTACCTCATTTACTACACTGACCAGCGCATTAGAACCTGTCAGACTGAGTCTAACTTGGGCAGGTATCCATCCACAGAGAACAGGATACTTCATTTCATCCATGAGTGAATGGGCAACAGCAGAAAAAGCGTACAGAGAGAGAGGAGAGAGGCACTGAGCTGTGGGGATGGAGGTCTCTCACACACACACACACACACACACACACACACACACACACACACACACACACACACACACCCACTGTATTGACTATGTCTGCCTATGAATGTGTAGGTTTACTTAGACAGTTTTTCAAAAGACAGCCTTTGGGCTAAGGTTGGAGGTTGAAGTCTAGTATTTTATTTGAATCTAGTTGTGGACAAGAAAACTAAATGACCATGTAAGGCCTCAGGCAGGCCTGCAGACATGATTGCATGCATACTGTATGTATGAAATCACAGTCTAACTCACACCTCTGATCACTGATTATGTCTCAGAATCCCCCTAATAAAGCTCTAAAGGGTGCAAAGGCAAAAACAAGCAGCATTATATAAAAAGTTGCTTGGAGGAAAAAAACCTCCATTCACTAAATTTAAACACTACTTTTAACAGCTCTGCTGGAAATGTTTCTCTGTCATCTCATTGTGGGCACATCAGTTTGTACAATGTTTTTAAATCTATGATCTGACTTTTTAACATTGATGCTTCCTACAGTCAATAATGTCTGACTCTCCACAATGACTTCAATTACCCATTCGTCCCTGTACTGCTGTGTGTACTACTACAGAGCTCTATGTGAGATTTCGCTCAACATCAGAGCATTACTGTCCCTACCTGTGGCTGCAAGTTTGATAGAACAGCTGGCCTTTTTATTCACAGGACTTATTCACACATCTACCTTTCCCTTCCTGTGTACTTTCTCTTTCAAGCCAACAGTAAGAAAAGGGTAACGAAAGGTTTTCTGCTGCTATTCCTTTACTCTTTTACTAATCATCTCAATTTATAGATCATTTTAGTTTTCCTAATATCACAGATGTTCTCTCTCCATGCGAGTTAATGTAAAATAATACAGTATGTGTTAACTTTATCACGGCACTTCACAAGTTTACCTTGACAGGCTCTGAATAACATTACTAAAATAGCATCCACTCAGTATAACTGTTATTTATATCATTTACATCTAATTTTGTCAAGTTCTTCCAAACCTGTCCGACTATTATTTTCCTTTCTTTCATCTTATATTACGCTAGATATAGGGTCACGCTTACATTGAGATTGCAGGAGGGATTCTTGGTGTTTGCTTGTGCTAAGTTGGTTTTCCTGGCCATGGGAAAGCTTTACAAATATAGAGCCTCAGCAGTTAAGTAAAACTTGACCTTATTTATTATTTTATGTGCCCTGTCAACTGTTTTACTGACTATTTTATCAGCATAACTAATGGTGAAAACGCATTTTGGGACAGCAGGGGAAATCAATTATAGTGTTATTTTTTTGTGTTGGTGTGTTTTTTAAATGGTCAGACTGAATGAGTTTTAATAACATTTAGTCAAAAAGCTGGTCAAATATTTCCTCTGAATGTTGTTCAGGTCTAAACCACAACGACTAGAAGTGCTTGTTACTGCTACACATTATGTTGATTCAGTTTTAATTCCAAGAGTTGACTTACTTTTTTCACCAGAGCTGTAAATGTTTAATAGGTTTGTTCACAACTTTCATTTTATGTGTCTTTAAATCAAGGCTTTGTCTATACTGGTGAATTAGACGATAATCGGACCATATCTTATGACCACTTAAAGAAAAAAAACGGGGGTATTTTAACATGATCACCTCTACTTGTTGCTGTATGTATCATAATGGGAGACTCAAGGGTGATGTAACAGTTTCTGGATGTGAACAGAAACATCCAAGGATCATTCACAAAACCCAAGCAATATAAGATCAATCTATGGTCTCACCACCATAAAGTCCATATCGACTGTAGAAGACATTTATTAATCCAAATTAATCTCTCTACACCTCTTCAAATGCACACCAAGGGCCCTTTATATTCCACAGTTTACTGCGATCACTTGCAATAAACAGAACTGTTGTTACATTCTGAAAATGCCATAAACATGCTGCATTACAAGATCTGAGCAACATGAAAGGGCTCTGATTGCACTGTTGACATCTCCTGCAAATATCTGACCAACTTTATAATATACACTGAGATACACAGAGATGAAGGACTGCCACAGATGGAAAAAATTTGGATTAGTTTTTTCTATTACTGCACAAATCTTCTGCTATTTACTCAGCAGTTGTAACTAGATCAAAAATCAGCCACTTGCCACAGTGTGTTATGTGTTATTTTAGTTTTATTATAAGTTTGTTACAATACATTATCGTAACAGAAGTCTGAGTGTGGTTATTTGTACAAAATTGTATCAAAAATAAATAATAACCACGTTCAGAACAAAATTATCTGTATTGTCATATTATTAGCACTAACTCGCCACCTACTGTTCATCATAGAAACATCAAGTACTGCTGAACACACGGTGTTAGTTAAAACTCTCAGCTGAAGACTTCCTGCCCAACCTGATCGATGAGGTGGATGGTCGCCATACAATCTACATAAGCAACTAAGCAAACTCAGAGTTGCCTTGTACACACACTTACACACACACTTACACACACCTATAGCGTAAAAGGTAAACTGTACACTGAGATACTAAATCTATGTTTTTGACCCATTTTCTGTCTAGAACGCTGTCACCAGAGAGCCCATGCTTTTCTTTTACTCAATGAAGTAAGAACCTAAGAGGTACCTGATGGTCACCTGCACGGCAGAGATCTGATGTCCTGTGCATCCAATGCAACATTTACTGACATCCAGGTAGAAACTGAAGCTGTAGCACCCATCAGTATTTCAGCTGAACCTATGTTGCTCCCTTTGCTCCTGCCAAAACTCTCTCATTCATCATCTATCATTTGGGGGGAAAAAAAGTATTCCAGCTACAGTGATACAGTCGTGATTCATCTCTGGGATCTCCCTTCAGGGACTTTTGCCCAGTCCTCTTCACTGATCTTGTTAAAGGTTCGAGGGCTCTTTTGTGTGACTGGGCTGCTTGTGACACAGCATCTGAACTGGATGTAAGTCAGGACTTTGACTTGGCTAATCCCAAACACTTGTAAGTCTTCTTCATATTTGCCTGAACACTAAAGATCACTGTCATGTTGGAACACAGTCAGTGCTGCTTTACTTCTTAGAGAAACAAGCAATCATTTTGTTCAATAGCTCTCATGTATCTCTCACACTACATTCAGTTCCAAAAAATAAAATAATTATATACATCTCCCAGAACCTTGCTGACCTGTGGCAGTTGAACTGCGTGCCTATTTTTCCATATATGTAGCTCTTACCAGGTTTCTCCAGCTGGCAGCCTTTTTTGCCAAATTTGTATTTCCACAATAAAAGTCCTCCTGACTGCCCTTGTGTGAATTCTGTTTCTATTCTGGGATTTTGTGTATTTTTGATGGATCTGCAATGACATCAGATGCAGCACTGAGGAATGAATGCTCTCTCAATCTTTTTCCCTTTGATTTCTTTGCTACTTAAAATATTGCTTCCATGTGACTTTTTTCTATTTGTATCTTATTTGTCTTCGTGGACTGTTAGAACTGAAACCTTTATAGTATGGCTTAATAACCTTCCTCATTCTCATTTAAGGTCACAAAAACTGCTCCAAAAATATTTCATTACTTAAAAAAAAAAACCTCATTTTGCATTCACCTAATTCATTCTAAATTCATAGAAGTTACAGTTATCTTTCACACAGTACTGGCTAGAGTAAAGCTAAAGTGAAGTCCCTGTCATTTGAATTCACATTTCATACTTATGCTCATTTCATTTGCATTTCATTCACAATTTATACTAATGAAACAAGAAAAAAATCCATCCATCCATCCATCCATCCATCATCTGTAACCACTTCCTGTTTAGATTCCCTGGTCACTGGGTGAGAGGCAGGGTACATCCTGGACAGGTCGCCACTTTATCTCAGGTAAAGAAAAATCACTAATCAAGACAGCAAAATGTTAGTTACACAAAAAGTTGGGTGATATAATCACAGTAAAATCCTGAAATCACCGCTAGATTAAATCACTAATCACTATAGATGCAAGTAATATTCTGTAATAATGTCTTCAAATGTCAACATCTCATGAATGACGCAAATCCACCAAATGCTGAAAAATAAAAAATTTAATCACAGCAGTTATGCGTGGCATTTTGGTTTCTTTCAGGCTAGACTTGCCAATTTCCCACACCAATGCAGTGTGTCCTCCTTCTCCTTCTCCTCCTCATCTCTCTTCACCTCCTCCTCCTCCTGGACTGCACCAAACATCAACATGACATCTACTTAAACTTTAACCTCTTCTGCCTCCACCAAGGAATCTACAGGCAGGTCATACCCAGGTGATAAGCCTTCATGGGTCATCTGATTTTCTTTTCATTTTTCTGCCTGTGTGCACTTCATATTTACTGACCTTCCTAGTCCATTCCTTTTGGCCTCGCAGTCTGCTTTACTAATGCAGTGTGGGAGAACCACCGTGTCTGAATAAGGTCAGCAAATACTGCAACAAAAAACCTCCCAAACTGTGCTGCTTTCCTAATCACTGGTCAGTGGTGAGAGAATATGCTCAGAAAGTCAGTAAAACCAGCAAAAAACACTTCTTTTTTTTTAATACTCTCATAGTTTCCACTTCAGTCTCAACTTTGGTGATCTCCTAATAATTTCAATACAATTTTCAATTAAACGCTTCAAATCCTCTACATCTACCAAATGGATTGGCACACAATTTTGTACAGATATAATCTAGCACACAGTGCATGAAATGTCTTACTCTCTCTTTTCATGATGTTAATCTACCAAAGCACCAGGTTAAAGTTTTAAATTGTCCATTACATGTCACAATACATGAAATATTAGAAGATAATCGGTTTTAGTTAATAAACAACTTATGACTTTATCATCAGCATCACTTTTACTTTGAATCTAGCACCACTCTGCAAATGTTACTATGTTAACATACTCGACTAGTATGGCGAACAAGTAAAGATGCAAGTTAATGTAGTTACTGTGACGGTTTGTGACCATGCTGACATTACTTTTAAGCACCATGGTGCCTAAGTACAGCCTCAAAGCAACTGTAGCTGTTCATTGTTATTATTGAATCTGCACAAACAGCTTGCTAGATACGAAAATAAGTGTTTTAAAGAACCCATAAAAAAAAAAAAGTATTTTGAAATTTGAACAAAAGTTACTTTTTTGAAAATCTAAATAGTGTATTTATATATAGTTGGTCGTCTTTTCCATTTCCCCCAGAGCAGAAATATGTCTATTAGTAGGAAGATTTCCTCTCTGTCTTCTAATCTTTCTCTCTTTTGTACAAGTGGACAGGTGGGAAAATGTGGATAATAATGACAGCACACATAGGAAATAAATGGCTGTATGTACGTGGAGGAAGAATTGGAAGCAGAAAGAAAAAAAAAAAACAAATGAAGTGAGGGAGAAACAACCAAGTAAGATGTGTGAGTAGTGGTCCGCTTCTCAGCTGCCAGCCAGCCAATGGCAGACTAACGTGATCTGCATCTCAACTGAGCACAGCACAGAGCACTTGTCCTCTGGCACACTGGCAGCTCACTATCCTCTTCAGGCTGAGCTGCCAGAAGAAAGAATGAGCCTCTAAAGCTTCAAGGTCAGATATAAGATCTAGATGGGGAATAATAAACATGTTTAAATTGGCAGACTTGAGCCTGGCCTGGACAACCACTGAGTTACAGAATGACATTGTGCTAATTCAATGCTAGATCTGAGTGGCTGATTGAGTTTGAATTGTTGCTGCTTGTGGGATTATGAAACATGACAGCCTTTTTATAAGGTGTAATTAACGCTCTGATTTTAATGGGGACATGACAGATATTAAATTGGTTTCAGATCTCAGTGTCTAGGCTGACTGTTAGGAATGCTGGATGATGTGTGTCTGTGTGTGTGTGTGTGTGTGTGTGTTTGTCTGTACACACCGTAAGTGTTGCAATTATGAGCATTTTCCTATGACACATAGCATTTAGGGATCTGTCAACTGTCATCATTTGGAGCTTATTTACAAATCAGCTCAAAGGGCTGTTAAACATTTTTTATTTGTATTAGTTACAGAACTTTTTAATTTCCAGAATTAAAGGTAACTACACGACCAATTTTTATGAAGATTTCTCATGTGTTCTTTCTGAATTAAGAAGCAATTAAGAAAAATCAACAAGTGCTTTATATTCTACTGGAAATGTTCTAACTTTTAAACAGCCTACCTTCCAGCCTCGTCTCTAGGTGCCTAACTTTTGTATTCATTTTCAGCTGAACAGCTTGCAGCAGTGCCCAACCATATGGCTCAAATGTAAAAGCATCTTCAGCAGAAGTGACAGAGAAAAAAGGGAAATGAGGGTCTGTTTTCTTGGCACTGGAGTAAGGAAAACAAATTCTAATGAGCGCTGATTGTAACAATACACATCAACAATAAAATGTGAAGATTTACATTAAACTGAACACCAGGCAGTAACAGTACAATTTACTGATTCTATAAGTACGGTGTAATGCATATTGGACTTGTCACATTGAACTACCAGATCCTCCAATCTGTTTTTTGCCACTCTATTTCGACGCAAACCCCCGCTGTTCCCCTTCATAGCAATTCTACAGCATCACCTGAAACAGCACTTATGTGCAATCTTCCGAAACCCATACCCGTCTTGTCCCATCTCCGTGCGCAGCAGCTGTAGCTATTGCTCAGTCTTTCTGTGCCATAAATACTGGCAAATGGAGTGTACAATAGCCAGTAAAAACCAACAATTAGTAAACCCATCTCCCTGAGGGACCAGCTGTCAGAGGTATCCAGCCCATCAAGCAGATTTTTCTTAGCACTTTAATTGTGCAGATAGAGGCAAATGTGAATACTGATGAACAATATTTGTAACTGTGTCTGTGGCTGTCTTAGAGCATGTATCACATTAGACTTGATATGAGGAAAACCTGTCAAGCTCTTGGAAGCATTCAGATTTGGGACCATGGGATGAATTTCTCTCATTGCACTTGTCATTTTGTTATCTCAACCTTTTAACATGATGTGAGGGCACATTATTTCTTGACCATCTTACAGATTACATTTTGTAAGTTAAGTTTATGAGTACAGAAGTTTTTGCAGATTTTTCCTATTATTTCTACCTATTATTGCAGTAATACTTGTAACATGAGCTGTCAGATAAAAAGCATTCAACTGCAGCTGAGATACCTCTAGCAGACATGCTGCAGACAAACGGGTACAGAACTAATTCAGTAAAATCTAGAGTTGTTCGTATGTGATTGGTATCCGTATAGGTATCGGTGCTGCTCTGGCTACAGTAAAGCAAATTAGGCTCTGAACTGTTCAAAAACATGACTGACCTACCCTACGTACAATCCCCAAATGCCTTCCACACACTGACAGCCCGGTCATGTTACTCTCTTAAGTCCACTCACAAGGGCAAGAAGAAGGTCCACACAGGACAAGAACAAATGAAATATATGATTTTGAGATCTTGTTTGTGATTTGAAGCCGTTAGGAACACACTATCGATTTGCAGGAGACTAATGGACCTTCGGGGAGAGGTCAGATGTCTGCGGCAAGCACACGTCTGTCGTCCAAAATGTTTTTTCTTTCCTTCTTATGGGGTTTATGGCAACATGGTACCACCTACTAAACGTGGATTAGGCTATGGACGACATGAGGGTGTCATAATGGGCTGAGCTGTATACACCCTTGAACTATTTTTTTTACAGTGGGCTCCTTTCTCAATGCAGCATCGCAGACACACTTGCCAATACAGTAAAGATTGTGGGACATTTGGAAATTCACCGCAGGCCTTTGCTCGAATGGGGGGCACAGACTGATGTGAAGAATCCACTCAAGCTCATGCAGCAGGATTTGCAGGTTAGATGAAACAGTAGTTACTTTACCATAAACAGCCTATTCATCAAAGGTTAATGTTGAAACTCAGCAGCTGCTTCTCATGTTCAGCCTTTACTAATGCAGCATTTACAGGTTATAATGACTTATGTGGTTTCAGTTGTCACTAATGAAAATTGATTCTATGTCTCTGTCTACAGAAAAGAGCTACATGCACAGAGACACTTTACAAAGACTTTGTGAGGGAAGAAGCTCCACAGTGTAACACTATTGTGCAACAAAATGCAGACTGAATGATAATGTTACGATAAAAAAATATTAGAAAAAGTTATGTACTGTAGATTTAAATCATGTGGAAAGGATGCAAAAATAACATAAAATGTCTAACTTCTTACGGGTTAACAGAAGAGGATATTCATAAGGGTCACTTATGAAGTGAACAGTGTTTTCCACAGTTGTTGTGTGATAGCTGAGAAACAGGAAAGTTTAAATCTGCTCTCTCAGAAAGACATGTTTTTACAGGAACAGTCCTGACAATTTACAGTTTTTGCTCCAGTGCGTCTGTCTAATACATAAACATGCCAGGAATATTACAGGTAATTTTCCATTCTGTTCCTCATGAATTAAGTCAGACATCTCCACTGCCCAAAAATACAGCTTTACATTTAAAGTAACAAGCAAAGCAAATAACATTATTAGGTTGATACAGTTGCAATTGTTTACATCGCGGACATGACCGGCATGTCAATGTTGGACAATTGCTTTTTAATTTATTTATTTTTTTATTCCTGAGGCAGAATGATTAACACAAAACATACCTTTGATCTTTTTGCAGAGGGTGTAATTTATTTCAGGTTGTCCGACATCAATCATACATATAGAGTCAAAAGTAACATTCCGTTAAAGTATCTTATTAAGGTGCTTTGGGAACCATCAACAAGCTTCTGGCAGACCTTGGGTTGGATATTTGTCAGTGTTCTGGACAGAATTGGTAGAGCTCAATTAAATTGGTTGGTCTAGTGGCTCAAAGCGACTTTTAAGCATGATTCACGTTTTGATGATGAGGGATGAGGTCGGGACTTTGGCAAGGCCATTTGAAAATCCTGCTTTATCTATTCCACGCACAAGTCTGATGTTTATTTGGTGCCCACTGTCCCATTGGAACACGTAAGTGTGTCCAAGTTTCAACCACACAGCTGATAGCTGAAGGTCAAGCTGACACATTCTGAGGTAATCCTCCTTCTTCATTACTCTATCCACCAGTGGACCTGGTGCAAGGCGCCTTACATCCAGAAGGCTTTTACTTTGTCCACGTGGCTTAACGATGTTGAAACTGGCGCAGGGGTTACTTGAACCAAGCCTTTTATTCCATAGCACTTTGAAACTGGCTTGGATGTAAACAGCAAGCAGCAGTAACTTATCCATGGCATACGGGTTATGGGTTTTACCTGGATCATCCAAGTCAATGTCCTCTCAGCTCACACATCAGATCTTGAAACCTGCTATTGTTTAGAAACGGCTCCAAAAGTTATTCCTGGCTTGTGTGAATCTACAATACTCTTACTCAGATCTGCACTGAGCCCACTGGTCTTTGTCATTGTACTGTGTGGTGATTAATCCACTGAGTGCTGTTAAACAAACCCTTTTTATGTTGGCACAAAGAAGCCACAAGCTGTAGTCGATCATTATCACTAACAGGAAGTTCACAGGCATTGAGCTTGGCAAATAAAAAGGACATTTCAGAACTTTTAGCATGCAGTTAGAGTAATAATCTGAGTGGGTGTATGTGTAATTTTGATGAGGTTTGTCTGATTTTGAACCTGTGACATTTTCTGAACCCCGTGCTATCCAAGACACGTTCCATCTCAGCCACAAAAAATTAAAAACTGTTCAAAGTCAAGGCCAACATCATCAAGACAGTCATGTTCATAAGCAGCATGTATAAACTGTCTCTGAGACTTTTTCTTTAAGATTATTTAAAATGGTATTTGTGGTTAATCAGAGGTGGAGCCATATTCTAGGGCACAAATCTGAGCCATGACATATTTTTTTTATTTTTTTTATGCATAATTCTTCCCTGAAAATCTGTCTATCAAAGTGTAGAGAAATGCCAAACAATCATACACACTTTATGAAATCTAAAATGTCAGTTCAACCCCTACCATGCCAACATCACCACTGCCATATTAAATTACACACCTGTCTACATCCTAGTGATAGGTTGTAGTATGTGAGGCCATCTCACTTGGCCCCCTCACTCAGACTTAACACTCCACCTCCACCCACATGAAGAGTTCCATCCATTTCCTCTCTGGAGGGTTCACGACTGCGGGGCCGCAGCTTGTCAAAAACAATTACATCCTTTGGTCTCTGGGAGGGCCTCCTCTTAATTTGAACTGATAAGCATCTCCTTGCATATTAGCAGCGAGGCCCAGCGGTCAGTCTGCTCCCCACAGATAATGGACTGGGCTGGCAAACAGCATTTGTCAGGGACAGCCACTTACCTGGGTCGTGCGCAACATGCTGAGCAATGCTAATAATAGCCGCCCAGCCAGACTAGCAGTTTGAAGGCCTTAAACCCCAAACTCTGCGGCTGGCCAATCGATACTCATTTACTGTCACTCTCCTTTTAACTCAATGGAGAAAAAGATGTATTACTGAATCCCTTTCTTTTGCTTTAAAAGTGGACAGTTAAAAACAAAATGCTCTTTAGTCCACTCTGCTTGATCAAGTTGCACCCTAACAACTTCTCTCCAGCATGATTGTTGATCTTAAACTTGCATGTTTGGTAACTATTCCATAGAGGACAGCAGAAATCTAATATCAGCTTACAGAAGCATGATGAAAGTAAAATCACATTAAACAGCTTGAGGAAATATGATCATAAAAAACGGCATTTCTCTTCATATGATGGTAGTTTATTTGTACACCATAGGCACCCTAAGGCTTGTAATATCCTGGTGAAGTAACTACCGTCCATCTCTAATACAGCTGATGTGTTTTCATCTCCCAGCTCCATCCCTGACTACAGGAGCAACAATACTACATGGAAAAAGTAGCTACATTTGATGGATGGACAGATAGATGGAGTGATTAGTACGGACAGACAGACCAGCTAACTAACAGGGAGATGGAGATTCTGCCAGAGAGGTTGAGATGAGTGCAGTGAACGTCAAGACAAGGAGGGTGTGTGAGAGGGAGAAACTGGAGAAACAAACAAAAGTCTGGAAGAAAAGACAGTGTGATTAATTCCTGTTCATCATCTCCACTCATGCAGCACACAAGCATTAATGGTGTTCATTTGGCTGGCAAGTCTGCCAGAGTGGGACACTGTTTTCTTATGGCCCCGGGTTGGCATTAGCCCAGAACACTTATATCATTAAATCACTCATTAGTGGTGGAATAAACAACATAATTCGATTTACAGAGCCAGTATCACTCCCCCAGCAAACAGGTGAGTTGCAATACAATTACATGGCAACAATGACTACAGGGTGGCGGAAATTATCAAGGGAAGCTGCCGGCTCTCTTCATGCATAAATGCACAGTGACATTTACAGGAAGATCTAGAGGAGTCCAACTCATGTATTCAAATTCTGACTCTTATTTGTATGATGTGGGACTTCATTTTGAACAAGGAAACAGCTGTCTACACTGATCTGTATTATTCTCTACAGGCCAAACCCTGCCTCACTCACACGCACTGTTGTGGACCGAAATATTCATGACATGTACAACATAAATGACAAGTCAAAACAACTGCAAAGGTTACAAAGGCCAACTGCTTGTCAGCAATGTCGTGCAGACAGAATAAAGAAAGCTGATAACAGTAAAAGCTGGTGTGTGTGTGTTTGCGCATCGGACTCCTTGGCAGACCTGTTTTCATATTTAATGTGTTAAATTTCACTGCTGTGACTAAGAAAAAGCCATTTGCCAGAGACGGTTAGATCAAAGCAAAACAGTGCTGATGTCATAAGCAGTTAGAGCCACAATGCAGCAGACAGCCCAGGAGCCATCACTTAGTTTAAAGAAGGACAGAGAAAAAACACAAAACAGAGGGGGAGACAAAGAAGTGAAGGAAAGAGGGTGGCTACTGTGTATTGTGTTTCTCTTAAAGAGAATACGTTTTGTCAGTTTGTTTGTCTTCAGCTAAAGGTATGCATATCTAACCATGTCACTGACAATGAATAATGCACACACACTGTTGCTTTTGTGCCACAGAATTACTCCAGCAAAGTATAATAGTCGGGTCAGGATACATATTCAAACTAAGTGATTCAGGAATCCTGTGTAATGCGAGGAGGGATTTGGACAGATTCCAAACAGCTTTTACTCATTTGCATTTGAATGGTCACCACTATTAGTATGGTAAATATGCTGTAACACATAATAAGCACATTTAAGTGGGAACATGCAGCAAATTAGGGGCGAGAACAGTTGCACAAAGTGCAACAAAAAAGAAGTTGCTCTTTCTCACACACAAGCCAAATAAGGCTTGCAGAAGCCTTTCATACCTGTATTTCATTCCGGTCCTGAGGGGCACTTGCCTCCCCTCTGTGTAAGCAAAACTGACATCCTTTATAAAAGATTTATGAGCCAAAGATGCAAACGATAGAGCGTGAAGTCCCTTGGGTGCAGCCTCTTCCATCTGTGAAGGATCACCTGTTCTTAGGTGGGCTAAAGCGCTTGTTCCCTGCCAATGTACTAACAGCCGTCCACACCGAAGGCAGCAGGCACAGGGCTGCACTAGGATTCTGTGCAAGTTTACTGCCTTGTGGTAGTGGCTGTAGCCTGGCCGAGTGGTGCAGCAACAGTGTGAGATCTCTAGCAGCTGACAGAAGTTTCTACGAGCCGTGGCTTAAATGCATGAGCACAAAAAACTTGGAACTTACAGTTAAAACTGTGTCTTTGATGTGAGCGAAGTAGAGGAGAATAATTGAGCAGTTTTCACCTGCACATCGAACTGGGAACCAGTGCTGCTTTCAGGATTCTTTGAAAGAGATTTTCAAAGAAACACTACAAAACCAGAGTCCAATGCAAGTGAGAGCACAAGGGAGCACAACACATAGTGTGTGAATGCAGTGTATCTTTAACATTAGCACAAGTAGGTGCGTGGTAAAAGTGAATACTCAGATGCACCACATCGCAGCACAGTGTAAGGAAGCCCAGGGAATTCCTCCTGTGCTGCTGCCAGCTTTATGTAGGAAGTGAGGAAGGCCAGGGAGATACAAGCCAAGCCAAGAGGCTAAAACAATTTGCAACATCAACAGGATCTACAGCAGAGGATGAGTGCAGTGGAAAGCTCTTACATCAAATCCCAGAGAGCCCCAACAGGATTACAGCTCTACGCCTCTTTATAACCCCACAACTGGTCTAAGTACAACCAATAGTAGTGGTTAGACTGATGGCCCAGCAGTGGCACATGCTCACTATAGAGCTTAAGGTCATTTATTGAACGTTCCTTGTCAGAGTATTAATCTGAGAATATGTACAGACACTATGTCCTCACCTGCACTGAATCTGCTTCGTTCTCTGCCTCATTCCACTTGTTATTCAGATAAATGAATAGCTATGCACTGTGGCCTTGACTGATTTGTGCTCCTGGAGAGCCGCATTCAGCCAAGTCTCCCACAGGAGAGGTGGGGGCACTAAAATAATGCTGGGCTTTGTGTGGCGATCCTGCTTCATCCCCCTCTCTGCCTATTTGCCGTCTCCCTGTCTCCCCCGGCCGCCTGGGGCACCTCTCGGTACCTTCTTCCATTAGTCTGAAAGATAAACATGCCCTGGGTCAAAGTAGGGTCACACTTGTTGCTTTTATCAAATTCTCTATTTATCCCCTGTATAAAGTTGGTACTCCTCACTCTGACAGGCAGGCTGCTGCAAGGTTAAACAATGAGTGTGGCTGTCTCCCAGAGCTGCTTGGTAATATGGAGGGCATGTATTGAGTCTGTTCAGACCCATTTAATTGCCAACCTTGTTCCCACGCCACGCCCCTGGTGTTGCTTTGGTCCTCGATTATCTTCTTTGCTCTCAGCAAGACAAATAAAAAATATTAAAGTAGTAACAAAACACTGACCCGAACTACAAGAACCTTGTCAAGTGATGTTTGGGGCCAAGCCCACAGCAGTCCTCATAAACTCAAGAACTTTCTTTACACGTGAGAACTGTTTAACCACAACCGAATAGTCAGGCCACTTTGGAAAATGTCTTAACACAGACTCACAAAAACACCAGAAAAAGAAATACGTCAATTTTTATTACTCCTCTGCTTTGGCAAACAGCAAATCAGCGTATTACATTGCATGGTATGAAGTATAACGGACAGTCCAGTGACTGTACTGAGTTTCGACAGCTTAAACCTCCTTTCTGCCACCTCCTGCTCACCATGGTCTTACTTTATATTGGGTTTCAACACAACACACGTACAGGGTGACAACGACAATTAAAATGAACTATCACACATTCTTGAAAACATTTGCGCCACATAGCTCCTGACTGGTGCTGTGAAGACATAAAGTATGCGATCGCTTTGCAATAGGTTTATATTCTCCATCAACCTCATAACTAAAAAATTTCAGGTGCATTTACTGCTGGGGTATGAAAGACGCCCTCCTCTCACGGAAGGAAAAGGAAAAGATGCATTTTAAAATTCACTGAGCTTAGTTTGAACATAACCTTAAATTATACCCCACAAGGAGACATTTTTACCTTGAGGAGACATTTTGAGTCTCAGACAAAAAAGGAGCTTAGTCTTGATAAAAGAGAGAAAATTGGCCAAACGGTCATTATCATGCCAGACAGCTGAAAGAAATTCCCACTGTGGCCTGAATGAAACTTGTGTCATTATCAGGCTTTGCTTTGCAAAGCCATCAGATCAGGAGGAAGGTGGGCGGTGGGAGCCATTATCCATTTGTTAATTGTGCCGGTTAGTCATTACTCATCCACCTTTGACCATAAAGGCTTCTGGAAGAATTCACTGTCAGTCAGTAGCAGGGTTGTATTGGTGCAAACTGAGTCAATAGACCCATTCAAACTATTTGTTTCCCTATGTACCCCCCTGTTCATTTGCTTTCTTTCTAAATCACCACCTTTATTCACATCCTTTCCTCTGATTTGCTGCCTTATTTTTCAGAAAGGCTCGTTTGATTTCACACATGAATTTCAGCTTCCCTACACGTATCATGAAGACTCACTGATGGCCAGGTGAGATAAGAATTAAAAGACGCCATCAAGCTACATGTTTGAATGTGTAGGTCAATCTAGGGACTAAAATTTGGGGAAAATTTAAAGGAAACGCAGCACAGGTTTTGACTATTCCTTTTGAAATGTGTCTGGTTTATGTCCTTTAACTTGACAGCAGTGCAACACTAAATCAGTGTAGTCCCTCTTTAAAGGCTGTGTTGATTAAGTGCTCTCAACTTCATCCACTCCTTAACCGTGCTCTCTCTCACACAAGTAGCTGGCTGTCTCAGTCGAGCGCAGGGAAAGGCAGAGGGTTTCCATCTCAAAGTAACATCGTCCCTGGTGAGTAATGCCTAAGCTAATAATTCATTTTCCTGCTCATCCCCATTATCTTAATTCTGCTATTCTTCCTCTCTTTCCTTTCCCTGGGGATCTTCTGACTCAACAGACCAGTCCCACATTGTACCAGGTGGAATCTCATTAGTTCAGCACTTCTTCAAAAATACAAGTTAAGGTCGCACTATGGATCAAACCTGTGAGTGAAAAGCTTTCTCATGCCTATACACATACGTTTTTATTGTATACATCACGCACACACACACACGAATTGGTGAGGCATTTAAAGTGTGTGCACAGGTGTAACTACAAATGCTTATATGTGGCAGCAGACAGCTCCAGCACAGTGCTTCCTCTGACTCTCTCCCCCATCCTCCTAATACAACAACCAGTGAGCGCTGGAAACTTGCTGAGCTCAGCCTGGGCTCCTTCACATGCCGTAACCACCAGTAGAGGCACAGAGGTGTAATAACATAAACAGGTTTTAAGGTGTTTTGCAGTTGGGACTGCATGTTGTTTATGGTCCACAAGTGAGTCTTGTGTGGTTTTTTCCCCCCGTCTAAAAATTCTTTGTCCATTTTCTTTTGTGGCCGTATTGTTCCTCCTGCTCCTCATTGTGGGCTCTAATCCCTGTGACCTTGCATCCTTTCAGCTCACATCATAGCACAATCCTGTGTGACACAGATGAAGGCACCGATAATTGATTTACTGTCAAATCCCGTCATGTGATTTGTTGGTAATCTTTCCCGTCTCTGTACGATGTTTGTTTAAGTCTGTGTGTTTACCATGTCCTTGTCTGCTGCCATGTTTTTCATTTATTATTTGAAATGCATGTGTGAAATAAATTTGATAAAATATTGTTTAAGCTATTCAGTTTAAGCTCCCCAGTCAAGGAGAGAAACAGCAGCAGTGGAGCGACTGTAAACTGTGCGTCGTCCTGTCTGCATGCTGGTTTGTCTCTTGCCTGGTGAGGCTGCCTGGCTGCGCTACATTCTGTCTCTCCATGTCTTCATCTCTGCTCCACTTTCTCTCTCTCTGTCCTCGTGTCATCTCTGTCTCCCAGATCTGAGATGTGGAAAAAAAAAAAAAAAAAAAAAAAGACTAGCCAAGCGGCGGACTTAAAGGCTTTTATAAGGCAGACAAATAGGCTGCAAATCGGATTAGGGTGAAGGGGAGGGAGCCTTTTCTATTGACAATCCATTTTGTGATAGGCTGGACATTGTATGTACTATGACAGACAGGACATACACTCAAACAGCGTGTCTAAACCAAAAAAATACCACCAATCTAAATAAGAAAGCTTCACTAGTGAACGCTGCAGTGCATGATGCTACGTTTGATCTCTACACTGAGGAATCTCCCAGACTTCATGGGATCTTTTATCCAAAAGTAAGAGCCAGAAAGTGAAAGGGGGGTTTACGAATTTGCTACAATCAATTATTAGATTCATACACATCAATACTCCAATGACGACAACAGCACTGGTGATCTAGGCTTATTAAACATGTAATGATTACTCTGCCTAAAGGATAAACCTAAAAATACTATAGATTTGGTAAATACTGTAGATTTATTAAGCGCTGGAAAATTATACTTTTTTTTAAGACTGTATCCATAAAAAAAAAATCAGACAAACAGATTATTTGATAAAGAAAGAATTCCTTAGCTGTTACCCAAATGTCAAGCACTGCAAAAAATGTAACTCATTTAATAATCCCATTGAACAGAAGAACTATACCAGGCTTTAGACAGACACAGCAAGTACATAAATTGTTGGTTTTGGTCGGTTGCATGTTTCTGCCAACCTGACAAGTTGCACCTCTGTCCAGACTCATATGCTAAGGACTTCATTTAAGAGTCTAAGTGGACATACAGTATGTGATGTAATGAGCTTCTTTCCATCCGGTGCTATGGAATTGGACTGATAAAATTCGGACAGGCATAAGCTCACACAGACCTTCACCTTTGACGTTTATCCACCTAAATCTAATCAGTTAATCCGTGGGTCCAACTAGAGGTTTGTGCCAAATTTGAAGGATTGGGTCAATGGACAATGCAGATGGCTGACCGACGTCACAATGTCGAGCTAGCATTGGGATCTAAACCCCCATGCCCTAGTCCACACAGATGACGGGACTGAATATAAAAGCGGTTGCACCCAACGTTTGTGAATGCACTGCTCAGGCTTGTATTTATGTATAATTTTTGGTTTATATATGAAAACTGTTCTGCATCGCCATTAAGAAAGAGAAAGACAAACACACAGCTGGTTTTGCTGCTGTTCAGGAAGGAAATCATATACATCAGTTACCAGTCTGCAATGGCGCTTGTAAACACTGACTGATGCTATCTATATAAACCATATTCAAATATGTATAGTCTAAAAATGGATCGTTTCACATTTTTAGTGTCTTCTATTGTTTCGAGCTGTCATTTGATCCTGTGCGTATGTGCTTACATAGCTGGGGAAAGGCAAAATAGCAAAGCACAGACTACTAGAAGCAATGTAGCCCATTACTGCTAACAATGGAAAATATTGAAGCCTGCATTTACAGTGTTACATAAAATGTAATTATGCATGGTATTTCAGAAATGTGTTGTTCTGCATAAAATGTCAATGGATCTGAATGCTCAGAGAACAAGCACATTACGGAGAATCTAAGTGTACAACAGAAAGACCGCAACTTGTCAAAAGTTTCCAAATTCAGACAGTTGATATTTCGGTTGCTGGCTCAGATGCTCCAGTGCTCCGCTGAAGCTGAGCAGGCTCCAGTTGATAATCATCTGCTTTGTGGCAGGAAGCAAGGGGAGATGGAGCAGATGGCACTAGTTTTATTTTGCCTCGGATGCTTTCGCTGAATAAGGAACGCTCTACTGAATGCCAAGCTCTGTGGGAGAGAAGAAGCAAATTGAAGCCCTCCTGCCCCTGCCTCGTCAGGGAAGAAACTATTGTTGTGTGCGTGGTCCAATTCCAGAGTGACAGGCGAGTTCTGCTCATTCATTAATGTGCCGGGCTCAGGGATGGACAAGCCACGTGGGAATTTCATTACCTTACTCACTCATCCTTCCTGTTTCCTTCTCTTTCTCACCCCCGCCTCCACACTAACCAACTCTCTCACTGACATGCCCACATTGATGAGAAGTGATTCTGTTGTTCTAGCAAATAACCAGGAAAAATAGTACAACTCTGATTCAATTAAGGAGTAATGATTTAGTGTTTCAGTTACTGATGGCTTTCACCCTGAAAAGAATTGGAATTTCATTCCCAGCAGCACCCTGATTCAACCCTTCCTGGCCAAACACTGGCCACTATTAGACCTTGTGTATACCAGCAATAATCACTACAATTGGATCATGTACAATCTAAACCTTTTTTTCATACATGAAACAAAGTTCAGATGAAGTTTTACATTTGTTGGAGGTAAAGTAAACTACTGTTAAGGGCATGTGATGACGCATGGGGCAAAAGGTCAATGAGCTTTCCTGAATGACAGAAAACAGAGCTAAGTGAGACACCAGATAGAAAAGAAGGGAAAGAATGAGAAATGAGGAGAGAGAGAGAGTGAGACGAAGATTTATTCCTGATAATAAGTGTTCACTGATGATGTTTTCTTTTAGCTGTGTCTTCCTCCCTGTCCTTAGCACTTATTCCATCTCATTGCCCTCTAATGTGTCACATGAGACATAGGCCTCTTGTACTGTATATACATCAATAAAGTTCTCATAGGATGCTTTGTCATTGCAGCCTAACACGTCAATGTGATGTGTGGAATGAGCAGACCGTTTTACTCAAGCCGCCTTCTGAGATCTCACTGTTATCATCTGTTATCGGTGGATCCTTCTGTGTAAATGGAAGCAGACTGCAGTGCAGTTTGGATCCCATTTCACACATGCAACAATCCAAGCTCCTCTTTTGTTTTAACACTGAAAGACCTTGATCAATCAATGTCACCTGATGTAGACAGAAAGCCATGCAGAGAAATGTGTAAAGTTAATAATGTAATTTGTAGCTGTATGGGATACGTTTTAAATTGTCTTGATTTATACAAATGTAGTGAGGCCATCTGAGTAGCAGGCTGCCACCCCCTGCTCATGTGCCATCTTTCTGTGCTGGACATGGACACTGGCACTGGCCAGCATAAATGATTGAGTTGGATGTCAGACGTGGAACTCATGCCAAAGGGCCACAGCATCTATGCTAATGGGCTGAAGGAGCCTAATCTAAATAAGTGTGAATAAAAGGGCTTTTAGTGTGAGTCCTTGCATCTAAAGAAAAAGAAACATGCTGGAAATGGCTTCATCCTAATCAAACACAAGATAAGACAAACTAGAAAATGAACATTTTAACCATTTAACATTTACCTTGATGTTAGCTATTGCTCGTTTATCGTGCGTAAGGTGTTTCACACGCATCCCGTTTGTGCACCGTTTGTGTGTTTTGTAAGTCCTTAGTCTCCCAAAGACCAGCTGACATCAATCACTAGGCCGAGCATGATGGAGAGGCCTGTCAGAGCTCACGGTTGTGGCCTTGATTCAGTAAAACAAATAAAATAGGCAAAGGCTTTGCAGAAAGGTTCAACACAAGCTTGACAAGAGACCACACCAAAGAGCATTCAGAGAGAAGGGTGAATAATGAGGAGGGGAATAAATGTCAAAGAGCAGTGGAGGAAGAAAAA
The DNA here is from genome assembly GCF_033026475.1 of Channa argus. NCBI lineage: Eukaryota > Metazoa > Chordata > Actinopteri > Anabantiformes > Channidae > Channa > Channa argus. Next base: position 7,376,660 of record NC_090201.1, on the reverse strand, counting down.
TTATGATCCAGAAGAGACGAAGAAAGAGGAACGTATACAGAGAAGATAGTGAGATAGACTGGGGCAGAGGCAGACACAGTCCTGCTGTCTTCCCACTTTAGTTCAGCTCAGCTCTTCACCCAGTTTCCACTCGACAGCATGTCATCAGCACAGCCTCCTCTGTTTAGACCCTGCTGTGGATGGTGCAGTGCACGCCCATGTGATGAAAGGGAGGAGCCCTGGGAGATACTTAATGCAACTTCCCTCACACATCCTTTATATTCTATTATGTCAGAGCGTATCGGCATCATGCCAGCCTGACTAATACCGATTCTCTGTGGATTATGTTGACCATGTAACCTGAGCACTGCAGCACTCAGCTCAGCTCAGCTGGATTTGATTCAGCAGCATTTACAAGACTACATATGACAACGCAGCACAGCTCTTTCCCCCCAAAATAACATAACCTGAGTAAGCCATTATACAAGCTTGTCAGCACTTAACCTTCCCCCAGCGCTTGAGACATTTAGGAGTGAGTAGTGCGGAGGTGAGGCCCCCCAGGAGACCCCTTCCGGTCTCGAGCCCCTGTGTTCAGTGCCGTCAGATACAGCACCAAGTTCACACATCAAACTACTTCGTGTGGTTCCAGTCTACTTCACACTGTACGTGTAGAAGAGATGATGGCTCGCATGCTGTTGGCCTGACTGGTCAGAGGAAGGGAGAGGTCAGAGGTCTGCTCTACACCCGCTGTGTGAAGCTGAACAATCATGTGAAACTTATTCTCTCCCCTCAACACAGTGCATGAGCAGAGGACAGTCTGAGAATTTATTCTTCTACTGACAATTATTGTTGTATTGTGGAACAGACCTTTTGAAAACTTTTCATTATTGACGCTACTGATATGCTTCGTTTATGTACAAAGCCTTCAAATTATAGTTTATTATTTTTTTGTTCCTTTAAATTTCCCATCCACAGTATAACATCGACTCAACCTTTAGCTTATTTTAACTTCATTTTTATGTAGTTAAAATACATATTTGTAGTTTAATGAGGAAAGTTTCTTTGTGATTAAATCAATGTGTCCGTGTGTCATAATAAAACAAAAATATATTACTGTGGTTAGCTCGTTAGAATGCAGATGGGTAGATATACTATCATGTTACAAACCAAAAAAAAAAAAAAAATCTCATTATAACCAGAAAATTCTCTCATTATATTGAGAAAAGGAGCAGAATTTTTTGTCATGGTGGCAGCCATGTGTTTTTGTACGGCTGCAGCTGTACACAAGTTTGCTTTTTCTTTTGTGTGGGAGGGGATCTTTGACTTTTTGCTCCCTTGGAAACTTGGTTTCTGGGTTCCCATCCAAAAGAAAGCAATTTGTGCTTGACTTTTGTCTTCTTCTTCCCAGCATTTTGCATATCTTTTTACAGCGCATTTGACTTCTGATCTTGCATTCAGAATATGACTTCCAGATCAAGAATTTGACAGGTGAAAGACTGTTCGATTCCAAAGACTATTATCGTTGCTGTAAGCTTATTTCTCCTGCATGCATTTGCATCTCAATTTAACTCCTGTACTATACGGCATGTGAATAAACATTTTCAAATCAAATTCTGTCAGGCTAAAGATTTTGGCAAAGCCACAAGGTTGATGTGTTTATTCACTTACATACATACTACATTACAGTACATAATCAGTTTCAATAGCACTTCTATACTTAAACTGACAATAGTTCCTCAATACTTGTAAATCTTGGTAGAAGACAAGGTGCCTGTGCCTGGCACAGAGAATCACCATGGTTCCTGCACATTTATTTGCCTTAAAGGGTCCATTCATTAACTGATTCAGGCCTGACACAAAACACTACATTTTTAGTTATCAGGCACACGCTGCACCCTTGGTAGTAATATCAGGAGGATCCCGCTGCAGTCTAACTGCCCTCCTGCTGGATCCTCCATAGCACAGGGTTGATGTCTCCAACCACACACATGCACACGTGTTGTTCATCACACTGGATGGCATGGACATGTAGCTTGAGCCACATTTCATATGCTATTTACACATGACTCAGACACTCTGCGCTTCAGTTATACGCAGACAGTTTTTTATGTCTGATGTGCACTGTACCATTAATGATCCAAGGCAAGGTTTTATAAATACATAATTCTGTTTAACATGACATAGGTGAGATAGATTTTTCCATTTTATTTTCATAATAAAACCAAGGTTGTTGGGCTTATGTGATTCAGATTGATATTTAATCATGCCTTTTAAGATGGCACAGTATCTGCTGCTATGCAATTAGAGTACACGTCCAACTGTACTAACAGACTGCGACAGACACACCGACAGTGGGAGCATGTAGTCACCCCACCGCGAAAAGCTCCACGTGAATGGATGGAGGTTTGGCTTATCTGCAGTGCGTCGGAGTCTCACTAGGCTGGCAGGGTTCCAGTCCTCTGCTCGCTTATTCATCTCTTTTTCCAACAGCCAACATAGTCTGACACACACACAGAGAGAGAGATACATTCTGGCACACATTCACCAATCGGAACAATACCACTCGATTCACACAACGGCATCAATCTAAAACAAACCAACATTTGGAGGCGCCATATGATGGCCATGGAGAAAATGATGCTAACTGATATTTCAATATCAATCTCTTCATGAAGATAAGTGCAGTGCAATGTGCAATCAAAGTCCATTAGCATTACAGTACTGCAAAGTCCACAGGGGTGATTCCCAAAGGTGAACAGAGAATAGACTAAACTCGACATCCTAAAGAAAATATTCAGCCCTGAGTGTAAATTATGCATACAAATGTGCCACAGGTTCGAAAAAATTGCTATGTAGATTTGCCAGTTAGGTGGTTCAGGGTGCAGAGGAAGTAAATAAATAATCCTCTTTAATAATTCATTTAAATTCATGTTGCTTTGCCTCCAGCCTTGAGAGTATTTAGAATGCAGCCTGCAAGGGCCCTGCTTCTGACTTGTGGTGGTGTGTTGTAAGATTATTGAAAGTGGGAGGAAACTCGAGCATGCAGGCACAGGGCGCTCCATATATGTTGTTTCCATGTATCATATGTTCTGTAAAAAAAAAAGGGAAAAGGATATCCACTGTCCACATCTGATCCCTTTCCTTCATTTCTTTCTGGAACGACAGATACAATCTCCAAAGTGTGAAGAGAAGTTCACACAGAGCTTCAGGCTGGTGAATACAATGAAGCTGAGAGAGAGATGGCAATGCAGGCACAGGAAGGACTGCAAATTAGATCCAAAAGTCTTCAGAGGGGAAGAAAGGGTGAAACTCAAAACAGAAAGGAGACAGGAAAGCACAGAGAGTGAGAAGAGAATGACAGTAAAAGTGGAAAAAAAAATAATAAAAAAATAAAAAAAAGGAGGAGAGGGCCGGACCCTTAAGGCAACTGTTTCATGTGTGACCCATTCTTGATGATGTCTTTGCTTGATAGAATTACACCAGCAAATAAAATGATCTTGTGTCCCTCTTTGTGCATGTGTGTTTCTGTGTGCAGGCGCATGTGTGTTTTTATTTGCACGCGCATGTGTGGGTTTTGTGGCAGATTCCATGTGGTCCCTCTTAATTGTATCCTTTTTTTTTTGGATGCTGTTCTAACAGTTAAAATGTGACAAGTGGATATGTCTCCTGCATATTAAACATGGAAACTGGATGTGTGTGTGTGTGTGTGTGTGTGTGTGTGTGTGTGTGTGTGTAATGATTATGAGAATATTGTACAACAGCATTAGAATTACTAAAACCAAGCTGCCCACTTCAAACTGCGTTAATAACAACACAACTGATTAAAATACTGAAGCAGTTGCTACATTAATGAAAGTGGCGAAACATTTCAGCCTTATACCGTTTCTTGTAATTACTTTTGTGGTAAAATGGCAAAGTACACTTTACTGGTGTGACAAAGATGAAGATGAATGTGAAAAATACAGTGCAAAGTCTGTTCAATAAATTATGAAGGTGGTTTCACAATTGGCTTCATCAGACACACAAAACTGCAAAGACACCCAAAGACACCAAAAGTGGCATTCAACAGGTGGAGCACTGAGTGCAGATGTCGGTTTTAACCATGTTGCAACAAAATGTCCCAAAGTTAACAAAACAAAACCAGGCAACAAATCTCACTATGCAGGAAAGTTCATGTCAAGGCCAAGTTGGTGTTAGAGCTAACAGGCCTGCTACAAAGCTATCTGGAGTAACCATGAGCTCAGAGGATAGCAGCTGACAGATGTACGTTTCTCTAGTAGAGACATCCTCGACGTCCCTATATTACTAGACTGCCACGGAAATGATCTCCGAACTCCCCGAACATCTGAAGGTCAGTGCATTTGCAAATGTACAATAAGTCCATTGTTTACTGTTCTGTGTAAATTGTTATGCAGCTTGCTGTGTTGATCACTCATACGACTGCACTGATATTCAAGCCTACTTCCAACTCCTCCTCACATTTGATCAAATCCGCTGCAGGGCCTGAAAGTGGAAGAAGGTCTTGTATTGTTGCCAACATCCACCCTGGCGCTATAATAATGAGCTTTGCAGGCCCTGAACCTGACCCAAGCATGAAAAGCTATTTAAAAATAACAAGCAAGACCATCGCTGTGGTCAAAGTATCGCATGGTATTTCAATAGTTTAATATAATCTTGGAAAAGTATAACACAAATGCAAATCAAGCTGTGAATCACCACATGATATCAGGAAACCCGCCAGATATCTACAGATGATGGATGTTTATTCACGACAGGTGAGTTATGTGCTGTAGGCCTCTGGACCTGCTGGGCATGGGCACATTAGACATGACTATAGCATGTTCAGTCAGCAACTTGTGGGCTGCAAATCAAAAGGCTACAAGCTTAACCACAGATGTTGGCTATTGTATGCAAATTTCATCAGCACAACAATCTCTCGGCTTGTAACAAAAAAAATAAAAAATAAAATAAAAAAAAATCAGGCCCAAAAATAAATGAGTGCCAAACCACAGAACTAGAGTACATCTTTCATTTATCTGTGGCAGCTCTGATGTGTCATAATTTGGATTAGCCTTGATGTTATATTGGTTTTCACTGCTATAAATCTGATGCCACTTTTAAATAGGTGCCTGGATAGAGCAGCCATCTTTCACTTTGCCACAGCCCTGTGGTGGCTGTAGTCATGACACAGTAATATGGCAGCATCCGTTTTTCTTTTACCCAGGCTAAACTGCTGTTTATGGCAATAAGAAGCCTTCTATTCCCAGAGGCTACAGTTAGTCAGACTGCCTCTTATTGTCTTACTTCTGGGTTGTGGTGCAACACTGTCACCAACACCCTTCCTCCTCTATGCCTCTCCTCTCTCTTGGTTCTCAGAGCTATTATTTTTATCTGAAAACCTATACAAGGCTACAGAGAAAAAGAAGACAAGAGAAAGAGAACGAGGGGGGAGGAGAGGCACAGAGAGAGAGAGAGTGTGGGAGAAGAAAACTGTGATTCTTCTGAAGCTGTGATCGATGCTACCAGTGTGTGTCTGCATTGCACGTTGGCAGCAAAGAGGACGGGTCTACAGATTTGCTCCCGCATTTCAGAAAAGCGGATTCTAAACCACAGATTTTGCTCTGTACATGTACAAATTACCAGTCTTTTGCTAAATAAAGACTAAAAGATCAAATGTTAACCTTAAGCATGTTTAAAAAAAAAAAAAATCTTCGTGTTGTGCAGATACATTAAAGACACTTTTGCGTGCGACAGGGACATTTTCTGTCTGTTCATGTCTGTTGATAGCCGATGGCTATAATCTTCTCACGGGGAGTGTGTGCGCGTCTCAATCCACTTAACACACAAAACATGTCAAGAAGTGAGTAAGCAATAAAAATAAAAAAGGCACAAACTAGAAGGTTTAGAAATTTAGAAATCTATTTTTCCTGACAGTTTAAGCGCATTCCTGTTCTTCAGCAGAGGATGAAAACATACAGGTCTGCAGGTGCATTATTAAAATGTAGAAGGAACCCATCTGGAGGTCAAAGCTAATAGTTTAATGACACATTTAACATTTGTGCAGATACCTACAGGGGCCTCTGGTGCAATGAATTAACCTCTACAGCAAGTGTTAACGTGTGCGTCAGTGTGCGTGTGTGACCTGCTCTTGTCTGAGTGCAGGTCTAAATATAAGTCAGACAAGTAAAGCGTGCTTTGTTTGGTGTCTTTTCATAAGGGAGGTGAAGATACCATGATGAGCTCCCTCCAGGTTGAAAAGAGAGAGAAACAGACATGCAGCGACAGACGTGTTCATGAAAACAAAGCGAAGCAGGCAATAAAAACATAACAAAATTCAATTCTTTACTGACATTCGAGCCGCTGATGAAAACAGGAAACAGAATGGATTAAGCTGCAATACAAGTCTACAGTGGAATATCTTGTGTTTATTCTGGTCAGCAAAGCATATTTGCAGATTTGTCGGCCTCCCACAGACAAATCTGCATCACAACAGGACGGAGCATGCTTCTGTGTTGTGATTTCCAAATCAGCCACCTGAATCCTGGCCAGAATGAGCTCTTTCAAACTGTGTGTGCGCAGAAAGTACAATCGAATTTACACCACTGTAGCAACAATGGTGGTTTTTGACAAAGCAAGCAAGTCGTTGCTGAAGAGGTAAAAGGTACCAGGAATTCAGCTGAATCACCAGAAACCTAGTCTATACCATGACTAAAAAATTTAAATAGACGGTCTCCTCTAAATGTTAATCGGAAAGTTTCAAGGATGAAAACAAATGCAGGTGCCAACAGAGACAACTTAATGGTTGAGGTAATGGTCCTGAATGTTTATGAAAAAAAAAAAAATAATGAAAAAAAATGATGATTAGATGATATGTGCATCACAAGGAATAGATCCCAGTAGCGGGTATCCACAGTTGCAGTACAAGCCTGGAAAGCATCTGCTTTTTAGACCAGAATAGACAGCAAATTGATACAATCAAATCCAAAACAGCATCACCACCATTGGAGATGTAATTTCCCTACTTTGTTTCCACATGATGGAGTCAGGATTTGTGTTTCCATTTCCTTTTACGATGCTATGTTTTCCCAACTGTTTCTTTTATCTGCCTCAGAACCTGTTAAAAACGGGAGAGATGCTATATATCTTTCAACTCCAAGGCTAATCTGCAGCACACACACAGTTATTGTTTTGCTGTGTACGTCACTGTAGTTGCACTCATTCATTTGCTATTTTAAGCTGCGAATAGCAGCAACTGTGGAACAATCCCCAAATTAACTCCGTTAACAACTTGGCATACGAAAAGCTACGTGAATCTAGGGTGGATCCTAATGTACAGAGTCACACTCCAGTGCACAAGCTAATGCACTTTAATGTACAACAGTTGAGTAGCATGACCCTCATTATTTATTTATATATATTTTAATACAGCCAGATTGTAATCATGGAGCTGACTTTCAACACACACATACATAGTACATAACAGTCGGTGGCAAATTGAATTTTTCAGTTAAATCTCACTGAAAATATTCAAGTATGAGGCCTTTCATCTCAGCTGTTAAGGTAAAATCACTGCCTCGGTTTTACTAATAAAAGTGGTTAATTAATATAGGAATACACAAAGCCTTCCTTTCAGTTTGATTGACATGTTAACATCTTTACAGCTACATACAGGTATGCCTCTCTCTCTCTCTCAGTGTGCTGTATATCTATCTCTGCCTTATCCCTCTGCTTTGCTTACTAATGAGCCATGAGATTGACAGCTGGATTACTGGGCTGGTTTGTAATCCTTTAATTTCTCCATTTAAGATAATCACCCTCTGGATGGAGTGCTGCCTACAAAACGCATACGCACAGAAACACACATTGCACAAAATATCCCGTGTTGCTTTTTAAATAAATAACTGTGTTTATGAATTAAACAAAAAATGAACCAGAGAATATGGTTAAAACAAGAGCATGCAGGCACCCTGATCAAACATAGATTCCAGGCTGTATTAATCCAAAGGACAAAGTAGAGCACAAGCCCCTCTCCAGCAAGGGACCTTTTTGATATTAGAGTTTGTAGAACAAAGGCAGCCTGACAGTGCAGCCTTTTAATTAAGGCGACAGAATAGCAAAAGCCCCGTGGCTTCAGAAAATAGCTGTACACTACAATACAGAGTGGCCCTCTGGAGATGCATTTAGCAGCAGCTTAGATAGATCTATGTGTTGAGCCAAGCCAAACTTAAATCATTTTGATGGGGCCATGTTTTTCATCTCCTCCAGTGCTGCCGACGGAGGATATGCGTGTCGGAGAACATGTGAGGTCAAGTGGCAGCACAAGGTCAAACCTCTTGGCCATATTTCATCAATAAAGTGAGAAGCTATATGTCATGTGGTGCACCTGACTCGCGAACGAATGGGGGTGGGGAGAAAAACAGGGAGATACGGCTGAGCGAGAGGGCAGCTAAGGCATAGTAGGTGGAGATTCTAATAGCTCATCAGTCGGTAAACACAGAAAAATATTCCTATTTGTGGACGTACGGGAAAAACTAAGTCTGGTGTAGTCACACCGTTACCCTGCTAAAATAAACATCAGTCTGACATGCTGACGGCTGTGAAAATGTCACAGTGTGCTTTACAAGTGCACAGGAAACTGGTTTGAAAGGATGATGCTCAGAAATGGCTTCAAATGTGTGATCTAGTTGTTCTACCTTCATCTTCTCCTGCTCTTAGTCTCCAAATCACCTCCTTGTCCCACCTCTTTGGTGTGCACGAGGAGGACTGAATGGAAGTGAGAACCATGAGAATACTCTCCTCTGACTATGATCCACTCCAGAGTAATGCCCCGAATTGGAACATCAAGTAAGACTGGGATTGATAGAGATTAAAGAAACTAGATGGTAAAAACCAGTGTTACTGCAAATGGATAGCAGACACATATTTGTAGAGTATGTGAATGTGTGCTTTTTATTTCCCAGTGTGTTTTATTTCTTGGAAGAAGAAGAAAGCCTGACATGACGTAAAGCCAATCATAGCTTTGAAAAGCCCCAATTTCAGAATGATGATAACAGAAATGGAAAATTGGTTCAAACTGAGTTTTTCCACATTATTTCAGACTGGCGTAGTTGGCAATAAACTCTCTTTTCAGCTTCTTTTGCAGAGTTCCTGTAGTTAGACCACATTCAGATTTTTCCATTTATTGATGATTATTTATCTACCAATAATGACAACGAAGGGTGGTTTGTCACGGCAATACAAATAAACAAGGCAGTGAATAATTTTACCTGAAATAACACAACTTCACTCCTGAACACCTGATTTGTATGCAGATGCACATAAAGCCTGTGAGTCTCAATAAGGGGGCAAAACCCTTAGTAATGAACTGGTAGCTGCTGGGTTACACTTGCTAAAAGGTGAAAAAGAGGTCTCCTAGTGGGAAAATGGTTCATTTCTGCTCTGCTACACACACACAAAAAAAAAAACCCAATAGAGTCATAATCAAGGCCACCGATCGTTTAAGTGCACTGTGATGCAAAGCCCTAATACTGATCGATTGTGAGAAAGTTTGATAACAAATGCAAATGCTATTCATAGATTACAAGGTCATGAGAGTTGCATTGTTCTACAAAAAAAACGGCTTTCTGCTAATTTCCTTTGTACAGTATGTAAATACAGGAGAATTGGACTTATTTTGCAGACAGTTTGTAAGACATTAGAGGAAAAAAAACACCACTCTTCCATGCCTTTTTTTGCCCTTGTCTCGGCTCCTGAAATGTAGTAGTAACTCTCAAGTTCCTTGTCCAACAGTAATTTTTCTTATCCGTTAATCCCTTGCCAAGGACTCTCTTTTTTGGCTAACACCATCAGAAGTGCCTAGTTTCTCCTTTTTTTCTTATAATCACTCCATGATTTAACCCACACCCTCCAGCTCTGGCAGATGAAATCCGAGATTTGATAATATCATGCTTAGCTCATTTTGAAGGTCAGAATTTAGGGCACAATTAGCTCACCTCTATCCCGTCAGGAAATGTAGATCTGCTGCATAAATTCACCCAGCAGAATACGAACACGCACAGCATGCACTTTTAAAATTCAGCAGCAGACTCCAGCGCTTGGGTTCGCTCTGACAGCTTCTCACCATCTAAAAGGCAAGGAGGTGAATCACGCCTGTCTTTCGATGGGAATGCAATGAAACCATCTGTGTTGCGATGAAACTCCATAAGAGTGCATGCCATGACCCAGCAACCTACAGTCAGAGAAAAGCCAGTCCACAGTGAGAGGAGTTCAGTGGAGATCAAGGCACTAATAAAATAAGAACTAATACAATTCACAAGGAAGCCCTGACAAGAAGCAATAATATTTCTGCCACAGCCGGTTTCACATCTATCAAAACCTGTTTTTTTTACTTACTACTGTACGTGTACCTCCACCGAGTAAATGACTACAAAGCAGGGTGAAAAGCATTACGCTGTGGCATGTACTAAATCTTGGGTGGCTTGCTTGTTGGATTTGGCTCAGCATGTATGTCATGTTGTAGTAAGTTTGAGGGATACAGGAGCATAGCTTGGTTTGGTAAGAAGGCGAGCGAGATAAAGAGAAATGATATGGCTCATCTTATGTACCTGTATTCTATCAGCTCGCCACAGACTGCGGGTCCTGGCTGGAGAGATGAAAGATTCTCTGGAGGACAAGAGAGACATTCGTGAGGAAGGAGGAAAATGGCGTCCTGCTTATCAAATGCCTGGAAATGTAATCCCACCCTCCCCTCAGTTCTCGGGTCTGGACATACTTATGAAAGCTCTGTCAGTTTGGATAGTAGGTTAGGAGTCAGAAGTTCTCCACAGCAGAGAACGCAGAGCTGGCTGTTTCTAAGCAGATATGGCTCCTCGCCAGACTTTCCTGCTGTAGTCTAATTGGGGTCATGTTACAAGTCATTTTGGATGTGCAACTTTTAGAGACGAATTTAAACAATAGGAAATCCATGCCCAAAGCATATAGCTGATGAAGGCATGATCCTCTTTGAGTTAATCTTTCAGATGAAAATACAGTGCCTGTGTGTTTTTCCCTGCATGCACTGCAGCAGTTATAAAATAACTGAAATAGATCCCATTTTAAAATAAAAGCCCTGGGATGAAGGAAGCAGGAAGAGTCGCTCAATTGTGGATTATTTTTTCACACAGCAAGTTCATCTCCTCAGAGTCAAGAGACAATGCAGGGGATGGAAAAGAAAACAAAGCCGTTCTCTCTCAAAGACCAGTGTGGAATCAAGGTGGTGAAAACACCGGCATTATGAACGCATATGCTACACTTCGTTAAGGAGCGAGGTGCCGTCTGCCAGAAAACATTAAGTTGTTATCATTGTTTTTAAATCTAATTTGGCCACAAAAAGTGGCCCTCTGCTGCATTTCTAAAAGCCTCCATTGAAAAACCGAAATTGATTTTTTTCCAAAAACAAGGTTTCTCCCATCTTGTAAATCCATCAATGTCATTTTCCTTCTCACAGAATTTGGTGACATACACGAAATATGCAGTCAGACAGGCGTCTAAAATCACACAGAGCTGTGTTGTTCACCGTCTTTCAGGACCGACGAGGGGCAAAGGGTGAAACTCATCACTGACGTCTTTTCAAATATGCATTGACAGACTTAAAGAGACACTATCCCGACTGAACTGTTTTTCAAATCAATTTCTTTTGTGCTGCAGCCACATCCTCTTGTCTGTGTTCCAAGGTGTCTGTTTACTCAGCGATGTGCAATCACTGGAATATTTCTTTTCATAGCTTATGTGGTCATAGCAGGAAACTGCACGGACCACGACTCAAGGCCCAACTGCCTGTATGCCACAACCTCCCCCTCCAATCCTGACCCAGCTCTCGTACAAACATCTCCATGGGAGCATGGGATGATTTATTCAGCACAACTTAGCAGCAGCGCTGAGATTTGTGAGTTGGTTAAACAAAGGTCTTTTATGGTCAAACGCAAAGCCCTAACAGCCTTTTCAACGTGTAAAGCAAGCAAAAAAAATAAAAAAAAAAATCACCAAAAGGGGGTACTGAAAAAAGAACTGCGATTCAAAAATGACCTTTAAAATCTCAACCGGACACTTCACTTTACCTACAGCAGAAAATACAGTAAAGAAGCAAAGTTAGAGATTTATACCATTGTTTTTTAGTCAATATTGAACGTAACAAAGTGGCCTCTGATCACCAGTAGAGACAGGTATGTGATGGTAACACAGTCAAACATATAAGTACCACAATGTGCCTTGTGAAATGGAAAGTGTGATGTGGCAGTGGGTATGTACACAGTGATGCAAAACTCCAACACACAGCATGAAAATTAGGAGCATACTATTATTCTACCGAGGAAAATATTTTAACACATTCAGCAAACTCAGATTGGCGAGTTGATATTAAAGATGTTATGTACTCCTAAACTACCCACTCGGCTACCAAACTACAAAAGACAAGAAAAACAACTCCCCCTTCTCCATCAGCACGAAAAGAGCTGCAGTCCACACATTGTTCAGTCACTGGAAACAGGAGCCTGGTTCACACTGCACCTGCTGGGCCATGGCTCTTTGGGCCTTCCTCCATCGCTCACTGTCCATCTCTCCTGGGAGACAACAACCACAGCCCATTGTGGTCCAGCAGCTCCCCACCTAGCTCTGGAGCATCCTAGACCCTTCCTCATCCCATCCCCGAGCCATTCATTTTCTTGGAAAGTGACGGTTTTAGGTTATACATATTGTAGCAATAATATTAAAAGGCTTCCTTCCACTTTGTTTCCCACTATAGAAAAAACAGGGCTTCAATACGGCCAGCCGCTGCACATTAATCATTACATGAGGACTTAAGCTCTGCAGCCTATATCCCTATGAATGGTCAGCTGGGAGAACAGTGCGGCTCTCTTGATTGATTTTCACACAGAACAAACAGATGAGCAGAAGGAAGGAAAAAGACTTGGAGCAAATATGAGATCAAAGCTGGGGCTAATATAGCACATAAGCTAAATCAAATTGATGCATTTAGGCTTTGATGTAACCTTTATGCACACCAGGACATGGCACGTGTGTGTGTGCGCCAACATCCCCCTGAGACACACGTGCACATTAACACACAAATAGAGGGGAGAGCGTACGTTATCTGTCTAGACACATCACCCTCTGTTGTTGTGTAGGTCAGTAAGGACGCCTCAGCCCATTTCCAACCAGACAGAAACCTTGAGCTTCGAGACCCTTCAGGCAAACTTGCACCCCACTGACTGGCTGCACTGTCCTTGTCAGCCTCCGAAATAACAAAATAACCTCCACAATAATTCAACAGTTTTAGCTTGAAGCTGGAAAATTATCAAACAGCTGTTACAACGAGAATGCAATTTCCTCTTGGCAAACAGCGTTTCACGTAAGAATAGACAAATATCTGGCTACAAGAGCAAAGTGTCAGGGGAGAGCTAAACTCATTGTTGAGCTGTTGCTAGCAAGTGTGAGTTACAGTGTTGAGTTATGGGAAGTGGAAGAAAATCTGTAACGACGAAAGCAATATGCCCAAATAAGCCAAATCAAGTTCCTCATTTGTTATAGCAAAAGCCTATAAAAAATGCACAAGTACACCGTCTTCATCTTAGGGGTAATTTATTCATCTTGTAGTTGTAAGCTTTAACCCTTAGGGGTATTAGGCTGTCTTTGAAAACTTTTTTTACTTTGATATTCTACATAAAAGATGTTGACTATGGAACCAGTCATGTGATTTGCCGGTGCCAGTGTGATCGTGGACTCCGAAGAGTTAAAGCTTTGGATATGTTTTCTATGTTACAGAAGCATATCAATAGTCAAAGGTTTTGTTCATCTGTCAATTATGCAAATTGGGATGCTGTGATGTGGCTGAAAGGGATTTTTTTTTACTCCATAATGGCAAACATTCACCAGCAAATAGAAAAGCACACACACACGCAAAGAGAGCATAATTTCACATGGCAGAAGATGAACCACGCAGCAGATTCAGTACACTGCCTGCACTGAAAAGAAATGGAGCGAATGAAAATAGAATTGAATTCCTCTGAAAAACAGAAAGAATAAAAGGGCTGGAAAATGTATTACAATAAACACGGGGAATAAAATAAAAGTTCGGGGCTTCCAGTTGTAAACATGCAAAATAGGGACCAGACTACCTAAACTAGTCTTCTCTGTCAGCCTGACGCTCAGTCAATCAAAAAAATAAATGTATTGTTCATTTCCTGAAATCAGTGTAATCTAGGTGTTCATTCATCAATGAAACTCTGTATCAAATGACAACTCTTCAGCAGAACACATCACACACCTGCTGTCACATAATGTTCAATCATGTCGCAAGATTTTTTTTTCCCCCCTCAACCCAAGCTCCATCACAACTGGGTCCCTCTGCTTGAATATATGAGCTCAGGTTGAGCTGCTTATGTTGCACAGCCACAGGCAGAGTCTGCTCTTAACTTCTCTGGGAATGATGGCGAGTCACGCACTGTAATATATGTCTCCACCCACCCACCCACACGCCGTCAAACACACACATACACACAATTACTCACTCAATCACAATATGAGATTGGGGACACATCTGGGCAGAGAAAATATCATCAGTCAATAAATGACTATCAGCAGCGGGAGACTTACCTTTGAGAATGCTCTGGCCGTGCAGTATGTCTCTCGAGACTATGACTGTGTAGAAGTTCTGGGAGAAACCTGGTCTACATGGAGGTTTGAGGGGCTGGCCTGCCTTACTTCCCTGAGGAATAAAACAAGACAGCCCGTTAAGGACTGGCAAATTGACTGGTGGCCACGGGGTCACAGGCTGATCTCACAGCCTTTTCAGACTGACGCCGAGCCTCACAGTCTCCTTGGCTACAGTGAGCATTGCTCCAAATTAGAGCATGTTACACTTGGACCCACATCGTATGGAAATCCAGATGTGGGGCTTCAGACACCTGCTCAGAATACTGTATGTAGTAAAACATCAGGTCTCAAGAGAGACACTGACATACTTTACAAAGAGTGGATATATTATTTTACCAATGTGATTATTATGCTGTGATCACCATGTGGTGACAATAAAGTAAAGATGACAGACATGATTATATCCACAAGTGACAATCATAATAAGCATGATGTCTGGTACAGTAGGTGTATGACCTAAACATGCAACAGCCTCCTGTGTGCAGTGTTTGTCCATGTGTGAAAAACGAAGAAAAGACAACTGTATTTAAGTACAGTTGATGTATAAGTGTAGTAGTCAGCAGGTTTTTCACTCTTCACAACACACACAGGAAGGGAGCCCATTCATTATTTTTCTTTTTCCAGAAAATCTATTCCATTTTGTTTCATAATATACACAACGTACTATTTCCCCACAAAGCAAAGCTCAGCTACTATTACACACACACCGAAGAGCCACAACATTGACACCACCTGGTGGTTTTAAGGTTGCGGTGGCCAGAGGTCAGCGTGGGAACAATTTCATGCTGGACATGACCGACTCCCAGTGCACGGCAGCTTGCGGAGTGGGCTTTGTGGACGCGCAGACCAGTCAGCGCTCATACAGATGCCTGTGCGCCACAAGATTTAAACCCAGCAGGTGGTGTTAATGTTATGGCTCATCGGCGCATGTGGTGAATTTACCGGAACAGTAGTGGATTAAATGTCGAGGCTTGCAAATTAAGTAATCTAACTTGTGCATAATCACCCATTTCTCCTTCCGCTCGCTCTCCATAAATAAGCACTAAACCAAGAAACCGAGTCGTCAAGTGAGACATTAAAAAATGACAGTGCGTAAACGTGCGTAAACGAAGTTGCTCGCAGCCTGCAGAGCGATGAGCCCCTCCACACACCTCTGTCCACTGCAATAACGCACTGCAGTTGCTAATGCAGGATGCTAATGAACAGAGTTGTCCGTGACTTTCTTAGCCACACTTTGACAAAAATATTCTCGACCGCAAACGTCGCCCCACTGAGCTCGATTACATTCCATACGAAAGTAAGCTTCTAACAGCCACTTTCGAGGGCTTCTGCAGCGCGCTGCAAAGCCAAAGTAAAGCTCTACAGCAGTGCAGCACTTCCACTGTAGTGTTAGCCGAAAAGACAAGCAGAAATTAACTCATCTTACCGAGGATGAGCCCACAAGTAAGGTACACGCCAGGATGACGCAGCCAACGTTCATCTTTGCAAAACCGCGTGTTAGGAAAAAGGGAAAAAGAGTGTTGTTTGCCAAAAAAAAAAATACACCTCAGTAATTCCCGGAGCCCTGCTTCTTCTTCTCGGGTGCTGAGTGAGAGACCGTCCCTACTTGTCTGGCGCAAAAGTGCCGCTGAGACAGAGATGCTGCGCTCAGTCCAGAGGAAGCCGGTGCCCATTGGATGACAGCGTCACTATAACCCCTCCCACCGCACGGTGGAGCGAGCATGGCAGCGTGCACCGTCTGCAGCTCCAAATGACTCCCTGTGATGATGCCCCGCAGGCTACACTTCTGGGATCTATTGGTAGAAAATGCATTTTCCAGGCTATTTAGATTCATATTTTGACTTCAGATGAAGCAAAGGCGGGTCTGGGGGTGTGAGCGACAACCAACCATCCGAGTCCTTTCATGTGTCCATCAGCTAACTGGAGTCTATTTCACACCCCAGTTCCCCTCTCTGGCCCCGATCCACGGTATAAGTAAGGCGAGAGCTACTGAGTTTTTAGCTTTTTGTTAAAGCTGCTATGATAAGACTTTGATGGTGAAGATGAGGTTCAAATGAAAGTCTAATGTCCACTTTGTCAAATCATTTCCATTATTCAGTCTCCAAATGTTTTAAAAACAATTTCACTGATTACCCTAGTGAGTGAGGGTTATAGGTTATTCTGGCTAGAATAACAGGATGCAATCCAGGATTAAATGTCTGTGTAGCTAAATTCTGATACTGGGCCATTCAAGATTAACAATTGAAAACTAAAAATGATGGGAATGTGCTGCACGAGTAGTTTCACCATATAACCTGGGGAAAGTGTGCACTGTGTCTTTAACTCACAATTTAATTATGTTGACATTTCTGAAGCCTCAGATCAGTCCCTCAATTTCCATATGTGAGAGGCCATGACAATTTAATCGCATCAAAAGGAATAGGACAGTATTGCAGTGCCAATCAGCACAGCCCAGTGTCTTCCCCGTAACTGCCATTCACTTTATTACTTTATTTTCAGCACTATATCCTTAAAAAAATAAAAAAATAAAACTGTTTTTATCTGTTTCTGTCCTTTAAACTGTATCTTCAAAACAAACTGCTAGAGGCTGATAATTAAGACCTAGTCTACTTGACTATAGCTCAGTGGGTGTCTGTCCAGAGGGTGGGATTTTTTTTAAGGTCAGAGATATCAGAAATAGACACCACTCATCTGTCTTCAGGGCATCGTGGTGCTTTTGCTTTTATTACACCCTGGAAAACTTGGCAGAGGATCTGTTCGACAAGGATTTAATACTCACACCTTGTACAATAAACAGTGACTAATAACGAACACAGCTCACATCTTCATATCAGTCACTGTCATTTCCTCACATGGGAGCAGCTGCTGACAGGGAAGCACAGTTAAAAAGAGAAAAACTGGTTTGAGTTACACAAAATGTCAGAGTGTAACCAGTGTGCAAGTGAAAATGACTCTCACAAGCTACATTCAGAAGTTAGGAGAAGGTGATGCACAGCCCATTTTATCTTTGAACAGGACATCAAATATCCAAGGTAGTATGATTCTTTCTGTCTGACATATCTAATCTCTCTTTACGCTCGTACTGTCTCATTGCTGTGCCTTTCGAACACGCAGACCTCCAAAGACCAGCCACCCAAACCCATCTGTCTCTGCGGCTCAAACCCAATGATATTCATGAAATTATTGTTTTGCTGAATTGGTCCCCTAAAGAAGAGGCCCGACTGATTCTCCATTTAGTAAATTCCGTGTGGCTCGAAGGTACCCTGCCAGTTTTGGAACGGAAGTAAATTATTCCTCTCAAGTATCGAGCATTTGCTCTAATAAAAATACCATCTGGGTACTTGAAGTGAATTGGTTTAAGGCCGTGCTGAATTATTAAACAAATCTCACAAAATGGGTCCCTGTTCTCTTTTCATAGGAGAGGAAAAAGTTAGAAACACCTCCTTTAGATTATAAGATGACAAGACTCTTAGTTTGTCATGTCATGAATTACTGTTTCCACTAGTGTGATGGTTTGGGAAGAATTATCTGCTTCTCACAAGCATATCCTAATTTCTTCGATTTTCTCCTGTTGCCCCCCCCCCCCCCCTTTTTTTTTTTGGGGGGGGGGGGGGGGGGGCACAACAAGCTGAATGTAATAAGATACAATACTTTTATTCATAAATTCAGTTTTGGGAAGTGCATATTTCCAACAGTTTGTACCGCATTTATCACCAAGGCACAAAATTTGCAAGGGCTCATTGGGAATTTAATGATCCTGCCTGGATAAATTAGAGCCAACCAGTACATGACTTCTTAGGTCTGATACCAATATAATAATTAGGAAAGAACTTAACTTACTGAAGATTAATTTTCATGATACACTTGTAGCTCAGCTTTAGCTCCATTTGTGCCAGCACGCACACACTAACCCCACAGAGGTTTGAGAGGCTTGCATATTGTGGCCCTCACTATCGGCAAAGCTCTGATCCTCCTGAGCAAAATAACACGTGGCTCTAAGTAACATGTGTTTATCATTTATGGGAGTCTATTTGATACAAAGAGGTTTTTAATAATTCTCTAGGTTTTTCATCATTTGATACTTTTGTGAACCATTTGTACTCAAAGGTTTAGCCAGTTTAGTCAAACAGTTTATAGACAACTAAAAACTTGTGTAAATGTTGTCTCTCTAAATCATCCCTGGACCAAACTCAACCTGGACCGGGAGGAGGTACGGAGGGTCACAATTTCAGTTTATATGTGCGGACCAATAGCAGCAAGGACAACAAAAGGAGAGTGAAGACAGAATTTGAGATTTTCCAGAGAAACTAAGGTAACTCAAAATCACTCCAAAAGAGAGGACAGAAGCAACATGAACTTAAAACAAAAAATAAAGTAAAAATAAGGGGTGGGAATTCGATAGCCACATTAGCTAAAACAAAAACACAGAAATTAACCAAATTTTTAAAATCTAAACATACCGGGTAGAATGAACTAGAGGCTAAACATACACCCGAGTGAAGTGAACTAGGAAGCTAACAGACTGAGCGAAGACTAAACATACAGACAGCCGGAAAGAAATCAGAAACTACACATAAAGATAAATTAAACTAAGAGGGGTGAACATGAGGCAAACTAAGTTAACAAAGCAGGCTGAGAGTTGTGGAAACTAATGAGCAATTAATAAACTAAACCAGACCAAAACCAACTCACAATCCATTTCAGGTAAGTTCTGAAGAGGACCCTGCAGGGAGTGACTCTAACACAGGGTTAAAGTAGACAGGGGCACAGGTGAAAACAATCAGGGTCGGTAAATTGAGTAAAGTTAGCGACATAACTACAAACAGGAAGTAGGAACGAGGAACCACAAAACAAAAGTTTGACAACAGGAAGCAGGGCTGGGAAAAAAAAGGGTGAAAGGGGAGTGCGGGCTAGAGGGCAAAGACTGATGGAACGGGAGAAAAAGATAGAAGAGGAGAGCAAGAGTGCAAGTATAGGAACAGACAGCAGGTAGGGTGCGTGAGTGGGAAGACGGGTGCAAAGAGGGCCAAAAGGAGAAGGTGGGTCAGGTCTCTGACACCGAGACGCCAAGCTCAATTGGACAGCATAATTTAGAGCTCACTCTGGCTGAGTATTGTAGTATTGTTTGGGTGGAAAAAGAAAAAGAAAGAAAAAGGTGCCGTCATATTGTTTGAGCCTTTATTGTGTCAGTCCTCACATGTGGGCAGGACAGTCAAGTATGTGTCACATAATAACAGTTGTTACATTTTCTTATCTAATAACACTAATAATAATAGAAGGCCATTTTATAGGTGCCGCACTATTCGGTATGTAGAACATTTAATATAAGCCTGCAAGTTATTGTCAAGCCTGTCAAGTAGATGCAGTTGTTGAAACAGAAGCCCAAAGAATTGATATCACACTTGAACAGATAATTATTAGTTGTAACTGTACACAACATGTCATCATCATGAATGCACAGCGTGACAGTATCTGTATGTGTGAATTTGTCTTTGAACAGATGTATCCACGAGGTGTGAAAGTCACACAAAGTTCATCTCTATGGCGTTCACAGCAATGCCACTCATGATGCAAGTGTTGCAACGTTGTCAACTGTGCAGGGAAGTAGTACGGCCCGCATGTAAATGAGAAACTTTTTTTTCACTGCTGACAAAGGAGAAAACTTCACAGACATTTACAGAGTTGTGTGACAGCATAGTGAAAATCAGAAAGACCCTCCTAATTCATTGACTCTCTTATTAAGAACAGAGTATTCCAGCATTTTCCTTTTGAATGACAGGTAATTATTAAGTACTGAAAAGCCAACTTTGGTGCCTGTGACTACATATTGTTTGGTCTTTTACCAAAACATATATAGTGAGTAGCATGCTGTTACAATAATTTATGAGTGTTTTTTTCTCTTAGGATTTAGGTTGACAGTGTATGAATATCAAATTGATGCTCTCTGAATAACAGAAAAAGCTGCACAGATAGGATGGCTCCCTCAAAGTGTAACACAAATCCTCCACAAACTCCACAACACTGAGTTCTCTCAGCCTTCACGTACCAAAGGCTGAGAGAACTCAGTGTTTTGTTTTTACGTGCTCTTCTTGAGTGAATGAAATATTGATATGTGCACAACAGAAATGCCTGGAGACCACAGGAAGCAAATTATCTATCAGTAAAAGACCAAAGCAAACATTTACTCAACACCTTGAAAGAAGCAAATGATGTAAAATTAATATAAAAGCAATTTCACTCATGATCTGTTTTTTTAATTTAGCTAAGGTAATATTTCTGTGCCCCGTTCCAATGAGCTTCATACATACTTTCCTGCCTCCACAGGGACTGGACAGCAGAATTCTAATAGCACAGAGAAATCAATATGCAATGGTTCCATTTTATCAGAGTCTATAGGGCTGTGGTTCCAAAAGTAATGACACAAAGGCATGGGCTGATCTCTATATTTAACGCCCAGGGGGGAAGTCCCTGCAGCTGTCTGTATCCCTAACCTTTTGACCGCTGTTTCAGTATAGTATGACTGCCTGAGAGGTGCACAGAGAGTGGCTCGACTGTGATGGATGAGGGTAGATGTCATTTGATTTTCATTTGAACTGGAACATCAGAATCTACTCTGCCTAATTAACCTTTCTGTCTGTTTCCACTTGGCTGACTTCCACTGCCATGTGAAGGGATAAAAAAAACTCTGTGCCTGATGCACATTGAACATATTTCAGACAAGATATACTGTACATTACATGTAGACATTTGTCACATAAATATATTTGTTAAGAAGACACTATACTGCTTGGCACAAACTCTGTTACCCAAAACTTAATTTATAATTTTTTTTTCCTGTTATAATTTTGTTGAGAAATAAATTTTGTGGCCATTATATTTCCTGTGAAGGTGTTTTTTCTAGTGTGAAAGGCACCTTTTATATGGTTGTAAGAAAGTGGGGAATAAGAATGTTGGGCACATAAAGCCCAAGTCTTTGACTCCAGAGGCCAAAGTTTGTGGTGAAGGCAAAAAAAACAAAAAAAACAAAAACAAAAAACACTGGAGTTCAGCTAAATTTGATAAACATGCTTTGTTTCGTCCTTCAAATCACCTACAACTCTTCCTAACCATATGCAAGTGCTATGAGTGCCTAAATATATCATGTATTGAATAATGCATTGCTTGCAACAAGTGGATATTGCAGTGCAAGAGTGGATATTGTCAAGAATACAAAATGTTGTCAGTGAATGTTCTGCTTATTCGTTCAGTGTCAACAACTCCTGATTTGACTATGTTAAAAGCCTAGAACAATTTCTCATTCAGCTTAAATCTCCGACTGCTCCTATTTTATGAACTTTTTCAAAGAGTTACAGCAGTTTTGATTATTTCTTATGGAGACTTATTTCTTTATCACAATTCTCTTCTCTATTTTCTTCAAAAATTCTGCATTGCCCTCAGTGGTAGCATTCACTCATAGTGAGACAAAGTAATTAGCTGGCACTGGGCTCTGGTGAAGCTGTAGCTGTGCAGGTGTGCTGTGTTGAGCATGAATGCTATGCTACGCTCTGAAAGGACAGCTGTTTCTGATGTGTGAAATAGGTGGAGTTTCCCTTTAAAGCTACAACGTGGAACTCAAGCCGGCACTAGCAGGTGACATGGGTTAATTCATTTCTGCTTCACCCAGGTTTCCCAGTGCCTGCTGCACTACATTCTTCCCGGCTCTGTGCAGTCCTTCAGGTATTACTTTTTATCACATTTACTAATCAAGCAGAAATAATTGAAATTCTCTGATTGGTTGGAAGGGTGAGTCGCACCACTTAACAATAAGTTAAGTAAGTAGAGAATACTGCAGTACACAGCAAACGGTAGCTTTGAATTGAAAGCTAGGGAGAGATAATAGTATATAAGGATAAATTGTATGTTGTTGGGTTTTTGTGTGTGTGTGTGTGTGTGTGTGTGTGTATTAATATTTCAGTGTCTAACAAATATTCTTGGAAAGCTGATGCACTCTCTAGGGGCACAATAATTACTCTAATTACACACTGTATTGTTGCATTAAGCAAATTCATACTTGCTTAAACAAAAAAAAAATGCAAACACAGCTTTTACATGACTGCAGTGTGTGTTATTGCATGGAGGGGGGGACTTAATTAATAAAAGAAGCAATCTTGAGGGAAGTTCTATTCAATAATGGCTCCCTCACAACTTCTGTGTCTGAAAAAAAAATGCAATAACACATAAAACTGTTGTGTGAATAATTCAGAAGCAGAATGCATAAATAGTGGATTAGGCTTGATTTAATTATGTCTGTGTGAAAGCAGAGCCTGGCATTAAACAAACAAACACAGGCAACCGGAATGAAGCAGTTCAGCACCCAAGTGGCAAGGCCCTGCAAAAGAGCCAACAGCAGGTTTCTGTAGAGATCAAACACAACAAGCTGCATTTAACTAGGGCCAGACAGAAAGACAGGTAGATTTAGTTCATTCCCTTCATTGTTGTGGAGAGAATTGGATGTGATTCTCTCACAGGAGTGTATCCAACATCATTTTCATGGGCAGATCACTGCATTGTATACTTCATAACAATGTCCTCTGTGTTCCCATTTGCACACATCAGGTGATATTTATTTCACTTTGATAGAAAACCGGTTTACTATGTAATGGTTGGCTTATGATGGAGTGCGGTTTCCCTGAAAACTTCCATTATATCAACTCCATGCCTGCCATAGGAGTAGCATGTGTGCATGTTTGCTGCATACTGTTCCAACACTGTTTATATGACACAGAGAGCAGTCAGCACATTGGCCTTTATTGATTTGCTGTAAGCAGATATTGGAAAAGCCTAGCGAATAAGTGCATTACCATAGAAATAAGTCTGCATGTGGGAATATGGTCACAACATTAACATCTTCATGAGCGTTCATGATTTTCAGACTAAAATTGATCAGATCACATCATTCAGAGCTACTATTGCGACCCCGATAAGACTGTAGTTCATTTGTAAGTGGCAGGGGCCTGAATGAGAGCAGATGTGGCCAACCTGAGAGGGATATGGGGAAAAATGTGAGCTGATTGCAGAGTTATTCTCTGGGCAATAGAAACCAATATGAGGAGCCAACAGTAAGCTCCGTCTACATGGGCTGAATGGCTGATTGAGTTCAGGTGGAAGAATGGGACTTGGCAGTGAGGAAGGGAACACCTCTTTCATCCACAGCCATCTACTTTCATTACAACATACATTTGAAACCTGCAGCACATAATCACAACTGAAACCTGATCAGAGGGGAAAGAATTGCTACTATTCACAAGTGGCATTATTCAAAACTTCCACCCATGTCCACGTTTTGCACACAATTCATCCAAAGATGTAAAAGTTTGACTATTTGATTTATGCTAATGTAAATTTTATTGTTGTCCTTGCGATCCAATTTTTCATTTTACATAGTGGAAGCGGTGCTGCCATCTTTCTGGAAACCATGTACTATTTGCAAATGTTGAAATTAATGGATTCCTTATGTCAGGAGCTGTCAGCTGCATAGCATTCTGCAGCATCTCCTATTGGCAAGGTAGTTAAAACTGTGTATGGGTGTCATACATCTTACCATATTTGAATTTGCACTGCCCTCTGTGTCTCCTTGCAGGTAGAGATATGAAATATTGACTGTTCTCATCTGGGCCTGCAGCCCCCACCCTGCATTAAAGCACCACCCCCATTTACTCCGCTTTCGAAATGCTGGCGCAGCAAAGTGGAGAGAGGAGAAAGTGAAGGACCAAGAATCATCTCTCTCTCTCTCTCTCCATGTACTGTAAATATATCACTAAGACCTACTGTAAATGAAAGAATAATAAAATGCTTATTGAAAAAGAAAGCAGACACCAAATAAGGAAGTTAAAAAGCAGTTTAGAGAAAGGAGGAAAGAAAACTCTCTCCAGCAATTTGAAAGTGAAGAGTTCTGGTGTTGAGGGTGTGACAAGACAGCTGATTGTGCAGTAAGTAGTAATTATACACCCCAGTCTGCGGTCTACTGCTGAGTGACAAATAGTCTTCTTGCTATACACTTGCCTATCTTACCATCTCTAAAGCACAGGAGGGAAGCACCAGCGGTGAGGCTGCGGCTATTCGGAAAAAAAGAAAAAAGAAAAACATGCTTAGTCTGTCATTAAGATGTTCTCAGTACAGTAAATTTAGTGGCAGGGACAAAGGCAGTTGTTTGCAGTGGAGCCAATTATCTGTGCCCAGGCTTTGTTTCCCACTGAAAATGAAAGGGGACGAAGGTATGGAAGAGTTCCTGTGGCATGCCCAGTGATGATGATAATAGGATATTATGCATGAAGAAGTAGCTTGGTACACAAATAGATGAACTTAGACAGAGCAGACCAGAGAAGTGAGTATAGATTATATATCTTTCAGGAAAAGTAACAGTATAGACCAATCTGCCACAATAATGAGGACACGTGGTTTAAACCATCATCAGAATTTTCCCACGGTAACCCCTGTTCACCACAGTGTTAAAATCCACCATGTAGTGTAACGTAGTGGCGGATCGGCGTACGTGCTTAGAAACTATTTACAGGTGGCTCTCTCACCCTGTTAGTGGCAGCTGCATATATGTAAGACTTTTTTTTAAGGGAACGAAGACTTCAAATAAAACCATGCACCCTTAGTCACAATAAAACATATTTTCAAGGCAATGCAGACCCACACGACTGTTTTCAGTCAGCCTGGCTGGCTGTAAACTGAAGTGAAGCACACAGACCGAGAGCAATTCACACTCACATTTACACCTACGGACAATTTAGAGTCACAAATGAACCTAACATACATGTCTCTGGACTGTGGCAAGAAGCCAGAGTAGCAAGAGATCATGCAAACTCCTCACAGAAAAGCGCCATTCAACCCAGTATTGGAATTGGGGAACTTCTAGCTGTGAGGCAGCAGCACTAACTACTCCATGACCATACTGCCACAATTACACTAACACACTGAAATGACTTTGGACCCAACCTACATACCGTAGATTAGCGCTCTGTAAAACAGACTTACTTCACATCACTTAAACGACATGCTAATATGTGTTCACAGCTTTGTTAAAGTGGTACTATCACTGTAAGACAAGTTATATTTTTACAAAGTATAGCAAACATTCAAAAGATTGTTGAAATTTCAAATAAGAGGTAACATCCCTAATCTGTACATTTCAACACAGTCCTATCATTAACTGTCCTGTCCAATCAAGCATATTAGGTGTAAAAACCCTGTGTGCTTATGTAATTACTGTGCGGAGCCTTGTAAAACAATAAAAACTAAACAAATCACTCAAATTTACAAAATCCTGATGCTCTCCAGCTTTTACCAAAGCTTTCAGTTGTATAAAGGAAATGCTAATGTTGGGCCTGGTGCTTGGGAATTTACTCTACTCATCATTGGTTAGAACTCCTCATTGTTCTGTTTTTTTTTTTTCTATTAAAGAAAAAACGTATATAGATTCTTAGCCTGTGCATTCTGTTATTACTCCCAACCCCTCAATTATTCCCTGCACTCTCCTTTTCAGTACTACAGTATAACATGTTCAGATCCTACCTGCTCGCCAACTGTCACTCTCTCCTGGTTAGTCCTAACAGCCCCACAAAGGTTTTTCAGGCTTTTCAGGCTTTCTGTCTTCCAGCATGACATTCTTTGATGAAATCTATTGTCTCAGCCTTTTGACAGGTGTCCCAGAGGTGGTGCTCAGTAGCAACTGGGCTTACTTGAAGTTCTTGAAGATGTTTCACCTCTCATCGGTTCTGATAAATATGACCTGGATGACTAAGAATCTTCACCTCTTGACAGACTCTGCCTGGTCCATTTTTGCATTAAAGGTGTCAGGAGAGTCTATCCACTTGTTTCTCATATAACCATGTGACCATGATTCCTCCTCCGCCCTTTGTAATACTTGACCTTACTAGACACTTTTATGGCTGACTACAGCAGACACGGTTTGAAACATGTTAGCCTAGCAACATTACGGCTGCAAATGGCCCTTAATACAACACTCTCTGAAAGTAATGAGCTGTGTCTGAAATCCCTCTACACCTAACATATAGTACTACAGTATATACTGTATTTACTGACTGCCATTTTATTTAAGTGCCCACATCCTGTGTGTGAAATATATGCACCATGTAATGCAAAATGTCCTGCAATGGAATTAAAAATATGGTTCACAAGCTTTTGCAAACTATGCCACAATGTTACATGTTCCAAGAGACATTACAGTTACCGCAGCACCTGTCATTGATGATACAACAGATGATGTTTAATGATGTCCATAACTGCTGTCCACTGCAGATTAAATTATAGCACATATACTGGATAAGCAACACTGTCTCCTAAAAGTTATAACATTCTTATGTAAGTGAACTGTGCCAGTCTTACAGACAAACAGCATACTGTGCTGCAAGGCTGGACCACATTTGTTGTGTGCAAAGTTTATTTTTTAACTAGATTTAACTAGCCATTTATGGTCATTTTAAAAATATCCTCATATTGTTAACAAAAACTCAAAACGGTTTTCAGTATGATCCCTACAAAACATATTTGCATTTGCAGTTTAGTTCTAGGAAATATAAATTTAGGAGACAGGGTTGGAATTAGTAAACAAGAGAGCTCACTGTGTAACATAAGTGCTTGTAATAGGCTTTTTTTTTTTTTTTTTTACAGCAGATGCTTGAGTGGTTAATAATACTAATGATGGTTAAGTGTGAGCCATTCCAGTGAAGCAGCACATACAATACCAGGGAACAGAAACCAGCTTGCCTGAATAAAACACAGGCAATATTAATAATTACACCTGTGACTTTTCTGCTAAATGTGAAAAAGCTCTATTCAAAAACAAGAACATCTGTTGTTTTAATACATCAATTTTTAGTCTTAGTACAATAGCTGAGATGCACTTTTTTCAGAGTCAAGCCAAGAATTCAATTCCGACCAATAAAATATTTTGTCTTCTATTGTGTGTGATGTTTTTATTAAGACCTGTGTCTGTAATCATATCCTCATGTTCACTGTCTAAGTTACTGTGTACAGCCCACATTCTGCTCATTAGTATGTGAAGTTGCAGGTGCAGCAGTAGGCAGGGCTGCCCTGGTTCAGAAAGACTGGTTCATGTGCTGGCACAACAATGTGGATGCAATAAGGAACTGGGAGTGTTTCCCTGCTCAGTGCAGCCAACGCTGGCTATCTTCATATCCAGGCTGGTTTGACCCACTGTCAGGTGTTTATAGAGACATCACTTCATTAGTGGTGGATGATGCCGGACACACATAAGGGTCCACCATCTGCTCCCTGAGCTTCGCCAAGGTTAAATATTCTCTTGGCGAGATGGAGAGGAAGCCGGCAGTTCTATGTGTGAGCCACAGTGGAAGAAAAAGGTTGAGTTAGAGAGAAGTTATGGAGGGAAAAAAAGGGCAATCACTTTTAGGCCCTTTAATTGACTGGGGGTTACTGAATAGTATAGAGCGCTCGGCAGAAGAAGTAACCACTCACTGAAGGAGAAGGAGGAAAAACAAATTGGTTTTGTTTTTTATACAAGAAAGTGTAAAAAGTGCATAGTTGATAGTTGAAATGTTTTCATAAATGACTATGCAGGCACGTTAAGCTATTAACGAGATGGCTGTTATTTAGTTTTATATTACATTTTTTTAAAGGTTGTTACAAAGCCAAGTACTGTAACTGGAATGCATTAAAAAGATAACCTTAATTTATGTGTCAAGGCATTAATGTTGTTTAATGGATCGGGATGTCGTGACATCTACCTTGATCTAAAAAGCTGTTCAGGCTCCTTTCATGCCGACGTTTTGGAATAAACAAAGCATTAGGGCCAACAGGTACAACCCTGCTGGAAGTCAGTAATTGCTGCGGAGATTCTCTGCACGTCAAAGGCTCACCCGAGACACTGGGGGCACCTCAGAGATGAAGGGACTGGCTAATTCGGCTAATTACCCTGGCAGACACTGATGAGCTCTTCCATTAGCAGGGTCACCCTTCTTTTCCCTAGAGTCTCTGTGTAATGTAGGAATTATAAATAACTCTAAAATCACATTCAGTCTTTCTTCACTTTGGCATTTCTTGTTTTGGACAATGCAGTGAAATAATGCTGAGAGTGGAACAGTGTTGGAGGAGGATGACGAATATTTTAGGTGGTATTATTTTATTGCATGACATTTTTGAGATATGTACACATTATGAATAAGGGCTTTCAAAACAGATACATCTAAAGTGGTTTGCGGGAGAAAAAGACATCTTTCTTTCTCTGAGGAGCCAACTGCACCACCACATCCATCTTGTTCACTGCCTTGTGAATGTTCCTGCTAACAGCACACCTTTGTGCAGACTAAGCCGTCAGGATACTTTCATCTTGCTCTGAATGGACAGGATCACATATTCAAGGCCATTATGCTTTACGGGTGAGGAAGATCACACATCAAATTAAGGCTGATTTAGGACCATTTAACTGTCTCTCTTTTTTTTTTTTTGGTCTTGAGCTGAAACAATTTCCTGGGACCTCTGCTGTGAAGCATTATAATGTCTGAATTTCAACTGTCATCTTAGCCCTCATTAGGAAGATTTCCATGGCAACGATCTAATCGTGCTCACCTAAATGTGTGTGTGTGTGTGTGTGTGTGTGTGTTTGTAGACAGACAGTGCGTATGTGTATGCTTACGTACTTGCAAGAACAAGGAAAAGCATGCAGAGGTAATCTGCTGATCTCCTGACCAATCTCAGTTTACACGAAAACCAATTACATTTCAGGCCGAAAGAAGTGTCTCGTTCCAGAGCAAAATGAAAAACAAAAAAACAAGAGCAACGCATCTCAGTGAAAAGACCGAACTGAAAGGATGAGTGCTGAGATGCAGCGCAGTGGATCATCTGAAGGTCTGTATGCTTTGATAAAACTAATAGATTCCTTTTAGACAAACCATAGCTTTTGCATATGAAAACTGTCTCCTGCTGGGAAAGGTCTTGGTTTGAAAATGGAAGCCTCTGACTTATATTCATCTCATTCATTAAGATTTTGGGTTATATAAACACTCTTTTTATGTCTGTTATGTTTGAGGGCTATGAAGAAAAATCTTCTTAAAACATTGGTACCTTGACTTTCTCAGGACCCATGAGACTGCACTCTGTTTGTTTCAACTCATCACAGATTCTTTAAAACACCTTGTTAACAAGGGACATTAGTTAGACACAGCTTTTATTTTAACACCTTGAGAGATTCTCTTCAACACTTTGTTAGTTAATGCGTCAATCTTTGGCTGCAGCACACATACATTAAAACAACACCAAACAGCTGGAAGAAAAAGCATTTCAACAGACTTTCTCCTTAAAAAAAGAAACAGAGGCCACCAAGTTTGGCATGCTGTTCCCTCAGCAGGTGGAGTTGGCTGAGGTTTAGAGCAGGGGACTTCAGGTCAGGGGAGCAGAAAGGAAGAAATGAGTGAAGACAGGCACTGCTCTTTGTGGTGAGCCCGTGACACTGGATGGCCACCTGTCAGGCCCAGTTTGCTACCTGTCAGGCAGCAGACTGGGTTGGGACAGGCAGGGGCTCCAACTTGGAGACGAGAGACAGATGAACCGGTGTGTTCAGATCTGTGTCAGGTCAGGAGAAAGCTAGTATTGTGTCTTCAAAGGACACGTGACTTTTACACAAAGCATAGCAGCTGGTGTTGGTGACAGGTGAGAAGAAGAGTATGCAAAATGAAGCTTACAATATTTTGCTGCAATTACAATAGAGTGGTTTTGTTCCCCAGAATGACAAAGTGGCCAGTGAATACATGAATGAGCCAGTGTGTGGTCTCTATCAGGAGATAGATTTCTGTAAGGGCTGGTGCACAGCAAGCTGACTGTCAGCCAGCATCAGGTGTTGGGGAGCATCGGTGGGTCGTGCACTGTTGGACCCCCGTCTGCAGCTTTTCAGCCAATTCAACATCTTGAGTCAACATGGATCAAGGTTTGCCCATCGGTGAAAAGAGGCCACAGTGTTAACAATGCCAATGCAACCTGTGCTGCTATTGGAAATGCTTATCAGACACGTCCTTGAGTAGAAGTATTTAGTCATAAATACTTCTTCTCATACAAGCGCAAAACATACAGCGCTCCAGGTTTGTTGGCTCATGTCTTCGGGATGTTTTTTAGTGCCCAAAAGAGGCCTAGGTGACATGATGCAACGGTTGGTCTTAATCAGTGATATTTCTTTGCTATTGAATTGATCTGTCACAGCCCTCATTGTTCCTAATGTGCTGAATACTTACAGATTTTACCTTTTTAGATGCAATGATTTTAATTTAAGTTTGATGTTGATTACTTTATGCAAGTTATCTAAATATCTCCTTCATTACTGCAAGATTTTACTTTGAAATCCTATTACCACTGGTAATATTTGTAGACTCGGATGAAGTCCTACAACACGGTAGAGAGAAAGCCAGCACCACTTTTTTAAAGCTTGCTCATTGTTCTCTGTCTCTGTGTTGAGATGAAGGATCTGTCTGTTCAATGTGACTCAATAGATGATCTGCAAATGCATCCATCTTTCTTTATCAAGTATTCTATTGGTGGCTGAGAGTGACATCAACTGGAGTTAAATGCACAGAAACCCATCTCAAAGGCTGTGACGCTTATGTTTGTGTCTGAATCATGTCTAACTGCTACAGCGTCTTGCTGCTCTGGTGGTGGAGCCTTGCTGTTGTGGAAAGCTCTGAAGGAATACAAAGCAAAAGATGTCAGATGTTTCAGCAACATTCCTGTGTGAAGTGCAGTTGTTCTCTCTGTGCTGTGTTGGGTCCTGGGACGGAGCTTTTTCCATAGCCCTGTAAATGTGTAAAAAATGTCTCCTGATATATTATTTGCAAGAAAGGAAAACAGTTTAGATGGACTGAAAAAAAGTCTTGCCATGCTCCAGAGTAAGCTGCAGCAGCTGGGACTCTAGTCCTCCTTATGGTCCGTGGTAGATGTATTCACTCCCCCTCATGAATCCCATTCCCATCTGGTCGACAGGGAAGAGATGGTGTGAAAATCTGACATGTTGTATTCTGTTTGAAGATTGCATTCACCCTGAAGTCGTCCTAGAATCAGTCTCCTCCACGTAGAGAAGGGGGGCGGGGAGAGGGCACACACACGTGGAGAAAAGAACAAACTCGTTACACTTCAGTGGGCACGTGTACACACACTCCTGACACACTTGTGCCATGGATGAAAGCTGATATCAGGCCCCGTTTGCAGCAAAGTGAGGTAGGGGGCATACAGGTACTGCTGGAGTCCTTTAACACCATGGACCTGACAACACCACAGACTGAGAAGGTAGACAGTTTCTCCCTACACACGTTTCAGCTCTTTTCCTGTCCACCTTGCACACTATTCACACACACACATACACACACGCGCGCGGATAGCATCCCTGACCTCTGTGGTGTGAAATAGAGGGCTGGGGAAAGAGGCGCTGGTGCTAAGTAAAGCGAGAGAGCTGTCAGAAGAATGCATCCAACACACACTTGACAGGATGGAAGTTTAGATGCCAGCCCTCATCATGCAGGCAGAGCACAGGGGCTGAACGTCTCATTCAAGCGATTCAGCAAGCAGAGAACAAATCAGGGCATATTTGCCATACAGTATGTCCGCCATATGAACTCATACTCCTGAAAACATGAAAATCTCATCAATGTTGGTAGTAGAATATTTTAAAGTCCACGATTGTCCCGTTTCCGTATTTCAGTTTTAATGGGCAAGGAGAAAAATATTGTTTGGGAAGACTACATGAAGTTATCTCCTAATAAATACTTGGCTGTGGGGTTTGTTTGTGCATGAATGTTAAAGACATGCTTTATTGAAATAATATATTTTGTTATGATTAATGGTATCCAATCAGGTTGTTGCACAGTAGCCTCTCACTACCCAGGGGTGTGTATGGAAATCATTTTCATATCTTGAAATTGATACCCACTCGCTTCTTCGTCTCTCTTTCTCTGTACATCTGACCTAATCAAGTATACAAGATGAATATGGGCTGGTCATGTGATTAGGTCTTGATCATGTTTACGCTGTCTCTTTCTGCTGCGAAAAAGATTGCTAATCGGCAGTGAGTTATGGCAATAATAACCAAGCTTCCTTATAATAAGGTAATCAATTCCATCTGCTGTCAATTGCCTCAGATTAATGCTCCATCTTTGTTCCCCACAGGGGGCCCATAATTGAAGGTTTCTGCGACTATTGACTTATGTTGAGTAAACATCTGTTCTTTAATATTCTTTGTTGAGTGCATCCATTATTTATAATTGTGCCCTATTAACAGAGTACACATTCAGAATATATCTGGATTCAGTTTGGTGTCTGATGAACGAGATGCTAGAGTTTCCTTCCGCATCAATCGCAATTATGTTTTATTTTTGACTGCACTTCTTCCCACCAGCGCTTGCTAATATTCTTCTTTTCAGAATCCAGTATATAACCACTGAGGCAAGTGAACACTTCCAGCACAGGATTACATTTTATTACCAAAACAATCACACTAACCACCTTCGACATTTGGACAACAGATGCCCACTGTGAAGCCCAAAGGAAACACTGGGTGTTGGATTTCCATTGAACACCCACATGCTTGGCCTTTTCTCTCAATGGAAAAGCTGAAACACTGACCCCTTCAGAGACCCTCTGTGGTTCTGTGGGTAAGTCTTGCACAAAATTTGTAAAAGAGAGAAAGAGAGAGAGATTAGAGCTCCTTGTTTTCCTTCAGAGTAATCCATCTCTCTCTGAGGAGTAGAAATCAGAGGATGGGGTCAAGCAAGGATATTGAACAGGGCTTCAGACAAGTCTGAATTTCAGGATATCTATGCTGACATGAAACCACCAAATTAAATTCAGTGCAACTGAATCCCCCTTTTCTCTACTCTAAAACGCCCTCTCTTTCAAGCAAGAAGCAAGGGAAAAAAATCAATAGTGTGTATATTGATATTAATGTTCAGCATTATGCATCTAAATGAAATCATAGCAGCAGAGAGAACCATAAGGCCTTTATTAACAACATGTGTTGAAATCAAATTACCATCTCCTCCTGTCCCTTAGGTGCCTTTCCTCCAGGTAAGCCAAACTGCTGCTGAATTGCATTGTTTACCTCGCTCAACTGGTCTTTTCTGGAAATAGCAAATGCTCCACTGAACCTGAAGTGGGAGTTAGCAGATGGAAAAGCCAAATCCTGCTCATTGTTTTGTTCATTCATATCCTACTGGCTGCCTGTTTAAAATAACAATCCCACAATGCAATTCTGCAAGCAGTGCGCACAAGTTCAGCATGGGGTCAGCTGAATGAAGCAAGGCGGTAAACAGTGCTCAGCAGGGTGTTTCTACACTTTCTAAATACACATAAACACATTCCATCTAGATGACACTTTGTGCCTCCGATTTTTATTATTCCCAAGCATTTTCAAACATAACGTGCACTCCATATTTAGTCACTTAGTGATTAGTGTACTTCAGCAAGAAACACTTTCTCGTTTGCATATTTTTTGTTCAACAAATATCACAATATAAAAGTTTTTACAGCACTTACGCAGCAAATGGGTGTCACTGAGATGACAAAACACGCATTGCAAATGTAGCTTTTAGATTACTGCAGCACCTCTCCATGAAACACTGCTAATGCACAAGCTGCCAGTTATGCTAAAAGCCTGACGGGAGCTAAGAAGGTGTATTTTGCTAAAAGGGGATGAAAGCGATGAAAATTTCACCAAATAGTAATGTGCAAAACTAAAACATGATTTGCAACTTGGAAGCATGTAGATGCTTTAACACACTGTATCAATAATTCAGAAAACCAACTTGCCTGTTTACGTTCAAAAAGTCAGTGCATTTAGTGCAACAGAATTCAGTGTCTACTTACATTAAATTGTTCACTTAGTGTGCTTTCTGAAAATAACTTATTTTGAGATTTAAGGAGGTATGTTTAGGATCATAATGGCTATACTGGCAGCTATCACAGCCTATCAACTCCACTAAGTAAGAAGTATAGTAAACCCAAAGGCAAGCTACTAACATTGTTTCCAAAAGCCACAGCTGATGTCCCAGGTGTTCTGCCATCCACCATTGGACAGATAACATGTTTATTTGTACTGTAACAGGGGAAACAGGATATCCTCATAATGGAGATTGGCTTCAGATTGCAATACGCCAAAGGCAATAGACTCTGGTTTGGACTAGGCTGACATACAACCTAAAATAATTCTGACCTAAAGCAAAATTTCATTGGAACTTCTCCCACATTAGGATGACCTGGTGTAATATTCACAAATAAACAAAAATCATCGATAGTTAAATGTGCTGCTACAAAGAAAGGTTGACTGAAAACTGCATGTGAAAGCATGAGATGAATACATATTCAAATCTACTGTGTAATTTGCAGGTGGTTATGCTGAATGATTTAAAAAAACAACACAATAACAACAAACACGCCCATTTTCAACAATGTTTTGCTGATTAACAAAAAAGGATTAACAAAACTTCACCAGCTGAATTTCTCATATCAAACAACCAGAGTAATATTAAAACCAAGGGACCAGCGTTATTGTCATTGCCAGGATGAAGGTCTGTGATACTGCAGAATTTTGGAAAATCAACCTTCAAGACTTGTTTGGAGTACTTGTTCATCTAGGTTTCCTTTTCCGAAACAACGTGCATATATACAGGCAGGGGAAGAAAACACACTTTCTAAGATTGGGATGAGTATACGGTATAATGGAATAGTTAGACATCAGATTCTTTACAGCATCTAACACACTGATCAACCTCAAAGCCTTTGGGCTGTGGCTTTCTATCACACAATGCTGGTAATTATAACTATATATTATAATAATTATAACTGTTTATGTCAGTAGGAGATTGGCAAAACACTGAACAGATGAGAGTCCAGTAACAGGGAGGTGGAAGATAAAATGAAGCCTGCACTTACAGTATTTAGCACTTTTCTGCCTTACTGGTACTCAGAGTCCTTGCTGCTTGTTATTCACACATTCACACATCAATGACAGCAGCAAGGTATTTACATGACCCATCAGAGGCAACTTGGGGTTCAGTGTCCTGGGCGAAGACACTTGTTGACAGGGGAAGATGAGGACTGAACCACCGACCTCATGATTGGTGACAGACAATGCGGTAACTCCTGAGCCACAGCTGCCCAGAAACGAAAAACAAGCCAAAAGCCAAGAAGGCTACATTTAGTGCTGCATGTTAAAGAATCTGTCAGAAAGTGGGACCCACTCCCACTTTCCAAATTCAATGGGTGCTAGTTGGCTAATAATGGAGTGGGGATCAGGTGAGTAAATGTGTGTCATGGAACCAGGTGACAGAAAGCAATTTTGACACACTTTATTTAAGACCAGTAAGTGTTATAAATGTACTTTTAAATTAACAAGGTCTTTTAATTAAAATGAAAAATAACCCTTTAAAGAGAAAAAACAGGAACTTTTTAAGATTAATGTCAGGATGAATCAATGAGCCCTCCATTTATGTGGTGGAGACCTTTTCACCCTTCCTCAGATTGCTAACAGATTACAAAGTGGGCTGTGCGTTTATCCATTAGGCCTCCTTCAGACCAGTGTTTGGTGCTTATGAAGCACGGTTTTCAATATTCATATCAAATCTGAATAAAAGCATGAACTTGTCAGACCTAGCTGCATTTAATTATTGAGCAGCCTTCCATCATTTCTTTCCTGGTGCCAGCTCTTGAGATGAAAGGTAAGAGAGTGGAAAGGCCAGGCCTGGTCAAGCGATTTAAAAGTGCTGAGATCTGCATCCCTTTGAAAATCAAATGCATTGCCTTTGTCATCAGGGGCTCCATCTTTGATAATTCTTTCTTTTTGTGACCAAGATGTCCAGCCTTCAGTTGTGTTATGTGCTCCATGTTAATGTTAATTGACTATAATTTCACATTTGTTCCAAATAGGCAAATACAAGACAGCCTCCTGCTGTGCTTTTACAAGAAAGATCAGAGTGAAGGAAGCAAATTTACTATATGCATTAAAGAAATAACTACTAAAAGTGAAGGGGTACTAAAGTGGCCATGGCTGTAATGATCTACGCTGCGCCTCCGAAAGCAATCTCCACCATCTCATTGGTACACAAATTATATATTTTTGAAATAAGTGATTGAAAAAAAATTACTTTTATTGCTAAAGAGCAATTACAATTGGCAATCACAAAGAAACCATTTATACAACCACTATAAACAAATGGCAAACCATTCTGTGGGCCATTATCCCCTCCATTCTTTTTTTCCATTAGCTGATTCAGTTTTTTACCCTTTAACTTGCAACATGTCTGTCATTAGACACAGTATAAGCACAAGGAACCAACAAATGTCCCAACCTCAAAGTCCATATACAGTAGGTTAATCTTCTTTTACAGCAGGTCAGTCTCCAAGGAACAGTCACATATAAAAATTTTATCAGAGGCTATTTGCTGCATAGAGCTGCCTGCCACATCTGGAATCAACACAAAAATGAGACAAGAGTATGCAAAAAACATTGATGTTAAGCTAACAGGGAGCAGAAAGTCAGGAGCTAATTTTAATATGGTAACGTGGCATTGTACAAGGACTGATAAATCATATTCACCACCATATGATCTGTCATTATGATAAAGCACATTAAGAAAAAACATTGGTTCATTTTCCTGACTCAAAATCTATCTTCTTTTATTCCAACCATCTTGAGAGAAGTTTATCTGGGACTTTGAATCCTTAAAACCAAAATGTTCTGCTGCCAAGGCATCATTTTAGGATAACTTGCAATATTGTTACAGACAAGAATTTAGCTCACCAAGGATCACTCAGGCTTTCCAGGAAGCCTGCTCCACAACCTAAAGGCTCGCCAACAATCCTAACAGGCCATCTGGGATCGGGGTGTAATGATTTTTTTAATGACAGCCGGAGCATGGGGATGAAGAGGCTAACGGGAACAAGAAGCAGCAGGACTTCCTGCCAGGACACTGGCAGTGGAGGTTCCATCAGGTGCCAGGCCTGACCCATAATAAAGAATGATACTGAAAAGTCACCTGTGGCCTTTCCCATGGTCTGCATGAGCAGTGAATTTTGTGCGTGTTTGTGAGGTACTATATTAGTAAGTGTAAATGTTGTCTATATAGGTGCATTTGGAGTGAGGAGTGATTAATTGGTGCCTAAGGTGAGGCACCAATTTTTCCTCAGGCTGGAAACATGTCAAAGCTTTGAGTCTTCACTACAACAGACAAGAAAGCAGCTAATATGAGCCATCATCCCAGACATGTGATGACTGACTGGCCCTCTATGCCAATGGGACTGGTCAGGCACTTGAGAGGATGGAGCACAGCATGGGCCTGGGTCCCCTCTGGTGGTATATATATAGATCCCCCCCATCAAAATCACAATTCCTTCTGAGCTTTGGCGGATCACTCCCCTAGGCACTCTATCATCTACACACAGACTTAAACACAAACCTCCTGTACTTCAGGAGCACTCACAAGCCCCAGTAATGTGCTTTTCACCTGTCAGATGCTTTGGAGAAGTTAATAATCAGGTTTAGAGGAATTTAAATGAAGTGTGCTTCAATGTGGTTTTTCCGAATCATCCTTTAGATTTTAATAGGAAAAGATTGACTAAAATCTTGCACTTTCAAAACGCACACATTTACATAGATGGGCCTTCAAGAACTTGAAATTGATAAGGCTGCAAGAATCAGTTAGCAAGTTTGACAAACTGTGAGTGTTTGTTGGTGGTGTTTAATATTTTCATTAAATGTGTGTCCTCAAAACTCAGTATCATATTGTCTTGTCATATTGCAGCTGTAAATATGCTGCATTCAATGTGTGCACATCACAATATTGTAACAGGTGTGTTGTTGAAGAAGACAAACCCAAAATTAAACTATATTAACTGCAGCCACAATCTTATGACATTATGTCTACATTATATATTTACATACTGAATTTTTCAGCTTTAATCAGGCTTACTCGACAAGATGTTTTTCTTTTTATTTAATTACTGTGAGATAGTATAAAAACATTGTTGCCGAGCTAAACAATAATGCAGCTAAAACATTTACACAACGGGGGGGTGTAGCATGTCACATTATGGCAAACTTTAATTCATCAAAATCCTAAAGTTACAATAACAATAATCTGTATTCTTACCTGAAAAATATAAAAATAAGGTTTGCAGGGACTGTTGTGCATGCTGCCAACATAACCACCACTCTGATTTTCTGAAGTATAAAGTAACTCTGCATTGTCTCCCAAAGGTATTGAAACCTTGTATAAAAATGTTCAGTTACAACGCTGGCTGCCAACAGTGATCTGAGCTCCCTCTTTTTCCTGGCGCAGCCTGCACTTGCTACAATAACTCTGGTGTTACAGCAGAAGCTGGGACAGCCGCGAGCCTTGGTGTACACCGCTCTTCTTCACCATTTGTTTTCCTGGCAGGGATACATTCAGCATACACCGTACTCCTGCCGAATGAAGAAAGAATCAATATGCTGTTGGCTACCACAAACAGCATTTAGCTCCAATTAGACTCAATTTCCAGGTGTCATGCTTGAGATTACGCTGTTTTGACAGAGTTGAGGAGGGAGAGCTTAATAAGCAGAAATGGTAAATAAAGGAGCGGGACAATGCAGGGTAAGGCCTCACAGGAAGCAGGCTGAGGATTTTAGTTGCAATTTGAGCTTGTTGAGATTTCCTCCTCTGGAGGAAAGCTGAAAGAAGCGACATGTTTTCTTTTCATTTAAGCTGAACCACAGTGTTTGAGGGGAATGGGTTGGGGGGTGTGAGAGTACTTCTCCTTTAAAGCAAACTATCCGCACTGACAACTGATGATTTTATGTCTACTGTGTACCCACCTCTCACATCTCACTCACTCTCCTCCCATCGCACCACTACACAGTTTCTATTACCTTTCCTCTCTTCAGGCACTTGGGCTTTTACTTGCTATTGTCTGCCACAAATGGCAATTTTTTTGCTGTTTTTCCTTGGGTGAACACTCCAATTCCCTGTATGGATGGAGACCATTACAGATCAGACAGTGCATTGGGGGAGTGTGTCATGCTGGATCGTCAGTCTGGCGAGTCACAGGTGGACACGTGACAAGTCATTAAGCCTCAGCTCTGTCCCCATGTAGGAGGGAGTGCCCTGGGTCAAATGGAGACAGTGACTGTAGAAGTGTAGCGGTGACAGACAGCGATCATAACAGGCCTAATGGGCAAACTAATGGTGCAATGGGCTCCAATTACAGGCCTTTCTGACAGCTGCTCACCACCACCCGGCTTCACCTGCACCGGGAGCACCCAGCAACCGATGGTGGTCAGTCGAGGACATTGTTAGCTCTCACAGAGTTTTCTCCCTCGACTTCCTGCAGGAAACAATGGTCCACTGCACACAATTAAAGCGCCTCACTATGCATGGAGGGGGGCCTGTGACAACGCACGACAGAGGAAAAATGCATCACGAGACTTTTTCTCTTCAGCTGTTTAATTTCGTTGATCCTGGGCAAATTCTTAAAGAGCAATACTAAATTTGGAGGTGCTTCATCACTTAGTTTATCACTAATGTCAATATGTCTGAGGAGAGCAGAGTTTGGAGCCATTTGCTGACAACAGCGATACATCTTTGGATATATTTTCCCAGAGTTCTCATGAAAATATTAATTGTGCTGCTGTGCTGGGCTCCATGGTTTCAATCCATCTGCACGGAGTGCATTAAATAAAGAGTAGGTTCTTCCTCAGAAACCCCGCCCGCTAATGTTCCCAAGCATTATGCACACACATTTGTCTTCGACGAGGGCAGCTCGTCCTGCTAGTGAATTAGTCTCCGATGCTTAAAGAATATTCATTCACTTACTGCCGGAGCAACCTGTCTGCTTCCTGCCCTCTAAATGGCTGAGGATCATTATCAGTGATGGAGAGGCTTTTTTTTCCCCTCTCTGTGTGTTGGCAAGAGCTTTGTTTACAGTATGTGTTCGACTAAATGACCTAGCTCAGCAGTTGCGTTGATAGATTAAAGCTTGTTACAATGGCTGAAGCATTTTGGGCCATCAGTGAGGCACATCCCTCTTTAGCACATTAATCACTTATTTTGGTGAGAGGCAGCACTGTTAAAGGAAAATTCGGGTTTGAAACAGCTTGAACGTTCTCTTTATAGTGTTGGTAAAAATACTCAGCTACTAAATAGAAGGCGGCACACTAGTCAGTTTTTCCAGAATATCTAAATCACTTTATTTAGAGATGACTCTAAAAGTGATCTTATGTTTATAATCATAACTCATTGAAATGCAAAGTATGTATCCATGAGGCCTAACACACTGAATGTATTTCCAAGTTGGACCATGCTGTGTTTAGCACCTTGTTTTGTTGGATTTTCTTTCTTCGGTGTCACTAAATGTGTTTTGGAGTTTCTTCAAGTCAGGGATTGGACACTCACCATTGCTGTGATCCACGCACTCACTGCCAGGCCTGTTTGTGTACTATGGATTCAGACCACTGCACCTTCCCCAGGGAATTCCCAAACCACTGTTTCTTATCCACATGTCAGTCAGTCAGTCATCATCGCAGCATCATGGATCTATTTCTACTGCCAACACCACATCCTCTCTACCCCATAATCCCCTGCCTTGCCTCCACACTCTGCTCTTCTCCACAATCACTCTAGTAAGTATTGATCCTTCCATACTCCAAATCCCACAAGTCATTGCTGAGTTGCTCACTCATGTATTATCTCTCAGAGACCAGAGCGCAGCACCATCTAGTGAGTCGGAGGTCCTACCACATCTCCATCCTGCTTTTGTCAACTATTTTCGTTTAATAAAACTTCTTATAACTGAGCTGTGGATCTGGCGCAATAATGGATCCAAACTTAAAAGCAATGCACTAACCTCATGTCAAACAGTTTGTGTTTTATTTATGTCGCAGTGCCAAGTTTTGACAAGCAACTCCATTAGCTAATTTTTACCGGTCTGTTAACACCACTACTCATGCTGCTAAATGTGTTATTTTTCTCTATGACCCAACAGAACTTCAGAGTCCAAAGTGAGAAGATCTCTTCACTCTTAGGTAACATTCTGGGGAAGGAAATTTGCACACAAACCATAACATATAGGCTTGCAACAACACATACTACTCATGGTGACTTTTAAATACACTGTATCAAATTCCATATAGAAAATCTTACTTTGTGATTCACAGTTATCTTACTTTTAAAAAAAGCAACATCTCAGTAGAATTTTTTTGTTGGGGGCCTAGTGGCTCAGTGGATTGAAATGCAGAAGGCTACGAGTTCAAATCCCAACCAGGTCTGGCCCCACCCAGTCACCAAAGGCCACCTTTGTGCCAGTCCCAAGTCCAGATAAAATAGGGGGTTTTTGCAGGAAGGCCATCCGGTGTAAAAGCTCACGCCAAATCAACATGCAGAACACGTTCCTCAGGGGTTAACCCTGAAGGGACAACCCTAAAGCCGTTGGGCATCCGGTGTAAAAACTTGTGCTAAATCAGCGTGTGGAACACGTTCCCCTATGGCGATCACTGAGGGGACATGTCGAAAGCCATTTGCACTTAGACGCATTGGATATTAGGATGATTTATTAAAAACCTGAAACAAAAGTCAGTGGAAGATCCCTACAGTCCACTGACAGCTCCCATCAAATTAAACCGAGCAAAACTTAAATCTAATAGAAATCTCCATCACTGGTGACAGAACATCACAAACATAGCAGGCAATATACTGTAAAGATACCAAGACACATTCAGCACTCAGGTGGTGCTGAGCTCTGTGATGCAGTATGAAAAATTCCCAGCAGAGAATACACTTTCTGTGCCAACTCAGGAAGTTCAAACTGTCAGTTTTATAGTGCAATCAATGAGAGCGTTCTTTGCACAACCATTGCAGTCAGATTTGGTCCAGCCTTTAAAGAAGACAAGAACAGTCTACAATCAACAGTCAGAACTACAGTAAAATACAGAAAATGTGCAAAAAAAACCACCCTTTACACTGTGTGCTAAAACAACCAAACAGTAGAAGCATTTCTCTGCCCAGTAATATCATTTCATATTTACACTTATGTACATACAAGGCCCTGTTAAAGGATCTGAACATGGCTAATTACAGACTGGACCGACTGAATAAGACTGTCTGGTTCTCAGTAAAGGACAAAGCAGCAGATTTTTCTTGTGGCTGCAAGACCCAAGACCTGATAAAGCAGAATGACAGTTTAACGTGAATACTTGCAGATCACACTTAATGAAAATGTGTGTTCATCCTGAAATTGATATGCCATGTTAAATGTAAAGCGCTGTAATAGAGAATATCCCACATATTTTCTATTGTATCAATTTGAAATCTGTGTGTGTGTTTTGACCCAAAACCTCCCGCTCAGCATTCCTCACCACAAACTGGACCTCTGCACGCCAATTACTTACCAGATAATATCTGTGGTGACTGTGTGACTGCAAGGTTCATTACCACATTGAACCTGAACCAGCATTAGCCTCTCTCAACTAGGGTTATATACATACTCAATATTGCATTTCAATAGGCTGACCTTAGCTGTTGCGGTTTAACATGCCAACTCTCAGAGCTCCACA
This sequence comes from Channa argus, assembly GCF_033026475.1. Taxonomy (NCBI): domain Eukaryota; kingdom Metazoa; phylum Chordata; class Actinopteri; order Anabantiformes; family Channidae; genus Channa; species Channa argus. The sequence goes on along the minus strand of NC_090201.1, from coordinate 7,333,393 downwards.
GAAGACTTCGTAGCTCTATTATAAAAGTCAGTGGATCACACTCTGAACAGACATTATTCTCATATTTAACAGTGATCTGCTCTCACATATCTTACTCAGACCATTTATTATTCCACAGGCAGACGCACGCACTACACAGGGTGTCTGGAGAATAAAACAGCACTTTCTTCATTCCTTTTTTGCTACTTATATTTCTATCTTAGTTCTGTGTGGCCGGGCTGGTGTGAAATGCAAGTGGACAGGCAGCATGCAGCGAACAATTAAATCCCCACTGTGCTTATTTTTGTATAAGTACCTGTATAACATAGAAAGTTTCAGTCGTCCAGTAACTGAAAGTGGACCCAAACACACATGATTACTCATAGATTTGTTATTATTGATTCGGAAAATGGTTGTTTCAGCTGTAAGCGTGTTTGGTGTCTATGATTTTGTTTTAGCTTTTTCTCTGTCCACAGTGCCAGGTCCAAAACAACAATGGGCTAATTCCCTGAAGAGATAAAGATAAAGAAGAAGAGAGTAACTCTGTTTTCATTCTCTTTTAAAACTAGTGTTTGCTACATGAGGGACCTCTCCTGCCATGCTGCATAACTTTTGTCTGATACAGAGGGAAATGGACAAGTACATCCCTTCTTCCCTCCTCCAAGCTGGATCTGTTTTACAGTCTCCAGAACTCAATTTCCATATCATTTAAGGCCTGGCCTAAGGTCAAGTGTTAGTCAGAGGTGTAAAATTTACCCTTATCTACTCTCTACATGTGCGAGCATGCGCACAGACACACACACACACACACACAGACACTTATCTCCCTATGTTCTTGCTCAATGCTGTCATTTCCTGCAAAATCAACTCATAACTGTGACCTTTGTATTTAAAAAATATATAGCAGAAAAAAACATTTTAAGGTTGTTTAACTATAGAACTTGATTATGAGTGTGCATCTGTGAAAACAAAAATGAAACTGTCAAACAGTAGAAAATGTCATTTTAGAAGAGGCAGGGGCAGCACACCCAGAGGTGCTCCTTGTGCTTATTTATACAGCTTACTCTCCAGCAATATGGGGCACAGTGCATCCAGGATTTTTGTGAGAACAGAACATAAACATGGAGTTCACTACCAAAAAAAAAAAAAAAAAAAAGCAAACAACTACTGAAACAGAGATACCGTTAGACTGAGCTTTATCCAAAGTCTGTGCAGCTATAGTGGTTTTTATGAACAGGATATTCTTGCTTACATCAACAGAGCCAACCTTATCCATAAAGTATATATCTTTACAATATTTGCACTGTACCTCTCCCCTCATTCCCTCCCAATAAAGCAGCACTGTAACAGCACCACATGCAGAGTATTTTCAAGCAGAAATCAATATTTCTTTATCTTTACCCCATCTAGTATTTACAGGGGTGTTAAAAAACACTTCACTGCAGTTGTAAACACATAGAGGACATTTTAAAGCGTACTAAGTTGCTGGACTAATATAGCATTGTATTTCCATACTTTTGGGGAAGTCACAACACACAGATATAAAAGTGGTCAAAATGGAGCAGAGGCAAAGATCACAACTTTTAGTTCCTAGCAAAGGTCAAACTTCAGAAATTCTGGAAGCTATTTGCTGTAAGCTATTTGCTGATTGCCATAATTAAAAATGTTCCAGTAGCATTATCAAGGTTATTTTTTCAGCCTTTTGGAAGTTTTTGCAATAAACAATTTAGAACTGTTTGTACAGGCTGTGTAGCATGGAGAGAAAGTAAACTATTGGTCAACAGATGCATTAACTGCATCTATTTCCATGTCACTGCGGTAACATGGCTACCTTTCTTTGGTATTATTTTGTCATCTGCACCTACGCCATTACTCAAGCTTGTTAACTGGCAAAGCTCAAGCATGTGAAGGCGTCTCCAAGGAAATGGTGACAGCTGACATTACTGTTATAGCTCCAGAGATATGCTGACGCTGGTGAGTGGCAGCAGGGCGATCACTAATCTCACTTTCGCATTTTTAGGCATTTTTCAGGTTGTTCAAGAAGAAAAGAAAATTAATTAATCAAGTTAATCCGATACATAATGCCGCCCTAGTGTACAATATGATCATGACTAAAACGGTGTCGCCAACATTAAAAAGACAGATCCAAAGTGTGAAAGGATAATCCAGGACTACATGCCTACTAATGCAAACAGCAAGTTTCCACTTAAACGTTCATTCACCTACAAATCACCAAGACTCAACTCCTCAGTGTTCATCCCTTACTGTCACGGTTACTGTCATAGTTAAGGTATGACTGTAAGAGTTTCCTAATGGGTGTCATTCCCCTGCAAACACTGGTGATAATTTTCAGTTTGAGCTGGAGCTGCAGCAATATGATGTAGAACACAATGTTCTCATTATGTTCAGTGGAAATAATCAGAGCATCCGTCCGTCCAGACGTTTATCTATACATTTTCCAAACACACCTTTGTATACTCAGAGTCACAGAGGGCTTGTTCAAGCACTGAGCAAAAGAAACAGAAAAGCAAGAGCATTGTGTTTGGCTATGTCCATTTTGGCAAGGACGCCCATGAACCTTTTGTCACACACATTCTTCACAAAAGAAAGGGCTGTGAAGAACATTTTCAATGCACACACAAATGACTTATTCATTCTACCACGTTTTTCTTATCTTTATGAGCAACTGAGTCAAGATCATTTTTATTTGTACAGTTTGTGAAGATAATCAGCCTGAGAAACAGACTAATAGCAAAGAATTACAATCTTTCCAAACGCTTTTATATATTCCATGTGGCGATTACAGTACTACAAATCAGTTTACCCATTATGAGGAGTACCACCCAGCTTTTAAAAACTGATGTATGATGTCTTCTGTGGCTCTATTGAGTGTCTAATGAAGGAAACTAAAATCGGAGGCTTTGCATTTATAAAAGAAAACATGGGCGGGGATTTTGAAAGATGTTGGCATTTACCAGAGAGGAACGATCTAACAAAAGATGTTAACAGGTTGCATTATGGAAAGTTTAGAATAAAGTCTTTTTGATGCAGGACACGTTCTAGGGAATAAAAGTCAGGATATCCCAACTTCTGGTACAGTGAATCTGTGCTCTTCAGTAGCACAAACACACTTAACACAGTCTTCTACGCATTGTAGTCCACAACCTAGAGTGTGACAGCAATATCTGCAGCCTTGTTTTAGCACATTTAAACTCCTAACATTTAAAAATGGTTATAGGTTCTATTTTCTATACAGGGCCACACTGCTGAGGTAATTTTGGCCACTTTTTAATGTAGAGTAAGTGCTGACCAGTTTCTGTGGTGTCTCTACCTTTGAAACAGGTAAACTGTCAGAGTCAGCACAAATCATGGCAGACCACACAGAGGGAACCACAGCTGCCAACATGGCATGATGTTCTATACATTTATCACAAAGAGCTACGCCATACCACCAACTTAAAATTAAATAATGATGCTTCAGTAGCCTTTTAGCCAAGGTGAGGAGACTGCTGACTGCCAGCTGTAGTTTTACCTTAAAATGAAATGGAAAATGAGATGCATGGTCCAGATTTACTGAACTGCAGTGATGGATACTGGTAATTACTTTCAGTGATCTCATTTAACCCTACATACACACTCACATTTAATTGCCTGGAACAGAAAAACACAAATCGAGTTAATCTGGTGTAAGGGGATCTCATGTGGAGAGCTGTGCTGAAGAGTGATTGGAGCAGGGCGGTGCTTCATCTCTGCAGACAGGGTGTGGCTGTGGACTGCATGGAGAGAAGATTAATACAACTCTGATGTCTATCCTGCAGAAGGATTCATCTCAGTTAGAGAGTAACACTTTGTGCACTGTACGCATCTGGGTGTGTGAAGCTTGACTTATCTTGCACTGTTAAAGAGGCAGGTAATGGTCTGAGTAGAAATTAATAATGAAAACAGAACCAGAGGCAGTACAAGCCAGAAATAGACTTGACAATATGGCTTCATTTAAAAATAAGCTTTGTGTATATAATTGTAGAAGGTCCAGTGAGTGAAGTATGTCTTTAGTGACTAAAATATCAACGGCAACATCTACCTTGGGATCCCACAGGCAAATGGTAACAATGAAGAGGCCACAAGTAAAGCAACTACAAAAAGTGAGGCAAGTGCTGAGAAGTCAGCTGCATGGGAAGAACATAGTCCTGGTGATTAACACCTACGCCCTCCCGGTATTCAGGTACCCCGCTGGCATAATAAGCTGGCCACTGACATCAAGACAAGGAAGATCCTTACAATGCATGGAGGGTTTCACCCCAAAGCCAGCATCCTAAGACTGTGCACTAAGCACTCTGTGCACTCAGATATAAGGAGTGGCTGATCCTACCAGTGCCTGGACAAAGCTGGACTGAAAGACAGCAAAGAGGCACTGATCCTAGCAGCACAGGAGCAGCCTCTAAGTACAAGATCAAAAGAGGCCAGGGTCTACCATACAAGGCAGGGATCCAGGTGCAGGCTGTGCAAAGATACCCCTGAGACAATCCAGCACATAACAGCGAGGTGCAAGATGCTAGCAGGCAGAGCATACATGGAACACCATAACCAAGTGGCTGCCATTGTGTACTGAAACATATGTGCCAAGTACTGGGTGGAAGTCCCACAGTCCAAATGGGACGCACGTCCAAAGGTGGTGGAGAATGACAGAGACAAACTGGTAATGGCCAACCAATCCAACATAGTAGTTGTGGACAAACAGTAGAACAAGTCTGTAGTGGTAGCAATCCCAAGCGATGGCAACATCAGGAAGAAGGAACACGAGAATCTCGAGAAATACCAAGGACTGAAAGAGGAGTTAGAAAAGATGTGGAAGGTGAAGGTGCATTTTGTACCCGTGGTAATAGAAACACTGGGGGCTGTGACCCCCAAAGTGGGAGAGTGGCTTCAGCAGATTCCAGAAACAAAGTCTGAGATCTCTGTCCAGAAGTGTGCAGTCCTACGAACAGCTGAGATACTGTGCAGGACCCTCAAGCTCCCAGGCATCTGGTAGAGGAATGAGCTTGAAAGACGGAATAAGATCGCCGCCAAAAGAAAGGGTGAGAAGGGAATTTTTATATATTGTATTGTATATTTATATATTGACTGACAATGAGCAAGTGTTAGTTTTACTTTCTGAGACATGACAGTAGCTGTGTATATATATATATATATATATATATATATATATACATATATATATATATATATACACACAGCTACTGTCATGTCTCAGAAAGTAAAACTAACACTTGCTCATTGTCAGTCAATCTCTACCCTGCACTGGTAAACAAATGTGGTGGAGATGGTGGAGAACGGATTGAGGACTAACCTCTCTGGAAGACTTAATATTGAAATGATAACTATCTATAACTTTCTGTTCCTTCTGGCAAATCTGCACCGTGGAAAATCATGTTGTGTTTTGGCCACCAGCAATTCACACAACAATCACCAAAACGTCTGATAAAGAGCAGACGTTACGATTTAATTTCAAAGGTAATATATCATGATTATAGACCAACCCATGGCGAATGAATCTGAGAGGTGAAACATACTGATTACGAAGTGGCTGATTATGTCAATCCCGTGACAGGTCAGTGGGGCCGATCAATACTACTACAATTATTTAGATGCCAATCATATCTGCTGTGTGATAATGCATTTGTTTACATCACATTTTCACTTTGCCACGATTAATCAACAGAATACGGCCAAATCTTTGGTGATCAGTGTAATCAGTGTTTCACTGGGAACTGTCTAATATTATAATATTTATTACATGTAGAAATCTTTGTTTTCATGGTGGTGTATGTACAAAATAGAATCAATTAATCACAGAATACTGAATACACACAGCACAAGTCCTTATTGAGTAAATGAAGCAATTTGCACCTTGCTCATAAAAGAACGTATCAGTCCCACCTGGATTTCGGAAATTCATCAATACTTCATGAAGTGACAAACATTTGTGCCAACTTTGATCTTATCGCTGCAATGAGTGATGGCATCTATCTTTTTTCCATTAGCCAATCAGCACAGTACAGGAAATTAAGAGAAAGACGAGCCAAGTTGAGATTCTTATCATGTGTGTGTTTTAATTCCAGTGTATGAATACTAACAAGGACTCATCTGCATTTCAGGTGGAATTCTTGAGGTGTGTTTGTTGATACCTTTGACATAACCTGTTATTAAAGCCGATGCATAAACCATTCAGGAAAAAAAAGTTTTACTTTTACTTCTCTTTTTTATAAACTCAGAAACTCTCCAAAGGAAGTTAAATCAGACAAGTTAGGCAGTAAATCTCTTCTTGTGTTTGACAAAGACACGGACACATCTGAAGGTTTCTGATAGCTAATTTACTGTGTAAGTAGCTTGTGAGAGTTTTTTTTTTTTTTAAGTTTGCACAAACGCCACAAACTGGACGAGAAAATTTCTGTTCTTTGATAAGCCACATCCCTTTTCTTCTGCAGTCAGTACTCTTGTTTATTTCAGCACATAGCTTCTGTTTTCATGCTATTTCAGATTCTCCCAGCTATAACATTTGCCTGCTACAACAACAATGACCCCCCCCCCCCCCCCCAAGATGTTCCATAAAGTTAATATGATGATTAAAATGTCTTTATGCATTCATATGAAGTGGAATAGCTAATCTTTTAAGCTTGTTGGCATTATTTAATTGGGGATATTCTGCTATTATCAAATCTAACAGCCACCGCTAATCCGTCTACACTTGGATAAACATTAACTTGCATCTTCTCAAACAAAGACAAAGAAATCATTTCAAGCAGATCAAATGTGTTTTTTGGACTGGGAAAATGGCATAACCTACACTCAACTGCATTTGTTCCTTCTGGTTCATTACAACCAACCAAGGGTTCATCTGGAATATAGAAATCAGAGAAGCTGACATTTCCCAAATGTTTCTGCATCCATAAGCATCACTGGAAAGGTCTGTAATAATGCATATTTAATTATATTCCCCAAATCACAAAGGTCAGTGCTGGTAAACTCTCCACATGGATCAATATGTTTGCATGACCTGGTAAGTTAATATGGTTGTACTTCCACTGCCGAATTTCTCATTGAACAGCTTGCTGATCATCGCGATTTCTGATGATTCTCTTTCATTATCATTCATCTGCTGCTAATAAAAATATCATTGCCTTCTGCAGGAAACAAGACCTTTTTACTCTGCTTGTGATGCACTGCAGATGAATCTTCGATGGAAGTTGTCAGATTAATGATTTTTTTTCTACGTCTGCATGATCTGTATATAGCTAGAGGCTGTGTTCTTTGCAGTGATGAGGACACTTCACTGACATGGATCGACCTATTGCACCGCTTCCTGTAAACATCTCAGAAATAGATTTGCAAAGTTCTGACTCTGTGGATCTCAGTGACTGCCATCACTCATAGACCGGCTCGTTTTCTTTACTGCAGACTAAAAATGACCTGACTGCTCTGTTATGAGAGATGGTTTCAGTGCAATGATGTATGATTCCTGTGCAGAGAGAGCATGTGTTAGCTACAGACTATAGGAGAGATCAATACTGCTGCTAGTGGAGCTTGGATCCAAAGTATACATCACCAAGACATCTAAAGAATGAAGCAGCAGTGCAACTCCCTCCCCATCGCCTGTGATTCTGAAGTGTCCCCCCACCTAGACCCCATTTTCCACACCAACCACACATGCATACAAGCACACACACCCCACACACCGACAGACAAGCCATGATCATCGCTCCCATCACACTAGCCTTCTTTGGCACAGAGTGAGAACTAAGATCCAGTGCGTTCCCAAGGTCACCGTCACAGTCTCTCAGGCTCCTCTGATGATACGATACACTTCACACTGTCTTGGAGACTTAAATGAATCTTCAAGTGCAGACATACAAGAGAGAGATCCAGCGATGTTCCAGACTTGACAATAAACAACATATCAGATGGTGAAAGAAGTTGAAGATATTGATAGCTGTGTCTGCTCAGGCTCTGTGCTGGAGCTGCTGGCGGGGGCCTGCCAGTTTTCACATTCCCAACAGCACAGCATGTGCTTTAAACCCTAAGTAAACTTCGGATGTTTTAATGTCAACAGTGTTCAGAAAGGCCCCGAGGACGAACGTCACCCAACCTCAAACTAAATTATGAACCAGGAAAGAGTGGGGAAAGCATCTGCTTGAAGAAAGTGTTTAAAAGAACACCAATGCAGACTGGCTTCCATAAATATTTGATGCCTCATGCCTTGAGTGCAAGACTGCAACATAGTATTTAATGTGGTGTTAACTTCTCCTCTGCTGATGCGAGTGTGAGCTTCTTTCTCACAAATCTTTTACTGTTTATTGAACTGTAACCCTGAGGCATTGTCTCTTTGTTAATTTGCCCCATAAATTACAATGCTTCAAAAAGGCGCACATTTTAGTTAAAGGTGTCTTTTCTTTTCTTTTTTTTTAATTAAAACATTCAGCGCGATGGCAGATTGGAGTGTCTTCTGAAGAGCAGATCCATACGTCACAGGGAGGATTACGAGAGTCTAACATGCAGGAGGAAAAGGTGCTTAACTGTGGAATTACAGCCGAAATTAGTTTTTAATCGTGCAGTTAATGTTGGTGAAATGTGAAGCCCAGAGACAGTGCAAATTGCCTCCATGAAAGATCAGGCACCATCAACGGAGCCAAGTGGACAGATTACCTTATATCAGATTGCACCTTGGTAGACACAATAGAATTAAGTGTTTCTTTTGTAGATAATTTCACCTCCACTCTTGCCTAAACTCTTATAATTGGTTTAAGGCATTTACTGTGATGACAAAGTTCCCGTGATGAGTAATGAAAAAGTTTGCAAATTAGCAGGCTCAAACTCAAGACCTGCTTGAGTTGCAACTTCTACTTTTCATTGAATATGAAAGCCAAAGGTCACCTGCATTCATTAGAAATAGCTAATCCTATTTTAGTCTTGAATGCTTTTGTGGCTTCATTGCAACAGAAAGTCACTTCCCATTGTTTAGACCCAGGAAGAGCAGGAGAGCTGAATGTGCTCCCGTTAATGAGATACTAGTTATCTCTATTGCACACTGCCTCCCACCCTCTCCCAGCACTGCATTATTGTACATCAGAGAGAAACGCTCTGTGTCATTAGTGTTGAAAGAGGGTAATGGAATAGCGCCTATACTAAGTTGCATGAGGGGTTAGCATGACCCGGGAGCAGTAATAGGTCTGAATGAAGAGGTCTGATTATGTGGGATCTAGTACGTAAAAAAAGAAGGCTTGAAATAAAACTATCTCAGCACTCCCTCACAGGTTGTACTGGGGCTCAGTGCCCTGTTTTATCCATATCCTAAATGATTGGATCACATTGAGCGATTACGAAAATTATCCCCCTGTCATCAACTTTTATTCTGGAGAAAAAAGCCCTCAACCTGAAAAATTTTAAGGATCATTTGCAGCATAATGTGAGTGCATGAATCGCTAGTCCATCTTCCTCAGGAGCACGCCTTGCTTCTGCACAATTCGATGATGAATCTCGCAATGATTAGAGATTCATCTTTCATCTCTCTGACCATAGACACCAAAGTTCCTGAGAGCAACAAGTCAAGCTTGTGTAATCTTCAGCGTGGAGCGCTTGTTTCCTTTTAATTCAGGTGGAGAAAGCCGGCAAGAGGAGCCCAGTGAATGTAATTCCCCAAAGCATTTCATTATTTCAGTCTGTGTGATAACATCTTTAATTCCATTTTAAATAGGTTTATATGTCCATCATAAAATACTCCCTCGTGGGTTTAATTATTGCTCTAAGATAAGAGATGATATGGGACGAGAGCACAGACAAAAAGGAAGAAAGCCATTTCTACAGATGGAGACACAAATTATGTAGCTCAGTGTCTGATGGTGTCCTTGTTATTGCTTATCGCTTGTGACATCACTTCCTGTAGCTTTCATTCGTTTGGCTGTATCTTGTCATCTAGTCTGCACAGACAATGGAATTGCAGCATCTGCTATGAGCCCGACACAAAGAGGCTTATTGTAGCAAGATTAAGTGAAATCTAAAATTTTCTCGATTCAAGGGGCTTTTGACACAGTACATGTTACCAGCACCTGATTTTAATTATAACTTCATTCACCTATGTGGATTTTTCCCATTTTGCTTTTATCTGTGAGCACGTAAACATGGCTACTTGCAGTCATGTAGCACATCTGTCATGGGTTCTGTGCATGCGTGGACACATTTGTGTTTAACCATGCACTCTTTTTACTTTTCTCTGCACTCTGTAATTTATTGCTTTCTCACCTGCACGCGCACACACACACATTAATCCATATAAAACATCTTACAACTTCACATTCACATTTGTACACACATAAATCCATATATGACCAACAGCAGAACCTCCGAACCTCATTTTCTTTCTCCGAGCCATCGTCACCTTCGGACCAGACGCTCGCTGGCCAAAAAATTGCTATGTCAACCATAAAATTACCTTCAATTCAAATTCACTTCAGCTTGAGCACAAACATATTTCAGTGATAGAGCTAAATTCTATATTTCTCCTTCTTGTTATCCTCTTTGAAAAAAACAACTGGTGGTTTGAAGCCTAAAGAATATGTTGTGCAGAATAGTCTCCTAATCTGTCTTCTTATCCAACCATTATGTTTTTCTGAACTATTCTGTCTTGACTCGTGGTAACCTCCATCACTCCCACATACTCTCTAAAAGTTAGGTAAGCTGCATTTACCACTTCATCTGCTGCGGGAAATTATCACCTGAGCGTCTGCCTGAGGAGACAGAGCTGAGATATTCTTCTTAAGCCTCGCTACCTAAGTAAGCTTCTGTTCTTAGAATGAAAGCCACAAAAGTCAGTGAGCACAGTACGCCCATGAAACAATGCCTGCAGTGACTTGTTCCTCATCTCTGACGATCTTAATCAGCACCTCCTGGTGTTTAAACTAAAAGAGGTGTGGAAAAATCCACGTGCATCCCAAACTAAAAGGATGATATTGTGTACTTGAAAAAGGTTACAATTAAGGGGAAATATCCTCAGAAGTTTGAAATCCTCGGATTGTATTGATTAGATGTCAGTTGAAGTCAACAATACTGATGGGAGCTTTATTACTCCACTTAATGAATGCTGTTTTATTAATGGCCGTGTAATAAGATTAACTTTCTCTCAATGAAAGCCATCAATCTTTGCCCCCTGCTGTGTAGTGATGTGACCACTCATTAAGGTCTGTATAGATCTAGTTCTCTCAAACTCTGTAGCATCCTGCAACCTGAATGAACACAAAGCAGTTGTTTAATTTATGAACTGCTTTGTTTTTATGAATGAATACATGTGTGTTAGTAGGTTAACTTTTAATGTTGTCAATGAAATCAAAAGCTAATTAATTAATGAAAATGATTTGATATGTATGGTGTCTAGAATTATTCTTTTTGTTTAGATAAGTAGCTTCTCATTTATTGGCAGTTTGAAAAAAATGGTCTAAAAACAAAAAAAAAATCACAATGCTTATTGTATTTGTTAGAGACAAGACTTTTGGCAACATATATGTCAATTTTGGCAATATCTCCTCTACAGACTAACTAAATGCTTTAAAACTGCAGCGTCCCCATTATACATTTAGAGAAATAATTTGATAAGACTAAGTGATGTGAGCCCCTGTAACACAACGCTGCCTGCTGAGTGATACACTGGAAGGTTTACAAGAGATGGCTCAATACAAACAATTTAGCTTGATCAAAATCCATGTAACCATAAAAGGTTGTATATTTTCCAAACAGTAAACTTTATAGCCACTGCTAAGCCAACTCAAACTACAACATTTCTGTGATTTAGTTTTCATGTTACCACAACTATTTTCATTGATAGGAACAAAAAATATGCTCCCAAGTCCTCTATGTATTAAGTCCAGTCTTGGATTGAATGGCATGATGAATGTGAAAGAGTAGATGAATGTGGCAGCTCTGCTCCCCTGAGGTTTGTTTTGTGCATCCACTCTCACTGTGTTTCAGTGGTGTATTGCTATTGTACAGCGGTGGCTGGTAGATTCTGAGGTAAAACCATCGGAAACAATGATAACCCCTCCCCCCTCTCTGGCTTCATTTATCAGAGGCTTGACACAGGTCGGAGAGATTGATCTCTCATTCATGCGGGTCTGACACCCACCATGCTCTGGTGAGGCTTGTTTAACAAGCGCCATCCTCTCTGTCAATAAAAACCACCCTTTTCCCCTGTGAGCTATCTCACAGGGCAGCGCTCAGCGTATATATTGGCCATAACTTTTTTAAAAGCGGGATTTATAGACCCCGCAGTGGGGATATATGACAGACCATGGTGAATTAATTATTCCAAAACAATTTGATATATCTGATTTTTAATTCTGGGACACAAGCTCGCTTAGAGCAGATACTGCTTGTAAAGGTTGGATTTATCATGTTGACATTTTGCTGCAGCCAATGCTCCTCTCTCTCTCTCTCTCTCTCCCTCTCTCTTTATATCTCTCTCTCTCTCTCCCCCCCCCTCTCTCTGTCTCTCTCTCTCATACCATGCCTTCATTCAAAGCACTGCCCTACAGTTCTTTTTTTCTGTTGCACAAAGTGGCAGAACACAAATATGCCCTTTTCGTCTGTCTTCCATCTCTTTCTCAATGAGAAAGCTACGGATGTTTTAGTAAGAGATTACAGTGAGCACACAGGCATATTGTTCGCACACACCGGCTGTTGACAACAGTTCTCTCTACTGGTGTGCCATGCATGGCGGACCACGCAAATGAAAGGTCAGGCCCATCAACATCCATCTCCCGCTCAAACGACAGAGACTCCAGCCTAATCCAGCAGTACGAGCAAACAACAGAGATGCAAGAAAGCAAGAACTCCACTAGATGCATCAATCTGAAAGCATTAGAAAAGGTGAAGTCGCTTCATTTGTTAAGCAAGCACTAGACAGCAGCTACGCACTTCTGGCTAAAATGAATTCAAATACACACAGAAAAATATTGAAAATCGTTGCAGTTGCAGTCTGCTTCATTTAAAGGGTTACGCTAACTGTGTGGGACTCCAGCTACTGCTGTAAGCCATGTTGTGGTCCCCTTATGGGAGTGACTGCTGACCTGCTGAGCTACCAAAAGTGAAGAACAGATTTCACCAAAAAACATTGACTAAAAGCCAGTTTTGAGCAATAGACTAGGCTTCTGAGCTTCATACTGTAGATATCAAATCACGTTTATAACCAAACAGAAGAAATAATATGTTTATGAATAGATTAGTGATACTGAAGCCTATCCCAGCACAAGCTCAGAGGCTCATCATTTCTTGTTGAAAACTTGTTGAAATCTATTTTTCCCTAAATTAACAGTTTCACGGCATAGAGACATTACAACAATCTTTATTTAAAATTAAAAGCCACAGTTCATTTTAAAATATTAAAACAAACAAACAGGGGAAACGGCCAAAAGCCATTATTCAATCGTTGTGATCTTTAGCCCTCATGGGGTACTGCATTAAAAACAGACACAAATCTGTAGTGGACATCACTGCACGGGCTCAGTAACACCTCTGTAAACCACTATCAGTGAACACAGATTGTAACTGCATCCACAAATGCAAGGTAAAACTTTGAGCTGAAGTGAAAAAGGGCTCTGTGGTCCCACGAGTCAACATTTAAAATCCATCCATCCATCCATCATCTGAAACCGCTTATCCTGTTAGGGTCACGGGGGCGCTGGAGCCTATCCCAGCTGTAATAAGGCAAGAGATGGGGTACAGCCTGGACAGGTTGCCAATACAGAGAGACACACACAGACAGACAACTATTCATGCTCACATCCACACCTACAGGCAATTTAGAGTCACCAATTAATCTAACATGCATGTCTTTGGACTGTGGGAGGAAACTGAGGTTCCCAGAGGAACATGAAAAACTCCGCACAGAAAGATCATGGCCAGCAAGGGCACAAACCCGCAACCTTGTAGCTGTGAGGCTTCACTGCTAACCACAATTTGAAATCCTTTTTCTTAATTATGAGCACTATGTCCTCTATGCTTACGTGTAGAGGGACCACCTGACTCATTATCAGTGAACAGTTCAAAAACTTGAGTCTTTGATGGTGTGGGGCTGTATCAATGCACACAGCATAGGCAACCTGCACATCTGTGAAGTCACCATTAATGCCAAATGACATTTGTTATCATGCAGATGACATCTTTTGCAGAGGAGACTTATTTCAACAACACTATGCCAACGCACATTCTCCTTGTACTGTATTACAACAGCATGGCTCTGTATAGTAAAGGGGTCCAGACCTGTCATCCACTGAAAACATTTAGTGCATTATTAAGGGAAAAATACAACAAGTATTACAGATACAGTATATAATAACAGAACAATAGCATTTCTTGGTTTCAACATCTGATATGTTGCCGTTGTGCCATTTACAACTAAAAATAGGTCTCTGAAAATAGTGTGTATGAATCCAAACAACTTTCTTCAGCAGCTTCCTATTATAATTGTTATAGAACAGTATGCTAAAGAAATTTGTATAATTGAGTTGTCAGACAGAAGTGGAGTCATACAGAATCTCCATGGAGATCAATATAAAGCATTTATAACCATCAGTAGCTCCTGAAAGCAAATTGAAAGAAATACAAACACCAGCCACAACATAAACACATAAAGAGACAGAAAACAACCATAAAAAGTAACCAGGTGAATATGGAGACATAAAAAAACTTCAAAGAACAGCAAAATTATTCTAATAAAATCATTATATAAAATATTATTTTGTATATAAAATAAAAATATAAGAGATGTGGTCAAGCTGTTTGTAGTTTCTTTTTTTCTGTGTGTCTTGCTCATTTTTAGGAGGCCCAGTCCATGTCTGTGCCAGGTGCAGGTGCATGTTTGTTATAATCCATCCATGGCATCGTCTACAAAGGCACAGTCCAACAACAAGTGACCTTGAAAATGGATTTCAGCCCTTCCTAGCACGTCATTAAAGCAGTCAAAAAACATACAATAGCCATTTCCCCAAGCTCTGGGTTTCATTAAACTTTGCTTTCCTCTGCTCTATTTTGCCAGGGAGTGTATGTGCCCTTGATGTGATGAGAAATGTGAATTTTTACATAGGACATGTAGCATATAAAGTCACGCTGCCTTCTCAGACGCGCTGCCTCATAGTCATAATTTACATCCCACTTGAAACATTTCTCTCCGTCCTCTCTGTAGCTTGTTATTCACAGACTCCCTTGCACATGAGCAGGCTAAAAGCACTGTCATTACTCTATCACGCTCTTAAAGCAGTGTATCTGACCCATTAGAGTGGGCTGGTGGGAGTAAGGCTGTGAAATAATGATCACTAAGAATTCTATAAAAAGAAAACTGTTGCGAGCATTTGTTAGTCACAGCGGAGGAGCGATTAAGGCAGACTGATTGAAAGTGTCCCGTGTGAGCAGACGTGTCAGACTCCAAGAAAGTTTCGCATTCGGTGTAATGGGCCAAATTTCTGCTCCGCCTGGCTCCTCTCTCTCCTTCACTCTGCAACGCTCTGCTCAATTAATCCAGAGCCTCTTAATGACCCTCGAAGGTGACTCGCTAGATAAGTGCAATTACACAGGAAACAAGGGTGCTGCCAATTAGTCCTCAAGTCTCCCTCCATTTCTGCAGCAGAGGCCGGGTACGTCCCACAGGGTTGGCCTGTTTGTGACTTCATTAGCAGGCTTCTAAAAGGGGAAGATGCGTGGCCTAGAACACACTCCTGTGAGCAGAGATCAACAGTGCGTAGGATGTCTTTGTCCTTAGATGTCCAGGAAAGACAGAAGAGGCACGGGAGCGTGGAAGGGGGAAAAACCTTGGAAACACATTTCTTGACACCGTGACATCGCAGACTGTCCACATAGATTAGTGGCACTTAAGCACGGCGGCAGCAGTTTACATGCTTTTTGTTATTTTAGGCATGAAATCTCAGGGGGAGCCAAAGTGATGTGTGAGTTAGTTATTGTGCCAAGGAGGGATGATGGTGATGGGGAGCACGATGATGCATCCAGTGGCAGCCGAGGAGCTCTCACTCCTCATCCTTCCTCTCTCCCTCTCTAATGCTTCTTGCTCGTCACTAATTGCTCCCCATTGTTCCTTCCTGAGCAAATTGTTAATGAGAATTTCTTGCTATGTAGACGTCAGGGGCACAGTCACTTGTTGTCTGCCAGCACAGAATCTGTAAGTAATGGGTGTGACTAATGCTAGTTGGCAGCTTCCACTCTCGTCCCTCCCTGCCATCTGTCCCCTGCCACCCCTCTGGGTGCACTGGGGTGCTCTCAGCAGGTCTCGGTAATCATGCACACATATACACATACTCTGCACACACATACGCACACAAGCAATTCCGGACATTTGACAACATCCAAAGACTTTAGAAATGATGTTTTTTAAATCTGTGAGATTCACACAGACTGTGACTGCATCTTATGAGTCACTTTCAGAATCAACAACTAATTATTTTCCTTTAAATACACAGAGTTCACTGAAACTCACTTCTGTCTGTGAAGTGACAGACACGTGCATGTTTTAGGACTATATCAAATTAAAATACATCTAAAAAAACAGAGTACTCTCTCTCCTTGAGAATACCACTGTAAGTGTACTTCCCATCGACAGAAAGTACTGACACAATCTAACAAAATATTTACTGGCATTCCTGTTGTCAATATGGCTTCATGCAGTCAAGCAACGGCAAATATAAGAGTGAGTGTGGAGGTTAAATGCATCCAGGATGTCAGTGCCGGCTTAAGATTGGGAGAAGCAGCATGAATCTCATTACGACGGCCCCTGGACCTGCCCCTGCAGCCAAATGAATCACTCTGAGTGACTTTAAATTGGTGTCCAATGAAGTAGAAATTGATCCTTGGCACTGTTCTGGTTCTCTGAGGCGGTATGGACTGTAATCTTCAGAAGCTGCAGCTTTGATGGATTTATGCTATCTGTTTCGTTTCCGTACAGCTGAGGTCATTTTATAATTGGAAAGTAATTTATCTGCAGAGGAAAATATTTGCCTTCTTAGTAACTCAAGAGGTGTTAGCCTCTGATTATTCCCTTTGTTCTATTTTGTAGAAAGTTACTAAAAAATCAGTGAGTTGGGTTGTGATTGCCAGTGTTAATTTTAACTAATATAAAACTGGCCAGGTCTCCTTTGAAAAGAGGTTGCTAAGCAAAGTGGCATTTATTAGGTTAAATAAAGCTTAAATAAATTTAAAAAAAAAAAAACAGAAACACATAGTCATATGATCATCGTTTACAAGAATTACTGTAGAAACGCAAGCTCTTGGTATTTCACTCCTGGCACTTAAGTAGCAGAGGTACCACTAGGTAAACTAATGATGCTCTTACCTGCATCTATTCTCTGCATCCCTCATGTTGGCCAGTATCTTATATATTAGTTTTTGACATACATCAAAGCAATTTATTATATCATGCTAGATGATACATTTAATATCAATTTAAAAACTACCCTCTTGTTTTGTACTTAAAATTAGGTACAAACAGTACAGTTATATCAAAAAGAAGCTATGCTGTTTTTTTAATTATGCAGTAAGTTCCAGGCTGTAACCTAAAGCAGCGCCTAAAAATCCATATTGGTGTATTTAGTTGCTAAGTTGTAAATTACAATTCACAATGATTCAGTGCATTTTTGAAACAAGTACGGATACCAGCTGCTTTAACCAAACAAGGTCGACTTTATTGGATTTTAATTCACCATTGAATTTACGTAGACACTTTACTGAATGCATTCACCAGGCTGAAATATCCCATGATGCATTGCTTCCAGCCGGATGATGAAACTTACAATTGCACATAAAAAACAAAAGGAGAAACATTCTGCAAACAGAGGATTATGGTATTTTCCTTGACATGATATTGAACCGGTAATCTTAAGACCATTCTCCATAATACAGTGAAATGTACTACATAGACAGCTTTTGTGCGCCACCTTATGAGCAATCCATACACTCTGCCACGCATCAAGAAATGGATTTGCTATGGATATTTTCAGGGTCAGTCCACTGGTCCATAATCTCATTTAGAGTGAATGAAATGAACACATCCGTGGGAATTGGACACAGTTAGTTTTTAAGGGTGCAAATTGTTTTTCTGTAGAGCTGGGTGTTGAGAGGAGTTGTGCAGCATGAAAACACCCCAGAGATGAAAAGCTTTATACGTTTCTTCTAAATCAAGCAGCTTACAGCAGAGACATTTAGCAATTTCCAGTCTTAAAACAAATGCAGTAATGCCGTCTCTCTACTGTGGCTTTCTTCTGAGTTAAAAGAGCGACAAAGCCCAGTCATTGAAATTGAAGTAATGGCAGTGTCAGTTTTTTTTTTTTTTTACAGCTTATCTTGGTTCTGGTCTTGCATTAGTGCAAGAAAATGTCACTAAATGAATATCATGTTCTCTTCCTCTGTAAAGGACATTACGTGTTACAGTTACTTTTATGAATATCCTGTACTTGTGCAGAAGCTGAAGGGGACAAATCAATGTGATCAAATCAAACATTCTGCAACTGAAGAGGCCCCACGCTAAAATGAAGCTGAATAGCATTGTGATTCTGCTGTTTTTAGAACTAAAGTCTAGAGGTTTTCAAAGAGATCTTTCTGATTTTCTGTTTCAACATCTTGTCATTGAAATCCCACCATTTATGCAGCAGCTACCATTCTGTTAATTTCACTGCCATTGACAATATGAAGATGCATTCCCTCACCATCAGCACTGCATTTCAAACTTTCAGCCATTATTAGAAGGGAGGCTGCTATGGCAACTAGCCCAGTGAATGTGCACTTCTCTTATCATAAAGGCAATAGCTTTCGTTTTGTCATCATCATTTGTACAATATGCAGCTGTTTTGTTAAGATGCACAGACTGCTCCAAAAGTATTTCAGAGGCAAGGCCAATTCATTTGTGTTTGCTGTTCACCCAAGACACTTGGTGAAAGCTCAAAACATGAGACAAAAGCTCAAGCTTTCAGCGTTTGCTTCTTGTTATTTGCATCTAAACAGCATTGAACATAACACCTTTTGTACCCGATCACCTGAATTTAAAGTGAACAAAATGTTGGGAATTTGGGGGATTTTTAAAAAAAGATAAACTAAAGTTAATATTTGGGTGCATATGCTTTGTTTTTAACAACTGCATCAAACACAGTCATTGACTTTTTCTTTCCAAGGCTTTATTTGCAGCCTCCTTGAGATTTTGCTTGTTTTGGGGGGGTTCCCCCATCAGTCTCATCATTAGTGGATGAAATACATACATCCACTTTGTCCCTTTGAGGATTTCCTTTGTTGAGTTGGCAGCGTGTTGTGGATCATTGTCTTGACGCATGATGCATTTCTCTGTAAATCTGCAGATAAAGTGTTTCTGCACCAACAAGTCTTCCAACAATTTACATTTACCCTCTCATGAGACACACAGAGCCATTTGTTTAAAACGCACAGCTACATAGTGAGGCAGGCGTTTGTTAAAAACCCAGGCAAGAAAATGTCAGGTACCCTCGCTTACAATGGTGTTCAGCTTTAGGCATTTATTCTGCTCTAAACACGAAAGTAACAGGTTAGGCACAAAATATTAGGGTTAGATGTAGGCACTAATAAAGATGCTTAGGGGAAGTAAAACAGTCATGGTTTACTTTACAAATTACTGCTTCCTTAATGTCAGTTTTACACTGGATTTAAACCTTCAGTGTCTAGTGGGAAAGTGCTGTGTTTTTAACCACTTTATCCTCCTCAACAAACTTTGACAATTTAAATATTACATAAAGATCTGAGGGGCAATATACCAGCTAGATGTCACAAAACAGAAATTGTATCTGGTGGTCATTTTTGTCTGCTGGTACAAAGAACCTACTGTACAGAGTTATAGTTTTAAGGACATCTGTACATCTTTGATTTTATTCTGCTGCTACCATCCTCACATGTATTAAAGTTGGTGATTCTGTTCCAGAGCAGCAAAGCAGCTCAAGCCATAATACAGTACCTCCACAGTGCCTCACAGATGAGCTTTTATGGTTTGGATCATGAGCAAATCTTTTCTTCCTCTACACTTTGGCCACTTTGGTACAGCTCTATCTTGGTCTGTTCATCTGTCCAAGAAACTTAATTCCTGAACGTTTGTGGCTCTTCTGTGTACTTTTCTTTGCAACTTCTAAGCTGTTTTTATTAATCTTGGTGGTGTTTGTGTGGCCTTTTTTTGGTAGGAAAACCAGAGTACCAGGTTTCAGGCCCGGGAGAACATGAAAACTCCACACAGACCTACCACAAATGGCAGGTGGGTTCGATCTTGGGACTTGCTGTGAGGTGGCGATGCTAAAAACTCCACTTTGGTGCTGCCCTTGTATCACAGACAGTTCATGTTAATCATCCTACTTGAATAACGTGTAAAATTCAAAGCTAAAACTAAGAGTAGTTATTTAGAGCGATGCATTGTTTGAACAATCAATTTCACACAACATAACTGGGTAAAAAGAAACACATCTGACATGTTTCACTACTTTTGTTCACTTAAAATATGTATGCATGTTGTTTATAATATGTACTGAAAATAACAAACAACAAGCTGAAATGTTTGACTATTGTATCATATATTCATCTTGTAGTTAAACCCAAATTTCGCCTGTGTACAGAAAAAAAAAATCTTTTTCAACATTTTTTAAAGATATAGGATATTAAGAGCTTCTGTTTCTCTTGTTAGTTGAATGCTAAAACCTTTCACTAGCAGTTTCTCTGCTTTTGGTTTTGTAACGTAATATCCACAGGTGAGATCACCTGTCGCCAACCAACATTAATTTACTCAATAAAACCAATGCAAGGCTGCTGTTAAACTCACTTTAGCACCATCTAAATAAACCATCAGCAAAGGTGTGTCCAAGTGGTGTTGCCGTACCCTGGCAGCAGAGGATAATGATTTTTCTGACTCCTCTGGGTAGGTACATCAAAGAGACAGTGTTTAGCAATGTACTGTCTCTCTGTTTTATTACTTGCTAATGCATTAAAAAATGTAAACCTAGACTGTAAAATTAGTGTTACATTGGTTATATCACTGTCGATTCTGGTAGCCTTTTTGTTATGAAAATGATACACTTATAAATAGTTACTGCCTCAGTGTTTTGCTCAGTTCCTATTACAACATGACACAGAGCACAACTTAACCTCAGGGAGGAGAGGGGGACGGACAGTAAGAGGAGAGCATGCATTCTACATTGTGAGAATAAAGCTAAAACCACTGTACTGATGCTTTTTGCATGTTCAAATCAGACATCCAGTTATAGAGGCAGGAGACAGATGCAGGATGAGAGAGAGCAAAAGAGAGAGACAGCTGTAAGAGGTGTGCTCCAGTGGATCTGACGCCAAATCGAAGCGCAGTAATTATATGCTGTAGGTGCACAAAACAGCACATAAAAGCAGCCTATGATAAATTAAAAAACAGCACACATCTGCTCATCAATGGTGTTAAGAGGCCTTATTCGATAGCAGATAAAGTCAGGTGCAATGACCCCAGCAGGGTTCACCCATATTTAAAGTAAAATTATAAAAGATATTAGACCGTAACTAGACATTACGAATTTCTTTTGTCAGTCATTAAATTTTTAAAAAATCCATTATTAAGGCCTTCCAAACATGGATTTTGTTGCTTCTTGGGGAGCCCAGGGTCTTATGGGGGCAGTGAGCTCCCACTGGCTACCCTGTAATTTGAATGCTTAAACAGGCTTATTGTTGAGCGCTTATCAGTCAGCCATCACTAATGTTAGCTATCATAGCTAACTTGCCTGGAAAGTTTATTATCAACAGTATCACCAAGCAATGAACAAAGGTGCACTAAAGTACAACTACATGCAATGTGTGTAATGTCGCACTGCACGTGCAACTTATGTAGATAGCACCAGCTTTCAATTAATAATTCATTTATTTAAACACTATACTATATAGCTGTACTTGCTCACGATAAATAGCATTAATAGTGTTTGAAATGCAACCTGTTTATTATAATATATTATTACGTTTCTTAACAGTGAGTATTAGGAGCAAGAGGAAGAAAATGGTAACTAGTCAGACAATCAAAGCATAAAGTAAGAGTTATGCAGTAGGTCAGTGTTTAATAGTATAATAATAATTGCCACAGTAATTGATTACAGAATGTTTACTTATAATATTTCTTTGTTTGACTTTGGTGCATTCAGAATACAGAGAGAGAGGACAAAAGGACGTCTGCAAGGCAGGGAGAGCAGGGGACAAAGGTTTGTGTGAAAAGGAGGAGCACAAGCAGCAAGTAGAAATTTAATTATAAGAAAAATAAAGACAATTTGAAAGACCTTTGCCCCAATATGTAGACTTGTCTTTATGTAATAATGCATAGAGTTGTATTTATTTCACAATAATTAAAACTGTGCTTTCAAAAATTGTTCTTATTTTATACAATAAAAGAAGAGAAAACACAACCATGTAAGAACATAAATACAGTGTTAGACAGTTTTGTAAAACGAAAAAACATAAATGATGAGTTTACGATTTTATAATCTCTCCCCATACAAAATCATGCAGAGAAGAGCTTAGTCTTATTCCTAAGTTGGCAGAATCAATAGTAATTCAGCAGAAGCCAGAGGGAAGAGAGTTGATTATCTCAAGGTTCTCAGGTATAATTGAACAGATGTGTTTTGAAATTGGTCAGCTGAACACTGCGATGCCAGAGGTAATATCCTCCCACACCGGTATGGTTTGAATTGCAGAAATCAAGAGAAAAAGGAGAGGAGGAGAGAATTACAGTTTGTTCTTCATGAAATACAATTCAGTTGCCACACACACGGTCCACCCTAGAGATGGTTGGAAAGGCAATTAACCTTTGACCTCTTTGAAACACTAGCCATATGCTGCTTTAGACTAGCTAGTTTAAAACTTTTAACCTTACGAGACCTTGATTCGCAGCAGTTTGGGTCTGTTTTGAATTGAGTTAGCTCAGCTCCGTCATACATCATTCATACCCTGAGCATGCTTTTGTGGATACCCTGTGGTCTCAGCACCACCACGGTTCTCATCTGTGTGGGGCCCTCAAGCCACAGGCTGCTACTGGTGATAAGAAGACGGTGGGGCTGGGACTGACGAGTGGCATCTTCCCTCCATCACTTCTCCCATTTCAATTCCCTGCATAAAAGAGGAGACATCAGGATGCACTAGCCTCAGGCTGCTATACCTCCTCTCTGCTTTCCCAATTCACTCTCTTCTCAGGCCACACTATCATGCTCAGAGAGAGAGGCAGTGTTTCGCCATTCTTTAGAGTGCACTTGTCTAACATCCTTGTTGGCTTTATAGGAGTTTTTAGTGAGGTAAAGAGGTTTCTACAAAATGTTTATTGGTGTTTTTAAATGTCAACTTCTTGGACAGACAAAGACAGAGGTGCATGTGAGCAGGAGAAGTTGGGTGGAGGAATTATTGGACGCTTCATTTGAAAAACTGTCCCATCCCTATTGCCAATACATATGGGAATAACAGTAACAAGTTGAAAGGATCATGACAAAACAAAAAACTCTTGGAGTTTGGGATGTCGGACTGCCTGAAAGCAATTTATTCAAAACTCCAATAGCATTACACACCAAAAAAAATGAAAATAACTTGAGGGAATACAGCAAAAAATCTACTTTTCGGGGAATTGCATGCAAAACAGCAGGATAATGCAACAGAAATCAAAGAGATAGAGATAGAGGAAATCAGTTATACTAACTGTATATTTCCAATACTCGTTCTATCATATCATAAATAATATTACAGTGTTTCATTGATACATGTGAAGGGGTTCTACACTGCCTTTTAGTGTCTTTAAGCTTTGTTTTGCTTTGATGAACATCTACTGTACAATATCTGTTCGACACAGTGGAGCATTTAGCCGCTAAGCCGCATGAAGACCTAGAGAGCTAAACGGAGAGAGAATGTTGGACTTACACCATGAACTGAACTCCAAATGAAGGCCTATATTATTCATTTCTTACCAACATGAACCAAATTATTTGGTTAAGCAAGTAATATTATGTAAAAATTGTATGTCCAGCTCGTTTCCACTGCCCCAAGAGGTGAAAACTCAATTGCAGATTTTTAAAAGCAGGAGACAAACATTTCAGTAATTAATCAAACCTTTAACTCTTTATATGGTCTAATTAGAGTGTAATTAGCCAATCATGACAAAGATCCAGAACAGTTTTTCCTAAATTCACCCTATCACCCTGTGCTCCATGGCACCTCCACACGGTAGTGAAGGCAGCCAGCTGTCGAACCATATGCCCTTGCCTTTCCTCCCGAACGGAAATCATGCAGAATTACTCTCCAGTCAGCTGTGTCACAATGTGTACTTTGAGGGCTTTTGTAATTTGAAAGTGAAGCAGCTCTAGCCTCTTCTACATCGTCTATCTAAAGTACCTATCATTCCTCATCGCTCCTCCTCATTCTCCTTTTATGCTTTCCATTTGAAGCTATTTATGAGATCATCCACATTTGAACATTTTTGTTCTATTTTAGCCTACAAACAGCATAATGGTACTTCTGTATGATTTTGGTCATGTAACATAAATCCTCTATATGTAGACCACATTAGGAGTTTGTTTTGATCTTAGGTTATCAAAGTGAGGGCACCAGACCCCTTTTCATCCAAAACCACAAAGTCCCTCTGCACTGGTGCTACCTTTACCTTTCCCAGGATCAAGTGACATTGATAAAAGCTTTTAGAGAAGGGTTGGGAATGTGTGGGCTGAGAGTACAGAGGAAAAAGGATGGGTTTATGCACGGCTAATGTATATTCAGTACAGTTCAACATTTAGTTTAAATGCATGGCAACTATGCAAAACTATGCAAAACATTTAAATGCCAGTACTCAAGATCATTGTATCGTGAGTGCAAGCATCTTTTCAGGATGTTTTCAATTAGAATGTAAGAAAGGCAATTAGTTGCATTTTTGGTTGTTATTGTGACAGAAGCCTTGAAAATAAAACGATCTTCTTAATATTATTGATAAGAAATCTCTAAAATGTTTTGGGGTGTAACGTCTTCATCAGCTACCGGGAGCTACTTGAAATCATTTCTTACTTTGATAACCTTCCAGACTCCATAATTCTCATTAGTAATTTGGCCCAATTAAATCCCAGTGACCTCAGTAACCTATGCAATAGAGCGGGGGTGACTTGTGCTGGTAAACATGGTAATCTATTTATGTTAAATGCGTTTTTCATGTTACAGCCACAAGGGACCTTTTAATAGCAGAGCTCTGTTCATTGATTTTTACTTGTTCGTCTTTCACTCGGTCAAATCTAATGCTATAGGGTAAGAAAGACGGAGCTGGAAATAGACCAGAGATGGTTCTGAGACTGTGTACAGTACGTGTGAAACCAAGTGTAACACTTTGAGGATTCTCGTGTATCAGTTGTTTCCTTTTGTTAATGGCTGATGCAGCACAAAATCAAACAGAATCTGCGAGATGCGTTCAATGTAGCCCGTAGTATATCTAGACAACAAAAAAAAAGACTAAGAAACCTCTTCTCTCAGTAAAAACAATCTCTATTTTTCTTTTTACTAGGTCTCTCGCTCTCTTCGTTCCTAATAAGGGTGATCAGAGCTGAGTGGCCCAACAGCCTGACCCTCATTATAACCAAAAGCAATAAGGATAAGACACCAGTGAACCAGGCCTCATTAGGCCTGAAGCTGAAGAACTCGATGGGGGTCATCACCCTGGATGTCTGCACTGCTCACTACTCTTCTGCTTTCACATTGTCTCACAGTTACCCAGAAACCTTTGTTCTACAGCCAAAAACATCTAAATTAAGTGGACTGAATTGCTCAGACCTCTGTGGTTTGTGTTATTCTCTGCTATTCTCACTGCTACTCATATTTTGTTTCGCTCCTACCTGAGAAGGTATGAGCCTATGAACCATATACTATGTTAGAAACGTGTGATGCATTGCTTGTGTATTGCAACTATTTTCCAACAATGTGTATGAGAAATAACAAGGCAACTCAGTCCATTAGACAGGTGGTGGCTCTCTGCCTCACTGAAACTCACTCAATAAGCCACACCATCTTCTGTCTAATCAATCTCTTAGTTCTTCTATTGTTCTACCGATCGCATTTTAATAAACAACCTCTGAAAGCTCTGTTTCTTTCTTGCAGGTCAGAAGACAGCTCTACATTTAAAACCCACAAAGGCAAAAGTGTCACACTAATCAGCAGTAGAGCTGACAGAACAAGTCTGGTTTGTGTGTTTTTATGATGTTTCAAAAATCATTTTTCTCAAGCACTCACTACTCTAGGCAAATAGCAGCAATTCAGAGATTGCATTTTGCGACACAAGCCAATTCATTTAATTGGTGTAACATAATTCAACAACAAAATGACCTTGAATATTGAAAAAGGAAGAAAATCTATTAATATAATTACAGGGCTTTCTGTAGACACATTTGTCTGAGTGAAAGCAGAAAGGTATTTTAATAAATAGGCCTGTACAGGGGGTGTGTGAGGGAACATTGTGCTGAACTAAGTAGCTCTTGAGTAATATGGTGTGAATGTTACCACAAGACCACATCTTTGAGATAATAACACGGCCTTTTAAGGTTCCAGACGTATGATCACAGGTCAAACAAGACTAAAGGGGCTGTAGTTTTAATCCCATTAGTCCACAAGAGCACTGCTCCAGCATCCACATGGCCTTTAAATGTGCTCAATAAAGACTGTCCCAAATTACCACAGATCATTATAATGAGAAGTGATGATTTAATAATAATAATAATAATGTGTTTTAGGAAAGTTGAGTTGAAATAAACAAGAGGTGATTTGAATTCAGGTTTACATGTTTCTTTCCAAGCTTCTTTCACTGTACAACTTTTAAACTTAGTATTTAAAGTTACACACACAAACAACACACAAAGTGTGCTGTGTTAAATATACAATGCAGTACATTTTGTGTTAAATTCTATTCAAAATATCATAACCTAACCAAAAACCTAGTCTGCTTACACAAACATACAAAATATGTGATTTATAATTTCCATCTGTGATTAGATTTTATGCATTTTGTCAGGCCAGGACAGCCCTGCATCTGAAAGCTCACTTTTTACAGTCCGAATTCTTGGTGTCACCTCTGCCCAGGTTCACCATCTGCTTAATACATTTAAAATGTTTCGGATGCACTTTGGGTACTCCAGTTAATAAATGCAGTGTAACCTGCATTAATGCAGTCCATAATCAGGCCAGACAGGAGGCACATTGTCTGAGGTGGGTTCTTCAGTTCATCCACAAAAACTCTACCTGCTTTTGACGGGTTCAGGTGAAGAACATAATATATTTATGAGACTTCACATTAATTTCTCCTCAACAACAATGACAAGAAAAAAATGTATTTTTTGTTGAATCTAACCAATTGACCAGTAAAGATGTTTCAATTGGCAGCAAATTATGAAAAGGTAGCAAAGATCAACTATTAAAATGACAGATTAAATTTCATATCCTAAAACAATGTTAAACATTGTTATTTACATGTATTTAATAAGAGAGCTGGGTACAACTCAACCCAAGCCAACGGTTGTGCATGTGTCACAATAAAGGATCCAGGGAATTCGGTTACATGACAGACAGACAGAGCAGAAACATCAACAGAATGGGAGATGTCAGGTAATGGTAGAGAGCTATTATTGGTAATTTAAAAACTAGAGAAACTAGTCAGTGTTGGCCATTTTAAAATGAACATACTAACAAAAGTGTGCTTTTAGCTTCCCTGATGTCACCACATAATATATAGTGGTCTACAAAATCAGTTTTATAACATTAAAAGTTAGGCCCAGAGGATTTGGCTAAACAAAAATTTGAAATCCAAACTAGAAAAACTAGGACATTTGACCAGGGTGTCCATCACCTTTTAGTCCATTTTGCCTATAATAATCGAAGATTAAATAATGATAAATGATAAATATTGACATCTCATGACAGAACTCCTTGAACTTCTAACAATCTATGGAGATTTACGTCTATAAAAGGTTTCAAAACCTTAAAGGCCAAATTATACTTGTCCGTTGATTCACGGTAACGTCAACGTAGACCTACGCTTGGGTAAGTTCACACATTTCTTTCACACTTGCAGAGAAGATGTACATCTCCACAAGAGGGTAGTATTGCATTTAACAAACAAATTTGCTAAAAATGAAGAAGAAATGTGGAAATTGTAATTTCTTGTCCTATAGTTCACAGCACATCTGTAAAGATGGATTTCTGCGATAAAATAGACCTGATTAACTTTTTACACCTCTGCAGAAACGATTCTTTGGCAAGACGCTCTGCTGATGTGTGGTCTACTGAACTAAAGAGCACAAAATACCAATGGGAAGAGAAAGTATGTGAAGCCTCTGGAGTACCCTCGATGAGGATGTGAAGTATTTAAAAAACAAAGAGAACTACAATGTCCTGTACTTTGTTGTTATTGAATAAACGTAGTTTTTGTCCCATATAAAGTTCCTTTTTTTAAATTTTCCTTTATGGAAACAAAATGCCATAAGTTTAAATACACCTCTCAAAACACAGTGCAAACAAAATGGATACACTAAAGACTGAAAAAAGCAGCAGTAAAATAATGGAATATATTTTTAAATATAGAAAAATATGATAGAAAATCATTGTGAACATCGAGACAAGTAAACGGTTACAGTTCTTCTACTTTTCTGTTCTTCTTCAGCACGATTCCAGACATTATCCAATCAGCTTAGTCGAAGGACATCTCCAACACTTTGTTGAGAATTTGGAGGTGTGCACGGCTGGCCTACGGTTACCGATAATTCCCTTCTCTGCATAGGCCCCTGTCAACGGAGACATATAAATCAGTCTTAAAAAGTATGTTTTTTTTATGAGATCGTCACAGGAGGAAGCAGGAAGCAAGGAAACGTTTTTGGGTCATGTACAAGATGAGTAATTTTGAGTCAAGTGACTGGGTGCCATGTTTGAGTCCAGCATGTAGCTCTCATAAGTCATCCATAGTTTTTGACAGCTAAAGAAGTGATCAAAGTGCTACAGTGCTGATAAGGAAGGTGTGGTTTGGGCTAAGTACGTGTGTTTTAACTGGTTTGCTCAAAGATGTTAAGAAAAAAATCATGACCCCTTTACTTTTGCACAGTATACTAATGGTAATTAGTAATTTAATGAGACTTATTTGCAAAAGTAATATTTATTTCACTAAAGGTGCAGCATGAATGTGATCAGTACAGAAAACCACAGCCGAGGATTCACAATCTGTTCATGGTGCTGAAGCTAATGCTACAGCACTGGCTGGTCTGCCGCTGCATCACAGGTACTTCAACTGTCTGCATCCAATAAATCAAGATATTTTGTATATTAAAACTGTCAGCTGCCTGCCTGACTACAGATTCATGGAGCTGCCTAATTAAATCTTACCGTGTGAGTTAATACATTTATAAGAGCTGTGAAAGTGTAGCCTGCTCACATTTCACACTTCTACATGATAAAGGTTTAGGGACACCAACATTATTTATAAGTGACTGACAGCAGACAGGATTCTTTAGTTCCCCCACTGTCACACAGACTTTCAGTCCATATAAATTCTGCTCAAGTGATCACGTTGGCAAGATGTGCGCTTCACTGGGTAAGCTAAAATCGACCAAGTGGATCTAAACACACTCCCAGAGGACTAAAGTCAATCCTGACGTGACAGAAGTCAATGCAGGTGGTCAGCGTTGACATGGACTGTCCAATCAACGGCATTTGTCTTTTTAAAGACACAAACAAACACACACAAACACAAATATATTTCCTTGCTGTGTGTGTGTGGGGACACTTTCTTCATTTTCAAGTTCTCGGTTATCCTCAGATTAAAAGATAAACTTTAAACACTTTTGTGTCCTTTCCCAGGTAGAGCTGCAGTATTACATTGGTATGTAAAACAATGTCATAATTGTCATTATATACAATGTTTTTCACACTATCAGTGTGGACCCCAATGTGTAATCCATATGAAAATAGGTTATTTAAAGGTGTTTGTTGCATACAGTGTAGTACAACAGAGCAGGGTACATTTCTATGTATTTATTTTGTATATTACTAAATACTTTCGAAACAAAAGAGTAGAAGTAACAAAATCGGGATTTAAAGGTTTTTTTTCGTGCATTTAAACTAAGCAATTAGACATAATTGATCAAAAGGTGTAAGATTTACCCCTTTGAGGTACATTTTGTACATGAGGTGACACCTCATGGGTGCCACAAAATTTTTATGCTGTCCTTTGCATATGTGATGTCTTTTTCTGTTCTGGTACAGTTTTTTTTATCAGTGTCAGTCCTTTTAGGCCATACAGTACTAAAGCTGTTGCAAGATGGGTGCCTCAAATATTTTCCACCTGTATACAGTTCACCAATTTTACTTTTGCTGTTGTCAGCTTGGGCACGTGGCCCTCCTCTTTCTCTAATACCAGACAGCCCACCCTCCGATCTACAGAGCTGCTGTCCCACAAAATCACTCTTGTAGCCACCATTGTTTTCTTGATTGCTTCCTCTACCTCTGAATTTGGCCTTAAGGATAACATCGATTAGGAAAAGACCACGCTCGATTTTTTATTATTCCGTTTTGTACCTCAGCCATGCTCTGTTTCGAGAACTGTTTCTGAACCACTGGAGCCAATTAATGTCCAAACAGATGTGTAACGCCGGGAGCTAGTCTTTGCCACAGGGTCAAGAAGCCTGAATCTAATCTCCTCAACAGAATTACATTTCCGCCATCATGGCCCCATAGCTGCCGACCTATTCTGGGGCCACACGAGAGCTGGCAGCTTTTGCGTGATCGTGTTGTCATTGCAGTGGAATAACTCTGCATGACCTGAGACGAGCACCATGTGGTCTGCTGGTAACACTGTCACTGTACTGGACTAACGGCTCTGCAGATGACGTTGGTAAAAATGGGATCGTTGCAACATTTTAATAAGGAGAAGTGCCGCACTTCCATTTGAGCTTTAATGTGTCATATAAGCACTTCCGTGTCTTTTCTCTACTTTTTTTATTCTGATTTGTGTTTGCGGA
Organism: Channa argus; assembly: GCF_033026475.1. Taxonomy (NCBI): domain Eukaryota; kingdom Metazoa; phylum Chordata; class Actinopteri; order Anabantiformes; family Channidae; genus Channa; species Channa argus. The sequence continues at coordinate 7,302,338 of NC_090201.1, read as the reverse complement.
GAATGCAGAGGGAGATACAAACACAGAGAAATGAAATACCTGAGGCAAAAGTGGGACTTTACACTTGAAAGTGGAAGGCATTACTTATGCATTAGGTATGTCTTTGAAGAACCCGAAACATGCATATTTCCCTATTCCTTCCCCCAAAATAATACAGATAAAATCAATTATTCATTTGTAAATGTTTATTTCACTTCAAAAACAAGTGTGACACGGGCCTTGATGTTGGAAAAACTGTTCCAGCAGTAACCCACACTCACAATGCCTTCATTGCAAGTTTGCACTTCTGTTTTGAAGTTAGACAGAACAGTTCTACAGTATTATAAAATAAACACTTATTACCAGCCAATAAATACAGTTAATCCACGTCTTTAATATTAAAGTGACTAACCAACATTGTATTGTGAGCCTGATAACCCCTATAAAGGTACAACATGAGACGTTTTATAAAAGTTCAAATGTAAGAACTTCAGTGTTGTGTAATAAAACTTCTGCCAATATTAGCATCTACAACATGAAAAAAAAATTCCTTTGTGAATATTGTGCATAACTTTATTTGAAAAAAGATACTGGACAAACTCACCTTTTAATTAAGAGATTTCATTCAGTATTAAATACCTTGAAGCAATTATATTCACAACCCTCTATTTGTTCAAAAGCCTAATCGTCAGGTGACTGATGAACTTTTGAAATTAGCCATGGCACCATTGTGTTAATTTATTTCACAACAACATCATACAACACGAGCTGCTGATGAGATCCTGATGCTTCAAACAGATAAATGAAAATGTCCATGGTTGAAAATGGGGTTAAAAGCCCTGATGGCTTCTGCAGTTACATTTTCATTACTTTGGATGCTCTTGGCACTCTACAGCTTTCTGATTAGTGAGCTTTTAATTTGTAATTTTCAGCACCAGGGGAAGGGAAGAGATGGGAAATCTGTAGCTGAAGCCCATAATTAAGCTTGATCCCTGCTACTCTGAATGTATCAGACACAAGCAAAAGATTAAGGTTAGATTCCAATATTCTGTATACAGGTTGAAGGAATATGTGTGAAGCCTTTTTGGTTCCATTTCCTGCACTATTTGCTGCATAACAAACCCAAGCGCCACTTGCTTACTGGTTTGGCCATAATTACCAAATTCAACATCCACTGAAGATAGTGTTTCAAAAACTACATGTCAGCTGTCATCCCAGTTGGCACAGAGGTCGTCAGCTGATTACCACCAATAGCCTAGTGATCCAACTGATCCATCTGGCTAGAAACTGGGTCTGTCCAAACCCTGTGACTTGTGTGCTGGGCACTAAAATGGCAGCCAATTTCTTTGACCAGAATAATGAGAAAAACCCCAGAACCCAGTCTCTTTGCACACAGAGGAAGTTTGCAACTGATAATATTTGTAATGTCAACAACATAACACAAAGCATACAATATGCGTATTTGTGTTTTTTTTATTTTTATTTTGGGTCATCTTATAAATTACGTAAATGGCAGTAGGTAACTTGCTAGAAAGTCTACATTCCAATACAACACACTAAAATATTATCATATTATATAAGTTCTACAAAGGTAGAACTGGCTTCACACATCGCCTTTATATTCAGTCACTTTAGGTATTCTTTTAAATCAACCAAGAGCAAAGGTCCACTCTTGTGTAAGGTTGTATTAGATACGGTATGTCAACCGTGTCTAGTAGCTTGTTGTAGCGCTGGTACACCATGAAGTGTATGGGCACATTGTGACTGCCTGAGAGACACATTCATTGAGACCTAGACCTCATTAGATGGCTCTACCTGTACTTATACAACTAGAGTTGTACTCCAGAGCCCTTCATTGTACAGCCTTTCTCTACCTGATTGATTATCTAAATTAACTGTTACATACTGGTGACAGTAATGAGGAAAAAAATCAGGTATCGCTATCCTATCTATTATTTAAATCAAAGGCAGGTTGATTGGGGGAACAGCACCTAAATACCAGTGATGCAAGTTAGCAGATAAAGTGACACAGCCATAACAAGGCTATTTCAGTCAGCGAGACTGTTCATTTTCTCCATAAATGTTTCATTCTCCAATTCATCTCTGACACATAAATTGTATTTGAGCTGGATCTTCCGAGGGCTAAAGTGAAGTCCCTCCTCTGCAATGTTAAATGACCTCTGGAAAAATTTGATTATGATGTCTTGCTGACAGACAGATTTATCACAGGAGTGGAGCCATGTAATAGATACGAGCACAGCTCTGCTGAGGAGAGAAGACAGTGGGAGTGAGGGATGAACGATAGGGAACTAGAGGCAGGATAGAATGGACTCTAAAGCTCATCTAAGTAATTCATTTACATGCATGTCACATGATAAATAAATGACAAATTACTCTTCTTCCGTAGCTCTAGAAATGTGAATTATGATTTGAAAAGTACCAGCGGCATGTTAACTTTAAACTCAGAGCAAATGGATCCTGCAGGAGCAGTTTTGCCACAAAACTGTAAACACTGATTGCATTTATGACCCCATTTAAAGCCAGACATGAGTCCTGGCAAGTTCCTTACTTATATTACCAATTATATTCCCACTCGATAGGTCTAACGAAGCTGGATGGGTTTTCTTTAGCTCCAGCCTGTAAGCTCGACACATTGTTAACAGTGTTGACATCTCTGTAGACACAGCACAGGGCTCTTAAAAGCTGTTGAGTCAAAATGCAACACTGCGGGCCAACATAAAACAAGCATTTTCAAAATGTCACCGCTGAGGCTTAACTCTTCTATATTCACAGCATCTTCCAGTCTTTACCAGTTGTCTGTCAGCACTTGGCAGAACTCCATAACATTACATACAATGCAAATACAAGGAATACTGACTCGAGTGACATTTGTTTGGGGACCTGGGTTATGTCTGGAGTTTTTTTCACGATGGATGGAGGGCCTCTGTTAACTGTGCCACTGATGGAGACCTCTGTAAGGCAACAAGTGCTGACATTATTCTTCTGCCTGCACTTTTCTATCAATCATGTTTTGCCAGTGTTTCCACTGAGACTGGGGAGGACAGAGGTAAGTCGAGGCGGAGTAGTGTGTGAGGATGGCAATCTGTCAGAAAGTGCATCAGGACAGGAGAAATAATTTCACCGGCCCTGACAGACCTTTCAGTTTGCCTTTCTCTGACATAGGGCGCTGTCAAACTGACAGTGCAGCAGATTTGTTTCCGTGTGGCAGGCCAAGAAAAGTCACTGTCAGATAACTGTCATAAAAAGCGGAAACCGGAAATGGCATGAAGAGAAAAGTGCTGTGAGTGTCCTAAAGAGTAGGTTAAATTCCCTTGTTAACAATTATTCTGATGCATAGACAGCAGTGTAGGGAATAACTCGTTTAAACTATTGAAAAGTAGAAGAAACTTGCATCACTTCTATGTCTACGCTACTGTATATGTTCTGTAGATAGACATTTTTATAGAGTAAAGATGCCAGGAAAGTGTAGGTGTTTCATTTACATGCAAATAAAATCATAGATCACAAAAATAATGCAGTGAGCTTGGGGCAAAAAATAAAACCAAAACACAACTGAAAATCACTCCACGAAGAGGACGGGAAAACACAAGCAATAAAGGCAAAAAACTAAGAGTCTGAACACAAACCTAAATACAGGAGTGTAGAACAGAGGCAGAAAAAACAGTGACCAATAACTAATCAATTCTTATAATAAAACAGTGAGTCCAAATATGGAGAACAGAGAAACAGGAGTGCAAACAGGGAAATGATCCAGAACTGGCTGTTCAGGAGCATACAACATAACAACAACAACAACAAACTGACAGGGAACTGAGGGGAAAGACAGGGGTGTAGGTGAAAATAATCAGGGGCTGATGACACTAAAGACAGGAAGTAGACTGAGGTGCTACAAAATAAAAGACAGGAAGTGAAGCTGGGGAAAACAGAAACAAAATAAACACGGGCAACAAAATCGTGACAATATAAACAACTATTAAAATACCTGCCAATAAATGTAATCATGATTAGCTGAGCCTAGTTACACTGATGTGCCATGCAACTGTGCTGGGCGAGCGCACCTGGGAAAATAATCCGAACAATTGGGCGAGAAGAGAAAAGTTGGAAGTCTCTTATATTTTGCAACACTTTATGTCACAGACTCAAAAAGACAGTTGTTCAGTGGCAAACATTCATGTCTGACCGCTGCTAAGACAAAGATAAATTAAGGAGCAGTAGTACACAGTTTTCCATACTGTACATAACTCAGTCACATTAATATAACACAAGTGAGTGTGTTTGAAGGTGTGTAAATAGTGGTGGTGAATCAGGTATCAATGCAGCGTAGAAATACTGTTAAATTAATGTCCTGCATAGGAACAGTTACATAAATTATTATGCAAAAGTATTGGCATATACTGAATGTATATACTGAATGTAACAAAAGCAAAAGTGTAGTATGGCCAGTAGGTTAATCCATAATTACAGCCTATATCATACTGTTATTTATTAGTTGATTATATTTGTTTGGAGAATCTACATCTGCAAAGTAACTAAAGCTGTCAAAAAAACATTGTGAAGTAAAAAATACATTTACGTCTGATATGAACTATAGGTAACCTAAAATGCAAATACATAGTATGTAGTATGTAATATATAGTATATCAAAAATGTACTTAATTACACTACTTATGTAAATGTTACTTACCACCAATGGTAAAAGACAAAAGTTGTATAAGATCGACAGGTAACTGATATCAGACTTGTTGCGCTTGCAGATCTGCCTTAAGATAAATGTAGCTTCTCTCTCCTGTGTCTCCTCCTTTCACCCTTATGCTAGAGCATAATAAAACGTAGTTAGTGTGGAATACAATTTTAATATTTAATGTCAGTAACAACAGACAAGTTCCAAGATCCTTGCACATTACTCTATGGGAACCAACTCCTGCCAGTAGTATCAGAGGACCAACACTCGTTTTATTATATCATGGTATGTGAGCAAACTCTATAACTCTGTACTGTGAGTGAAGTGTCAGGTCAGGTGTGGTTAGCATTGGCTAGTGCCGATCACTCATCGAGACACTTACATTGACTTCTCTCACTCAAAACCTAACAATTTCTGTGACTGACATTATTTCTCCCCCAGTCATTTCTGTTCCTGTGTATTTCAAAGTACAAGAAACATCTTATGATTTGTAAAATCAAAGAGCTCCTTTGGTAGTAGTAGAAAGAACCTCATTTTACCATAAACTGGCAACAACTAGGTGCCGCTCGCAGGTTTTCTGACAGAGGATTAAAAAGAATTATCAGAAGAGTTGTCCAAGAGCCAAGGACCACTTGTGGAGAGTTTCAGAAAGACCTGGAATTAACAGGTACAATTGTTTCAATAAGCACTAATCCGCCACGGCCTGTATGTACGCTCACCAGACTTCATTGCTGAAGAAAAAGCTTGTTGAAGCTCAATGACAGTTTGCTGCACAACAATTTGGACAAGACTGTGAAATACTGGAAGAATATAGTCTGGTCAGATGAGACCGAAATTAAATTCAACAGACAATGATCAAAAACACACCGCCAAGGAAACTCTCAGTTGGTTTCAGAGAATGACCCAGCCCATCACCTGACTTGAATCCATTTGAAAATCTATGGAAAGAACTAAAGATCAGAGCTCACAGAAGAGGCCCACCGCACTTTCAAAATTTGAAGACTGTGTGGAAGAAAAGAATCACTTTTTGCTGTGGATGTATTTTAAAATATCTGAATTCAAATGCATTTTAGCTGATTTTAAGGTTCAGAATCAGAACATTTTCTTCACTGTCCATATGCACTTATGTCCATGACAATCAAAAATTAGTTTACAGCTAGTGTTTGGACTGTAGGAATTAAACCAGAGGACCCTGGGAAAACCCTGGGAGAACATGCAAACTCCACACAGAATGGCCGCAGCTCGCAGGTAAACTCAAACTAGGTATAATCAAACACCAAATAATGGATTAAACACTCTTGAAAATATGCTTTCGTTGTAGCCCTAAGTGTAGATTTATTAAATTGAAAATTGTTTATGTCAGTGTACCACAGAGCCTCCTGCCCTTCTTCCTTTCTCCCTCACAAATCCAGTTTCTTTAACATCCAAAATGTATATATTTATAATTCATTTATTCATCCTTTGGAGGTCCTTATCATTTTTAGTGTAACTTAAATTTCTCCTACTTTGCACGTGACAGGCTTTGAACAGTTCAATTCACAGGTGTTGAAAGGTGACCTGCAGTCAACACTAAACAGCAACACTCACTCATTCAGTTTCCTAGATGCCCAACTTCTGAACCAGGAATCAAGCTTTAGATGTACAATGGAATGGCTCTTTATATTGGAGTCCCACATCTGCTCCATTACTGAAGTAGGAGTCAGCTTTTTGTAACCCCCTACCTTTCCAGCACCAAACAGCTTTACATACTTACCAACAAGCCAGTGAAAACAGTGGAGAATTAAGACACTGAAGAGCTCAGCCTGGTGGAAACTATAAAAAGAACTAAACAAGCTTGTTAACAACGTCATTAACTATTTAAAGTCATAAAACATCAGGGTTTGTGTTTAGCTTCACCTGTTTCCCCCAAATTAAAAAAAATGTGCCTGGTGGTAAAACAACAAACACAATAAACTAATATAATTACAAATTTATGATTTAGTGTTTCCATCTATCCATCCATCTGTTATCTTCAACACTTAGCCTCCAGGGACACGTGTTGTTTGCAGGGGGGATGGAGCTAATCCTAGCTGCCATTGGGTGAAAGACAGGGTCCATCACAGGGTTCCCACATAGAGACAGACAGCCGTTCCTGTCCACATCCACGTGTATAAATCAATTCACTTTTACCAATTCATCCAACTGTATGTTTTTGGAACCACTGGAGGAAACCGCTGCAACTATAAGGGGAACATGCAAAAAGCACAAGGAAAATCCACACTTGAATCAGTGTAATCATGTTTTTAATGGCGGATAATCTGAATACTTGAAGTAATCAACCACATTTTTATGTCCTTAAAGTTCCTGCATCATGGAAGATGGGGGTTTATCCACAGAGGTTTCTGAGGAAACGCTACTTCATGCACTGGATGTCATTACATTTTAATGTTAATCAAATATTAAATTTAAAGTTGGAAATCCTATTACATGAGTTTGTGTTGTTACCTTAATAAATGATTATCATTAATCTTCTATTGAGGAAGACTGCATACTGCATTTGAGTCAACATCTCCACAGATAATGGTAATGACTTTAACTGAGAAAAATGTAGCTGTCATCAATACATGCACTCATGAGGAGTAAACACATAGACATACACAAACACACACAAACATGACTGATGGATTTTTTTTTCATCAAACTACTTTCATATCGTTAGTCTTTTTATGTATTTTAGCTGTTTATTTTCTCCATCAACGACTGCAGCTGCTCCAGCATCATCGCTCAAACATAAAAACACATCTCAGCAAAATTAATGACTGGTATGATGCAAGTGTTTTGCTACTTTTGCACAGAAATTTCACATATTTACTGACAGATTTGTGCGCTTTTGGATAAATTTGATTAAATGGCTTATCCACTGAAGTGAAACTTCAGACTGCACTGCATTCACTGTTAATAATTGCATGTTTGTTAAATGGCTCTAGTGACATTTCAGGATGTCACGGTGTGCCACAACATGAGGCTTCAAGTGCATCAATCGACAGGAAACACGTTATCAGGGACCACAAACTACTTTCTTTTAACAAAGATGTAATTATTTGAGGAACACAGTCACCTCATAAACTAAATGAATGTCCACTCTTAAGTCTGGATTACAGTGATCCAAAAGTCCCTTGAAGATCCCACATTTGCACTTCAAGCTACAGTAGATAAACAACATTTAAAGTAAAATTCCTCTTGGTGCTTCTCTTATTTCTTCTTGGTTGCATTCTCTCCGTTTTTTGTTTTTGTTTTTTTGTCCTACAAGCCAACAGAAAAACAGCTGACAAGGCAGCTGGCCCAGATTTGGCTTCTTTATTCAGCAGTATGATCAATAGATTGCAATTCATGAGGACCAGTGAATGGCAGTGTGAAACTGCACTCACTTTAGCCCGCCAGAATTGACTGTCTAGGTAGAAGCAGTCAATCTACTTCAAAAGAAAATGTACAAGAGATTGATTAAGCAGATAAGCCAGAATTGGGCCTTGCGGTATCATCACAAAGCACAACCGAGACACGAGAGTTTGTGAGATGTTGTTACCAGGTTGTACTTCCACGTCATAAGGATTTGACTTCATATAGGCAGGTTCATGTCTTGTGTTATGATACTGCCATACAGTTTCCGCTATGTGTTTCCCTCAGGAACCAACAGAGTAAGAGGGACCTATATTATTGAATACGGGTCTGAGAAATTGCCAACATCAAGACTTGTTTATTGAATTGGTTACAGGTTGTCATACGAGGAGTCCAAGCTCACACATTAATCTAGTTCTAACCCCTACAGACATGCATGTCTTCAGAGCTGAGTGTAATAAACATAAATAGTGAGCACGGGCAATTATTTATGGTTCCGGGGGCAATATACTACAAAGTAGGAGAGCATCTTTAAAGTGCCTCATGTGTAATATGCCAGTGAAATTGAATTTGTCACCAGGATCAGTACAAACAAACAAAAGTACTAAACTAAAAATAGTCACACTTTCAGATGCAACTCCTGCTCATTATTGCATCTTTAGCTTTAACTATTGCACTGCTAATCTTTCTGTCAAAATAAGATGCTGCATCCAAGGTGATGCAAAAACAAGATAATTACAGAGCTGCTAATTTCAAGTATCGTGTGTTTTCGCCCAAATGGTGGGAGATGCTTTTCTAGCCTGTTCATTATGTCGAATACTGTGGGGCCGAGGAAAAACCTACAGTGGCAGCAGACATCACAAATATAGCCACCAGCCTGAGTCCTGACTGTGCTCCACTTAGCATTGGCTCTGCATATTTGAGTTTGTGCTTCATCCACAATAGGCACACAGCAAATTGGGAGCAGAGGCTTTATCTAATTAAGAGACTGTATCATTAACAGGCAGCCCCTTTGGCAGTAACCTACTGATTTATGTGCCTAAGACGAACAGAGACTTTTGATAAAAACATGAGACTGTAACAAAACAGCTGCAAAGCAAGATGATACAATAAGAAGAAAATTTGATAAATATGACAAGTTAATTATTTATGTGTTAGGTGCAGATGGCAATGTTGGTCATTCAGCCCATGAGTTTGGCTCAGACTGAGAATATTTCAAGCACTGGATGTATTGTCATGATCTTGACAGGATGGTGCAGGAAGGTAGAGCGGTCGTCCACCTATCCCCCCCCCCAATTGCTGGTTCGATCCCCGGCTCCTCCAGTCACATGTCAAAGTGTGTCAAAACTCTGAACCCCAACTTAGTTGCTCTCAGTGAGGGTTGGATGGCTCCATACCAGCTCCCCCATTGGTGTGTGTGTGAATGGTTGAATAAGAAGCAGTGTAAAGCACTTTGAGTACCAATAGGTAGAAAAAGTGCTATATAAGTGCAGACCATGTACCTTCATGTCCCCCAGAGAATACATTCTCTTTCTTTTTCAAAAAGTGCCGTTATAAGATCGACAATTTATCTGAAATTTGGTTTTGTACCATATAACTGCAAAACTCAGCCTATTAGCCTCAGTTGTGGTTTTTTTAACCCTAATTAGAAAGTTAAAAAATAGGTTGGTGAATATGGTAGACATTTCCCACATAACATGACTAAAGCATATCAGCCTTTTAAATATTTTGTAAGCATTTAGCTCAAAACGCATTGTCAATTTGCTACTTTCTATCAAAAGCAGTCATGTAAATTCTTATCTATAACACTACCTGTGAAGAGACAGATGTGGATGCTACTGTGGTGCCTTGTTCTGTGCCATGCTGTTTGAACAACAAACTTTTTGAAATTAGATTATATGTTATGTATAATAAACTTAACTTTAATAAAAGTACAGATTTGGATATCATATATAGCCTGTCATATATAAATAAATGACAGGCAGTCAGTACACAGAAAACACTATTTCTCAGGCCATAAACATACAATAACAAAAGTGCCTTAATTAATCTGCAAATGTAGCACACCTCTGTTTATGATGAATGCATTAATTAGATATTTAATCTTAGTGCAACACTGAGAGCGTACAGTACATGTGTCACCGTCAAAGGTGCATTAACAAAAGCTACTGCAACTTCACCTGTTGCCCCACAGGACATCTGCTCTTAAATGCAATTAAAATAAACTGTTTCAAATTTTTTGCTTTTACATTAAATGAGTTTGAAGACAAACAAAACAATTTGGACACATACATCGTGCTGCCCAATGGTAAAACATCAACAATATGGACAAATGGTTTTATTTTTATTTCAATTTATTTCATTTATGTTTACTCCTCCTCTTACTTAATGATCAACAAAGTACAACAAAGTACTTGAGTGCCCTGTTGCCCCTATTGTCTTGGTCCACATGGAGAGCAGCTGTAACAAGGCAACACAATTTCCCTATGCGATCAATAAAGTTGTTTGAATCTTGAATCTTGAATTAGCACCAAATTAAAAAATTGGTCCCTGGGTGAACCTTACCGCTGAATGGTGTTGTAGACTGTCAGTGATGTTTAATTTAGTTTCTAAATTCTGCATAGGTTTGCTTAAACTAGCAAAGTGCTGCATCATGGGGGCAATTTGTTTCAGGTGAGACAAAATGATCCAAGAACACTCACTTGAACTCTCTTTAATTTGCAAGATATACCAAAGAATTACAGCATGCTACAAGTCAAATCTCAAGCAGGAATCAACACCTACATACTGTATATGTGACTGGACAATGAATGCGCCTTGAGTGGAGAATGCAGCAAAGCTGGTGTCAGTTTTAGTGGTTAGAAAAACTGTCTCGCAAATGTTTGGGCTTCAATCTCCACCCTAATTACATGCCTGTTCATTGAAAGGGATTTTCATGCTACTATCTTTCACCCTTACACAGGCCTTTCTTCTATAACTAGCTACTATGTAGCACTGACATGTGCAGTGAGACACTATATTTCAGCAAAAGAGTTTTCAGACAACTTTTCCCTCTTTGTTATATAATATTGCTTCTGCAGTTTGTTATGACCCCTGTTAGTACAGCCAGCACTGCCTATCACAGGGAGGAAAAAGAAAGAAAAAAACTGTAAAATGGTTTAAATACAAAAGTTAGCTTTTCCAATCTGTGAGTGCTGTAGGCTGTTCTGACAAAACACAGACACAAGAGCTGATACAGGCAGCTCAGAGGAACCCACTGTTATCTCTGCTTAGAAGAAAAAAAGATACAGGGTGGGTGATGCCTTTTAAGTTGTTTTGGTTGACATGTTCAGAAAATTCAAAGATATATTAATTAGTTTCATTTTCACCTGCTCTACCACAGTAAGTGTTTAATATTTTATTAAAAGCATAGTGTTCATAACAAAAGCAAACTGACAGTTAACAATGACACACAATAGACCTGATAATTTCACAGCAATCTGCTTTCTGATCTTGTAATGAAATTGCTAATTGTGTAGCTTATCATATGGCCCTATTTCAGAAAACAATCTACACATGGACTGTGAATCACTGCTCTATAAAGAGAACTTGAATAGCATTTATCAAAGTTGATGCCTAAGCTTTGTAAATTAGCCCAAATCCAAAACTCTTTCTAAGCAAGCATATGTCCTCTTCCCCAATGGCTCAGAAAGTGGCCTAAAGGGAGCTCACTCTGGGAGTTGTAATGTGGAGAACCTCTTGTGAGCAAAAACTGGGTGGTTTGAGATGAAAGGTCAGATGATTGCTGGAGGTTGCAGCATGAAAGGAAGAGCTCAAGACAGTTTAGGTCCATTGGAACACACACAATAAAGTTCCACTGCTGAGAGGAGCAGAGGACAGACAATCTAGACAAGCTATGAACTTTTGCCTGATGATGCTATCAGAAATAACCTCTATGCTGAATTATTTTTTAGTGTCTGCAGTCACAACACAGGCATCGGAAAACAACTCACTGAGTTACTCTTTTGTTTTGTCAAGGAGGTGCCTGACTCGTTTTGTTCTTTGTGTCAACCAACTTTAAAGGCAAACAATTCGTTTGTTAATTTTGGATGATAAAAAAAATTATCTTTAATCCCTATATTTCTGTGAATTGTTATCTGAAGCGATCAAGCACACTTTTAGTTTTATTGAATGTTTGTTATTTGTTGTTACTAAATGTGTTATTTGTTAGTTATGCTCAAATAAATCCATCTGTACACTTATAGAATATTCCATAATACTACTTCAAATTAATGGAATATCAACTTTGCCTACATTTTAAAAATGTACCCACAGGCCCCCACAGAGGTGTTTTTACTAATACGGCCTAATCAGTTATTCTCCTAGGATTTTTTTGCCCAGGAGCACTTGCGACTGGACAAATGCCAATAGAATTATTATAAAGTAAGTAGGGTATTCATGTTCATTGTGTGTGATACCATGAGTGTTTGACAGTGAATGAAATCCCTCAGCACAAAGGCTGAGTTTGACACAGGGTCTTGATAGATTTGCCTCAGTGAACTATTTTCCAGTACAGTGCTGCACAAGCCTATGAAGTTATATTATAAATGTGATAATATCACAAATATCAATTATGTCAAATATCAGTTATGGCGCAATTTCATGTGGGATACATTCCTTTCTAGTTTGATTGCTTAGCTGTAGCTACAATAGGGGAAACTTTTTACATTTTCTTTCCTAATGTAACTTGACTGCCCTGGTCTTCTAATGCTGATTCCACAAAGGAGCTAATTGATGTGGAATTTATTGTTCATAAACTTTGCAAAAGGCAGTTTGTTTGAAACCTGAAATGATTTGACAGCTTTTTTTGTTATCTGCAGACTTGTCTGCCCCCTGTTTTAGCAATCTCAACCTAAATGAAGAATCGAAAATGAAAAATAAGTGACACTTATATACAAGTAAATTCAAGCTTTTCTCTTTACCTTCTTTAATTTCTACATGTTTCGGCAGCATCATTATTTTCTTCTCTCTTAATTCATTCTGTAATATTAAAATTCCCCCGTTTCTGTCAAGTTGCCCAGTAACATGCATTCTGGATACAGGTTGAAATCCTTGTGAATGATAGCTAACTAAACTATGAAGTAGCAACAGCAGCAGCTAAACCCACAATATGTAAAATAACTATCCAACTGTCCATCCATCACCACTTATCCTATTTGGGTCACAGGGGGGGCTGGAGCCTATCCTAGCTGTCTCCAGGTGAGAGGCGGTATACACCCTGGACAGGTCACCAGTCTATCTCAGAGCCACAGAGAGAGATACACACAGAGACAGAGACAGACAACCATTCACACTCACACCTACAGGCTATTTTAGATTCACCAGTTAACCTAGCATGCATGTTTCTGGACTGTGGGAGGAAACTGGAGTAGCTGGAGGAAACATGCAAACTTCGAACAGACAGGCCACAGCCGGGACCTGAACCTGCAACCTTCTAGCTGTGAGACAGTGGCGCTAATCACTGGGAATGTCACTCTTTTTTAATTAAGATGTCCTTTCTGTCTTCTGACCTATATCCTTTCTGACAGTAGGCACTGCTGTGTGCCTTTGTTAAAACAATGTTGGAGCAGACTGATATTTGCACTGACATTTAGATTGAGACAGTCAATTAGCAAATGCTTTTATCCAATGAGACTTACAAGTGAGGTGCAAGGCAAGCAAAATCTAAGTCAAGGAGAAAACATCAAAGCAAAGTCCTGTCAACAGAAGTGTTTCCTTTCATAAGATGCAAGTGCACGAATGAGCAGAGAGGGTTTTTAGTTTTTTTTTTTTGTTTATAGATTTATGTGCATAGGCAGGTGCAGGAGAGTTCTGTTTTCAGCAGTTTTTTGAATATTGGGAGTGAGGTTGCTGAGCAAGCAGAGTTTGGTAGTTCATTCCACCATCGTGGGATCACTGAGCTAAAGAGTTTTGCTTGGTGTTTTCTGTGTGGTGCTGGGACCACCAAACATCTTTCCTAGGCAGAGAACAGCGGACGGGAGGGATTTGGACTTTGGTAAAGGGATAAAAAAGGTGCTGAAGTGGGGTGTAATGTTTCAAAAAACAAGACCTCCCGGAATTTAAAGCAGACAGAGGAGACGTTATTTCAGAGTTTAAAAGTGCCGTTGGTGTAAGGTACAGTTTTTACTGAACATTTCATGATGAATATTAATAAACAATGTAAACTTTTAGCAGCAATAATGCCATGTGGCTAAATGAATGTATGGAAACAACACAGCAAATGAAGCCTCCTCTCTTACATTTACTGGGGGAAAAACTTAAGTGTAGAATTGTGATTGAATTCAATTTGCTTGTTTCAGTTTCAGGATTCTTAAAGTTAGATTATCAAAGGTTTAGTTAAATTTAGGGATAATCTTGGTTTGGGTTAAAATAACTAGGCTACCATAACATGCTAGTTATGCTAAAGAATGTCTATCTACATGGCTACAATAATAAACCTGTGGTTAAAGTAATATAAGAATTGTGGTTGAGGTTAAAAGAAAGAATGCAGACTAAGTGTGAAACAGTTTGAAACAGACTGTGCTTTTCTGTGTCAAAGTTTGGTGCTTTGTTAATTCACATAGATTTTCAAGACACTTTCCTTCACTCTTTTGTAAGCATTAGTACCAAGGTGCTTCATGGTGTCATTTAGTTTTTCACAGGGTGGGAGGGTGAGTGGCTTTTCCTTTTTATAGCTCTATGAATTCATTAAAAATCAAACATTTAATTTCATGGTGCCTCTATATATTAAAGTTTTTTTGTACATTTTATGTCAGGTTAATCACTTTCAGAGGTCAGATGCAGAAGTCATTGCAGCTCATTGCAGTTGCATAAGTTATTTACTTTGCCTGTTTTTTAACTGAGATTTAAGTTTAGAAGACTTGAGTGTAGGAGGGTTTGCAAAACTGTGTATTTTGCTCTATTTCTTCTATTTCCCCCTCTTATGAACAACTACTCAATGAAAGCTGTTTGTGCTTTTTTGGCTTGATCAATTGGAACAACCATAAACAACACAAACCACAGGCGTCTTGAGAGTCTGTGGTCGCGCTTTCAATGTAGAAAATCACTTCTTGTCCTCCTTCATACAGCTCACACCACAGCAATGCAGTGATGTCATTTGCAAACAAGCCTCAGAGAATATCCGGTCAGCAAATGCTAAGATGTTTTCATTTTCCAATAGATATTATTGCATTGTGGATGTCTATCTATCTGTCTGACTGTAACACAAATTAGCACCTTAAAAAACTAGGGGATGTTTGTGGCCTGTTGCATGTCACTGCCACTAGTCAGCCAATAGACCAGAAAAAACTTGTCATGGTGACCACTGTCACATAGATTGGAACACATTTATTTGTTAAAAAGGTTGTTATTTGCACAGCCATATGCGATGCTGTACAAACACGGTCCAGTTTTGGTGAATCGTGAGCCACTAGTCGGCCAGAAAACAGTGCCCTCCTCTCTGGACAGTCCCTGGCATGAGACAGCCCAAAATAAATATTTCTAAGCCTTTCTAAGTGTATCCGTTTCCATTTGCAATGTAACATTTTGACTTAACGTAGACGTGATACTACATAAAGGTCCACCTTTGTGCTGTGAACTTTATCATTTGTTGGTTTTATTTTATCTTTAGATTCACCACTTGGGTTGCAGTGATATATTTTGTCTAAGGAGGAAAGAAAACAGATTCACACAAGTCGCTATACATAAAGTATATTCATATGTGTCTCCCTACTCTCTATGCCAAACCACAGGCCCTTAGAGAGTTCAACTGCTTTCAATTCCTACAAAGCCTCCAGACAGGCTTTTGCTTTCCATTTTCTGTCAGTTCTCCCCTGCACTCTCAGTTGCCCCGTCTTTCTGTGTGAGTAAATGAATTCCCCCCTGATGGTAGGGGATGTGATGTGAGAGCAGCGATCGGGGCACTTTAATCTCAGAGATCCATCCTGGAGGTTTGTGCCCCGCCTCGTCACTCTCTGTTCAAACACTGAACTTCCCTACCAAGACGACAAGGATTACAGAACAACCTTCTCGTCTCACTCCCACCCTTTCATGCTCCCACTCTCTCTCTCTATTACTACAGTTTTTAAAGCACAAGCACATGAAAGCATTACAATTTATGAGAATGTCTCACTCAGACGCAAAGGCCAATATTCTAACGAATCACCATAAAGAAAGGTGTCTTTTCTGATCTGATGATGAACAATATGCTGCTCACACACATATCCATCACATACTATCATAATGTGCACATTTTACTGGCTGGGGAAAGCAACACAAACAACTGGAGATCGGATTATTAGTACGGAGCACAAAACACTGTTTTGATGTCAATTTGAAAAATGAAATCAGTGAGAACCATGACAAATAAGGTAACACAAGAGCAGCACTCGAATAAAACCCCATGAGCTGTGAAATTATGTTTTCAGACATATGCACCCTCTAAATGAGACACAGAAAAGAGTTCACATATTCATTGCTGTTCTTCATGTAAAAAGTCCTGGAGTTGCATGTCTATGCATTGGTGGTTTGAACTTATGATATGTTAAGCATGAATATGAATAACACACAGATGATTTAGGGAAGCGTACAATGAGATATACGGATAAACATTAAAACTCATTGCTGCACAACCACGTAGAAACACTGTAAGCATGTTGCATTTAGCTTCAGCTATTGAGTTTTAGACCGCTGCTTTTATCACACAAACAAGCTCAGAGGGGTGACCGAAAATGTGCTGAAGTTCTGCTTTCTCCGTCTGAGAGTAACAGAATGTTGATCCAACTGAACTCACTTTACTCAGCTCTGACATTCTGTGGCATTTTATGATGATTAGCAACAAGGTTTCCAAGTAATTATGTCTAGATTTTCATCAGACACTATTTTAGTCCAAAAATAAAGCAAGTTAATTAAATTCCAGGAAGGTTCAAAATCAGCAATTTCAGAAAAATGGAAAAGTCAGCCACAGTATATATAAAGGTAATGTTTAGGCTTTCTGACGCTGCTCATGTTACAGTATTGACATTGTTCCATGTAGAACATTGTCTGTCTTGGTTTGAATGCACTCAGCTACTGGAAGTGAATGGAATTTGTGATTGATGCTGTGGAAAGACGGGACAGGAAAGGGACGTTTCTATTTTCAAAACAATGTCAATAACTCACCGACAAGCTGTAAAACTAGTCATGAGTTGTACATCATACGGCTGAAGCAGAGCCTCAAAGCCTTGTCCTCTCTCCATCCTCCCCTTACACATATGGTGTAGTAGTCGCTGTGACAGCAACACCTAATTAATGTGTAGCTGAAATTAACAGCTCTCCTAGCCAGGGAGCTAATAATACAAATCATCACACCTACATGTGAGGTTATTATATTTTTTGCTTGGGGGCACATGCAGTATGTTATTAACACAGAACCCATTAATGTACTGTGTGTGTATTGCACTGGAAGATAATGTTATGGGATGGAGTTTCTGGTTCTGAGCGTATGCGAAGGTTTATTTCATTTTTCATAGTGCAATTTTATATAATTTAAAAAAGGAACATACAATTCGATGAATCAGGCATTATAAAAGCAAATGAACAACACCTCAACAGCACCTTTCAGAGGGAGGGAGAGCAGCATTAATTAACATACACTTAATTATGTTGTGCATAGACTCACTTTAATTGCAGCTATGAGTAATGCAGACAGATAATGAATAAACCCCTAAAAGCACTTTACCTCTCCGAACGCCTGTTATCAGGAAACGAGGCCCAGATCTGTGTGTAGCAACCTGTTGATATGATCTCATCATAGCAGGGCTCAGAGTCATTTGGCTTCAGCCTGTGTACACTAGTAGGGCATTAAACTGGATCTGAGGAAACTTCAGTCAGGTGTGCCGTGATACTGTAGATGTCTCTGACAAATCTAAAGGGTGAGGGGAAGAAATATTGTTGTCAGAATTTATGACGGTGTAGCTGCAGAAGGATCTGCTGTTTTAAGAGGTGATCTGTGGAGGCCACTGGTGATAATGGCTATTGTGGGATTTTGTTATGCCACAATATACCAAGCCAATAAGCACATTTGCATTTCTTATGGGTCTCAAACATCAGAAGCCTGGGAACACATATTGTGTCATGATTTATAAAAGAACAACAGTGGCAGGAGATATTACTTATTCTCTGTCTGCATTAAATAGAATTCACCTAATTTTCTCTTTTATTTGAAGCATTGATTGAACTATTTCAAAATCCACTGAGAGATAGTTTAGATTGCAGAATTATAGCAGCGTTGACCTGAATGGCAAACTGTAAATATTACAAGCCCAATTCAATGAATTTGATAGCAGCAACACTCTCAATGAACACCGGCAACAAAAAGCTGGAAAAAGTCATCTCTGGGAATTTGACAGCTAATTAGGTTAATTGGCAACAGGTGAGTAACATGACTGGGTATAAAAGGAGCATTTCAGAGAGGCAGAGAATCTTGAATGTAAAGATGTGACGAACTGCTTCCCAAAACTGTGTGACAATAAAAAGATGTTCCTCAGTGTAAAATTGCGAAGACTTTGAAGATCCCATCATCTACAATGTATAATGGCATCAAAAGAATAGGGGAATCAGGAGGAATCTCTGTGTGCGAGGGACAAGGCCAAAGGTCAAAGGTGGATGCATGTGATCTTCAGGCCCTCAGGCAGCACTGCATTAAAAACAGGCAGGGTTCTCTACTGGACATCACTGCATGGTCTTAAGAACACTTCCAGAAATCACAGTTCGCTGTGCAAATCCACAAATTAAGTTAAAGCTGTATCGTGCAAAAAAAAAAAGAAACCACATTTGAACACGATCCCGAAACGCCGCTGTGTTCTCTGGGCCAAAGCTCATTTAAAATGGTCTGAGGCAAAATGAAAAACTGTTCTGTGGTCAGATGAATCCAAATTTGAAGTTGTTTGTGAAAACCATGGACACCCTGTCCTGTGGACTAAAGAGGAGAGGGACCATCAGTCGTTGCCATCAGATTCAATATGAGCTAATATTTTCCATGAAATGGTAAAATATCTCAACATCTTATATGTTGTTTACACTATGTTCCATTGTGAATAAATTATTGGTTGATTAGATTTGCAAATAAATACATTCTGTTTTTATTTAGGTTTTACACATCATCTTTTTTGAATTGGGGTTGTAAAATAAATTTACAATAATTAGGAAACTACTTACTCAAGCTGCTCATTTTCCCGGTTTAACTTGAACGAACATTTAACAATTATGACACAGATGTCAAGAATAGTGATACAGTAAACACAAACAGTATGGCTGTGATGAAAAGAGACAAACTACTAACTTGTTTTGAAACTTGTCTGCAGTATGCGCATGTATGTGTGTGTGTGTGTGTGTGTGTGTGTGTGTGTGTGTGTGTGTGTGTGTGTGTGTGTGTGTGTGTGTGTGTGTGTGTGTGTGTGTGTGTGTGTGTGTGCGCACACTCTACTACACTACAAGTAAAATCACTGTGCTAGATTGTGGCAACCTTGTGGTGGAACTGAAGAGCCAAAAACGCCTTAAAGGCTTTTAACTTCACAACTTTGATCTCACATTTCATATTTCATATATCACATATTTTAAGCCTGAAAGCATCTACCATGATACTTTTTCCACCATCTAACCCTTGTCATGAATATGGTGGAAGTTACATTCCCAGACCCTGAATTGTTCGCTTTAACATGCTATGGTGCAGATTTCAGATTTTAGATGGTCACTGTAGGAAGCTGAACCATGCTGCATGTACCATTTACCTGCAAATGATAAAGATGTTCAATACTTCATATGTACTGGGATAATAAGACACTTTACTGTTCTATTTCACCCTGCTTCCCCTCTAATGTTGCTCTTTAGGCTTCACTTATCACCTCATCTCCACTGAATATTTGCATCCACTACAGTATGTGCACAGTTTAATCAGACGGGCCCATTTTGCTTCATCTCATGACTGTATTCTGAATCTCAATAAGTAATCATGATGTGGACAACTGGGGCATATCTCCAGTTCCTATGATCAAAGAGAAGAAAATCCGTCAAACCTTTCATTCCCCGCTCTACTTCTCGCTGAGTTAAAAAAATCAATACCTCTCTTGTATATTTGCACTAAATAAAAAGCCAAGGCAGCAGCTGGTTCGTTTGGTGTAGCATAAAGAGTTGCTGGCCTGGCTCTGTCTAATGATAACCCAATTCACACACAAGTCCTACAGTAGCACCTTTGCTTTGTTGCCTGTGTTTGTGCTACAGTAAGCTCAATCCCTGTTGGTTGTTGCCTCATATTTACCTTGAGACTGGTATCATCATCTAACTTTCTGCAGGAAAGTGAATAATCGAAAAATCTCCCAAAATATCATTCTGTTCTTTGGGACATATTCGCCGTGACTGAACCTGCTGTTTTTGAACAGCTTTTGAACATTATAACTCAGTGTGTTCATGCTGACATTGACAATAAAGTCTGTTAAAACCAGAGCCATTACACAAAGTCATGCTTTTTTTCTACATTTGTGTTACGCATACCACAGGTAATGGATTCAATTTTTTGATTTGGCACACT
This sequence comes from Channa argus, assembly GCF_033026475.1. NCBI lineage: Eukaryota > Metazoa > Chordata > Actinopteri > Anabantiformes > Channidae > Channa > Channa argus. Next base: position 7,281,699 of record NC_090201.1, on the reverse strand, counting down.
CAAACAAGCATAGAAGCTAGAATGGAGAGACACAAATTACCCAAATGGTGGAAATTTATTCAAAAGCCTAAAGCAAGAAAACCAAAGGATATTTAGTTATTATAAAAGTACTATTGCTAAATAATAAAATCTGCTCATTTCTGTTCCGACAAATGAGCATTATTTTACAACAGATTAATATGCAATGCTCCTAGTAGAACACTTTCTCAGTCAACAGCACTTTCATGTAAAAAAATAATAAATACATTTTTTAAAAAAGATTTTCTGTGATTCCATAAAATGTGATTTATTAGGCCAAATTGTCATTTGTTATGCGATTGAGAGGGTTTTGTAGTAATTACAATAAAATGGAATTTGTTTTTGTTACAATTTTGAAATTGAATTTACATTTTTCATATTGGTTTCAAGAGCTGTAAGGCACTTTCATGCAGGCTGTAATGTAGTGTCAACAACTTTAATCCAAAATTTGAGGCAGAAGAAAGTTTCTTTATAAGCCTTGCACCAATATGAAGCTGATAAAAAAAGGAATTTTTCTGTTTTTACACAATGTCTTTTCATCCAAACTCAATTCCTCCCAATAATGACCAAGTTCATATTATTATGACAGCGGTATCATATTTATCAAATGAGCGTCACTCAGCCAGTTCATCGTTGTAGTGAGATGAACAGAGCAGGGGGAGAAAAACAATAATGTTTCTCAGCTCTAAATTGTGTTTGCTGATAGCGCTACTGCTTGGCTGGCTGTTGATGGATATTACTTTCCATGCAGTTTCCCAGGCCGCTGTGTGAAGCAGTGCCTTTTGAAATGAACAATTGTGTGATGCTCCTCTTAAACTAGTTCAGCATGGCATCATTCATCATCTGCAGCACTGCCAGCGGGAAGCAGCAGTGTCCCCGTGTCTGCCAGTCACAATGGGGTTACAGGGAGAATTGCCGGCTGCAGCCTCACAATGCAGCGTTTCGCACTGTGCCACTAAGGCAGCACAGTCTTCTCTTTTCACATACATCTGAAACAACTAAGCCACAGAGGTAGCTATTCTAGAAGCTATTTTAAACATACTGCCACCCTGCATCTATCCTGTATTACTGTCACAGAACCTTCTCCTGAGGGTGTAACAGTATAATAGCAATGGATCATCTACACAAAAACTAGCCAGACCATACATACAGTGAATATGGAAAAGAATCACACCCCCTGGAAGATATTTGCTTTAATTTTTTAAACCACGGTCAGAATGTTTAGTCTGATGGCCACATAGCTAATCAGACCTTAGAATTTCGGACTGATCATACCATAGAAACTTCTACTTGACTTCAGAGTCTCCCACAGCTGAGATTTAGTTTGACATTTGTTTCCTCCCGCTGACGACCTGAGGCAACATGTATACAATAGATCTTGTATGTTCACTTTCTACCATTTAAGTCGCTGACATTTGCAACTTCTTCAGAGGAGTCATAAGTGTCTTGGTGGTCTCCCCTGTTTGTCTTCCTTGCTAGTGTCCTTTTTGTGCAGTAACTCAGTTTTTGAAGATGACCTGCTTTAGGCTGATTTATACTTGCTACATACTGTATTCTTTCCATTTCTGAATGATAGATTTCACCATATGCCAAGAGATGTAGCCACTAGGAAATGTTCTTTCATCAATCCTCTGACTTCTGCTGTTTAATCATCTTTTCAGTTAAGTGCAGTCTTGTTTTTGTGTTCATGATGTAGTTTTTGACCAGGACACTGATTCAGTAGTAACTGGAGTAAGTGTATTTATTCTACAATCCTTAAACACATTAACTTAGAAACTGACTTAGAGACTAAATGGCAGCACCACTGATGATTTAGGTGAGTTACATTAAAGAGGGGTTATCTCTGCAATCACTAATTTAATTTTTAGTTTTATATTTTTGATTAATTCAAAAATTGTACGCATTGTGGAGATTTGCTTCTACTTTGACATAAAAAAGTTGTTTTGTAAATTTCAAATGATTTGGGTTTCTTTTGTCCTTTCGGCTTATCCCGTGAGTTCAGGGTCGCCACAGCGGATCATTCGCCGCTGGTTGATTTGACACAGTCTTTTTTAAATCGCTTGCCCTTCCTGACGCAACCCTCCCCAATTTCTACCAGCTTGGACCAGCACTGCACAGCTGGGGAGGGGAATGGGCCGTTAGGGGTTTCGCTGTCTTGCCCAGAGAACCACACATATAATTGTCCATCATACAATGTATTAAAAGAAAAGGGTGAAAAATTCCAGGGGGGTTGATTCTTTTCTATATCCACATTAATAACACCTTGGTCATACACTGTGTGCACTGGTAATAGAATTACAAAAACTCAATATTCTTGTAAAAGTGCAAGTTTGAAATTGTTTCTCCACTACAAGTATAAATTGAAGTCTTTACTTAAGTGAAAGTACTGAGTAGATAATCTACATTTTGCTTAAAGTACAACAGCAAACGTGCTCTACTAGGAAAACAATCTATTTAAAAAAATACTGATTATAGTAATTAGGGTACAATGTGTAAAGACTGTCGATAATGATGGAGCCGATTTTAACCATTTTATGTGATGACAGGTGGTTAACATAATGATGATTTCAGCATTTAACAGTTCGTATTATGTTTTACAAAAACATATTTTTATATTAAAACCATTAGAAGGTATTAATGTTGTTGCTGATTCTTTCATAGTCACTGCTATGTTACACAAATATACACTGAATGATATCCAACTCTATAATTAAATTTCAGCTAAACAAGCATGATAAAGGTTTTTCTCATTAACACCTGCTGTTTACTGACTCTTACTGTTCTAGTTTTCTGTATAACAAGAGCAGCTCCAGGCTGCACTTGTTATACAGCTCTCCTTTTTGTAGCGCAGCTAAAATCCACAGCTCAGTTCTTTCATCTGTATTTGTGGGTTTGCGTAGTGACCAAACATGTTGTTAGCAATTAGTTTAAAGATGACTTTAGATTTGCTACTATTGAAGTGAATAATCAACACAGTAAAAGGGCAAAGCTGACCTCATAATTTCCTGGGCTCATGTGAATTGTGATTCCCGAAAAAAAAAAAACCTTAAAAGTGTGTTTTCACCCTCGCATTATTTTCTCTAAATTTAATGGACTCAACTTGAAGTGCTTCCAAAGTGCAGTGCCAGAGTTTCTACCTGCTGTTTACATGGAACTGCAGCTTTGTGGGCAGAGAGCTATTGTTGGCCATGAGGCAAAAAATTGGGCTGCCCTTTGAATGTACAGCGGTTTCAAAAGGAACATCCACAATGTGTGTAACAGGAAAAAAAGACTTCGGGCCTGGCACCGCCATTTAAATTGCATTTCAAAGGAACTGCTATGGCCAGCCATGAGTACTGACCTTTGTGGCAACAGAGAGAGCCGGAGAGTTTGAAATAAGAGAAGTTAACAGCTTATTAACGGTACAAAAGAGAAATGATTTAAAGACTGTTACAGACAATGTGAAATTATTGTCCTTCTAGCAACTCTGTAGTTTAAAGAGATATCGTCACAAACTAACCATAGTGCCATATTCCCAGCTGGCTTGCACATGTAAGTGAATACACTGAATACAAATAAATGACTACATCACCAGGCGTCTAGAAGCTCTCATACTTGAAAAAACATAAATCACTGTACCAGTAAATAATACGGCTTAGTTCTACAGATAAAAACATTTTTTGTCATTTCAGCTATGTTTCAAAAAGAAAAAGAAAAGGTTTGATTTCTATTGCAGCTTAATTTCAGTACAGACAAAACGTCTGTTGGAATGAAAAAGGCACTTTTCTGCCACAGTTTTATCCGAGCTTAATATGGTGCCTTCATCTCAGTGTTGTGAGTCATTAGACACAGTTAATTTCTGTGACCCACCCCTGGGCATGTGAAGACTCTGGCATGTAAGACCATATTGTTCTTGCTTTTATTTTTCATATGTAAATATATATTTTATATATATATATAAAGAGAGAGAGAGAGAGAGAGAGAGAGAGACAGATCTGCTCAGTATAGATCACATATCTACCACAGTCTAAGCAATGAAGTAATTGTTCAGGTTTTTTGAAGTAGGTCTTACTAAAATATTGACATCATTATATGTACATGAAAGTCTTTCTTACATGTTCTACTGTCTTTTTTGTTTGTAATTATTAATAAATGTCTGTGGTGACAACTTTGTTGCTGGTAAATGTACTGTGCTTCACCTAAGGTCAGTTTCATTCTCATCTCAGCCCAGCCTTCATGTAAACATAAGCCGCTTTCTCACACGCACTGATCTTCCTGAGACCGCCTGGAGATTACCCAGACTTCTGCAAGCCCTATTACAAAGTCTGGGTAATGTGAGTGAGCCTGTGCGTGAATAGAGCGCGCTGCTCTATCCTGAATTGTCAGGAGGATTTAGAGGTAGCAAATGGGTTTGTTGACAATGTTTCTATCAGGCGTCTGCCACAGCATCTTTCTTTTTTTGGACGCAAAGCTTCTCCATTCAGAACCAGGACTTAGGTACATATAACATAGTGATGGATTTTCGATTCCAAGCGATTATTCTAACATCTGAGTCAAGTCTGACATAGTAGCCATCAGCTTTAATCTCAGAGAAATAAAGTAAAGCCCAGGAGCCATGTAATCGAAAATCCATCACAAGATACCGGCAGTTATCTCAAAATCAGGAATCAGAGCCGTTAATTCAAGATGCTAAACTTGTCCTGCTGATTAAATGCATATACAGAATGCTAGTAATAATAGTAATGAAGACTAGGAATAATAATACATCACCTCTACTTTTCAAAAATATTATTTCAAAATAACTCTTAAAGTTGGGGCAACTGTGGCCCAACTGGTAGAAAGGGTCATCCACTAATATCAGGTACAGAAAAAGGTATCAAGTGTTATTTATCTGACTGAGAATTCTAGTTTTGGATCAATTACTGATCTGTGGATTAAAAATAAAAAATAACTAAAACCTTTGATGTTGTATCTGTATTTTTTGTTGATTGAATAGGCAAAAATTCTCCAGTAATGTGGTGAAACAGAGGCACCTGCAGGTAGAGCCTGTGTTTTGAATGGTTATTACTATTAATATGAATGTACCTCACCTTGGTTCATCAATTCTCTGCAGGACCTGGCAAATAGTGAGGCTGTTTTAATTTACTAGTTAGTCTATTTGTGATATTTAAAATAATTGTATGTAGTAGTTTAATATAGTGTTGGTGAGAAAAAACTTGTTTACTCATTAAGGTTAACTGCAGCACAGATACACTGGTGTGGCAGTTTGATATAAAATAACCTAAAGAGAAAAGTTCAGGCTGCTTCTTTCAACTGCGACAGAGTTATATCTTTCAGTTCTGTTTTAATAAGAAATAACATTGATCAGCGCTAAAAGCTCAGAAAAATGTTTTCTACATTTTGTTAACGATGCAGGTAATTTGGCAGATTCAGACAGTATAGTGTAAAGTGTTTGACCGGTAGCTGCAGCCAGTGTCTGTAAAAGTTGTTGAAGGACACTTGAAGAGTCTTTGGAAAACTGATGTAAGTTGCATTAATATGACAATAAAAAAGGCTGAACGCTGTGTCTGTAGCACAGATCCCATTATTAATGCTTCATGAAGTTATGGTTAAGTTTGTAAATGAGTAGGACAGCATCAAATGAAAAATAAAATGACCTTGTCTCTGACTCATCTAAAGTAAAAGATTGTAGATCCAAAATGCTGTGCACAACTCTAAGGTGAAATAAGATTTTAACCAATTTAAATACTTTCAAAAATAGCAAATCAATATGTGACCATGACGTCTTTCTTTTTCCCTGTTCAACCTTAGTCTGTCATAACAACAACAACAACAAAAAAGAATTTATAGGTCTCTGCTACCATACCTGCAGACAGAATGTCAGAGAAGCCACACATACCTTACTGGCAAACTCGACCTTCTCGCTTTCGAAGGAACCCAGTTCTCTGCGTACTTTGGTGAAGCTGCTGAAATTCTTGCTAATCTGTACAAACACATAAAATGAGGGAGTAGTGTGTTACGCTGTACATTGTACTAATAAAAATTCAGTTCAACTCAATACACAAATAGTTAAAATAATAATGCATGCACCATTAATATAGCAATAATGACACTGAATTCTATATTGTACTGTAAAAAAAAATTAGTTTCAGCTGTAACTGAATGGTAATGTGATAGACAAATTAACAAATCGTTTCAAAGTCTAATTTAATGAACTGGAGAATGACACACTATTTCCTGAATAGTGAAACACCAGACAATATAATCTCTCATTTAGAAGTTTATTTATCTGTTTGGCCTGTCACACTTTAATTTTAAAGGGAAATTTCAGATATCTTTCATAAACTGACTGCTGTGAAACAGCCAGCACAACTGTACTCATGCTACAAAGCTAGAGAATAACGATAAATCATTAAAAATATTTCGCCTGATAATAACACAGATCATTTCTGGACCATTAGTTTTTCTTAGAATTACAGACAGCATTGCATCGTGTCATTTTAATGAAGGGACCAGAACTCTTCACTACCCTTTTCTTATGTCCAGCAACTCTGTAAATTTATAAGCTGTGTCCGAGTGTTGAGTTTAATTTACCCGAATGACGATCAAATGATCAAATTACGTAATGGTTAATGGGGAACATGAAGTAATTCAATGAAAAACAGACAACAAATTTAGAAGTCATTTTTCTTGGTGTAGCATCCCTTAAAGAACACTATGTTCCACCCATGGCTTGTTCTGATATGTTTGGAATAAAAGCATAACAGAGGAACTGATTGCTGTAGAGGTTTTTGCAGCTAGAACATTGGATTGTTCTTTAGAAGAACGGATTTGAGAGTATTACGAATGTGGACAAAACCATGTTACTATGACTTGAATACCTGTCCACGCTTCACCCAAGAGCAAAGAGTAATGCTTATATTTCCGTGTTTTTTAAACCTACTTCTATGTACTTGCCAAGTGTTTTATTCATCTGAATTTGGCTGGGTAATTAATAACACATTTTCCTGTGGTGTGACAAACTCAGAACTCATGTTTATTTTTGCTTTACACAGACCTTAAATATCTCCAGCAACACTCTGCTTTTTTATACTGTGCACATACTGTACCAAGGGGGAAAACTAACTTTTAATTATATTTATATATTCATCAGCAGGTGTAATGCTGTTAGAGAAAAGCTAACGAGATTTTTTTCTGAAGGGCTGCGTTCAGTGCACAGCTCTGCCACTAAATACTGTTAGCACAAACATTTTTCCCCTCAGCAGGCCCTGGTGATCAAGAAGCATTTGACCTGAGGGCATCATTTTCTGTAAAACTCTATAGGTAAACACTTTCCTTTTATCAGATGTGCAGTTAAACCTACATCTCTCAGATGAAAGCCAATACGGAGCAACACCATCACAATCCTTTACTTAGCCTAAATTCAATAGGCCTGTCTAATTTTCAGTATGTAAATTTCTTAAAATAGTGGTGAAACAGTAAACCTCAAATAAATAATCATGAAGTGTACTTGAGGGAGGCATGGTGTGAATTCTGCCCAATGCTCCACGACATGCCGAGCACTGATTCTTGTAGTCAGCAATAGCGCTATGCAGCAATTCTCAAAGGTCATTAGCTGTTTAATATGTTTTGCCAGCTATTTTTCACAACGTAATTTAAAGGAAATAAATATTTTTTCTCCTCTACTCTCACAAATGACCCCTAAACGTACACACAAAAACCAGAGCAATCAGAGTTTATATGTTTCAACATTCAGTTTGATTTCCATTGTTTTATTGGAGTTCTGTATATTGCGATTCACTTTACTGCGGCTCCAAATTGGATTTTTTCACATCAAGTCTGAAGTTCAATTAGTTATAAGGGTCACCATCTGACAGCTGTTCTGTTAAACAAAAATCATTACATCCCCCTAAATTACATAGGAGTGTGCCTCTCAAAACAGAAAAGGAAGAAAAACTCAGAAAACATCACTATGGTTAGTGTGATTATAGGAAAATCAAAATGTACATTACTTTAATTGGTGCCAACATCTCTTTTCCACAACAAACAAAAGTAAATGAAGAAAAACTATGTTGCAGAAAGGGCTTAAGGATTAGAAGCTGTAAAGTGCAGACAGAGTCGTAAGAAAATGAGATTCACAACAACAAACCACATGACTGTATATATATATATGGTTTTAAACCCAAACAAAAGCGACAAAAACAGATAGAACACGACCTGTTTTTGAAGTGTCTACAGTCCAGTGGTTGTAGACAGTTCCAAATTCTTTGAAATAGGACCTCAATGGAGTGATTACTTTTGATTCAATCGTCTTTCACAGCAGACTTGAACTGAATGCAATGGACAGCCAGTGTAAGAATGTCAGTATGTGGACTTGCAAATTTATGTGCAACCTGATTTGAACTCGATGCTGCCACGTCTTTGAAATACACTTTAGACTCGGCTAGGACAAAGTTTTGTTGTAGGCCGGTCATAAACGGTCAAGAGATGTAAACAGAGTTGCAAGAAGAAATACAATTATGAATGATCTTCTTCTTCTCATTTGGAAGAATAATGAGCTTAGGGGAATAAAGTATCTCATGTAGTCAAAGCAGCTTTGCAGCTGGTGATAAACATGATTTTTTACTACTGACTCTGAGCCAGTATGTAGGGCGTGTGGCTGATATTAAGCAGAACAGTGACATACGCATTCTGCTGGACTCCAACAGAGAGACACCTCTGGCTTTCAACTCTTTGTTTAATCACCTCTCCAAGGGATACACAGCTCCACTGAGCCAGGTTAGCTGCAGGCATGACATATTCTCTCTCAATCTCCGACACACACACGCACACATGCATCCATGCATGCATTCACACACACTGCAACTTCAGTAGCAAAACAAACACAAAAACTTCTAATTCTTCTTGGCTCATTTGGCACATTTGTTATTTCCTACATCACATGTGCCTGTTCTAGGAGTTCTGCACATGACTCTTCCCTCATTATAAACCACATGAAAAGTGTTTTACTGGCACATTACAAAAAAACTAAACATATGAGCAATAATCATCATATTATTATCACATTATGCGATGATGTCTGGATCTCCAAACCACCCTAATCAAACATATCTTTACCGGATTTCCTGAAAGTGAGCTTAGTCCACTTTTAGACTGTTTACATTTTCATTGACTCCCTGCTATTAAGCTGAAGTGATGAACAAAGGTTTATTACTTATTGTAAATACTTCAGCATTATGATCTATTTTGTCTTAATCAAGCATTTATCTTGCTTATTTGTTGTGAAAATGTTTGTTTCAATCCATTTTCCATTTTGTCGCTCTACACTGAAGGCAACAAAACTATCAAATAAGAAAAACATGTTAAAGTATATCAGGTTTCATATAGTAGATTGCCCAGAGTAGACATTGCATAGATAGGCTTTAAGACACTTGAAGCTCTTCTCGGTGACCAAGCACTAGCATAACTCGGAGAACTGTTAAGAAATGATTTGCCGGGTTTATTCAAAGTTTATTCAAAGTAAGAGGTGACTTTTATTACAAAAACACACCTAAGTCCCTAAGTTTCTTCCCTTCATTGGTGCTTCAAAGGTCAATCATTTGGATACCCCACCCAACTCACCCTTGTGATATTGTGATTATGTTTTGTTTTTGTTTTTTTCTGTTAAAGCTAGTGAACCTCTGCGACCCCTCATATGTCTTTTTGAGCTTTTTGATGCAGTTATGTGTAATGGTTTTTAATTACCGCTATGCTTTGTGAAACGCTTTTAGGGGAAATGTCTTGCCCAGACACTCTTTCAGGCTATGTAAGGAGATTGTGGCTCCACAATCACACAACACAAATGTAGCTGAGATGGATTTGGATGAGTTGAACAGCAGGTAAAAGAAAGCAGCCAACAAATGCTCATTACGTAGGAACTCCTTCAAGACTGTTGAGAAACAAATTCAGGTGACTACCTCATAAGGCTGGTGGAGAGAATAAAGGGAATACAAAGAGTGTGCAAGACTGTTTTCAAATCAGAAGGGGCTGTTAAAAGAAACAGAATAAAATAGAAATGGCTTTTTTGGCCTAGTCTGCTATGACACATAAAAGGAATTTGCTTCTTGGTGTTGGTAGTCCTCAAGCACAATACATGTTCCACAGTACACAAAATACAGACCTTATATAGAAATTGCATATTGAAGACAAACCCATGAACCCATGTGTCACAGTCCCAACTCAGTTTCTTGTGTATTAAAGCTGCGGCGTGTGCGTGTTTGTCTTTGTGTGGGATATAGTGGTTGAGGATTAGTATGCTCAGTGTGAAATGTTAAATCATTTGCTTAGATTAAATGTTTTTGACCACTACATAATTTTGTATTTTAAGTCATAGTTCTGATAACTTCAGTATTAACAAACATAAATCAGAAGGAAAAACCACAGAATGACAAAGGTTTGTTCAGATGTTTAACTGGGGCTGTAGTGTATGTAACACCGAGAGCTTTAGCCCTTGTTGGAACAGGAGCATCCCATAAAAAGAAAGCCTTCATTGATGGTGTGACAGTCTTTGGCTTTTGTGTATGTCCTCAAATCAACGAAAGAGCCAAAAAGAAAGTTTAACAAATTAAACGGCGTTGGGCCATAGTTTGACAAACTTTAACTGAAACATCAGCGTGTTGTTACATGCGCACACTCTGAAGGATACTGTCAAATGCACCTTCAGACTACACGGATATAAGCTCCAATACCTGAGGTGTATACAGGAAGGATTTACAGTTAATCAGTCCATTCAAACGTTCACGTTCATCCCTGTCAGGAACAATAGCAGCAGCTCTGAGGACAGCTTTACTATATACACTATTTCAAAGAATCTTCTCATTATAACAAGAAGTTTTCTTGTTGTTATGAGATAATTTTCTCATTATAAGCAGACACGGAGTAAAAAATGGTGGCAGCAATACGTTACTGCAGATGTCAGATTAGTGGATTGACAAGTAATAAAATGAGACAAACAATATTGTGATCGACATAAATTAAGCAAAGCCTGCAAGCTAGTTTACCCAGTCAACTTGAGTGCATTGCTTCACTGATAAATTCTTTCCAGCATGTAGCCCATCCAACAGACCCTTTTCATTAAGGTAGTGGACTAAAGCTGTCAGATGTACTATGCTGTTGCCATGCCTTCGTCCACTCTGCCCACCTTACTGCCCACCTTACAGTTGTCATCTGCTACCTGCTTCAGTTCAACTAACATTTCAAAAGCTCCATCTCCCTCCAACAATCACCACCTATAGGGTTCCATCCATAGCGGAAAGAAGAAGGAAAAGAAAGCGTCATCACTCTTCACTGCCTTTACAGGTGGGGAGTGACAAGGTTGGATCTTAAAGGGCAATTATCAATGCTGTATTCTACACTCACGTAATAATAATACATTTCATGTAATGGTGAACCAATATATATTTCTCCTCTGGTGTAAACAAAGGAACTTTTGGCAGCGTTTCTCCCACAGATTTCTTTTTTGTTTGATATGTAAACACACAGACAGACCACGCAAAACACATATTGCACTCCCCTTGGAAAAACACACATGTAATGATTAGATGCAATCCAGTTCTTGCATCCATTCAATATGTGAAAACTGTCAACTTAATCTGATCATCTGTGTCATATCACAACAGATTAACCAGGGATTGAGTGTGCCATGTCAGCATTACATGGGATATCATGTTAATTGCATGCAACTTTGTTAAATGTAAAATCCATGTGCATCCCCTTATAAGCTGTCCTGTGATCCTCTTTATAAGCTGAGCATTTCATTTTTAATATCAAATTATTTTCCTATAATCCTAAACATTGGTGGCCTTGATTTGAATAAGGGTTGAATGTTCTTTTATGCAGTGAAGCGAATCATATAGCAAAGAGAGCTGCTAAACAGGAAAACAAAAGAAAAGGCTCTTGGTAACTTCTTTGTCAGGGTGAGCAATATCTTGCATCTGGTGTATGTGTGTGATTGCAGTATCAAAGGAGCTAATACTGTATTGGGGATTTTCCCATTACAGTCAAGGTCTTCATATTGTTTCCCTCTGATATGGTCACACAGTCACACATTCCTACACACTTCACCAGATTACACATACTGTAGCAGCACTAAAGTCCTAGTATGCAAAACCTTAAAAAAATAGTTATAATCTTTCCACACTTTTAAAATCACAAAGTCAGCTTTTTATTTGAAATAGTAAAACCTGCATGTCTTGTGTTTCTTGTGTGTTCGTCCATAGTCTTGTTAGAAAGTCTCTGCAGGTGGTGACACTGGGGACGATGAGTGATGGTGCATTTTAAGCCCATCTTTAATTCAGATGTCTCATGCTTCTGTGGTGCAGAGAAAACAAGAGATTTAAGATACAAGATTGATGCTCAAGTGGGAGGCATGCACAGCCAGTGTGAGTCACACAGCTGAGGCCTCATGCAATAAAACACACGGTAGATTTGCAGTTCATATGTCATGCCATGTCTATCGACTGGGCTGTCTGGTTTTGTTGCTTTATTCATGAATCAAATAAGACGGTGTCTTTTCGTCGACTTGTTGTACTGAATTGTTGCTGAAATATTAACAGAAAATAAGGCTTAAATGCACATGTGAAAATTTGTTGCGTGGAGGACGCTTTCGATAAAAAAATAAAACATTGCTGGAGAAACCCACCAGGGGGCCCTGGGGCAAAACTGAGCTGTCGGTCCCAGTCGAGCACCTCATCCTTTGTACATTGTGTCGGTTTCAAGGCCTCCATAGCAGGCAGCTTAATTTGTGGCCCCAGAAGCCGACCAGTAATAATAATTCTTTGGGTTTTGCTGGGTTTCAGTCAGTTTGCAGTTTTTTTGACAAACAGTATAAAACACTAGATGAGCAAATATTAATTAAAATAAACAACAAATGTCTTAAAATAACAGTTTTAATAGCCACTTTACAAATCAGTGCATCTGGAATGTGTAATAATCCATCAGACTAACCACTAACTATATTACTTAGACTGCACCTTAGTACTGCATATTCAAATACAATTAGACCCAAAAACATAAAGCTTTACTTTTAGCTTTTGGAGGCAGTGGCACCAAAGTAGGAAATTGTTGAACAAATTGTACAATATACACTATTGTTAAATATTGTTATAGTCTAGACAAAGTCTGGCTAGTGCTAAGGGAATAACATAATTAATAATTTGTGCCGTTTATTGATATTTAATATATGAGTAACTGCTGATCTTACAATACTAAATTGATTACTGATTTTTGGAGGAATTAACAGAACATTACCTTTTTCTATTCTTACAAATACCTAAAGTTATCTTGATGTGGAATGTTGCCACTGAAGCCTCCTGTGACCCAGATACACTGAACATTTGCTCGTAAACCTTTTTCCTTTCCAACCAAACAAGCTCTATTAGTAAGTTTTGGAGCATTCTCATATACTGTAATTTATTAATGAAGACAACCTGAAACTCTGGGCAGGGAAAGCGAGAGCTGGGTTAAGTAGAGTAGATTTCAAGTCTCCTAAAGGAAAAGAAAAGCAGCAAGGTGTCAGAGACTAGACTATAAGTTGGTTGAGTAATGTGAAGAGGTAAAAATCTATCTTTGTAGACATCTTAATACAAAAACATAGATATTACATATATATTCTGGTTGGACCACACCAACCTGTGATGTTAGGTCTTGCTTTACACAATTTTAAAGCAATTTAAAAGCCCAAACAAATAAACAATAATACATTTTAAAAGTCTTCTTATAGATGCCTGGTTCTGCATGAACAGTGCTCAGAGAAAGGTCAAGAAGTTAAATACATTAGAAGGTTTTAATGGTGTAGAAACAGAAATGAGCTCAATAAATTCAGTGACAAGCTTTTGATCTGACTGTGATATGTCTAACATTGAAAGATGCCATTTAGAAGAAAATCAGGTGATTAGGTGAAATCAAAACGCACAAGAACCATGTTGTGGGAACTTTGAACGTCCATCTTAAATTAAATTAAAATGCACATACACACATCGGGGGCAGCTGTGGCTCAGTTGGTAAGGCAACAGTCGTCCGCGGACCAACATGCGCTGACCAATTTTGTTATACCCTTTCATATTTAGTTTTTTGTTTTTTGTTTTCAGAACAAGTGAGCTATTACCTGGTGAGTCAGCAAAGAACTGCATGAAGTAAGCTGACATTGCTTTTTCTTAATTGGCTAAGTAATTCCTTCCTTCCTTAATCCTTTAAAGATAAGTACATCTGTTTGCATTATGATCAATGTGGATTTTTATCAACATAACGTCCCTATTATTCATCATTAACTGATGAATATCACGATTTATCCAGGTCAAATGTACTTTTCTAGATGTAAACATCTAGATTGGATTCATGAGTGTGTTCATCAGAAAGTCCCAATACTTTTATTTAAAGTAGCCTGTTTGTGATTGTGTAACCATCTCATTTGTTTAGTTAAACCTCTCCATCCTCAGTGGACTTCCTTATCACATTCCATATGTTCGGATCGACTGTGACGGACAACAATTGTTGCCCCATATTTGGCTCTTGCCATCGCAATCTAACTTTTACTGCCAAACCAATTTACTCCTGCCGCCAGCGCTCTTCATAGTTGCCTTGGAAACAAAACTTGTAGTAGCTTTTCTGTTTGGTGAAAGTGAGGTAATTGATGCATTATATGCTAATCAGAAATAACAGTGTGGGTAGGATGATGTGGATGTTCACCCAGTTGGCATACCAAGCAGATGCAGATGAGTGTAAAGCTGTCTGTTTCCTGGGCAGACCTTTGATGATGAATGCCAGGCGCAGCTCTGCTGATGGAAACGTCTGCTTCCTGCTCAACAGACCAGCAAAGACACAGTCAATGGAATATTAAAATCATTATATCTAGGAATGAAAAAAATGAGAGCGTGGGAGGAGGGAAATGGTGCTGCGATAAACAGCACTGATTGTTCAGAAGGAACCATTTCAGTCAACTGGTATTTCTAAGATGCTGCTGTGGTCATTGATAATCCCAGTGGGGATAAAATGGCCCTATTTAGGGTGGACAATGAAATGTTTCATAGAAAAGGAAGATTGCTTGACTGTGAGCCTCGATAAGATCTAAAGTGAGGAACTTATGCATATACTGGACGAGCTATTACAGTAAAATGCAGCCCTTTTATCTCGCCATTATTTTATATAATTTTCCCTTTTTTTATCGTCTCTCTTTGTTGTTATGACCTATTCCCAAAAGACTGCTCCTAATGAGTGTGGTCCTATATGAAAAGAATTCTGCAGCCTCTTGATACAGTAGCAATGATGGCCTCCCGACAGTGAGGAAAAAAGATAAAAATTGAATAAAACTGAAGCGCAGTGTATTGAATTATTTAGTGCAGGAGCTGTAGCAAAGATCTGACTACTTGCTCATTTAGGAAGATTAACCGAAGTGGCAAATCACTCTGTTGTCAATCTTTTAGAGTTCTGAGCTGAAGAACCATGAATAAATCAGCTTTCATATCTCCAATGGGAACTATTCTTTGGAGGATCCTCTTTCCCTCTCCTCCCTGCACATTACAAAAATTAAAAAAAACATATTATGAAAAAATGATACATTTGTTATCCAACAGCACTGAGGACCATTGTATTGCATTTTTCTCTATGGCCTTATCGCACTCATTGAAATTCTGCCCTGACAGCAACTTCTGAATCAGTCTTACTTACAGGAGGAAACATATTTTTGCAAATTCTATGTAGAGCTGCACATAATGAGAAAAATATGCTGCTGTCGGACAGGAGATAAGTGTGACCTGTGGGACACTGTGTGGCAATGAGCCATAGATTCTGCAGAATAGACGAATGTCCTCATCTCACAATGATGTATATGTCTTAAATGTGACTTTTGTGTGCTTCCTACTTCCATAATAAGCTTTTGACTTTGGAGTCTTCTGACGTCTTCACTTTTTCCAACCTGTCCTCCTATCACACAGATCACTCACAAACAATAGAAAAACAGACGTTAATCTGCCACTGGCCAAGGTTTAAGTTCATTGCTGCAGATACTGTATGTTCTTCCTCTGGAATATGATCTTCACAGCACCACCTCTTCATTTCTCGCATCTCTCACTGCATCTCAGAGCCACTGTTTGGACAGGAAGCCGTGTGTTCAGAGAAGCTGTTGTCTTGTTAAATGGTACAACTGAATAGGAAATGGATAACAGCCAACCTAGATAATTTTACATCCGTTGCCTCAGACAACACACTGAATCACTGGGAATGATTTGCCCTAAAGGCTTTTCTCCCTTTACTGCTTTCTTAGTTAGTAATGTGTCATCCACCACTGCTGCTTGCCTCAAATTCCCCACTGGGAGACAAACAAGAAATGAGTCAAGGCATCACAAAAGTCATTCAAATTTATTCTCAATGAACCTGGAATATCTGTGGCAAATTTCATTCATTCACTCTGACCCTATGGAGTCTGGATACAGCTAAATCAGCGGGTTTATCCTCTGGGCACCATGAATGTCTGACATAATCTCATTACAATCAATCGTACAGTGTGGAAGAAATTTCAGTATTACTCATATTGGCTGAGTGTTAGCCTGAAATTTGTTTCAGTAACTGTTACTCAAAAGATTAGGGTTGTTGTTTTTTATTATTTTTGTTTCATCACTTACCCAATCTGAGCATATTGTACTATTATGAAGGGATCAATGTGCTTAATAACATTTTTGTATGAGACATCAGGTTTAAATCTGGACGCAAAAACACGGATCATCTTGGAAAGACAAATATGATGACTCTACTATGCCCCAATCCACCCACTCAAATTGTATGGGTTTGAGTTCTCGGTTTCAATTCTAAATATTTGATCAATTTAAAATTTGAATACAAATAATCTGCCCTTACTTGTGTTGAATTTAAAATGTAATATATGCTGCATTTAAGTCAATATCATTGTAACTAATTTGTTTTTCAACTATCCATTAGTTATAATTATTTAGGAAATCCCTTGCGTTAAGTTAAGTAGAATAGATTTAACTTGTCTGGGTTAATAGTATGGATGGTTTAAATAACACTATAATCCATGATCCATCCCTGCTTCTAATATGGCTATAAAAAAGCTCACATTAGATTAGACCATGTCAGTGAATATACATAGTTTTCTCTCAAAGCAGGGTATATAGTCAGTAGCACTGAAGTAGAAACATTTAGCATTGTATTGTTTAACCATTAAAAGTCGAGGCTTCAAGAGAGAATGCACTTCACTTGATTGTCAGTTTGTGATTTGTCATCAAATTTAAATGTCTTTATTGCTGACTTGTAGCCCCGCTGATTAAAGGTTGATTCAAACTCCCCTTTAAATCTTAACTTAAATTGCAATTAATCAGGCAGGATGATCCCTTTCACATGAAATGTCAAAGAGACACAGTGTGTCAAATGCAGTGGCTGATTGAAGAAGACAACCACTGAGAAAAACAGCCTTTTCAACACAAGCAGCAAATTGGCTAGAAATTAAAATTAATGAGCAATTAGCCCACCAATAAACTACTATTAATGCCTGTTTTCTCAATGCTCTCCAACGGAATCCTAATTTCTACTTATTTAATCAATCTGAATAAATATAACATTTGTTTTTAGTTCCTTAATCTTTTTTTGTGTTCTCTGTGAGCCTGAGAGAATGTGCTCTGGTATGCTGAAGAGCATCCAGTAATATAACTCATAATCTCCCAGCCCCCCCAGAAAGACTGTCAATACAGTGTACACAGACAAACATATTTCTCAATGATGAAAACATGGCAGCTGATACTTCTACAGTTTATTTGTTCATTCATTCATACACACTTCATTTGCATGTTTCTGTCATGAACACACATATTACTGCCATATTAAAGGTGTTTTATTTTTAAGAATTGACTTAAGTTGCACTCTGCTTGAACCACAGTTTGTTTTATGTTTAATCTTGTATGCAGTACCACGCGACTGCACATGAGAGATCCTTCAACACCGGACACAAATGACTTAACAGGGTGTGTTCACCCTTTAATCAATTATTCACCCACTCTCCCAGTCCTGCAATACTACGGTACAGCAGAGTATAACCAGTTGTGTATTGGTGTTGCCTTAATGGAATTCAACACAGTAATCAATGAACACTGAGTTAAATGGGAGGTTATTGTTGTTTTTTAATGAACTAAAGTGTTTTGCAATATTATCATTCTGAATTACATGCTTATAGATTTGCAGTCATTTTCACTCTTTTAGAGCTGAGCATAATGTTCCTGAGTAACCTGGTTGCCCAGGAACATTGGTGCACATTCATTTCACAAAAAAAAAAAAGAAAAAAAAAGAAAACAACCTATAATTCGAAAATGAATGGACTTTCCACTGAACTGCATTAAATGTGAACAGAATATGCTAGAGCCTGCTTGAGTTTGTACATGGAAATTGGACGCATCTGAAATACTTTTTAAAAAGATCACTACCACCACCTGCAGCTCATCACTGATAATAATGGCCATTATATACACATAAAGTACTTCAGTAGTTTTTTTTTTTTTTTTGAGAACAGCTCAATTGATTGCAGCTCACTGAGCCACACAGGAAGCTTGAAAAATCCAGGATCTATCCAGGGGGCCATTTTTGCCACAGTAAAGCATAAGATAACATAACAGCAAAACAATCATCACGCGATGGTCTCTGTGAAGGTGTAAAACAACACATTCTGCATGTCAAAAAACAGAATTTATGAGTATTAGTATTTGATCAGTGGTCTGCAGAGTTTTCAACACTTTTAGGCTCAATGTGCTGGAGCAGCCAGTCATATTATAAGGAGGCGTTTTAGGCATCATAACAGAATAAAGTGAAGCACCATCTGCAATATTAATGGGGCAATTATGCAAATGAGATATGAGCTTTCATCAATCAGTAAATAGTAATCCACAGTATCCACAGATATGAGGCACATTGTTCAATTCTCTCTTTTCTACTGGTTCACAAATATCTTTATAAATCGGAGCTGGAAGCTGAAGCGTCTGTACACATGACTGGAAACCTTGTGCTCTCTTATCAAGGCCCTGAACATCCATTCTCAAAGAAATAATCTGTGTCATGGTTCATGCTGTCAAATGAAAACTAATTTCTGCTGTCATGCTTTGATTTTATATAGAACGCTGATGAAACGCAGGAGTAAACCTCTGCAGCTGCCTCCTGTCCTGTGGTTAGAGACACACAAATACACACATAAATGTGGAGACAAAAACCTTATTTGCATTGTTGTAATTGTTGAGGTTCCAGTTTTTGAGAACTGAAACTTAACCATGCAAATATTTCACATGATCCCCTCTGTTCAGTGGACATGGCAGAAGCCCGTGTTTAATGTGGAGCAATGCTGCTCCCTGGTGTGAGAAATGTGAACATGAAGAAGATGCCATTCAATGCAAGTCGCTGGTGGTGACCGCTAGAGGTTTCTGTCATTATTATGATATGATGCAAAACTAAAGTGATCTTCAGGTTGACTGTCCACAGGGTGTAGGTCAGTTACAGATTATTGAAATACTAACAAGTAAAGTTAGAAATTGTATCTTCAAAAAGCTGGCAGTGTTCAAATGTATCCTGCTTTTTAAAATCATCTACCGAGAAGCACAGCGGGAAAATTGTCTCTATATACCTGTTTTATGCAACATAAAAAAGTCCCAAAAGTCTTCTGTGATATTATTGCCCGAATTAAAAACAGCATGACTCTTTTGACTGAGTTCAGAAATATTGAAAACTCTCAGGAGGTATGTCATGGTGCTGAGTGAAAGTATAATAAGAAGGAAATTATTGAATAAAACATAAATATGAATAGGAAGGAAGTTGATTGGACAACCTGTGTTTCAGACACAATGGGTTTCACAGGTCCAAATTATGAATCTCATTCTCCTGTCTGCATGTCTTGTGTCAGTGGTTTTATTAAAAGTATCACTGAAACCACACATTCCAAGGTTCACTTCAGTGATTTAGGGGCAACAAGGTGGTGGAGTGGTTTGCACTACCACCTCACAGGTAGAAGGTCCCCTGTTCGAATTCGCCTGCTGGCTGTAGCCTCTCTATGTGGCGTTTCTTTGTTCTCTCTGTACCTGTGCAGCTTTCCTCTGGATCCTACATTTCCCATTATATCATTAAAATAGGGCATTTAAGTAGGAGCATTAAATGGTCATTTCTTCATCTCAAACTACTGAAACAAAAGCTGACAACAGTGGTGGATTTACCAAAACTAAAAATGTCAGTGTCAACTGTTAGGTGTCCTCTTGGTCTCATGACGTCAAAATGTGAACAGAATGATGAGAGAGGACTGTTTAAATGCACGTTATTATTGAACCAGAACATTTAGTGGTCGGTTTATGGATCAGGCGTGAATCATGTGTGATTTTTGCGGTTAATCACATTGTTGGAGAACAGGATGTTGCAGTAAGTACGGAAACATTAAACAGTTGGACATGTGCATTCCAAAGACTAGAGAAGGTCAAATTAGGTTCATCGATAAAGGTTACAGGGCATTTTAGTTGCATTCTGAAATTTCACCCGAAACTCGAATATCTCTAACTTTTTGTGAGAATTCCCTTTATATGTAGTTTGGTGGAGTCCTCCTTTAAGTAATGTTTTGAATAAATTAGATAATACCAAGGTGAATAAATGAAACCCTTTTTTTAAGTGATTGAATATTGAAAGGTTAGGCATTTCTCCTCATCTCTGTGGTTTGCAATGTACATCTAATTTGAATAAAAGCAATGTGTGAGTCAACCACATGTCTGAGAAGGTAATTAAAATCCCATTTGGAGGCATTTCAATTTTTCCACTATTTTAGTCCAAACACTCACATTTTGTCGACAAACTCATTTATCACAGGGGACTCGGTCTGGAAATTACAGTTTTAACTGGTTGCTGCCTTCAGACAGTTGCTGCTCATTGCACTGTGCGTGTCCCTCTCCAGCTTTCCACTGCACCGAGCAAAGGCGATGGAAACGTTACCTTGGGAACAAGCCAGAGCGACAGAGTGTACGTCCCTATTAGAAGACAGCCGTGATTACTAGAGGTCACAGGTGACCGCGCTGCAGAAAGTCTGACATCTGAAAAATTCACGCAGATACAGTGAGCCTGACTTTCTCAGGCAAATGTTAGATTTCTGCTGGTTGATCACACACTCCCTTTACACCGACAGAGCGCACTGGGACAGTAATGTTGGGCTACACGTGGGTTAACAGTTTCTGTATACTTTCATTTGTTTTTTCAAACACATTTTATAGAAAAATACATTTGAACCTGTATGTTATTTGTACAGTAACCGGTATTAGTACATTCATGACTATGACAGCATAGGGTGATTCTTTTTATCTGTTCTGGGTTGAGTGCAAAAAAATCCACATAAGCTCACATAAAGTCAAGACTTCAGAGTTAGAATGACCTCCTCCTGCTGTGAGGGTGGTTCTTGCCTAAGCATAGAGCTGTACTGCTGGGGGAGTCATGTGATGACACAGTACAAGAGCTGCATGAGCCCTGGTCCACCCTGTAGGAGATGGAGTTGTAAAAGACGGGGTTGCTGTGGCCACACTCCTTGTCACGGTGGGGACGGTCGGACATGTCCATACCACAGCAGATGCAGCAGACCAACGACCTGAATCTGCTGGGTCTTGGGAGCATCGAGTGCTCTAGCTGCTCAGATTCATTAAGTCTGCACTCCTCTGCCGAAGAAGGGAGGAGGTTCAAACAGCTGGTGCCCTCCTCGACGGGCAGGCTCAGGTTGCACCAACTGCTTCCCCTGCCACCTCCATCTTTAAATACTGCAGGTTCTACTTCAGTGTCTGGCACTTTTCTGTTGTCCTTCTTGCCCCTAGAGTGTCCCTGTTCCTCTCTCTGTGCCTCTCCCCTCATGTCAGGCTCATCTGAACTTACAGTGAGAAACCTCAGCACCACCAGGTTAAGAAAAGCTCCAATGACTGTTAAGCCAACCAAAATGTACATAAAGCTGAAGGCCACATAAGGGGGTCGCTTCTGGAGACCATCTTTCTTCTGCAGGGCCACAAAATCCCCAAGGCCAATGGTAGTCAGAGTGATGAAGCAATAGTAGTAGGCGCTGAAGAAGGTCCAGTCCTCAAAATGGGAGAAAGCCGCAGCTCCAATGCATAGTGTGCTCATGCAGGACAACAGACCCACCAGAATCATGTTCCCCATAGACACCTCTGTCTTCTGTAAACCCAGGCCCTCCTTGGCTCTGCGCATGAGGTAGCGGACAAATGTATTGATCCTCTCTCCCAGGCTTTGGAACATGACCAGTGTCAGAGGAATACCCAGGACTGCGTAAAACATACAGAAGGCTTTGCCGGCATCAGTGCGAGGAGCAACGTGGCCATAACCTGTAAAGTCACATTAAAATGCAGGTAACACATTGTCAGGTACTAAATCTTTGAACATTAATTGTCACCAAGATATACTGCTGCTTGGACGAAGACACTCACTTGTTAAACTCTAAAGGTCAAAGTCAAACTGCGTCTCGACCACTGCTTAAAGAGCTGGTATTATGGTCCTTTGACTCATTTTTACAAATACAAAGTGTATTTTATAAATATATCTCTGAAATTTGTGCTCAAAATTGCTGAGATTTATCTATATACATCTTTACAAAAGGCCCAGATCACCTGCTGTCTTCTCTCAGTCTGATTGGAAGCTGTTGACATAAGGTTTGCATTATTCATGATGAATCCCTGCTTTGACTGTCTGGGGGTGTTGCCTTCGCATTGACCCTCAGCAAATAGAAGCATGAACAAATCAATTATACATATTTTCTTACGCTCAGGCTGCAGCTTTGTAAAGGCAACTGTTGGAAAAGTAAATGGATTAGGATATAAAGATGTGTAAGCTGGAGTCTGATCCTGAATGTGGGGAGAACCTGCTGATGCACAACGGAGACATAAACCGGTTCAGAATGGGAGGATAGTGTCCAAAGGTCATTTTAGGGGCTTATCCTCCTCTAGCTGCTGTTTGATGTCACGTTGCAAGTAGCATTACTATCACTCAATATCCAAGTTTGAGATGCAAACATTTTAAAAAGTTAAAAACAGGGCAAAGATAGAGGTCAGTAACATCCTGCTTAACATTGAAATCACGGATCAACTGTAAACACTTTAAAAAAAAAAAAAACTCAAGTTTGTCAGTTTTGATCCAAAATGTATCTCAGTGTTATTGTTAATGGTGATGTTGAAAGATGCCTCTCTGGTTTCATTTTTTGCCAGATATTAGAAAAAGCAACCCAGCTGCTGTTGTGCAATAAAGTTGATGTTGAATGGAAACTGCTTATAGACGGATGAACCCAAATGTAGAACAAAGACGGAGCAACAATCCAAAAAGCACATGAAAAGCAGAGAAGAGCATCACACAGGAAAGTTTTGACAAAGTTGCAGAAATCAGTGTAACCAGTGTGAAGACGTGTTGACCAGAACAGCAGAAGTGTCATTTATTGTTTACAAGGTGCTAATCTGTAGGAGGTCACTGAAGTGTGATCACAACACGTTGACACTGCATCACACTGCAGCAGCCCCGTGTGAACATCACACACCAACAGACGTAGAAATGTGTGTTCAGGGAAGCACATATAGACAAACTAGTGCGTCTACTTGCCAATGGTGGTGATAACAGTGATGGAAAAATAAAACGAGCCTGCGAACTGCCACTGGCTCCCTGCTCTGTGCGGCTTCGACAGGATCACCACTCTCTCAATCTCCCTGTAGTCATCCTCGGTGAAGCCGTACTTCTTCTTCAGCTCGTTCAGCTTCTGCTCCAGCGCCTTTTTCCTCGAGCTCTCACTTTCCGACTCCAGTGCGTCGAAGACGGCCGCTCCGAGGAGCAGGTAGAAAAGAATGGAGAGGATGAGAGACAGGGTCCTGATGTTCTGAGTCTTCATCCTCAAGTCTCCGGAGTGCGCGCAGAGCGCAGGGTGCTGCCGCTCATAGGGACGGACGCACAGAGGACAGACGCGTCCTCCATAAGATCTGTTAATCTTTATCGACATCTGAGACTCCGTTGGTCTGCTGCAATAAAACGTGTTGTAAATTCAGTCTGTTCGATTACGTTGTGATCAGATAAACAGGCTTTAAACATCTGTGCATCAGCGTTCAGTCTGTCTACAATTTATTACCGTTCACTGTCCAGAGTTGTGTTCGTTCAGGGGTTGAAACCTGATGACTGATTATAAAGTGAAGGAGCGCAGGTTTTCTGAGCTCACTTTGAATCTGTCTTAAAGACACGTTTGAATTATTTTGTGAGATCTCAACTGGTTTCAAAGTCAATAGTGGCCCAGTAAACAACCGATAAAGTGGTAAACATGTGCAGTGGACGTACACTTAGACGTTTCTGGGACGTAAAGCATCTTCTGTCAAAAAGTTACAAATTAAAAAATAGGTTTTTTTTAACAAAAAACAGTGTTTTTCCCAGATTAGACACAAATTATATGGTGCTGGACAATTAAAAAAAAAATGACATAATTGAATAAATACTGTTGCCCATAAAGTGAAATTCACCTTGTCTGCTACTTCACAAGTCTGCCACATTCTTACTTGTCAGTATTTATCATCACTCGTTGTCCCTTTTATCAAACATCCTCCCATTTTGTGAAGTATCTTTGCTGACAGCTTCTCCAGACTGACTGCAAGCTGTTAATCAATGATCCTGTGTTTGAAGAGGTTTGGGATACAAAAGTGTCAGAAACTAGGTGTGTGTTGTGTCTGGGTTCAGGGAAACACAGCAGAAACAACCGGCCTTTCAAAACTCTACTCTTCTGATTATTTTGCCCCGTGAAGCGTTCATGTGCGGAGTATTCACAATACGCTTGGCTAAAGCATCACTCTGAGCGATGAAGCATTAACTGGTGGCAGCACTGACCTTTATCAAGCACACTTAGTCACTGGGTGATCCGCAGAGCTGCAGTCATAATCTAGTCCAGGGGCTGAGTGAGAGAGATGGTGGAGATGGTTTATGTGTACAGTTTGAACCTGCAGCGTGGAGGCTTGGTTTGTGGAGCCTCGCTGAGGTTTTCAGTGGCATCTGTTAGCTTTTTGCTCAGTGTCATGCTAATTGGGTTCACAGCAGAACAGCCAGAAAACAGGCTGACTCCTATAACTCCGGCTGAAGAGTTATTTCAGTTTCATACCCTGCACAAGTTCCCATTTATTTCAGGAGGTCCTTTGTGGGGCCTATTCATGCATTAAACCGCACCATAAAGAGTGTGGACCTGTCAATAAAAGCCACATTTATTGCTTCCATTCCCTACAGAACATATGGCTATCTCAACACTGTATTTGTATCATTTAGTGACAGCACAGGACCTTATCCCGTTCAGTACGCGCAAATGAATCTACTGCTGAGCAAATGTCCACAGTGCAGCATATACTATAGACTGATTGTCTCCAATGGCAATAGGAGCAATAATATCCGTTTTGAAAAGCGTCTTGGAGAGATAACTGCCTCACCAACTGAGTAAGAGCACACATTGCTAACGTCAGTATTATTCAAGATCAATTGCTTATGTAAATTTCACATTGTATGCTGGACCAAAGCACAGAGCAAGTGAGCGAAGGTACACACATATACATACACTCACAAATGTTAAGATATACTGTATAATAGTTTTAATAAGGGCCCTGTGGTTTAACCATGGACTAATGATGCTGCATTATCTGATGCACTTCATCTCCTGTCTCTCACTTCCTGCAATTCTTTTATCTTCTACAGGAACACATTAGGAGGATGATGTCCACCAACTGGAGCTAAGACTCTCATCTGTCCATGTGCCATGCCCATGAAAAAGGAGGCAGTGAAATATCCTGCAAACATGATGTTATCTTTAGTCTGATGACAGGTGGTGACGGCAGTAAAGATAAAGAGAGTCGATGTGATGAGCGTGTACAGCACTGAGACGTAGTCTATTGATTGCTATAACAAAAAGAATAACACTTCCTTTAAAGACTGTTTAATAAGTAAATAAATAAGGTTTCCTGTTTTCTCCGATAGCAGTAAAATGTAGTTGACTACAGACTTTGTGTTCTGAAATTCCAATAATTGTGTCTTTTTCTGTGAAAGATGACAGAGTTGAAATACAAATCTGATTATGTTTTGTCACAAGTGTGATTTTATGGTCCTGGTTAGTGGACCACATCAGCAGTGTTGCCCGCAGGGAAACAAACAAGGTGAAAAAAAACGAAAACTTGGATTCAGCAAATAAATTAATACAAATAAGCTACACTTTAATTTATTTTACAACAATTCACCATAATAGCCATAATAATTATGGAATGATATGTTTCTATCTGACTTGGAAATCATTTTGGAAAAATGTATAGTTATATAATGTAATAGGACATTTTCATAAATGAACCAGACAGTCCAAATGCAAACAGAGTTATCATCTAGTTCCTTGCATTTTTATTCCCATGTTTAACCTACTGATAAGCACTAATGTACAATGCATGTAACTGTTTCCTAAATGAATATGTGTCAATTAGACCCAGCCATGTGGTGCTTGAAAGTTTGTGAATCCTTTAGAGTTATTTTTATTATATGTCTATTTCTTATTTTCTTTATTCTTTAAATCTAACAAATGTAACCAGGTAGATCCTCTTTTTTTAAAAGAGCTCTGGATAAGATGGCAGCTGAAAGTCCAGGGCAATACAGCCCAACATAAAATAAAGAGCCATAATGTCTAAAGGCTTTAACTACGCTGAGAACAAAATATGTTACAAAGGTTTTTTTAAAGGTTTTCTCAGTTTGGGTGGGGGGTCTAAGAATTGTCCTACTTTACCTTGTTTGTGTCAGTGATTGAAAACAGCATATGGATATTTTTCTCCTTTTTACAAATATAGCTTAAGGAAGTAAACAGGGTAATGCACTACATCTAAAACTTGGTAACTAATAGTCTTTGAATTTGAGGGCATCACCCCTTAAACTATTAAAACCTGGATTTATGGCTGTAGCCTTAAGGTTAGCAAATAAAACTTGTAGTTGCAAGGTTGTGGGTTCAATCCCCAACCTTGTAAGTAAAAAAGCTCCTATCTGACCACTGTGGATGCTGAAAAAGACAACGGGCCTCTCCGTGATGCTTCTTTTAAGGCGATTTAAGACACAATATATATTGTGTTTTTGCTCATTGGGCTCGTGAGCGGTACAGTTTCTATTTTCTGTAAAGACTCTTACAGAAAGTGAAAGTGATGCACAGGGCACAAACAGGAAGCCTGAAGAAGAAGCAGCTGTGTGGTGGAGCCGGACATTCGGTCTTCAAGATGAGCAGCTTTGGCTTCGGCGGACTTTGGTGTTTGATTGAACGGTTATGGCGCGTAGTGGCTTTTATTCCAAGATACTTCTCCATTCCATTTACTGGACTTCTACGTTTAGCGATCAACTGGCGAAACAGTGGCGATGCTCCCATAGAAAGTGAAATAAACGAGGCTAACACGCAACCACAGAGCGGTTCCCAGGCGGAGGTCGAGCACGGTCCACAAGAGTCCTTTCGACAGCCAAACTGCGAGACACAAAGCTGTGAAGGAAGTGAGGACGACGAGTTTGACAGCGAGGATTATGGTGTTGACGCCACTGATGAGCTGTACTGCAGGTATGATTCAACGTGGGAGAGCGAGGGGCTGGAGCGGCCGCGCACGTGGGCGAGAACCAGACGTAAAGCAAGTTTCAGATCCGTGAGTAAACCAACCTAGGCCCCCCAGGAAACTAACACGTGTTTATTTTGGGGCATGTTTGAATTTCTAAGTATAATCTGATCTTCAACTGTCTTTTTGTGTTTCAGTACAAGTTTGGCAGATTTGAAAATGCTGCAAGAGACATGCAGAACTACAGGCACGACTACGATGTAAGTCAAACACACACACACACACACACACACACACACACACACACACACACTGGGCAGAGTCCATTAACATTGCCACCTTTTACTGGACTTACGCAGTGCCGTTTTATGTTCTCCCCATAGTCCCCGATCAGGTTGCACGATTTCATCCAGGACCCTGTAAGTATGTCTCACACATACATGTCTGAGTGGCTTTTACTTAATTTGAAATACATTTAAATGTCCCATGTCCAGTTTTAACGTGAATTTCTGCTCTGCTCTGCAGGGCGACAAGCCCATTTTGGAATTCTACCTTGGAACTAAGGCGTGTTTACCTGATGGTAAGCATCCAGCAGGGTTTGATTGGCTTTTTAGTGCAAATCAGTATCAGTAAAGAATTTATTTTGTAACTCATAATCAGTCTGTTTAACTATAGCATCTATTGTAATTTGAGCTGATTTATTTGTAGATTGACATTTCTGCATTTCTGTTATGAGGTATCTACATACAAGATTTCCACAACGACTGGTATGGAGAGTATGACGCATTGGAGTATGTGCACACATATATTCAATGGTAAGTTGTCTGTAGTCACAAGTGGAATGAAGTACATGCAATTTCAGCATATGAAATTTGTAACTTATTTATTTTTTCTCCAAAGGTTGTTCCCACTGCAGGAACCAGGGATGAACTTTCAGGCGCCTGCGCTGACAAGAGGAGAAATACAGGTAAACATCTGAAAGCTACCATCTTGACATTTCAAACATGATCCATGTCCTCTAACAGAGATACTGTCTGTCCAACAGGATTTTCTCAGCAACAAGACTGCAAAGGAAAATCTGCTGAAGTCATACCAGCTCATGTTGGACTTTTATGGTATCACCTTGTATGATAAGGAAAAAGGAAAAGTGCGGAGAGCCTCAAACTGGAGAGAGAGGTTCAACAACCTCAACAGGTGAATTGCACTTGGAAAATGAATCACGTTTTTCTCTGAAAACAACCAAACCTTCTATGTTGTGTTTTACTTTTTACTGTTTGTCACTGACAGTCACACCCACAACAATCTGCGCATCACTCGAATCCTGAAGTGTCTTGGAACCCTGGGGTACCCTCACTACCAAGCCCCTCTGGTCCACTTCTTCCTAAATGAAACTCTGGTCCATGGAGAACTTCCATGTGTGAAGGAGAGCGTACTCAACTACTTTGTGTTTGCTGTCCGTAATAAGTCGGAACGCAGGCGTCTTCTAAAGTTCGCCTATTTAAACTACATTCCCAAAGATGAGTTTGTGTGGTGCCCCCAAAAAATACAGATGATGTGGTCACAGCATCAGAGAGATTTCAGTGTAGAGGGTGAAGACTGAGCCAAATAGACAAAACTGTCTAGCATGTATTCTTAATAATTATGGCACGTTAACTCATTAGCAATAATCCATTTCAGTACAGATTATGACGAAGATAAAAATAACAAGCATAATATTTTGAAGTTTTAAAAACTGCAACAAGCTATGGCAAGTAGTGGAATGTAAGTGGAAAGTACATTAGCGTAAAAATTACTACACTTTGTCTTACAGCTGCAACATTTGTTATATTTATATTTGAAGCAAATATTTTTTTAGTAAACATTTGAATGCATATATTTCACTTTTAGAATATTTACAGTGGTAAATTACTTATAATTCTTTTCTACTCAAATATGTCTTCACCCACAGCACAGTTCTGCCAGAAATAAATATTTTCTCATGCTGTTGCTTGACAGCTGCTTTTTAGTTTCACATTAAGTTTTGGTAACAGATCTTTGGTCCCTTTTTATGAATTAATTACTTGAACAGTCTGTTCCATCTGTGTCCTAATTGAAAGTTTGCAATTTATAGCACAAATGTCCTTGTGAAAAGTTTTGTTCCACTGGTGTGTAAGTCACAATATTGTTTTTATTGCTGACAATTACAGGGTCAATTTGTATATAAAATAAATTAATGTTGGATATTGAATTCAGAATTGAGTTTGTCTTTGAATCTGTAGATTTAAAGTCAACAAGGCCTTAACACTTGATATCTGCAGTTCAATAGTGTTTAAAACAGCCATTTTGTTATTTACTTTTTCCATCCGTAACTGAACTGGATAACTGAGCATAGAACTCATATCATAGTCACGATTATGGCTGAACCAGAATGCCATCTTGACAAAGACATTTCACAATACTTTTTCAGCAAACCATAACTCCTCACATCATGTACATAATTTACAATAAGATAATCACAAATATCATCAAACGTGTTTAATTGGTTGAGCTGAAACAAACTCAGGACATTTCATTAACCACTGTTGGGGTATATACTGTTGATAGCTGGAAACTTTGTTTAAAGTTGTAGGACATATAAACACAATTGTGTCACCAGTGTTGCCTTTACCTTCACAATATCTTAGATATATGGCTTTTATTTTCTCTACTTAGAAAAGTATGATTAAAAACATCAGTATTTACACAAATACATTCATATTTACATATTGTGAACAGTGTGTTAATCAGTTACATTATTGTTTTCTTAAAACATTACTTTGACAGAAAAAAAGGTAACTGTAATGGAACACAATGGCCTACTTAATGCATCATGTACAGAAGCAACTTAAACGGCCGTAGTTTTTTAATTTTCAAAAGGTGAAAAAACTAACTTAGAAATCTTGACGCAGATATGCAAATATTGCCACATGCTTTTCAAGGAGGAAAACAGTTGTGGAAATTTAACAAAATACTGCTCATCCACATATACAGTGATGAAATCAAGTGGAAAACGTTTTAAGAGTCTCTCAAGACCACAACGTAGTGTCCATAAACAGAGACTAAGACGTGTTTTTGTCCTTTTCTGTAGTTTTGTCACTCTCCTTAGAAGCATCCTGTTTACTGTCCTTTTTGTCCTCTCTCTTCTCTCTGCTTCTGCTCCTGTCCCGACGATCTCTGTCTTTGTCTCTGTCTTTTTCCTTCTCCCTTTCTTTGTCTCTGACCCGGTCTTTCCCACGGTCCCGGTCCCGGTCTCGCTCTCTACTTCTGGATCTGTCCCGTCTCCTGTCTCGCTCTCGCTCTCTGTCACGGTCACGGTCACGGTCACGGTCACGATCACGATCACGTTCACGTTCACGGTCACGATCACGTTCACGGTCTCTGTCACGTTCGCGGTTTCTCGCTCTGTCACGGTCGTAGTCCCTCCTGTCAGAATCTTTTTCTCTGGTCCTTTCCTTTTCTCTGTCTCTCTCCCGGTCTCTCCTTTTGTCTGTCTCTTGATCCCTATGTCGTTCTCCTTCTGCCTCCCTGTGCCTCTCACCTTCCCTCCCTCTGCTGCGGTCTCTTTCTTTGCTTCGGTCTCGATCTCGGTTCCTCTCTCTGCCTCTGTCCCACTCTCGCTCTCTGCTCCAATGCTTTCCCTGCCCCCTCTCCCACGAGGGCCTGACAGTGTGTGGCATCTCCCGCTCTCTTTCTCTCCTCCGATCTTCAAGCAGCTCCCTCTGTTTCTCTTCAGAGGATTGCAGAAGACCAGAGGCAGGTTCACGGAGCACACCTTCAAAGCGACAGAAGCGATCTCCACTTCGAGGTTCTGAGTCCTCTCTGGTGGTACTGCTCCTCCTCCTCATTTCAGGAGAGTGGCGGCGCCAATGGTCTTCCCTATGAAGGTCGGGACTGTGACCTCCAATGCGACTTGGAGGACCTAGGGGGGCCTCTGAAGGAGTTGGCAGCAGTGGCCCACTGTGGCAAACAGGTCTAGCCTCATCTGAGTGCCTATCGAAGCGGTATCGCTCTGTTCCTACAAAAGGCTGAGAAGGGTGGGGCCTCTTATCCTGAGGGGGAGGACCTCGATGGTCATCAAAAGATCCTCGATGTGGTGGTGAGTGGGACCTGGAGCTTCCATACTGGTTATGTGGATTGAAATGTTGCCTGCTTGTCTCTCCACCAGGAGGTGGGCCTCTTTTGTCCTCATACGGGGAAAGTGGAAGTCCCCGGTATGCTGGGCCTGGCATGGGACCCTGATTGTCCTTAAAAATATGGAGAGAGTTTGGATTCTGATCCACACTTGGCTTGAAAGAATTAGCAGGGTCTGTGTTGTACTGTTCTGCAGGACCTCGAGGTTGATCTACCATGGGAGGTTGGGCCCCATGGTCACCATACTGAGATGGAGGAGGACCCCTGGCCCCTTGGAAGTGAGATGGAGGAGGAAGCCTGTTCTCAAAATGACCAGGAGGTGGCCCCGTGAACGGTGGAGGAGGACCTCTGTTTGCAGGGAAATTAAAAGGAGGTGGGGGACCAGTGAATCTGGGTGGTGGCAAGCTGTTCTGTCCATCAAAAGCAGGAGGTGGGCCTTGTTGTCCAATGTGCTGAGGGGGAATGGAGGGATCAAATATTTGAGGAGGGGGGCCCCTCTGGGCCATTGGAGGGAATGGCAGTGGTGGTCCCCTGGGTGGCATGATATTTTGAGGTGGGGGTGCAGGAAGATGCTGCTGCTGCGGCGGTGGCTGAGTGCCAGGCCACTGGTTCTGATAGGGAGGGTATGGAGCCGGAGGTGGTCCATATGGCTGATTGCTGTCACCTTGCATGGGGGGAGGACCACGCACAGGGGGAAGAACATGGATGGGTGGAGGGGGTCCCTGTATAGGAGGGGGCACTGACATCGGAGGAAGACTTTGCATGGGTGGCGGCATAGACATTGGTGGAGGCCTCATGATCAGGTTTTGTCCCTGTATCGGATGGGGTGGAGGGAAGTTAGAGGGTGGAGGAATTTCAGTTGGAAGTCTATACTTGTCAATGCCTGGCACTGACATGCGATGTGCTGTATGATGCTGAGTGTCAACCACTGTTGTGCTCTGGGTGAGTACAGGAATTGTGGAAGTTATTGTGGAGGTGTGTTCAGGGTCATTATAATAGCCTGAGACGGGTGTATCTTGGCTATTCTCATCATACTCTGAGTCTTCACCGGATTTTAAAATACTTGCAGCGTTTGGCCAAATACTGTACTTGTCCGTTTCCGTTTCAATCTTGATGGGCTCAGCTTCCTCACTTTTGACATCTTTGTCATCCATGTAGTTGACCTCCATGTCAGGTTCCACTTCCTCTCCCAATAAAGGAATTGCCACCTCTGCCTTGTCAGACTCCATGAATGGCAGCTTTTCGCTTTTTACTTCTTGTAGCAATGATGTCTCTGGACTTTGTGGGACATCTGGGAGTTCTGCTACATTAGACAGCTGTTGCTCTTGAACCACAGGCTCTGCAGGAACAGCAGAATCTGACAAAGAAGCTGATGTATCTTCCTTCTCATTGGACTCATCACTTGGTTTTCTACTGGCAGCAGCCTGGCGAGGATCCCTGCTTTGCCTAGGATCTCTCCTCTGGTTAATTAACGGAGAAACCGATGAAGATTTCACCAACTCCTCAACCTTTTTGCCAAGCTGCAGGAGCTGACTACTGCCCAAGAGGGATTTGGCAGGTTGAGTTAACAGTGAGTCTGGAGGTGTCAATGAGGCACCAGGTGTCCCTGTGGATGGCATTAGCTGTTCTCCCTGATGCTGGAAAGACTCCTGACTATTTTGTGGATCTGTTATACATTCAGTTGTAGGTTTAACTGCTACTAAAGGTTTGACATCTTCAAAAATAGAGTCATCTTCTGGGTCATATGCCACATCATCAACTTCACTTGCTCCCACCCCTGGCTGCTGGGAGACCTGTTGTTTGCTTACTACCTCAACAGGCTTTTTTGGCACATTGTAGCCCCTACTGGGGTCATACTCCTCTTCTGGATCATATGGTCGGTCATCCTCATCCTCCTCCTCTGGGTTCTCTTTAGAAATCTGGGCAAAGCGTTGCACAATGGGGTCTAGTAATGTAGCAGGTGGGATGGAGAGTTCCCCACTTTGATCAGATGGAGAATTAGAGGCTTCTGAGTCATGCTTTTTCTTACCAAAAAGAGTGTTGAGGATGGTCTGAAGAGGAGTGGCATTTTGTGCAGAGGAAGCAACAGAGCTGGATGATGATGGGGAGTCTTTGCCAGCTGTACTGGATATGGCTGGAGTTTTGACAGATGACAGGAAGGAAAGGACTGAGGAGGCTGCCACAGTGCTGCTTGATGTCTCAGAGGAGCTGGATGGTGGTGATCCTGGAGGAGTTGTGCTAAACGGGATTTCTAGACTCTGGCGGGTATTTTTTTCTGTTCTGACTGAGGGAGAAAGTTTTGGAAGACCAGTGTCATCAGCATCTTTGGTTTGAGTCTTGAGCCGCTTCTCCTCAGTTTCTAATGGAGCCCCAGCCCGCTTTCTGTCTTTCTGGCAGATCAGCAGCCCCAAGAGGAGGTTCGGGCGAGCTGGTTCAAGACCTGCAACATAGACAAAAAAAAAAAAAGAACCTTAGAAAACACTTGTCAAATAACAAA
The DNA here is from genome assembly GCF_033026475.1 of Channa argus. Taxonomy (NCBI): domain Eukaryota; kingdom Metazoa; phylum Chordata; class Actinopteri; order Anabantiformes; family Channidae; genus Channa; species Channa argus. Next base: position 7,247,448 of record NC_090201.1, on the reverse strand, counting down.
TACAATTTCACATATCATTCGTCAAACACAGTCAAACACAATAGTTTGACTAAAGTATTAAAGCATTTCTGACTTTTACAATAAAAACAAACTTCATAAACTGTTCCTAAATTTAACTATTTTTCAAAAATTACAATAGAAAAATAAATACAAAATGCTGACAGGACTTAACCCTTTGTTAATAGAAGTCCCATATTTGTGGCTGAGATCTAAATGATCAGCCACATACAACCAAGATACAAACTGAAACTAATATCATCCACTGTTGATATTTGGCAGCCAAAAGTTGATAAAACAATGCATTAATAAAGACTACAGCAGGTGGTTAACTATATTGTCCTAGTTGATCCAGAGTCAGGTGCAGAATATAGTTACTATTGAAATTTCATTTGCCTGTAAGCCTGTAACATTTGTCAGAAGTACAATTAAACATTTCTTAACCCACATAATGAATTAAAGGAAAAAACTATCTAAATCTATACACAGATACATTTCTGAGGCATAATATGCAGTAAAACTTCTGAAGTTTAAGACCCTCTAAAAAAGACATCATTTCATTTCACATCTGTAATTGCCATGTGGTACAGTAAACAGTGTTGCACAATCACTGATTGTAAATTCAGTTTAGGTACCGATTCTTCATTTAGGTGGACATGTTTAAGAAAGTTACTGGGCCTAAAGGTTAGAGAAGCAAGCTTGTGTTGTGAACTAGCGCAGAGCCAATACGTTACCACACATGAATTGAATGATTACAGCTGTATTCAAGTATGTTTATGTCAAGCCTAGTCTTAAGAAACAACAGGCTGAGACTGGACTCAAAACGGCACCAACCTACGATGCAAACCTCCTTTATTAGAAATGTATGATACAAAGTCAGATACAAAGCAGAGAACACAGTAACTACTACATACACAGAGGTGTTTTCAAGAGGAGAATTAAGGACTGTGACTGCCCCCTACAGTACAAACCCATGATTCCAACTGTTCTCATTTAAAACAGATTTCAAATTATGGTGAAACTAAATACACCGATCAGGCAAAACATTATGACCACCTATGCAATTTAATGCAATCCAATACAGTGGCATTGCCGTGAATTCGACTTTTACAAGGTTATAGTTTCTCAGTTTTTAGGTTGAAACTGTCAGAGATAGGAGAAGCAATGTTTTGGTCACCTCGTTCATTTTAAATAGGGTGACCAAAACATTAGAACTGCCTCCACTACCTACTTACACCTCAATAATAAAAACAGTAAAAGTTTCCCCTTTAACTGAGTGTTAACCTAAAAGCTGTATTGGGCTGCATTAAATTGCACAGTTGGTCATAATGTCCGATCAGTGTATACTTACCTCATGTATGACAAGGAAACGTAAGGAAATGAACAGGAAAACATTAAAAGAAATGCAAAAACATTTTAGTAACGACACGGATGTATTTGTTTATCCCTGTAAACGCTTACCTGGCCCATCAAATGGCAACAGTTTGGAGGGTAATGGGTCTTTTGATCCCAGAGGAATAAGATAGAGGTCTTTGATGCGGCGGTTATTGTTAGCCACCACACCAAATCTTTTCCTGCTGCTGAAGTAAGAGTAGAGAGAGACATATGCAACCTCCTCTTCCTCTGTGGCTGGATGGAAACGGATCAGGCACAGCTCCTGTAAGCAAAGGTTTAAAAGAGAGCGAAAACCAGTTAAATAAGGCAAGAACTAAAAAACTGTAAGTTAATCTTTGTGCAAACAAACCTTGGAGAGTGAGGTTTTCAGCTTCCCCACATAATCCCACACTGTATTTGGAGATATTCTTCCCCCAATATGAATGGTGTCTGGCAAATCCTGCACAACAATGACAAAAGCGTCTTATGTATCCCCAACATTTCCTTAGTCATAACCTAATTGTTTAACTACATAAAAATGTATAAAATTACTAACCTCCTTCAGGTGTTCAAAAGATCCTGAAACCAAGTATGCCTTGGTCACAAACTTAGCCACCGACTGCATGTTGATAAATCCCTTCCAAATCCTCTCTTGACCATGAAGGAAGATTGCAGTCTCGCCCTCAGGAGGAGGTTCAGATGTACTGTAAACAAACAAAAATAAATAAATAAATAAAACTTTCCTTTTAAAGAAGATATAAAAATTTCCACACAGACACACACAGAATACAAAATTTATTGGGCATACAGATATATTGCGCACCTTGTTTTAGCTGATTTGGAGACAGCCACAGGAGGTGGCGGAACTGGTGGCATTGGCAGTGGTGTCTTGGGTCCAACCTCCACTGGACCACTAACGGGAGATGGGAATGAATCTGCTGAATTGTTGCTGGGTTTCTCTGGAGCAGTATAGGTGACAGTCACACCAGAGCCGTGTCTGGCCATGCGTGGGTCTCGGCGGGTGATGCTGACAGAAGAAACAGTTGGGGCAACAGGTATTGGGGCCATAGCTGGAGCTGCCAGCAAACTGAGGTCCTCTTGGTAAGGTTGTGGCTGTGATTCAGGGACCACAGGCTCTGTAGTGGACTGGTATGATTGAGAGACCAAGGGTTGGTAGGCTAAGGGGTCTTGGTGCTGGTAGGTCGTCAGGAGCTGTGTTTGGCCGACAGGTGAGATGTCAACTGCCCTTGATGAGGGCAGCTCTTGTCTGGGTGGCTTTATTTCAGGTTTTTTAGTCAGTTTGGCTTTCTTAGCTGCTGGCTCATCTTCCATCTTCTGGCCTAGAAGACAACATTACAAAATAGTAATAATCTTATAATAACAATGTTTTAATTCACTGGATGGATGCTACCCTTTCACTTTATGTCAGCCACTTATTTACCTGTGCAAATCTTACAGTTGAGGTCAAATAAATGAGTCCTGTGTTCTGAAGTGGTATCTTTGAGCATACTACTGAAAATGTCTGGCATGCTGCTGCCACTGTTCCCCTCAGCAGCAGAGGACTGAGCTGAAAGCGAAGGAGTCAAGCCAGACTCATCTTGGTCCTGAGAAAAAAGAAAACAATCTTAAATGGACTGGAACGGACGAGCACTCATATAACACAAAGATTAAGGGCCAACTAGTGATTAAGAAAGATAAAGCTACAGAATGAAGGGAATTGCACTGAAGAACAGGACAGCTATTAACATAACTAACCTATGGCATTGTTGCTACTGATTTTACGGTGAGTGCACAGACACCCTCATGCAAAGGTGACAAAAGTGTGAAAGCTATAGAGAAACAGCATGCCACCACTTACTGCAGCAGAAGCCATGCGAGTAGATGAAGTGGTGGCAGGAATACATACATCGGCATCAGATGTTGGTGGAGCATCCTCCATATCCACACTACGAGAGGAGGAATCCTGCCTGTTGCCTAATCTGGACTGCCCTGAATGGGCCCTTGTACCGAGAGACTGGCCCTGCAGGCAACATTCATAAATGAGCGTAATTTTATTTAAATAAAGCACAAACATTTAAGTCAAACTTTGCTCAATATTTTTAACATTTATTTATGAACGCATGGTTTTTAAGTGAAGCTGAGTAATATTTACCTCAGAAACATCAGGCTTCTTCCACTCTGATATTTCTTTGGAAAGCAACTCTTCAGCACTTAGTCTCACCAGTCTGAAGGGACTAACCTCACCGCCCACAACTCTGTAGAACAAGCCCTGGGAAAACATACCACAAGGTTATTTAACATTCAATATGAAGAAATGAATCACAAGATTTTTTAAATGTAGGCAACACCTTCAAATATACAAAACGTGAATAAACACAAAAACAATTTCTGTAAACGAATGCAAATCTACTTTTCTTGCATGCCTGTGTCGACTCACTTTGTTTTTAGGATCCTTGAGATTGAACATAAGCGACCTGTATTTGTTCTTGTACTTGCTGTCAGTGCTAAGACAGAGGTTGAACATTTCTTTCTCAATGGCAACTGCCAGTCGTCCCACCTCGCTCTCACTCATTTTCAGATCATCACTGTCACTCACCCTGGTGATAAGGAATACAACAGAAACTGGTTCTTGAACATGTTTAGAGAAGACTTTTTCGTAACTAATTCAACTGGACTTTTTGGGACACTCACCTCTTATAGATTATGTCTGTGAGCGAGCGGCGGATATTCTGTCTCATCTGGTTGTTGGGTGGAGGTGGCATATGGGGCACAGGAGGTGCTGAAGCAGCAGGATGTGGAGGTTTTGAGGACGAGTGGCTTGAGTGAGTTTTAGAAACTGGAGGTGACAGGACTCTGGAGGATGAGGAGGATTGACTATGGGACGGAGACTCCTTTTGTTGTGGTTGCTTCTTAGGAATGGTGAAGTTGGACTTGGTGACTCTCAATGCTCCTGTGATGTGGATTGGACCTTGAGGGAGTGGAGATGGGGCATGGGCAGGGGCTGAGCCTGTTTTCTTGGACTTAGGTACAGTTTTACTTGGTGGTGTGACAGGTTTCTTGGACGACTTTGAGCTGGTGGTCTGAAGAGAAGACTTCTTGCTTTTTGGGGAAAGCTTTGCTGCTTTTGTGGTCAGGGGCCTCTTATTTGCTTTGACTGGTGTAGATGCTGGAGGTTTCTCAGACGTTGGGGTTGGTTCCTTCTCTTTCTCCTCCTTCTCATTCAGCTTCTCTTCTTTGGAAGGAGCTGGAAATCAAAAACAAGATGAAACATTTTAAAGGTGCCACCATTTACTATATGTAAAGACAAATGCAGCATAACCAGTTTAGTAATAGTATAGATTATAATTTTGCATGTATAATTAAGCCCGCTATTATAACAACAGAAACTCCATAAAATGACAATTTCAACACTGAAAAAACTCAACTACCAAAATGTTAAGCAAAGAAGTAAACATGAAATGAATAATGAAACCCTCTTAATATTTCACTCAAAAGTGTTCACATTTTCACATTACAGACATTTCAATAAATCATTTAAAAATAAAAACAAAGTTGACAACTGGGCAGTTCAATTCCTGCTTTATTTGTACCAGTAGGACAATACATAGTGCTGTTTATGCAGGTCCTTTTGAAAAAAAGAAAAGATTTTCTCCCCAGACACCAACTGGTGAGCTTAATCATAGCGCATAAGAAGTGAATAACTCATGTTTAGTAACAATAAATCCATTATGGAAAATAATAAGCTAGAGGATTAGTTTAAGCCAACTCCTACTGTGAACTTATGACCTGCAGTCACTGAAAATAAAGGGAGTCCAAATGCTAAGTTCTCACTTAAACAGCAGCAACCACTAGTGGGCTTAAATGCTGTTCACCTCACCTGCATCACTCCCTACTGAAACCTCCACACTACTTCCACAGAATGACAGCAACAAAAGGTAATTGGAGAAAGACCTTCAACTAAAAATGTATTCAGATCACACCTTGGCTACAGACATTATCAGCTGATAAAAATGAGCTGAAAACTAAGACACTAAATCAAGTTTTGTTCATGGTTCTGTAGTGTGTGATTATGCAGCAATGATTGCTTCTTCAAAATCCATCAATATTCACATAAAAATTATATACACATTTAAAGAAAGTAAAATGACAATACACTGACTACTTATCAGAACCCTCTGCAAACTGTCATCTTCATATACTAGTGATTCATCCATCATGTTTAAGTTTTATGTTAAACTTTTACAGTTTAGGCATTAACCTCACTTGTATGTCCTCAAAAATGTGTTGACCTCAATGTTGTGCAAACTCTTGACACTAGAAGCAGTCAACCATTTTCTGAAGGTTGTCACATGAATCCAAATAGCAGCAGAGTGCTATGGAAAGCCAAAGCAATTACCTATATTTCCCTGTCAGACACACAACAATCACCTATCACACTGATTTTCTAAACATGATCAAACTACATCATCTAAACACATGCTTATATTGAATGAATTACTCTTTATAGTGCCTTCAAAAACTTTTTAAAAGTTCTATTGTGTTAAATGAACTGAGAACGTCCACATTTCATTCCCACCAAAGTTCCAATCAACATAGCAAATCTCATTTGGTACAAAATGTGTGGAAAAACTTTGAAGTTGAGTCTCCTGAATCTGTGCCCTCAGCCCTGGTCTTCACATTTCATCTTCTACTGTGGTCTTCCTGAACTTCACTGCAGTACCTCCAAGTGGCCTGGTCCCACACTGAACTGTGAATGGAGAAGTCTGGCAGAGGATTTTCCTTAGCTGTTCACCATCTGCTGGGCTCTTCAGTGTCACATCTCAAGAGTATGTGGGTAAATCAGTTGTATATGCTTGTTTGAGCTGAACTGATCAGGCTTTCCTACAGCAAGCAAACACTGCTCACATAATCAATCGAGGCATCCAAAAATCTGTTAAATCACCTTTTATTTTAAAGCCACTTTCCCACGAGAATTGATGCATCATATAATTATGTATGAAAAAAACTTGAAAAGGTCAGTTACCTAAAAACGTAACCCTAGGGGGAAAAAGAAAAAACACCACCACACCACCACCACTACTACGAGGTTGTTTTTACAGCTGACATAAGCTCAATATGAGCTGTTTTAGCTTCATTAGTCCACATGAACATGGGGGAATGCTGAGACACCTACCTGATGGAAAAATGGAGGGAGGGAGCTTTTTAGGACCAACAGCTGAAGCCGGAAAGTGGAGAGACCCACAGAAGCACATAAAGCAAGACACACAGACGGACACACACCTTCCTGTTCATCACATCCATCACTCTCCATCTTTCCTATAATCAAGCTTCTTTATGGGTTCTAACCACTTGACTTCTACTTTTCTGCATTTTAATTCTGACGTAGTCATAGGGGCTACTCCAAAAAGACAGTCAACATTATAAGAAAAAACAAGTTAAAATGCAGAAGTAGTTTGTTTCCTTATTTATAGACCATATTAGAGGTGAACCGGGGAGGGGGGCAAAAGACACTGGATCCTATACTTTCTGATAAGTTCCCGTTTTTTTTTGTTTTTTTTTTAAATTTGTAATACATGATTCCTGCTAAGAATATTAAGTCCCCAAGCTCAAACCGAAATAGTACTGAAGACATAATGTGGATTAGTTTCATATTTTACAAAGGTTCACATATGATACGATTTCTAGAGTAGTAGTTTTACACTTTGACCACAAAAAAATAAAAATTTAAATAAAACCCTTTCCAAAACAAGTATTCTACATTACCAGATACTTACCTAAAGTCACAGATGACACTTACCTTTGCCACAGCTGCCAACAATTAATTGAGGAAAAGCCTTAACGTTGATTAAGCTTACAACACTTTGGCAAAAATTTTTAAATCTAGTGCACAGATGAGTTCATTTTCTTCCTACCCAAATGTATGGATCATTGCTAAATTATGTTAGCATTACTAAAGCCACATATATATATTGGAAACAGCAATGTGGTTTCAACAACAGCCTAAGACCTTCAAAGAGATACATACACTTTTTGTTTAACACTGTTGGTGATATGGGTGTAGTCTTTTCTGGTGTTACTGCAATGTAATTATGGTCGCTGGACCAGGATGCAGTGGTTGGCGGGGGTGGATGTTCCTCAGCATGCTCATCTTCATCATCCTCATCATCCTCAGGATCAGGACTGTGGTCTTCCTCACTGTCTGACTCCTCCTGGGTCTTTTTCTGGGTCTTCTTCCCACCAGCAGTGCTTCTCTGGGTGGATGGAAAGGGGAAACAAAATAAATAAAATAAAATTCAGGCCTTTTAGAATTCAGTGAGCTCACATATACAGAAATGCTTGGCTCAAGCTACACCAGCTTTTTAAAAGCAGAGGAATCCCTCCGTGAAGTACAACATGCCAGGAAACCTGGGTTAAAATTTAAAAAATATTTAAAAAAAAAAAAAAAACTGTCTGCTTTTAGCATGTCTGCTCTCCATTTTTAAACAACTGTATATAAACAAAGAAAATCCATGGCATCTCTGCATGCTCCACGCTGAGGATTGGCAGCATCCAACACTGTACACAATGTAGCTTCTGGAAACCCAAACCTATTTCCATGAAAATGTACAGAGTCTAGTAAATTATTCTTGGCAGGTACATTTTACCCTGTGTTAACTGCAACACTAAGGAATTTGTCATACAGTAGTACTGTATTAATAATAATAAAAAAAAAAGAAAGTCGTATGCTTGAACACACAACTTATTTGAAACAAAATATCACAATCCATTCAGCTCCTATGTTCCATTTTCTTGCTCACCAAGCTTGTGAAGTGTCAATCAGCTGCAGTGTTAAGATTAAGAAGACAATACATTCCTTTTAAATCCAGGTATAAATGCAGTTAATAGGTAGGATTTTAAACTAGCGGCCAATCAATTATAACAGCAACAAATGTGGAGGATTTTAAGACTAGTACTATTTGCTGATGCAGATGTAAAAGTGACAGAAGCAGCATATCAACAGTAAAATAAAAACTGATCACAAGTTAGCTTACAAAATTAAGTAACTCTAGGTATCTCAACACATTCTCCACTTCTTAGTTTAATCTGTATGGTGCATCTTTGTTCATACTAAGGTCCAACAGGAATGATGATACCATTGCTGCAATCAGCTGACCAGTCAATAGATCCCATTCCACTGAAAGTAACCAGTTTCTGAGCTAGTTAGCAACAGACAATGATTATCATGGTCAGCTGACAATCAATATCTTAAGGCCACCACTCACCACATTTCCTTGTGGAGGCAGTACTTGTGTGTACACACGCACGTATCAAAGAACAGCAGCTTCTGGTTATTACTTGTTAAACTCAAATTTTTTTTTGGGAGTAGTAGAAAGTCATATGGTAACATTGTGACATTAAAGGCAGATGATGTATAAACAGCAATGAAACTTGACACTGCAGTTGTATTAAATTAAACAGGAGTTTTTTTTTTATGTGACAAGTGCTATAAAAATGCTAATAATAAGCATTTATCAAACAATAAGACTTTTATAACTTATTTTCACCTGTGCTCAAAACATGGGTTTAAACTCATCTAAATGACTATGACACAGACTACCAATCCTACACAACTAAGAACATGCTTCCATTTCTGTTATTTATATGATTTACAGAGATGTTATGTTGGTTATTCAAGGCAGATGAAAGCCATCAACATTTGTTTCAATATAGGCAAAGCTTGTCATTTCAGGTGGCCCAGGTTACCTTTGGTGTGGACTTGGTTTTCAGAGCCTTGGCCTTGTCCTTGTCCTTCTGCTTGGGTTCTTTGACATCAGTGATGGACTTCATGGCTGCTGCAGCATGTCTTAGGATACAGTCGTTTCCACAGTACACAGAGTCTGGCTGAGCATTATTCTCACAACCAGGCCCAATACATTTTGGAAGTGAAGACTCTTCCCCAGCCTTCTGCTCAGTCTTCTCATCAGGCACCTCTAGTGTTGGGGTTGTTTTCACCTCTACATTTGACGCCACTTTCTGCTCTGTGTCTAGTAGCGCTTTCTGATCTGTGGTGGGTGCAGCTTTTCTTTCCACTTTTGATGTCACCTTCTGATCTGCTTTCAGTTCAGCTGGCTGCTGCAATGCCTGTGCCAATTCAATTACAATAGAACAGGTAATGAGGGGTAAAAAAATGTTTTTGATTCTCATACCTATTTTTATTAGATACGGATGGAAACAAAGACTTTTTGAAATAAGTGTAAAAACAAGGCTCAAAATATACAAATATTTTGTTTATTATTAAATATAATAATAATTAGATATTTAATTAATGCCTGCAGCAGCATATATATTTATTTAATTATATATTTAATTAATTATAGTACAGTGTAAAAATACACTGTACTATAATTACAGACTGAAGGAAGTTAATACAAATCCCACTTTACATTACTTTGTGATGACATGCAATCACATTTTATTTCCATATTAACTCTTTATAGAAGAAAACATGCAACTGAAATTAACATAGCAATTTTGAAATTCGGATTAGTGAGACAACACTTGACATGCAGTACGAAGCACTGGACAACAGAATAATATGTGCACTAACTCAATTTTATAACTTGTGTGCTGTTAAACACACAGTAATTAAATATTTTAGGTTAAGATCAGTTGCAAGGACCTACCGGCTGAAATATTTTTATCTTCTTTTTGCCAGTTGGATTAGTTGCCTTCTCTATCCTGCCTTTAATGCCCATGTCCTCTGATCCTTTCTCTTCAGTTCCACCGGAAGACAGAGGTTCTGGTCGTGCGGCTTGAACAGCTGATGAACTGGCATCTGATCCACTGGCCATCTCTGAATTTGAAGAAGAGGTCACAGCAGAAGCAGCAGCAGGAATAACATCACCTTCAGGCTTCCCAGTGTCCGTGCTTGTTGAGAGGATAGACGTGGCAGGCCTGACCACCTGGTTTTTCTTAGCAGTGCAGTTGGGGCAGATGTAGTCCTCCCCATTTCTCTCCATTAGGCGCCCACGGGCCTCAGTGATACCCACACAGTCTCCGTGGAACCATTCCTCACAGCGGTCACAGCAGATCATGAACCTAGTAAGCACAATACATTTGTAGACCCACTTTATCGAGGCATAACTGCCAAGAGAAGATTAGCTGATTTTCTTTTGCTGACAAGAGCTTTTGTATAGCTATGCCATAACAAAAATGAGAATTACAACTTTATGCAGAGTTTAGTGTAAAATTGAGAGCAGTGTCATTACACATCATTTACACATTTTCAGTATAAATATTTAAATAACCAACCAACAAATAAGACAAAAATACCTTTTGTTGTGTTTCTGGCGGCAGATGCAGTAAAGTGCATTGGGGTCATAGCCTCCATCATCAGACTCAACCGATGATGAAGAGGAACAAGACGAAGACCCATTCTCATCATCCATGTCCTCTTGCTTCTGGGACATGCGAGTTTTTCCTGTAGCTTGAGACAATTTAGGCTTAGTTTCCTTCCTGGCAGGAGCAGGAGCTTTAATGGGGCTAGTGTTCCTATTGGCTGCCTTCTTTTTATTGACATACATTCTTATTGGTCCACGTTTTACCAGCATTGCTGCAGGCTCGTCCGTGCTGTCCTCATCAGTCTCCTCTGTTTCTGCCATATCATTTGTCTCTCCATGTTCATCTTTCTCCTTTGCAACCTCGTTCTTCTCAGAGTCCAACTCTGGCTGAGGCTGTGCTTTAGTGGTGTTCTCTAAATCTTCAGGGTTAAGATCAGCCTTTTCTTCTTTATTCACCTCATTATCGTGCATCTCTTCCTTCTTGGCAGCATCTCTGCTCTCTTCCTCATTGTCAGAGCTTCCTTCATCTTTTACTGTTGCCCTACCACTTCGTCTGGTCTGTCTGGCAGCTTGGGCTTTCCTTTGGGTCTGCTTTTTTGTACCACTTCTCGTCCTCCTCTCTGGGCACTCCACCTTGTCCTCTGCAGCCTTGGTGTCAGCGTTACCATCAAAGCTGGCCTCTGAGGCAGTCTCTGCATCAGTTGGAGTTTGTGAAGGAGGATCTCCACTCTCCAGAATGGGAGGGGCACACTTTCTTGACCCTCTTTTAGCAGTCAAGAGAAATTCTTCTAGTTTGTCAGTGCGCTTAGGCTGCCTACCACTACGACGTACAGGACAGCGGTTTTCAGGGCTGTTGGTGGCTGCCTCCACAGGCATTTCTCTTTTTAAGACAGTGGACCGACGGAAACCCCAAGTCTTCTTTATTTCACTGTTGGCTGTGGACGATTTATCTGGCTCCTCTAGTGTCTCTCTGGCCACATTTTTGCTCTGAGTTTGTAACAGCTCCTTTTGCCCAATATTCCCATCTCCAGCACCTGTTGACCAAAAAAGCCATGGACAAAATATTAATCATGTATTCAGAGTGCAACATAATGACACTGCAAATAAAGTGCTGATTTGTTTTGTGATCAAGCTTAAATATAAAATCAGAAAGTTTTAAAATGGAGTACTTGATTTGGATACACCCCTTACTTGGTTTCAATAAAATGTATAAATCACTCAAAACACCACAGAACCCATCAGTTGTTTGTGTATATATTATTGGATATATATTTATTTTATTTTTTTTTAATCATATATACACATACAGCGTATTACTAAAATATTACCACCCCTTACTGATAGAGGACAAGAAACTCATCCAAGGTACCTTGAGAGGAGCTATCCATATGGTCCTGGCTCTGCTCTGGCTCAGGAGCTAGAGAGAGCTCAGGGCTCACATTCTCCTCCATAGATGATGGAGTCAATCACTATTTTTCAAATTGAATGTCTACAGTTAAGAGAAAAGCACAAGAGACCAACTATGAGTCACTCTTGTCAGTTCATAATGTTCATAAGTATAACAGACTCTGAAGCTTACTATGTTTTTATTAATAATCCAAAGCTGGGTTTGCTCCAAGTTTAAAATGTTTATGCTTGTACACCTATAAAAAAACAACAAATAAAAAAAACAAATCTGCATCAATTACTCGTAATACCTAGTAATTATTTTAATGGAAGCTGTATAGAGATTATGCAAAAATCACTTTCATATTATAACATCCCAATTACTCATTAATAATATCGTAGCTGCTACATATGTAGAGAAGTGAATTATTGAGGGCAACACAAACACATTAAAAGTATTAAGACCACTCTAAACAATGAAGCATATAGTGTCCTCCAGTCAGTGTTTCAAGGATATTTGAAATGTGGCCACAAATTGAGTTATTTAACCTCACACAACACTGTAGATGCCTAGAGCTATTTAGAGGTATAGTTAATTTTAACTACTTCACATTTGCCAATTCAGCCTAATCAAAACCATCTAAAATCTCAGGGAACGGACATATATGTAACAATACAAATGACTTACATTTTGTGTCAAACAGTAATAATTTTGTGAACTTAGTCTTTCATGTTCGCACAGGCTTTCATTTCACAAAATACTGCTTTCGTTCCATTTACCCTGCTGGAGATACTTGTTTGGAATCCTTTCTCCCCAAACTGTGACAATTGGATTTCAATTAGTTAATATTGTGAAAGTAATATTACAATGATTGTAACATTTCCAACTAATAATTGTAGCCATGTGTCCTTATCCCTTGATAATTGTAACTGTACTGTTTGCTTTACAAACATGGTTCAACATGCTGCAGCCTGACTTCTTACTAAAGTGCAGAGAACAAAAAACTGTAGTGCTGACCCCTCTTCATTGGTTGCTGGTTGAATAAAAAGTAAACTATATCTTAGTTTTACTTCTATTTATATTCTTTTTTTCCACATTTTCCTAATGTTAAGTCTGTGTGTGAGAGAGTGATGGAAGGGAAGCTGATATATGTAGTATCTCATGATTTGTGTAAACTGATGCCCAATCTGTGTGAAGCACTTTGAATCAATAGTTTTTGAGAAGTGCTATTTTAATAATCTTTACATACACTCTGCTGAATGCTGCAAGTAAGGGCATATCACAGTAAAAAATAAAGAGTGGCTGAATATGACACTGTAGACTGCACCTAAAAACAGGTGCTTAATGTCTACTGTTAATTTAAAGATGGGGATCCAGACCAGAATGTCATGTTTGAGGCAATGTCAGACAATGAAGAAAATAAAACAAAATCATCTGAAGCCCAGCAAACAGCGGAAATGCTTCTTGTTGATCGCAATAGGTTAAATTATATCCAAGACATAATGCAGATGAAAATTTAAGAATTAACTCTCTAGACAGTCCAGCTATTCTTTAATTTAGGAACACATAATATAGCCAGTGTCTGTACCTGTAATTCAGCAATGATGGGGAACAGAGCACCTTGTCAAACAAAAAGGCTTTGCAGCGGTAATCATGAGTATTGGTACGCGGTTAATTAATCTGCCAAAAAGAGGAAAACAAATTAGGATCCACATAGACCATATGCAATAACAGTATGAACTAGGTTATTATAATAAAAACAAGTAAATCATGTTCACTGTAAATTAAATATGTTTGCCAAACTGCAACTGGCAAATGAACTGATGTGACAAAAAAGTGTGTTTATTTATTTTTGTAGTGTTTTTTTATTTAAACTGCCCCACTGATTGTGTAATAACTAGATGGCCAACTATTGAACAAAACACACCATTTGTAATCTGGCGCATTCACAGTAATGACACCCTCATCTTTATTATTAATATTAAACATTATTATTAATTATTATTATCATTATTATTACTACTACTACTTCCTTGGAACACCGCTAAATATCTTTTATACTATAAGATTTTTATACTTTTAAATCGCTACAATATAATGCTAACTGGCTTTGAAGTTTGCTTCACTGGTATATAAAGTTAGAGACCTTTCTTTTCAGCACACAGTTCATCTTTTTCGCGGTTTGCTTGGAAAGTCCTTTCACATCCGAATCATTCCCAGTGCACTCTGTTTGGAAATGTTTTTTTCCTAGTTTGAAGACAATTCTCACTAAATCATAAACCTTAGTGACCCGCGGTAGTTTTAATACTCCGTTAGTACGCAATTATAGGTGATTTATACAATTTAGAATCGAGCCATCGACAAGCGTTGCACACTGCACCGTCAACACGGAATGAAAAAAATAATCTGAAGGCGATTAAGCAGGATTCCTCCAATGACATGCCTGTGGTCACGACTCCATGCCACGTGAAAGGGAGAAAACTGTTGCCAAGGGAGATGGGAGGGGCCTGAGGCGACTTAATTCAACACAAGCGTATATTTACGTTACACCTTCAAACAAAGCAATGAAGTCAAATTTCTGGCGTGTACAGATCCAATAGTAACATTGCAGCATATTGACAACAAGCCGTGCGGATAATTGTTACGTTAATTGCGGCTGCAAATAAGTGAAACCATCTGCACATTATGACCCAATACGCCGTAATTATCGCTTGCAGATAATTAACCAAACGCGTGTAAGGTTATCGCAATCGGAGGTAGCAGAACATTATTAGGACTTGACATTAAGGTATGAACAATTGAGGCCAATGAAAAGGATCGGATAGTCCTTCCAGGATTTCGTAGCCGTCTTTTTGATTGTTGTGGCCTATAATTCCTGAATTCGCAACCGCTTTGGTGCCAGTTGCAGTGTGTAAAATTTTTTTTTTCTAAAATTAGCCACACAAAGTTCACGGAAGATTAGTTACATTTACAGCTGCGATCTCAAAATCCAGGAGGGACCGATCATACAGCTTCAACAACACAGCGCTGCACATCCGAACCAGCCAATGATGGCCGCAAATCACACGAACGTTCCCCAACCCGTAGTTAATAGTTAGCTCAACAATTGTCGATGGTTTACTGCTATTAAATACCTACACGGTCCACAAACCGTTACATTATGCTGGAGTGGAATGCTCCTTATCTAACGATAAGCAAGCATTTAGCAGGTTTAACACACTTTCTTCTTGTCATTTGACGTTCTGTCCCTTCGAGAAACTGGTCGTTGCAAAACGTGCACTAGTAGCTAGCACGTCTGGCTAATAGCATTAGCCGCTAAGGGCATGGGCGAGCTAAACGTAAACTTAACCAGTAGCTAGACACGGACAATGATGTATTGTTAACGCTTCAAAGTCCATTATGTTACAAGACGCGTCTGTGAATAGCAAATACATAATAAAATGTAAAGGCGTAGTTTGGAAGCGCACAACTTAAGAGTTGACGCCACAGCTAACGTTATTATCAGGCGCATTATGTCCAACATTGCCTCGGGTGCCAGCAGTGGATCCGCCACTACAAGGGAACAAAAATAAAAACACGGCACTCCACACAAGATCAACATTACGATTCGACTGCATTAAATTGCTGCATTCTACCCACCTATGCGCTACAAATACCGTTGGTGTCCCCTCGCTCCTCTGACGGTCAATCCTCCATTTTCCGTTCCCGCTGGAGCTAACTGACTGCGGCAGATGGCTGACGCTTTAAAGAATACGCTCTTTACCTACAGCGCCCCGACTGCACCGGAGGAGAACTGAGCCGGCTCAACCAACAAAGCTGGGTTTGTTCTGCTTGTAGACGTTCGTGGCCGTTCTGGTCTACAAATACCCTATAAATAAATAATGTAAACATTTTAATAGTTAAACGTGTTCGTGACTTCGACTGAAGTAATGTTAGATTTTTTTAAACTTGTATTATCTGAAGCTGAGTTTTATAAACTGCTTCCTTTTACAACTCAACACAATCAACATTTGAAACTATGATAACAGATTATATACGGTTTCATAACTAAACACACCATAGTGTAAACAGTTTGTTTAAAATGTTTGTATTAGGTTTTTTCTTTGCAGTATACAGCAGGCAACATTTGAATAACAAATAAATTAACACAGAATACAAAAGTAATTTACAGACATTTCTGTCAACAGTCCTCTATTCTAAAACTGCAGTGGTCCATTAATGTGGGTAAAGTCTGGCAGTCTTAACCGCTTAACGGTTGTGCATTATTATGTGGATGTTTAGTGACACTCAGGCATGCTCTTTAGATTTTTATACTGACAGCTCTCTATAGATTGCAGAGGAGTGTATGAATATGCAGTATACAATTTCAACTGCATTCTCAAGTGATTACTGTTTCCTGCCAGTGTCTAAATTTTAAATGTTTCAAAGACCAGTATGCGATCCCTGAAAGGCAACCCAAAACATAAATTATTTGGATTGCAACCACTTGAACACAACAATTTACATATACTTATTCTTGAAAAACACAATCTAAACATTTACATTTTCAAGTATGGTAAACTCAGTTATGACAACGTGACAGCAACATTATCCATACTCTTCTCTGTGTCACAGTCTTTGTCTGATGGTGCTGAGGCCATTGTGTCTCTGAGGGAGTTTTGGCCTCCACTTGTCTGCCCTGAACTTTTGTTTGGGTTGTCTGCTGTAGACTCAGCCTCTGGTTCTTGCTGTGGGGCTGTGGCTACAAACAAAACATTAGATATATGGAAATGTCATTAGTGAGGTGGCTGGTAGTTATGTAGGCAGCAAAAGACTGAAGACTTGCAGTCATTGCTAAAAACTGCCATAAAACAATAGTTCTTGTTTGTGTAAATGTCGTCAACATGTTAATTGTGGCACGTGAGGTTACCTGACTGAGTGCAGGACTTCATATGTTCTGGCCAGTGAGCTTGTTGACAGGGGTAATCGCAATAGCTGGTGTTCCAGCAACAGTAGAAGATGGCCTCTTTCCTGCAGTTGGCACACCACTGTTTCTTCTTTGTCTCATCCACTGCTTGCTGCTTTTCCAACTCCATCTGTTTTTTCACTTCAGTGACGAGCCTTTCCCTCTCCTGCTCCAGACTTTGCCTCATCTCTGCCATTGTCAATTCTAAATTGATGTATACACATATGTTCAAACAAAAGTAGAATACTGTACACTGTTTTGGCAAAAGTGGTCTACATATAAAACATTTTTCATATCCTCCAAGTTCTCACCAAGATTGTGCTTCATTTCTGACAACTCTTGTTGATGCAACCATTGTAACTTTTCTATTTCAATTCTAAGACGTCTTATCTGTAAGAAAAAGACATGAACATGTTTGGATAAGTAGGCAAAGAGTTGTATCCAGTCACTGTTATGGTCTGAGTAGTAAAAAGTCTCACAGGTCAAGAGTGAACTGGTACCTCTGCTATAGTATTCCCTGAAGCACTCTTAGAAAGGTCATTGTAGATCTCAGTCATGGTACCTTTGATTGCATCCATTATCTAAAAAACAAAAGATCATAATGTTATGTAAACTGACAAGACAGTGGAAACTGCAACTCAGAAAGCCAGAAAATTGTTCCTACTTTGTTAGTGTACTTGGCAATGTCTGCAGCCACATCCGCTGAGGCAGTGGGGATAGAAAGATCTGTTGCCACTGGTGAAGATGAAGCAACTGTGCCTAGACTTGATGCTGCTACGATTGCAACAGAGGCTGGAGTACTGGTCACCAGGGTGACAGCTGATGTGGATGTGCTGAGTGGAGTGTCTTTTTGTTGGACAGCTACAATTAAAAATATATTTATATTTAAATATATAATATATAAATATCAAAACATCATTATGGACAAACTGGTGAAACATTTTGCATGTAGGACGGTGGCTGCAGAGTCCAAATTGATAATACTCCAAATTATGGTTAATTTAGCACCTATGTTGTATACAGTGGACATCAAATGTGTACACATAGCATGTTTACATCTCATTATTATCTGGAAGGAATTTAGCTTTTACTGGCTAACACACTTGAATTCTGTTAATATTGTGATTAAAACCCATTTTATTCACCTTTGACAGCCTGTCTGGTTTGATAGCGTGTGCTTTGCGAAGACTGTTGTGCCGAAGATGAGGAAACAGCTGTTGAGACATTTCCAGTGGCCTGAGTCTGGGTCAGCACTTGAGCCTGGCCTTGCCTGGGTGACGATGCCTGAATTTGTGCCGTTGCCACAGGTTGCTGGTTCTGTTGCTGACGCTGTACTTTCTGCATGTGCCACTTCTGCGAGGATGTCTGGAACTTGGCAGTTGGATTCCACACCACCGCTCTCTGCACCACTGGCACTGTCTCTCTGGGCAGCAGAGGACGCTGTTTCTTCAAAGCTGGTGTGCTGGAGGCCGAGGAGGAGGAGGAAGATGGGGGCGTTGCTGTGGCAGTGGACACAGTTGCAAGGCTTATTGTTGCAGGAGAGGGAGTAGTAAAAGAAAGCATGGTGACAGGAATGGCCATAGGGGACTGCGTAGAAACACTCGAGGGTGTGGAAGGAGTTGTACTGTTTTGAGATGGGAGAGTCGAAGGGGTCAGGGATTTACCTACAAGAAAAAGTATCTACATTATGTTTATTACATTGAGTGTTTATTTTTTGAAGGATCATTAGACAAAATTAGATCTTCACAGAAAAACTCTCACCTTCAGTTTTACTAGCAGATGTATCTTTTACAGTAGTGTTGTCTTTTCTGCTTCTCTTCCTGTCCTTGCCTCCCAGTTCCTCTCCAAGGTCAATAACCAGCTCCCTCTCTGAGTCGGAGTCCTCCCCGGGCACAGGCTGCTTTGCTTCTTCTTTTACCTGGGCCCTCTCTCTGGGATTAGGTGATGCATGAGTTGCTTGGGTCTTCTCCACAGTTTCTGTTTCTGAATCAGTGCTTGTTTTGTCTGTTATCGGAGCATCTGATGCTAGCACAGTGGTTTCACCTGCTGCAGAATCAGATGCCACTCGTGTATCCACTTTACCACCTTGGTTGTTTGAAGGCTGGTCTTTGACTTTACTTTTGGCAGGGTCTTTTTGGTCTTCATCATTAGGCAATGTGTCCTGACCCTCTTTGCTCTTTGGCTCTTCATCACTGGCATATTCACTGTCACTTGAGTCAGATTTATCAGAGTCTTCTGAGTCACTGTGTTCCACACCTTTATACACATCCACAGAAATCTCATCGATACCTTCAAAGCAAAGGAAGGGGTAGGGTATTTCACTGCTATTTAAATTGCTTATAGATTCACACAATAGATATTACATCGTATTATAAGCAACATCTCCAAAATTTCATTTATTTGGCTACTGACCCAGCTGTGCCTTGCAGCTCTCAATGGTTTTGTCCAGGTTCAGCTGGAAACGGCTTTTGATCTGTCTTTTTGGGGAGGTCAGGACTGGTGTTGTTCCTTGCTTTTGCTGAACTGTTTCACTAAGCTCTTTTAAGTCCATTTCGGCTTTACTCCGATCTGGCAAAATACAACGTAAAGTAATTACAAACAACAATATGTGCACAAGACGAATAATTGCCTACATTTGCTTACATCAATGCACATGACACAATTAGCACAAAATATTAACCTAGATTGAGGTTCAGAATGCTTCCGGTCTGTGGAGTTTTCTCTTGCTTGGGGGTGCCAGGAGTCTGAGAGTGGAATGGTTTCGGGCTTTCCAGTGAAGCGCCTGCAGGACCAGGCCGAGGATGGGTTGGTGACGCTATTCAGGGAAATTTACTGAAAACATTAAATCTACTGCCATTTAATTTGGCACATATTAAAGCTATACTACAAAACATCTTCAGGCATACCTGTAGAGTCAGTGGGCTCCTCTCCTGTACTGTACTGGCTGTTTGGGGCTTTTGTCTGTGACTTCTCCACTGTCTCTTGTTCCCCATCTGAACCAGTATGAGCAGAAGAGTTTGTGCTCATTGGGGAGCGAGACATGTCACTGAGAGGGAGCCGCCGCCCAGCTGTGCTCCCTCCCACCCCACCTCCAGACACCATGCTCCTGGCCAATGGGATCTTTGGAGATGCAGTTATGTCAAAGCTCAGCTTGATCTTCTCCTGTTTCTCAGGTTTGACAGGAGTGGATGAGGGGTTGGAGGGATCCAGCAGCATCTGGAAATTGTTGTCAGGAGTGTAGGGTGTCCTGAAGGGGGCATAGTTAAACACTCTGAACTTCTTCCTCATGTTCTCAACATACACCTCCATCTCTTGCATGGCACTGTTGAAGATGCTTTTGGTCTTCTTCACAGAGAATGGAATTTCTTTGGACATGAGGTAGCAATTGTTTAAAGGAACCCATGCTCTGTAGGACAAAGATTTACAGCATAATTCTGTGTTACAATAAAGCTTACAATGTGCATTTGAGCCTGAAAATATTAACGAGGAATGGCTGATACCTGTCATGCTGGCCAAAGAAACGAGCATCCACCTGTCCATCTTTGTCCCGTAGAGCTTTAGCAGGCCAGAATGGAAATCCCTTCAATTTGGCCCAGACTAGAGGATGTGGGTTACTCTGCAGACATACAATAAAACACTGGATCTAAGTGGAAGTATTCCGGTGATTCATGTTTGCATGAGTAAACAATGGAATCATTAACAGAAACATCAGGTTACTCTACTTCCTTACACAAGGCTCACAAAACCAATTGTCTCTCTTTTGGCAAGCAGATAGGTAACACTCTGGGCAAACTTCAATCTCATTCATCTATAAAAAAGAATCAAAAGATTTATCAAAAGGTCATTTCATGTCTGCTGTCATCAATACACAAATACAACATTTAACTTGAATATAAAGATCTCATCTGACACAAAGCACACATACCTCATGTTCACAGATTTTTACTATTACTTTAGCTGTGGCGGTGAGTTTGTGATTGCCTGAAACAAGAACATAAATGTATGTTAATCAACATATACAGACTAAACAAGTTAATATAATTATAGTATTTCAGTGGAATTGTATTGAGATAATTGTGTTATCCAAAATAATCTGGGAAACCTATGATTACAAAATAAAAAAGTAATAACATACACCTTTGCATAGCAGTAATGTAATAACATACACTTATAATTTAATATCTGATTATAAAATACCACATTTAACATATCGATCTGAAACTACTGAAAATATAATCCTACTAAATTTACTATGTTGATTTGAGTAATATCACCCAGCTTTAAAAGATTACTCTTTCATACGATGCCCAAAATTCACAACATACCTCCATTGTATATGATACAGTTGTGCAAAATCCATTTAGCATCTGCCAGGAAGGCCTCTGTGCAGCCGTACATTTTCTTTTTGATATTCTGCAGTGCAGAAAAGATTGTCAAACTATTCAGCTTTTTAAAATATATTGTAATAGATGTGTAACAATTTACCTTCTCAAGTGTGCAAAGATCCATGGGATGAAAAATGTACTCTGCGTAATCTGGATGTTGTTCAAGGGAAACAGGTTTCTGGAAGGGTTCAGTCTATAAGTTGGTGTAGACAGAAAAGTGACTGAAGGTAAACAAACTCTCAGGCCAAACTACCAGGACAACCTTGCCCTCTACTGCACATTAACATGCTACCACCATGCTACTACTCTAAAAGCCGCTTCAAACAAAAGGAGGAAAACCAGTGGAGGAAGAAATCATGACGGGGTCTTGTTAGTGGTGTAATTGTTTACCCAATTAAAAGTCTTTCTCTGCGTGGAAGCTGCATGGGGGGAGCGAGATGACAAGCGGGGATGATCCTGAAAGAGAGTGAGAGGGGCAGCTGTATCCTCACCACCAGCTAGTATGTTTACCTTCATGATTTCCAGCCATGACAGGCCCATTATAGTACAATGACTGTTAGTTCTGTTATTTGAGACTATATGCACATGCAAATTATACTATATCATGTCAGACTGATATGTGGACAGGTAGTATTTTAGGGTACAGATCCTAACTGAATGGAGTACAATCACCAGAAAAAAGTGTGTCTTTTGTTTCATAAGCTATCTACAAATCAAGACTGACTCAAAAAGATGGCATGCCAATATGCAAATGATGAATATTCTCCATATACAGTAAGTAAAAAGAGAAATTAAAGTCAGGATAAAAAGAGCAATCTGTATTAAAGCTACCTGCCCCATTACTACTTTATCAGTATGAAAGCTTCTTGAAGTCCCTGGCAGGATAGAGGCCTGAATACTTACACCTGGTTGTTTCATCTTCTGAAGGGCAAACTTTAGTAGGTAAGACAGCTGGTCTATTGTAAGCATCATCATGGCTTTGCTCTGAGTCTCTATACACTCTGCAACTGTTATTTTCTGAAACACATTAAGAAGATAAGAGTTTAACATTTTGTTTATATACAATTACTGAATTGTTGATGACTCAGCATATGTTTTCAACACCTATACACGATACACATTCCAGGGTCAGTACCTCACACTCCGGACAGAACCAGTCGCCCTCGGGCTCGGCTGGCAGTTTGAGGCACTTGGCATGGTACACCCTGGGGCAGAGCTCACAGCAGAGCACCTGGCCCTCTCGGTGGCACAGCCAGCAGTAGAAGTCATTCCTGCCGTCCTGCGGTACAACATCAACAGGGTCTGTGGTGAGTGCTGGCTGCTTCACATAGTAAAAGGGACCATGTCTTAGTTCTGACTGGAATGCAGGCAAAAGAAACACAAAGTTGGGGAAGATTAGAAAGCCAAGCACAAATGCACAGTATCAACAAAATGTAGTGTGTTATGTGTTGATGGGTATGCCAGAAACCTTAAAA
The DNA here is from genome assembly GCF_033026475.1 of Channa argus. Classification (NCBI taxonomy): domain Eukaryota; kingdom Metazoa; phylum Chordata; class Actinopteri; order Anabantiformes; family Channidae; genus Channa; species Channa argus. The sequence goes on along the minus strand of NC_090201.1, from coordinate 7,224,565 downwards.
GTAACCATAAAAGTGACTCAAATTACATAACATACTAGATATTTACTGTAAGAAGTGTAATTTAGTTCTCGGATTTCATTCTTTCTTTTGCAAATCAATCTTTAAACAATATGCAGGATGGTAAATTAAAGCAAAAAGTCAAATTGTTTAGTAGCTGCTAATCATTTACAATGGTCAACCTAATGTGCCAAGTGTACAGCATTACCAATCATTTAACTACTTTGAATTTTTCAAAAATGTGCTTTAAGCCTAAAGCCAGCAATACATGCACATATAAAACAAAGATAAAAGTAAACAAATATAACCACTTGGTTTTAACAGACTGCAGAGAATTTTGCAAACACGGGGAAATAAAGATTATGTTTTAATTAGAGGTTCAGGGCAAATGTCTAACAGATAGTTTGAATTCTACAATGTGTATCAAAATGTTTCAAACAAGATTTGTATAATATATAATTATATAATAAAAACATTTATCATCATTCAAATGTCAAACAGTCATAATTTAGAACATTTTCTAAATAAACACCAACTACATTTTACCTTACATTAATTTATTTATTTAGTTGAACAAAGTTCCACCGCATTTGCCCCACTGGAGTTACTCAGAGGCAAAACATTAAATGTACTGGGCTACTTCCAGGTGTGGGCGTGACTAACTGTGAATAATGCATCGATCTGCAAAGAGCATTCATGCTTAGTAAACCTTCCCTAAATAAAAAAGGCCCTAAAATACTGACAGAATATGAATTACTGAATTACAAGTTCTTCCACAGAGCAAAAGATGTTCATAATGGTTGTGTCATCTAGTATTGTCTGAAACACTAAATCCTTTTTGCAAATGTTGAAAATGCTGTACATGAGGGATTTCCCTGTGACTTTCCTACGTGTTCTACACAACTTCCTGGGTAGTATTACATCACACTACCCTCGCTGAGTTTTAGCAAAAATTTACATTAAAACTTGCTTTACCCTGATTTAACCATTTCAAACAGCAAAGTCGGTGACTGTGACCATAAATGTAGCTACGGAAAGAATGCAAAAAAAAAGTAAAACTGATAATAACTACTTATTTAGAAAAGCTTAACTATTACTATAGTAACAAGGAATACAGAGGAGGGACTGTAGATATCTTGAAGTCCAGAGAAAATTTGGGGCAAACTCAACTTTATGCACATACAGCGAGAGCCAAACGGGACTGTCTTGATTCCAGCAGAAATTAAAGCAGAGACTGAGTTTGCTAGCTGACATCAATGAATATCCTTTAAAACAGAAAAACAGGTGAGAGCGATGGTCTTGGTTTTCTGAATCTTGATTTTTACCTGGTCTTTGCTACTGCTAACAGCACCTGGTTTCTTCTTCTTTTTCATGGGGCAGGGTGAGGTTTCAGCAGAGGAGTGACCATTAGACGAGTGAGAAGGACTGGGCATCCTTCGTTTTTGAGCCATCCGCTCTGTTGACCCACTGTCTGAACCTGTAAAGAATAGTAACATATTACACACTCACAGTGTCCGCAAAACAGGAAGAACACACCTAAGTAAGCACTCACACATTTAGGTAAAGCCAGTAAACATTGTGACACTATAAATCCAACCAATAACCAAAACAAAAGCATTTTACACATAACTGCAAATGTTCATATGCACAAAAAAAAGAATGTTTTTCTAACCTATCTAAAAACAAATTAGTATAGTATCTTCTTACCTTTGGAACGTGTTGAAATCTCCATTGCTTCAGTTCCAGTCCCTCTCGCTCTGAAACACTAATAAAGAGTATCATCAAAGGCTGCCCAGTGCAATGAAACCTATAGCCAAAGCCGTATCATATGCTAAAATTGGTTTGCTGTAATAATTAAGTTACAAAATGTACAGTATTTGAAAATATTCCTTTAAAAAAAGACATTTTAGAAGTACACTATAGACAAGGCATCCTAGATTCCAAGGGGTTTAAAATGTTGTTTAAAATGTCATTTCCTGTGGCAAAAAACAGCAATGTTTAAAAAGACACACAAACAATCACATTGGATTTAATATTAAACAATCTCATGCCTGTAGAGATTTTCTACATCATAGTTATTTCAACCTGACTTGCTTGAGATTCATGGAAACCTCAAGAAAGTTAGTTTTCCACTTTCAAGTCTAAGCTTTACATTCCTCTCATTCTATTTCAATGGTGTTGTTAGAGACACAAAATCCATTATTTTGCCAACAAAGATGCCACGTAGATTTATGATCCTCACCTGGAAGCATCATAAATAAAGTCATAATGAGACCCATCTTCAAATTACATTTCATGTGCTTTGCAAAAAAAAAATTAAATTAGTTATTATAATGATGTGAATGAATTTATTCATGTTGCTAAATTGTGTCTGTAAGTGGTACCGTTTTTCCACAACCATTTATTGAAAGAAATATGGCCTTTCAGACAGGACGGTAAAAAATGAAATACTGAAAGATATCCTAATTTTACCAGCAACATTTGCAGTTAACAAAAACATTTGTCCTTTACTCTTCTGTTATTGGGATTTAATTTCTAGAATTAAAATTAGATTTAAACAACTTTTTTTGCCAAAGAAAAGTATAGAAGTAACCCATTCTAACCACAGTAGAAGGCACAAGTAAAAAGCCTGAACAGATCACAAGATGGCGCCCATGTCCCCTAACAGTTAACAGGGTTTTAAGTAGTATAAAGTTCTTTGTATAAGACATACAGTACTGTACAGGTACTGTGTACTTGTAATAAAAAACATAACTTCTCCTAACTTTTAATACCCATTGTGACCTAAAACACTGACAATACAGCATTAAATTATATTACTATAAATTACACAAACCATACACCCAAATGCAGCAATTACAACTATTCTAAATATTAAAAAGATGTTTAACTTAATTAAAGAAAATCATTGACCATTACTGGAGCACCAGTGCCTCAATCTCTAAATATAAATAGCAGGCACCAGCTACAGTTCTAAAAATAGTAATCATGAAAACACAAAACGGTACAATCTACAGTATCTAAACCTTCTGACATCCAACAAGTGAAAAGCCTGTAAACAGAGCTGTTTTAATGTAACACCTTTAAAGTGATCCAATAATAGATAGCAAATCATAATAAACTGAATAATCACAGACAGTAATGTTGAGAAACACCTCCTTGAAATGCAAGCCACAGGGTGATCTGAACCTCCTTTTATTAAAAATCTTTCCAGCAGGTTTTTGTTTTTCAGTTCAACCTGATTCATATTGGATTGCAGGTGCCCTGTTGTCGATCCTGTTAATGTTGCCATTTTCTCTGACGCCACAGCAGATGCACTGGCCTCTCAGTTCACATGGCTTCAACTTTCTATTTCACTAACACCTGAAGAAAGGACAATTTCAATGTCTACAAAAATAGTCATTCACTATAAACAAAAAAATTGCATCCATATCTAATTTCTTGTTGACCCACCACCACACCCCTCCTCCTCCATCAATAAAGAAGGATGAAATGACAGACAGAAACACCGCTCATCTGCAGACACAGACAGGAGTGCAGTGAAATGGCTTTAATGGCCTCCTCATCTAGCCTGTCTGGACAGCCTCACAAGCTACCCCAGCAATGTCCTGTCCTGTCCAGACCCAGAAATACAGCAATGAGAGACAAAGACAGGGACAGTAAAAAAGTGAAAAAATGAATGCTACCCATCCAAACAAAAACATTTTTCCAAGAAGACCACATAACACACAATGCAACCTGCTGAAACATCCCTTTCCACACCCACCATTTCCAAAACATCCACACTTTAATGTAGGAAATCAACAGCATACCTTTCTCCTTACTCACATACAGATTCTTCAGCCTATTCTTTAATCTTTTTCAATTATTGAGAACGTTGGGGGATGAGGGAAAAGATGGGTCCAGGTTTCCCAGAAGGCCTTCTCTCCCTGCTGCTCTCTCCTGCAATTGTCAATCTTTAACCTCGACTGCAGGCCGCTGATTGGCTCAAGCACCACATGGAGATGCCTGATTGGGTGCTCTGCCTCGATGTGCCAAACAGGCTCTCTTCTCCCCGCTCTCCTCAGTCACAGTGCTGCAATGCAGAGTAGAGCTCCTTACTGTTGTTAAAAAACCTCCTGAAAACCAAGTCACTCACTGCCTTAAAACCCAATACAGACATGTGCTGGCCTTGTGCCTTTTAACAGACATGTAGGATGCAGCTCTACAGAATGGAGAGGGAGAGAATCTTATTTCCTCCCTCGCTGTGCTCTCAGTCAGTTTATGTGTAGGGCGTCCATTTTGAAGCCTCTCTCTCTCTCTCTCTCTCTCTGACCGCTGTGCGCACCGCACACACAGCACGTACACACGGCAGCAGTCAAATCTGCTGTAAGAGACCACATGCAGCTTATTATGTGCCCCAGCATGCTGATATGCAGCATGGGCCTTAATAGTGAACACAAAGACAGAACTGCAAATGTCACAGGCCTCCCTGACTATGTTTAAAGCTTAAACCTCTCCCTCCCTCCATCTTTCCCTGCAATTCTTTTTTAGCATGTACTGTCTCGAAATCAATATTTGCCTGGAGATTTGAAAGTGAGGAATAGTCTGTTGTTTGCATGTGTAAACAACTTAAATCAAGGCTATACATTTTCTTTTCTTTCTGTCTAAGCATCTCCTGTTTGACAAATATATACATTTCACTTAACTTAACTTACAATTAACACAAGTATCAAGTATCCTTCTTAATCGAAACAAAACAAGGCCAAAATTTCCGGGCTAAATATGTCCTCTGGACAGATCCAAGGTGGTCAGCCGTTGGACATTTTAGAGAAAGACAAGGATAATTTATTGTTTAGTAATTATTAATAATACCAAAACACATGTCTCACATTCCACCTAAAATATATGTTTAGGAAATAAAGTATTGATAAACTGGCAGAAATAGACACAATTATTAAACTGTCAATACCTGGACTGTATTTATCTAAGACATGCATGCAGAAAATCACCATCAACATGATTATATTTTAACAGATTTCCATCAAACCTCATTGACTTCAGACAGGTTGCCATGCCTCATAGATGAGATATGATTTCTTTTCAGAGGAAGTCCCTCCTTTCTTTTTCTCTACATATAAACACCCAGGGACAGAAAAAGGAAGCTGTCTAAAATGGCTGACACTCAGCAGCAAAGAACAGCACTAGGTCCTACACAAAATTAGACTGAGCCAATCTGCTCAGTCCTGTGATATCTAAGTTGCTACTGCATGTTTAGTCTCTGGGTAGTTGGTGTTTTAGAAACTGGTGAGCAGATTACAGGATTGGACAAATAAAAATGTGTGTTTATTCATATAGTAAAGGGGGAACTGCAGAGAAGTGAAATGTTTTCTTTAAATAAGAGGCTTAAATATTTGTCAAGAACATGGTTTCCTGTGGGTTTTTATAGTCAGGTTGGTCTAGCAAACAATTAACAACAGTGCCTTGCTGCCCTATTCTCATGTCAGTTTGAGGCCTAAATTAAACTTGCTGTGCTGTCAGTTTACCATCTGTTAATTCCTCTGGGGACTTTCCTCTTTCCCATCGTGCCTGGACTCCTCACAAGGCCTGCAATCTTGACAGCAATGGCAAGGAAAAGCCGTAAAACCTCTTGAAACTTTGATCTTCACAAAATAAGGCATGTTTTCAGTCACTATTCTATGAATATACAGGGACCTTTAACTTGACCTGTGGCCCCCTATCATATGTGTCCAGACAGCCATCCAGCTAGTAGAGGCAGTCTGTCCTACTGTATTATGCTATGCTCTCTTTCCAAGCCATACTCCTATGCTGTGTTGTGACAAAAACTAGTCCCCCTTCCCCAGTCTGTCAGACATGCGTGTATTATTACTCAGGCAGAGATCATACACAGTGGCTGGTGTTTTATCAATGTAGTAGTATATGTGAAAGAATGAAAATAAGGCTTACCTCTGTGGATGCATGGCTAAAAACTCTTTATGACATGTCAATGCTTATTAAAACATGGAGGACAGCCCTGTTAGCCCTCACCCTGTTCAGAGCATAACCACGGCTCTCCAAGCTGTCCAACTCACTGTTCTCATATAAGGCACACTGAGACTGGCCATCTGTGCTGACAAAATGTAAGGCAGCTAGTGATTGGCTGGTGTATTTCCTGGCTGCTTGTCTTTTGTTCAGCACAGGCAAGCTGAAACACAGTATCTAGAGCAAGACAAACAAGGCCCGGATCAAGACAGTTAGAAGCTGTACAGCTATCAGCTACAAGGAAGACAACTTAAAGCTTTTGTTGTTTCATAAACTTGCTAAAGGGAAGGCTTTTGGCACAGCTAGGGCAGCCAGCATATAAAAACAGGCCTGAGGTTGCATCTATGAGGAAGTTCCAGACTTTAGTTCCAGATAGTGTTTATAATTTGTTTATTTAAAAAAAATGCCATATAAATAAAACACTCTGTTGCACTAAATTAAAAAAATCAAACCATTAAAATGTTAATGATAATTCTAAAACAGCAGACAGTCATATGATTTGCCTAAATACTAGCTTTTGAAATGGTGTAATTACATGTTTACAATGTGGTTCCAGATAAGCCAGACTTATACGGTTCAGGAAACTGACATTCCTTTTCTGATTTCTATTATCACCACGGAACCTAAATCAACAATATTTTCCCATGACTCCCATATACAATTTTATCTTAACACCATTAAAAAAATTTGGCATTTGAAAATGCATTTCTCGTCACTTCAGCAGGCAAATGTCAGCACAACATTTACAATATTGTCCTTTTTTATGACCTATCTACCTACAGTAACTATTGTAACTGGAAGCTTTTTGTTTAAAATTGCCTATTCAAAAACTGTCTCATTTTGACAGACTTAAAATTATCAGTTAACTGTTAATCTAAATCCTTTCATCTCCTCTCCTGTGGAACCAGCTCCCAGTTCAGATTCTGGAACACCCTCTCTACTTTTAGGTCTAGGCTTAAAACCTCTTTGATAAAGCTTTTAGTTAGTTATAGTCATGCTACTATAGGCGTAGACTGCTGGGGGGCCCACCCCCCAAAGCACTGAGCTCCTTTCCTCCTCTTGTACCTCTCTTCTCTCATCTCAACTCACAATTGTCACCACTGTGTGTCATTAACTTTGTGTGCTCTTTCTCCTGTAGTTGTCTTTCTCCTTCTCTGTCCCCTTCTCTCTGTCCCTTTCTGCAGGTGTCCCCGGCTTTGGAGCGGTGTGTTTTCCAGCTCACACCTACTCGTTCCACCAACCTGTCCAATGTCTTGTTGCTTTTTGTTGCTCATTTCTTTTCTCTCTCCACTTCCCACTAACCCCAAACGGTCAAGACAGATGGCTGCCCACCCTGAGCCTGGTTCTGCTAGAGGTTTGTTCCATTAAAGGGAGTTTTTCCTCTCCACTCTTGCCTAGGTCTTGCTCAAGGGGGAATTGTTGGGTTTTCTCTATACATCTTTATATAACTTTGTTGTGAATTGGTGCTATAAAAATAAAGTTGAATTGAATTAACTGGTGAAATAGTGGACAGTAGAGCCACCTACCACACATGCAACTTTAGAGAATCAAGGGGTGGTGCCACAGTGGTACAGCATTGGGTTGGTATGCAGAAGGACGTGGGATCAAATCCCACCCCACCAGGTGTGGCCCGCCAATGCACCAATGGCCACCTTGGGGGGGGAATGCTTCTCTGTAAGTAAAAGATTATATACCAGAATGGATTGTTTATTTTAACTGATGGTTGATGGTGATAATGTTAACTGTATGCTGCTTCTAGTAATTTATAAGACTTTGGTGCTGAACAGCATGTGCCTGTATGGTTTGGCTGATCAAGGCCTCTCATTTAACAGGAAGAAAGACAGCAGTGACCTCTTGTGGGAAAATTACATAACAGTGCTCTACACTTTGTCCACTACCCTTACTCACATCAGCAATCACCACATAAATCTAAAAAAAAAAATCAAGAAACCCATTTGACAAAAGTTTTGTTGCTATTAAAAAGGATGTGACACACAGAAGTATTGGTCATTCTGAGTAGCTGTTATGTATTAACTCACAAGGAACAACATGAAGTAGAACTTATGTCCTGAATGTTATAACTCATCATCTACCTATGTGTATGTTCCTTGTCACCTTCGATTCCTCATCATGTACAGTCAATAGTAGGCTAATCATATTTTGCAACATCAGTAAACCTATGTTAGAATACTACATGCCGTAAGTTTAGGTGAGCGTCACTTTGTACATGCAACCACAGATTTATTTAACTTTACGTCCTTTAGTAGTTACAAAGCTATGTACGTACTACAATATGTCAACAAGATGCAATGAATGTCTTAAATCTGAATTTCAAACAGCTCCCCTCTTTTAGAGAGAGCCTTAACATCAGACACCACCAAGTGACAAAATGTGCCTCTGTCTCTGGACGTTGAACCTTGTTTTTGTGCACCAGCTTTTACCAACAATTACTTAGTGTAGGTCAAATGAAGATGCTAGCAAACTGAACAAAATATATAAAATGTGCACTATCAATTCTACTACTATGACTTTTTCCAGGAGAACTAAATCTGGAAACGGTATGTGACCAGCCAGATTTTCAGATAGTAAACCGGTTTAATTTTTAGCACTATATAGTCGTCGTAATGCTAGTAGCTAAGGTTAGCAAAGCTAAAGTTATACATTTCTGGGTTAGTTAGCTAAGCTTAGCCAAGTTATTTCTACTGCTTAACATTGACTAGGAAGCAGACATAAACTAAATATCTGTGTACGAAAACTTTAACCCTGGTACACTGAGAATAACTTTTGCAACTCTAGGCTATTTTGAAATCAAATTTTACTTGGCACCGTGACGTACCGTGATGTGCTTACACCAATTCAGGCAGCAGACACCTTTCACAGGTGGTTGACTGGTAACGTAACAACCCCTGCAGTCCCCAAGATGGCGCCCTAGTAAGACTTTCCTGGTTCAAATAATAAGCGCGTGTGCGTGCGTGCGTGTCTTTGGACGTGCATTCTAGTTGTCAAGTAAATGTTACGGGTAGTGTGTTTAATTGTTTCGCTATTCTCCTTTTAAAGGCTTGATCTGATTTATTACTGACAGGAGTCTTAACCCTGAAAGGAGTTATGTAATAATACCAGCTGTTTGAGATCTATCAGATGGGACCACTGATTAACTCACGTTAACCTTATACTGGCTTGCACTTAACAAATTAAGTGACATGGACTGCAGGCTACAGAAAAAACGTATAAATGGATTTATAAAATATGCAACTTTGCTAACCCTGACAGTGATTAATATCCATGTGCCTTTTTAGCTAGTTAGAAATTAAAGTTCACAAAGTCTATCTAACTTATAAATACTGTTTGTTTGCTCGCATTTTTGCTGTATTGCATCTTCGTAGACCTGCAAATTTGCGGGATGAAAATTGATCTGAAGCACAGAAAGGCATCTATCATCTGTTTGCAGGTAAACCCATCTGAATGCATTCATGATTATGAGGCCATCTCCTGTATTTTCAAACTGTTATCTCCTGTCCTTTACAAAGTAGTGAGGGGGAGGGGATGTCTCACATTCACTGAGGGGGAGGTCAGCTTGCCATGTTTTGTGGGGGAAGGGGTACAAACAGAGGGCCACGGGGCCCCTTTTTGGGTCTTTATGGAATGTAATTGAAGCTCTCTCACACAGGCTGATATACAAACAGACCAAAAAACACACACAAGGCAAATACACAAGGCTTCTCCCCTTTGGTTTTTCATTATGTAATCAATCATCAAAAACATAACATTAGCAAAAAAAAAAAAAAACAACTTAAATTTGAATTGATCTATTTGCAGTCATGCTTTGTATCAGTTTTCATGATAAACATATGAATGCCATAATACCCTTTTTGTAAGTTGTGTAACACTTTAGGGAATTATCTAATATAAGTAGATATTGTCTTCCCAAGAGCGAAGTTAGAGTACATTTTGTGAATGGGTCCCATAAAGGTTAACTGCACCAGTGGTAATGAACTTCACTTCTTTCTCAGCAAATATATTTAAACCAAAAAACTATAAGGATGTTTGCATTCTGCATACACACACTTTCATTTTTTCATGTATAAGTATGTTGATTGTATACAGATTTTTGTTAAGACACAAAAGAGCAAGTAGCTGGAGCTAAGTACCTGTTATTTAACACAGCCTCTTCAACCCCCTCACCACCCTCCTGCTGGTTTCCCTCCATCTTTGGCCCTCATTCCCTCTGTAGTAGTAAAAATTTAAAACTAGTGTGCCTGAGAGATCACCATGGAGACCATTTCCTCCATCCTCTGTGGCTATTCCAGGCCATAATGGTTCTACGCTTTCCAAAGAAAATAGTGGACCCAGTATCTGTTAGGTACAGTATCAGGCTTCACATGTCTCACATGAGAGCAATTACTTTGTAACAGACAGAAGTGTAAGCTAATACAGGGTCAAGTGTGTGCAGTTTATGAGGTTTATGATTTAAAAACACACAAACCATCATTGTAAATGAATATTTGGCAATAATATTTATCCCTACTTAGTTCAGTCCATATTTCTCAATGTTGTCAAATTGCCTAGACATGTGTAATGTCCCAGAGAAACTCCTTATTGGAAAAACTTTTTTTTATATTTTTTTATATTGCATAGTTAGAAAAAAAAGACAAGCTTCATTCGTGTGTACAAGTATGCAATGTATGCCATTATTAAATAGATAGCGAATGCACAAACACATTTTCTTTACTATTTGGGAAAAAATAATGTTGTAAAGTTATTTTAACAACTGAGGGATCCACTGGTTTTGATCATTCATTTGCATAAATCTGCTTTGCTGCCAGCCTATAAATACATCTTAAATCTCTCCTATAATTATATCAGTGAAGACTGCTCATATAACCTATGGGTATTGGTGTACGTGTAGTTCATTTGCAGAACGTGGCAAATCGTTTGATGTGGCTGGCAAAGGAAACCAACTACATTACCCAGAAGCCACGTCGCTCGGCTACAAGCTGGCTCCCTCTGCTCTGGGAGTGTTTCCCATTTAAACAAACACGGTCCTGCCGAAGATGGCGGAGAGTTTGTAAAGGCGTGAAAGAAACTGCTGTGCTCAATGAAAGCGCCGAGCGTGGTGAGTTGCCTAAATTTGGCTTATTATTCTGGTATAACAACGTATGGACCTGGGTTATTAGGTGATGTTTGAACGCGCAAATTTGTCACTGAGGCAGTTGGTGTTTCTCCGCTTCCGAGCAGGCTGTGGTTTTTAAGCTACCGTGATACAACGACCCACCGACACTGTGTGTTTCTCACGGAATGATTGTTGTGATGTTGGCGGCTCCTAAACTATAAATAAGGTAATAATACATATGATACGTGTCGTTATAATGTGTCATTATTATCGCTTAGGATTTTTGTTGGTGTTTCTATTACACGCTAGCTACAAAGTTTACGAGACACGGGCTCTCTGATTCGTTGAGATGCAGTAGCCTAGTTGTTAATACTCAAGACTGCTTATGTGGTGAGTGAACTGGTTTGTATTTCAGTGTTCATGTAAAACTTTGTAGCGCCACTTAGTTGTGTTCATGGTTCACAACACGGTTGAATAGGGTAATGTTTTTATTTTATTTTTTTATCAGATGATCTAACTTGCTTCACACTTTGGGTTTAGCAGATACTGCAGGAATCGACTGAGTCCACAGCTAACATAGGGTAACCTCGCAATAGTAACGTTGGTCTGTTGTAAGAAAAGCAAAATGGTTTATGTTTCTGTTGTCTAACTACATTATACCACGACTGTAATCAAGGGAAAACGCACTTAAAAACTCTGTAGAGGGGTCATACGTGTATTATGCATCGTATTGTGGTTTGTGTTTTCTTACCTTTAACGTTAATTGCACAAAAAGTGCAATGCAGATGGCAACAAACAGATTTAGCTCTAGTAAAAGCATTTAACACCACGACCTGCTGATTTTTAAGAAATATGTTTTCTTTTTTGTGATGAATACCAACCACCTTGTGTGTATTACTACATCACTGTCCCTCACTGGTAACACTTAGTAGTACAGCTCAGGGGTTTGAATACAGATCCATAATTGCAGTGGTTGTATAATGACCCATCAAACAATGCTAACATTTGTTGTCATTGCTGATAAATTATATGTAGGTGTGTGTGGAGGGAGCCAGACTGGCAGAGGGAAGTGGATGTGTTTCATTGAGTGTTGAGCACTCGGGTTCAGGTCTAGTCCAGGTTTACTTTCTCTCTGGTCCGCAAAGTGTATGCTGAGCACTCAGTTTTTGAGGTGGTTAAAGGACATTCTTGTACCATGTGCTCATGAGTAGGCAGACAATGAGGAGATCAGTTAGTCATTCCACTGAAATGGCTGAGGTCTAGGTGTGCTGTTGCTCTCCTCCCCTGGGGCCATCCCTGCCAATACTTGCAGGCATTTACAGCTCAGTGCTTTTTTCACGTGAGAGTCTCTGACATTATTTAGGTATTATTGTTATATTGCTACATGGACTGGCTACTATGATGTCATCTACTCAAAAAGTCTTGCTTCTATGATTTTATGCAGCAGCTCAATGGAAGCTATAGCTCACTAATGTGGGTATTTCACTTGTGTGCAGCAGAGAATAAACACATGGGAATGGCACTGCTGGCAGTTATCAGTCATCAGATGAGCGAACTTGTCCTTATTTTAAGTCTGATGAAATGCCATTACTGAATCCCACGTATATGGTATTTTTGTGAGTGGTAGAACGACCACTGTGGGAACCTGTCCAATGAAATGCTTCTGCTCATATTCTTGGTAAATGGAGCCCCTGTCCTTCATTCTCCGTTCCTTTATCTACCACTTTCTTTCTCCTTCACACAGGGTGTCAGGCTGTGTTAACAATGAATCAATCTTTGGGGGGATTCTTTGACTGCAAATGGGGTGAAGAAGTGACTGGGATGCATGGCTTTTGCTCTTTGTCTGCAGGCCCCTGTGTTCTCAATAATTCATTAACTTATCACTTTTTCTCATGGGACTCAAGTCTCTCTGTGATAGCAGATTCTGTGGTTAGATCAAATCGCCTGATCAATCATCAAATGAGCGTAAATTTAGTGTCTTAACTTGTATTTAACTAATGCTTTTGTTTTTCAATCTATGCCCATCTGTCAACAGAACAATTCAAGTGTAGCTACCAAACAATAAATAAATCCAAGTAGCAGACATCGCATATAATTATCTAAAAATTCAATTTATTATGGCTTTTAATTATTTTGTTTATTATACTTAGTAAACTTTGCCACATTGAGCTCTGTCTTCAACCCAATATGTTGTAAACGCTAGAAATTATATATGGAAATGCATTAGGAATAAGGTGTCCCTAACTTTTAAAAAGCATATTTCTTACCTAAACATTTATTACATTAATTCAAAAAATATATACTGATTTAACTTTGCTGTATACATTTTGTTTTAATAACAGAGGGAACATAAATGGGAAACTTTCTAATTTTGCGTGGCAAAGAGACTTTTTGATAACTGTCTTAATTAGGACTTTTCCAAGCAGCATTGCCTTACTAATGCCCGAATAGATGGCTTTTAGAATTTTGTTTGTTCTATGAGAGACCAAGTAACTGCCAATCAGTCATGTAGTGTGTTTATTCAAATTAAGAGTGATACGACTGTGGATGAGCAGTGGACTCATGATGACACACAAAGCTGAAAAGAAAACCGGATTGTTTTCCCTGTTTGTAATATGACTCCTTGGTCTTAGTATTAGCAGTAGTATGGAGGGTGCAACGTTGGTGAAGAAATATATAGTTGTTTTGTATGATAAATTACAACTATTGCTCATCATTCAGTAAAAAATTAAGTGTTTAGTAATTTTTTGTGAGTGTACATGATATTTATTTTGGCCGGTTTTCAAGTCGAGTGTATTCAACTGTTTGTATACAGTTTCAGTATTCTCTGAAGCTTTAATCTGTAATAGTCAGAGTTGACTCTGACTTGTCATGAGAGGCTGTTTTAACAGCAAGTTCAAGGAAACAACAGTTTATGTTTGTCAGCTGTGTAAAACATCCTGTTTAGTACCCACATCTCAAGGCCTCTCATATAAGGATTTGTATTTGGAGGTAAAGTGTGCATACCATTCTCAGGTGTGTTGGCGTGGTAGTACTAAACAGGTAGGTTTGCTTTTTTTCTGCCTACCCCTGTGGATGTAAATATACACTGTCTGCTGAACATGGCAGTCATGCTTCCACTGCTTAAATATCTACAGCTACTTTGCCCAAACAAATGTGAGAGTAAGAGATGAGACCTGCTGATACAAGATTCTTATTCACTAATATGAGAAAGCCGAAATAAGGGAAGGGTCCCATATCCAGTGGTGCAGTTTGCCCTCTGACTATATGTGAAGTCACATCTCATTCTTCCACTTGGTCCTGTCTTCTTCTGCTCTGAGGTCATACCCAAGTGTAATGTTAGCTGGGCCATATGTGAGCCATGCACACTTCCAAAAGCCAAACAGGCAGCCTGAAGCAATCATTGCACCCAATTCCAGTTTATAAGCAGCAAGGATTTGGACAGTTCACTCTCCATAGCTCTTGCTGATTGGATGAAGACAGAGTTTATTAGGGAAGGGGGTGCCAAGAGCTTTGTCCCCCCCCCCCCTTGCCCTTCTTCTTTAACTTCAACTCCCACTTTAACTTTCACTCCCCCAGCTGAAGAATGCTCGTAAAACGGGTTCACCTGAACAAGCCAGTGGGAGGGTAGCTCCATGGCTGAGATTGTTACCATTGTAAAGTGTTAGCTAGACCTTGTTTGTGTTTTGTAAAGGGCCTTCTTTGATAAAATGTTTTGGGGGAGAAACACCAAGGGTGAAAAAAAAAAAAGTTTGGTTTGTGAGATAACTGCTACCAGATGCTCCCTCTGTCTGTTATTCAGCATAAGGGAGAAAAAGGGGGTGGTAAATAGGGGATGAGAGTGAACTTCTTAACTGCTAAATGGACCTCTTATCCTTGCCTACAGTTCTTGTGTGATATGTTCTCTAACTCCATCAAGTACACAGTAATTGAAAAGGGTGTGTCTGTAAAGGAAAATGGTTAGTTTATACCCAACAAGAAGGGGCTTTGACCTTGACCACTACAGTGTGGCCAAGTTTCCTGTCCAATCTTAGATTTTAGAAGTTAAACTTTACTGCCTCAATGCTCATCACTATAATTCAGTAGTGTGGGGTGTGGTTGCCTGTTTTTATTTGCATTGTATTTCTCTCTTTCTCTGTACATGTCCAGGACAAAACAGTTTGATGGTGAACTTTTGGGACAGTGGGGTGTGGCATCTGGTTCTGTGTGAGTTGAGAATCAACTGTGGCTGCCATGGCAAGTTGTAAGAGGATATGTCTATGAAGGCAGGGTCTGTAAAGGCACTTAATGTCTCCTATGTTATAGTTCACCTGCAGTTCAAAAGTTCCTTTCATTAAAAGACATTTGCAGAGAGTGGGCAGACATTTTCTCACAGCACTGTGCTACGCACTGTTTTGATTTTCCACAATTGCGATTTCTGCTTTATTGGAGGCTCGAGTTCAACGAAAAGTCAAGTGGTGAATGATAGAGTTCAACGCCATTGTTAAGGCTCCAGACTTACTACAGCATGTCAACACTGGTAAGGCATGTGTCAGATAATTTAAAACTATTCCTGTTTTTATAACAGTTATTTCTTGATAGGGCTTTTTACATTTTTGCCTAATTTCTGGGTAATGTGGAAAATGTTCTTTTACAGTTGATGTTCTTCACTCTGCTTGGTAACGAGGCCGCTGTTTATGTAGCCTGTCGTTAAAGCAAAACTGCAGTCAAAAGGTTGCTGCTCTGGAGCTTACCACGGTCCCCAGAATAGCCGAGCTAACACTTGCCTTCTGACATTGCCACATCACATCAAGCATTGCACTAATGGTAGGGCTCGGTGATAGAACAATAAGAATAATTATCGCAAAATAATTTTTCCTCAATAGAAATTTAGGATATGGTTGACACAACATCAATAGAACAAATCACATCTGTTAGGCTGACTCAAACAGCAGAGGGCAGCTTAGGGTAACAGTCGGCAACCATGCAAAATAGTACGCACACTAGGGAGCGAGTTCATATAGAAAACGCCAACAGAACGTAACATCTCCAGGGCTCAAAGACAAGCTCATTGTTGAAAAAAAGGTTCAGAGGAATTCGGTAGCATGGAGATATTTTGGCTAGTTAAAGTCCAACAACAGCCAGACTAGCATGCATTGCCAAGCCACGTTGCCTCAAAGACAGATAATGCCACTAATGTCTTTTTTAAAATATAAAGCTGTCCACAATCCAAGACTTTAAAGTTCAAGTCCAGGTGGTCCCCCTAAAACATCCAGCGAGCAACCATTTCCATGCCTTACAATAAATGCTATTTTCTGTTTTTCCTCTAAACTTGAAACTCTTAAGATTTTACCTTTAGATTTGAGTTAAGTTGTTGTGGTTTTCATGTAAAACCTAAAAGCTTCTGAGTGGTCATAATTGAAACTCTAGTTTATTATATACACTTACTTTTATTTGAAATGGTTGTACAATGTTCTGCAGTGCATTTGTCATGTTAAATTTGTGAAAGAAAATAAATAAAAAAAAATATAAAAAATTAAAATTAAAATTAAAACTATTATCAAACTTCTATTTTCTTATCACTCTTAAAAGTAACAGGGAACCTTTAAGCTGGACAGAAATAGTAATTTGGTTTATATATCGATATGAAAAGATAAGATTTGATGATAAGGTTTTTTTCCATATCACCCAGCCCTGACCAGTGGCATAGATTTTATATTGTCTTCCATCTTCCATAAGCGTTAGGCCATTAGTCTGATCTGGTAATCTGTTTGTAGGTGTTTTACATATGGCAACTCTATATTTTCATTTTGTTAGTTTCTTTTGGTAGGCTACTTGTAGGCTCATTTGAATGCTGTTGCCCTACTGGAAGAAGGGATTCTTTAGGATTATGTAAAACATAGGAAAGGTAAAGGCCCCTATTTAATTAAAAGTATCATAAAGATATAGACTATTATAATCCATGGCTGTTTCATGTGGCCACGCTTGAAATCATATGAAAGAGTTTGGGTTTAAGAAGACATTGCAGTGTATTGACAGTTGAGGAGGCCAAACACACTCTCCGAGGCCCCACTAAATAAAAGTGTGTACAGTATATATTGTCACATTAACTGGTCAGTCCATATGGTTTAATAAGCTTGTTTTTATATTATCTGGACCTAATTTTTTTTTAGGAAAACAATCTAGAAACTAAATATCTTACCTATACAGGTTTTTCTACATAAAGCCAAAGGAAAATGTTTCCAGTTATTTACAGTATTAGTTTTGAATGACAAGTTGTTTGTACTAGAAGTTTTTCTTTTTTTTTTGCTTTACAGATAAAAGCAGGATATAGTTCCCACGCAACAATTCTTTCTAAAGCACAATCAGCATAAAGAAGTCTGTTGTAGTGGATTTCACACATGAGATAGCTTGAAGGCGTGATGATCAGTACAATATGTGCAGAGTATTTTGCTGACTTTTATTTAGATAAGTACAGTTTTTATGTGACGTAAGCATATTAGGTGTCAGATTTGCTTGTGCCTGACAAGACATTAAGTCAGTCACAAGACATTGGATTTTCATTTTACTGTAAATATAATCTAAATTGTTTGATCTGTCTGAAGTTTAATTTATTAATGTGGTGTAACTTACTGTACTGTCGGGAAACTGTTCATATTTTTACAGCAACGCTACCAACATGTGCTAACATGTTGCCGTTAAGCTTTTATACTTGGCATTCGATGTGTCTGACAGGCAGGTCTATTGTCTTTAACTAACTGAGAGAAAAGCTAACTGCCAACAAAGTATAATGAAGAATGCTTCACTAGGCATATTATAATTCAGAAGTAGATTTTTATTTTCAAAATTAAATTATCGGGTACACTATATGTTATTAGCAATTTAAATATTTAAAAAACTAGAAAAATACTGCGAGCTGTGACAACGTTGTGCAGTAATGTAGTATCATTAAAGACATTTGAGTTTTTCCAGTTTATAGCCCTTCCATGGCTTGATTTAGAAAAAAATTTCATTTGGAACATTTTCTGAAAGCAGTTACCTGTTTGCATCCAACACAAATGGTGAAAACACGTCTTCAAGTTTTGTTGCTGCTTTTACTATAAATAACCTAAAGTTAGATCTGAAGACTAAAGAAGAGAAACAGTTGCTAAGATTCCACCAGTAGCAAATATAAAACATTTAGACCCCAGACCAGAGCTTAGAGCCTTTCAGGTGCATTTTGAGGGGTCCCTACACCAGTTTACAATTGTAAGTCACATGTCCATTAAATCTGAGTGTGTTGTCCTTTGGCCACTCCCTTACAGGGAAGCAGTGCAGTCTTAATCACTCAGCAGATGAGAACAGACTGCAGTGTCACAAAGACAAAAACAACTCCACAGTTGAATTATGGCTGTATGTGCGTGTGTACAGTTTGACTGAGCAACTCTGATTTCATTCCTAAACAGTTTCCATAGTGTTATGATACAAGGCCACCAGAGCTCTCCATTTTTTTCCTCCAAATGCCTTTTCTGTTTGTTTTTCAACACATGGTCCTTGCAACCCCTCTATCCAGCCTATGCATTTGAACCCATTTTTAATAGTGGTATTTTTAAGTGTCGCACTGTTAAAAGCTCAATAGGTAGAGCAGCAGGAAAGGATACAGAAGTTGCAGGATCAAATCCCAGCCTACCCACCAGGTGTGTCCCTAAGCAAGACACTCAGCGCTAGCTCCCCGGGCGCCACCCCACAGGTGCCCACTGCTCCCCCCCAGGGGGATGGGTTAAATGTAGAGAAAGAATGTCATTGTAACATGTATGTGGAATATATATATGTGCTCAATGACAAAAAAGGCTTCTTTAAAATGAGTCACCTGTAGTTACATTTCTAGGTAGGTAAATTGTGTTTTACCGGCCAAGGTCAACAGCTCAACAGAGTGGGAGATTTAGAAAAAGCAGGTATTGATAGTTTTCTGAAAGTGCATAACTGTGAGCAAATAAAAAATATAGTTTTTCTCCTGCTCTGCATTATCCTGTAGGCCTCATTTCTTTAGTGTCTTGTACCTGGTGTCTCTGCCAACATATAAAATTGACCAGTTGAAAGAAAGGAAAAGAAGTAGTAAGGATAAAGACGGGAGGGGATGCATTTGTGAAACTGGCGTCAGACCATCTTTTGAGTGGAATTCTTTTCAGGGGTCAAAGTTCAGGCGCTGCAGTATGCTGCCGTGATTGGCTGAGAAAAGGTGAAACGAAAACCACAGTAAACTTTTGACCCCGGCGCAGGAGCTCTGCAGGAACGCCCAGCTCCAGCTCTGGTGTGGTGGAACAGAGCCCGCTCTCTTCCTGTGTTTACTCCACCAATCCAACAGGGACGATGGAGGGAGCAGGAGGGGGAGGGCGCACTGAGAGGGCGGAGAGAAGGACACAAGCGGTAGGGAGGGAGGAAGGGAAAGGAGAAAACATTCAGAGCTGCACTGTGGTCTGAAAATGAATACCTGTTTTTTTACAACAGTTAAAATATTTTCACAAATGCAGCTTATGAAAGCAAAGTTAAATTAAAGCACAGTCTTTTATATCACCATGAGCTCCTATAAACATTGTAAAAACTAATTATAATGGCTGACATACTGTAACTTCATACTGAATTTTCCGTGGCTTCATGAGATTTATCTTCTCTCTGCATTTGCATCAGTTGCTAGTGAAGATGTGTGTGTTATCAGACTGAGCAGCATGGAGGCTGATCAGACCCTTGTGTTCTGGTTCAACAGATAAAAGGCTTCTTAGCCATTGATTAATGAACTAATTTCCATAATGTTAGCTTTGCAACCGCCTGCATCTTGTTTGGGCTTTTTGGACTCTTCAGGAGGATGCAGCATCCTCACACGTACCACACGGCTTAATGTCACACTCATTCAAAATGAAGTATTGTTATAAATGCACTATTACACCTCTGCTATGTGATTAGCTTGCTGGTTTATTCTGTGCTTGTATGGGTCCTTTCCTATTCTTTTCTTTTCTTTGTCTGTTTTATGCTATGATGGATAGCTGTAAGAGATGTTACACACACACACACACACACACACACAGTGGAATCTGCCATGTCTTTGTTTCCACCTTCATTTATTTTCCCTGGTATTTCTATATGTTCCAGTTTGTGTGAGGAAAAACGGGAAGATGCACACATAGCCTGCCTGATCTCTGTGTGTGTGATGTGAGCATTGTGCGAAGGTGGGGGATGTTTTTTTCCTAGATGGAAGATAAAACACTCCTGTGATGGAAGTTTTCTCTCTGCTACCTTCTCTCCCTTGCCACAGTCGTCAATCATTATGGCTACAGGTTTGAGGAAAGAGCTACCAAATCAATTTTTTAATTTAATGTAAATTCCCATCACATTATTTCTCATCGTCAACTTTGGGTCGGTTCAAATGTTCAATGTTTAGGAAACAGCTTGTCATTTACAGACTTGTTGGCCAGTTATATTTAACCTTGACGTTAAAAAAACGCGGCTTCATTTTGGCTGATGCTTTTCTAAAATGCTTAACAAACTGCGGTAAATTTCTTAGAGCAAGTGTTTTCTGTTTTCTGTTCCAGCTCCACCTTCCTGTTCTCCTCTCTTTTTTCATGTTTACGTCACTACTATGGTTTTGAAAGGTGTGCTGTGGACTGCTCCTTATGTGACTTTAATAATTTTAATAACTTTAAGTTGGTCACAATTGTTGAGGCTTCCCCCTTCTCAAGACGTATCTGAGTGAATTTAGTGAAACTGAAAAAATGGCTTTGGTGTTTTTTTGTTTTGTTTTGTTTTGTTTTTAGATATACAGAATAGATGGGAAAATCCTGCTTTGCACCAGGTTTTACTACAGACAAACCAAAGGATGGTTGTTTTCAGCCTAGTTTCAAAGCTTTGCTGGAATTCCACGGCAGCTAAATAGAGGCTTTTTGTGGACAATTTACAGCTTCATTTTCCCAACATCAACATTGTACACATATGCTTGACATATGTCCTCTTCGTCCCCAGCCTTAAATCTTATTGTCGGGCAGCATTCTCTGTCTTGCCATCAAATCCTCTGGCTCCAGTTTCAGTAGCCCATGTTTCATTAACATCATGGGTGACGTTAGCAGGAAAATGGCCAATAAGGAAACAAGAAGGGCCTTATGAAAAATGTTTGCCTCTGGAAGTTATCGTCCCTCAAAATTAAGGGGAAATTCCCAAACGTCAAGATGATAGATGCCGGCTAAGCAGTGAAATTTAGTTCCAAATTCTATAAAGCAACAGCAGTGATGATGTTCATGGTCCCCTTGTTTTTGTGCTTCAGTCATTTTGCACAGACCTCACAAAAATGAAAGTTCATGTCATGCGCTGAGAGTGGTTAACGTTTGAGACATTTTTAAAACAATTAGTGAGCAGTCAAGTCTTAAAAGTGTTTCATTCAATGTGTGTAAATTCCTATTTATTTACTCAATATAATTGAGTGAATAAATGTAAATTATTTCTGTGTAATGGCCTCAGAGCTAAGCCACAACAGCACACTGTTTAGCACAACGATGTCACATTCTTAAATCTATAATTTGTGAAACCACTTATAAGGGCAATTTATCCTACTTCATGGACAGAGAGCTGTAGCTCACATAAGGACCAGGTAATGTAGCCTGTAACAAATATTACAATAATTTTAGAGTGTGTCATGATTCATGATATATATCTCAATATTTTGAAATCTCCTGTAAAGCGTTTAATAAATGCTCCATTTAACCCTTTAATGCACACAATCACACCAGTTTGATGATGATTCTAATAGTCCCTGTGCCATACACTTACCAGCCATTTTATTAGGTACACTTTGCTTGTACCGGGTTGGACACCTTTTTGCCTTCAGAGCTGCCTTAATTCCTAATGGGATAGATTTAACAAGGTGCTTGAAACATTTCCTAGAATTTTTGGTCCAAATAAACATGATAGGCTCCTGCAGTTGCTGCAGATTTGTCAGTTGCACATCTGTGATATGGATTTCCCACCACACCACATCCCAAAGGTGCTCTTTTGGATCTAGTGGCTGGGGAGCCCATTTGAATACTATGAATTCATTGTCTTGTTCAAGAAACCAGTTTGAGAAGATTTTTCCTTTGTAACATGGCATATTATTCTGCTGAAAGTAGCCATCAGAGGATTGGTACAATAGTCAGGTAGGCTGTGCCATTTCAACGATTGTACCAAAGGGCCCAAAGGGTTTAAGGAAAATATACCCCACATCATTACACCACCACAAGCCACCATAACTGATCAGGTCGATTATTGATTTTTTTTTTTTAATCAATTGCCATCAGCCGATGTCTGGAACCACATGGCCTATTAAAAAAAAAAATAATTTCACATTGCTACCATTTCACCTGTGTATGTGACTGAAAGCTAGATCGTGCCAATGTGTAAAATCATTTCAGCACATCAGTGTAAGTTAAACTGATTTTATTGACAGACTTCATTATTCTTTTTAAACTTCACCCAAGGATTAATGTCACAATTATATTAAACGTATTTTTTAAATTTTAAACTGTGTATGTATTCGATGATTTAAAAATACAGTGTTTTTTGTTCAGGTTTTTTTCGTTTATGTTGCTCTGCTGGTTCTAAAACCTAGTTACAATCATAACATCTTCTCTAATGAGCATGGCTTGAGGTATGTCACCTGAGGAGAAACTGAGCAAATGCTTGATAATGAACTCCAAATGGGATTCTTTTTTTCTTCTGTGTACATTTCGACTCTGAACCCCGAGTTGTTCCTAGCAGGTGTATTGCACCTGTATGGCAGGTTCCGTTATTGATGTGCAAGTGTGTGAATGGGTAAATATGAAGTGACTTTTAAAAAAACGGCTATTTAAGCCGACTGTTTACCAAATATGCCACAGTGTAAAAAGCTGATTAAAATTACAATATGTGGATATGAAATTCCATCAATCCTATAAATATAATTTCTGACAATGGTCAGAAAGGGCTTCACTTCCAAGACAGTAGGATCAAAATTTGAGTTCATAAAACCACTGTTATTCGCATTTCAATTTACAATGATACATTATGGTTTTGAGTGGTCCTAATATTATGTTATTCTAATCTATACTGCAGTGATTCCCACTAAAATGTCAGGGTGAGATGCTCCTGACTGGTTATTATTATTATTATTATTATTATTATTATTATTATTATTATTATCTGGACTGTCCTGCGAGTCCCCTAGTATTCTGTACGTATTATGTGCATGAGCTTGTGCGTGCAACACGCTGCTCAGTATCTATCAGCCGACTCTTCTTGTAGTAGAATGATAGAACCTTTTTTAATTTTCTTGTTTATTTTGGTTCGATGCACAGTAAACAAACACAAAGTTTTCAATCATGTTGTGCCTCCTGTGTGTGCTGACCACACACTGAAAACAAGCAGAGTTTCTTCCATGAGCATGCTTTCTCACTCGGGTGATCTCCCGCTGTTTGTTATACCTACATGTGTGGAACTTAACTCCAGACAATGTCTAATGTTGATTTCTCCTGACATTGTCCGAACTTCATATGTGAAACAGGCTTAGAATTCTTTATCTAGCCCTGAGAAAAACACGTTCTGACACACGTTCTGAAACTTCTTCCTTGTGAGCAGACAGCTTGTATGGGATGTGTGACTAATGTTTTAGCTAATAACAGCAAATAAAAAAAAAAAAAACTCCAACACAACTACAAGTAAATGGAAAAAACAAAACAAAAACAGTTAATCAAGCTTCAACCTTGGCTAAAAGATATAAAGGCCTGGATGTCCCACAATTTTTGACTTCTAAACTCAGACAAAACTGAAGTCATAGTATTTGGGCCTATAAGTTTCAGAAATATGCTTTCCAGCCATATCGTTACTCTAGATGGCATAACTTTGGCCTCTAGTACTACTTTAAGGAACCTTGGAGTTATTTTTGACCAGGGTTTGTTCTTTACGTCACATATAAAACAAATCTCTAGAACAGCCTTCTTCCACCTACGGAACATTTCCAAAATTAGGAGCATCCTATCTCAAAGTGATGCCAAAAAACTAGTCCCTGCATTTGTTACTTCTAGGTTGGACTACTGTTAATTCCCTACTTTCAGGATGCCCCAGTAACTCCCTAAAGAGCCTGAAATTAAAGCTGCAGCAAGATTGCTGACTGGTATTAGCAAGAAAAAAAATCTAAAAAAAAATCTAGAACAGAATTTAAAACCGTACTTCTTACATATAAAGTGCTAAACGGTCAAGCACCATCATATATAAAAGACCTCATAGTTCCATATCATCTCAGTAGACCAGTTCGATCTCAGAATGCAGGCCTACTTGTGATTCCCAGAATATCCAAAGGTAGAATGGGAGGCAGAGCCTTTAGATATCAAGCTCCTCTCCTGTGGAACAAGCTACCAGTTCTGATTCAGGAAGCAGACACCCTCTTTACTTTTAAAGCCTTCCTCTTTAATAAAGCTTTTAGTTAGTTATAGACGTGCTGCTATAGGGGACCCACCCCCTAAAGCACTGAGCTCCTTTCCTCCTCTTGTCCTTCTCACCTCTCCTCTCACCCCACAATTGTCACCACTGTATGACAGTGTCTTTCTCCTTCTCTGCCCCCCTCTCTGTCTCTTTCTGCAGGTGTCCCTGGCTTTGGAGCTGTGTGTTTTTCAGTTCACAGCTACTGGTCCTACCAACCTGCCCAATTGTTTGTTGTTGCTCTTTTTCTTTTCTCTCTCCACTTTCCACTCACCCCAACCGGTCAAGGCAGATGGCCGCCCACCCTGAGCCTGGTTCTTCTTGAGGTTTTTTCCGTTAAAGGCCTGTGGCCTAGGGCTTGCTCCAGGGGTAATTGTTGGGTTCTCTCTATACATCTTTATAGTCTTGACTTTATTTTGTAAAGAAGCTTGTTCTGCCTTGAGATGACTTTCTTTTGAATTGGCGCCATTTAAATAAAGTTGAGTTTAATTGAATTGAAAAGTGATGGAATTCTCACAACTTGGCACAGAAACCAAAATACTACTACGTCTTTTTTGTCCTTCTCGCACTTGAGACACCTGGAGTTTAGGTTGTGCGTGTCTGTGTGTTATTTGTTTTCTTGGGGAGCTCTCATTGCAGACTTTATACCAAGCTTTTCCTCATTAATCTACACTCAGTAATGACAAAGTTAAAACAGAATTTTTTTCAGCAATTTCTTTTATTGTCTTATCTTTGAAAAAGTTGATCAGAACTGTTGAACAGTTGAAAGAATGGGAGCTCGTTTCTCTATTTCTGTGTTAAATAATTCAGCTGCAGCATTAGCTCAGTAGCAGCTCTGCGCTGAGGACTGATGTGATCAGTGGTCTGTGGTGAAGCATCTTGCACACACACAGAGAGAGTAAGTAGCAAGCTTGTAACTACTGCCTGTGTGTGCAGCTTTAATGTCCAAGAGTTAGACTTATGAATAATAAGGCCAAACCTAATTGTAGTGTCATAATAGTTTTTTTTTTTTGTTGTTGTTGTTGTGTTGGTGTTGAATTTAATTTATTAAATCTTTTTAAGTGACTGGCAGTCACAGAGTATTGTAGCAGTATTATCACATTCTTAAGTAGAAAAGAACATTTTAACGGCTTATCTCTGGAAGTGGGATGGTGGTGCTAAAGGTCAATGGTTTTGGAGCAGTTTGTGTCCACAATGAAAATCAGGCCATTCCAGTATTTGGGTCATGACTTTATAATCTATATGTTCCTTGATACGAAATGTGGCTTGAAAACCCTGAGTAAAATTATTAGATCAAAGTGTAATACTGAATTTTAAAACTGAAAAAATTATACACAGATATTGGTGACTAGGTAAAGAGCGATTAAATGCTGTTGCTGTGATGACAGCTTTTCCAATTGCTTTGGTGAGAAAGGCCTTTTTTTACAATGATTATAACAATTGAAAGTAATGCAAATACTTGCAGTGTCTGACTAATGTTTCGCGAACTAATATAAATACTGTGTTTAAAAAAAGGCTAGTTGAGAAAGAAACTGACCTGCCCACTTACTATAAATAATTATTCAACAAACGAAGCAATTCCTTCGTCACTATATAGCCAACCAGGAAAAGTCCGGTCAGAGTTTAAATTTAGAAACCATTTGATTCATTTTTGCAGGAACTTTCTGACCTTTGTGGAATGGATTGCTTGTACACTGTTTTTTTTTTTTTTTTTTTTTTTCTATCTTGTTTTGAGTTTGCTAAGCATTAGAAAGCCTCAAATGGCCAGCAGCA
The DNA here is from genome assembly GCF_033026475.1 of Channa argus. Classification (NCBI taxonomy): domain Eukaryota; kingdom Metazoa; phylum Chordata; class Actinopteri; order Anabantiformes; family Channidae; genus Channa; species Channa argus. The sequence goes on along the minus strand of NC_090201.1, from coordinate 7,198,230 downwards.
AATATATAAGGTGTTTAGGAACCAGGGTGAAAATGAACCAGCCTAATAAACATATTATGTAAATAGGGTGGATGAGTGGCCACATTTCCAGGAAAAGGAAATGATGACGCAGTGGAACTGGCGGTGGGGAGGACGCAAACAGGATGCTATCTGCTGTGGCTTCCTGTGCAATTTTAGAAATTTTTTTTTCCCATGAATTTCTGTGAAAGCAAAACATATAAAGAGCTCCTGATAGTTTTAAAGAAAGCTGAGTGCCATTATCAACTTATGCTGACACATCTAGAGATTCAGAGAGCACCACAGTTCATGACCTTATTCTCTTCTGTTTTCAGGAGATGTTGAGACATTAAAGCAAAACTAGACCCTGAATGGAGCTTGACTGGGGCTTGTCCTGGCCAAGGTGAGGATACGGTATATGTAGAAATACATACACTCGTTTATACTTGTACACACACTGCATGTTGACTGTCTATTAAAGCTTCAGAACATTTTATTTTTACTTATGAGATCTTATATTTCTCACATTGGCAGCTGCTATCTATGAACTTGATAGTTTGTGCAGTGTCTCATCTCATTTCTAAGCAAGTTTCCCATTGTCATATGAAGCAGATTCAGTCCAGTGGCATAGCGCCAGGCGTGTTGAGAATCCTCTGGGGTTCTGGTTGGGCTGCTTGCTCTCTTGTAGAGGTTTTACCTACTTGGGCTAGCAGTTTTCAGATAATTTCAACTTTTTAAAATATGCAAGTTGAGTGAATAAATCAGATATAATGTTGTGAAAACTAAAGCACTATAAATTGTATGGTAGTTTTACTGCAGTTGTGTGCATTAACTGTATTTTCATGTAGAAACCTGTATACATTCACTCTGGGTTTTGGCATTGCTTCCCCACAACCAGTGGCAGCTGGTCTACCTTGCAGTGCTTTCCTTGTTCTCAATAAGGATCCCATCAGCCTCAGCTGTGCTGTTTGTCCGTTTCGGGATGTGAGCTTGGTAGAGGGCTGATGTCATCTTTCTCCACTGCTGCAGAGGTGAACCTTAGGACAGAAACCAGGAAGGAAGGAAGAAAGAAAGAAGGGAGGGCAGCAGGAGTCATAGCCGGATCAGGACAGGCAGATCTCGAGAGGGGTGGTGAAAGGTAGACAGACACAAAGCATGTGATGCAGATTTATGGTGCAGACTGGGTGTCTGAAACTTGGTGCTTTTTTAGCAGCACTGGTAGTAGCGAGTGAATGGGCTTCATGTCCTAGCCTGCCGTTGCGGAAAAGGAATTGCATAATGGGTACCATCCGTTCTACAGTTTTCCACTCTGGAATGAGCTCACTCAGTGTTTAAGAGTGCTTGTGTGTGCACACATACACATGTAGACTCAAAGTCCAGAATAGACTTGTAGTAAAACAATGTGGTTGTACAGTGTCACGCTACGGCTTTGTGTGTGTTTCAGGGTGGGAATAGGAAAGAGCAGTGACCTTAGAATCTAGCTATAGAGGTTTCCTCTGACATGAACTTTTAGGGGGTCATTCACAGGGCAATGCCAGAGCAGAAAACAAGGGCAGGGTCCCCAGTCCAGTACTGATATGCCAGGAGAACAAGGGAGGGGTTGTCTGAGGAAGGTATGGGAGGAAAAGAGGAGTTAAAGCCTATGACTAAAGCCTAGTATGGAAAGTGCAGAGTAAAGAGAATGCGGAAGAAGGATAATTTTTACTAGTCCCTGGAAAATGCTGTGGATCCTTGTCTGGATAGTTTCTAGGCTCCATAAGCTTGAGCAGAGTGGGTGTTTTTACTAAACAGTTAGACAGGCTGATGAATATGTACCTTGCTGGAACAGTAGCTACAAGAACCCAATTCTTTTGCAGGCTCTGCTACAACAAGCCTTAACATGTGAGTGTAGTAGAAATGTTTTTTATATTCAATGTGTGTTAGCACTGCTAGCAAAGTGGTATCACTCTAGCGGGCATGCTGGCTGAACGCAGAATGACCCATCTCCCCTGAGGCTCCAAATCACTACATCATCATCAGTTGCTCCTCACAGTGGAACAGATGAGATTTCACTGCCATCAAGCATTAAGCAGGAGCCAAGGCTGCCTTACTAACTGTATAGCCTACCATCATATTGCTGTAGGAATATACTGAGGAATCTCCACTTAGTTTATCCCCTTAATAACTCTGAGATTTTGCAGTTTTATCTCTTACTCAACACTAAGCTTTGACATAATGTCTGAGGGGATTTGGCAAAAACCTAAGTGCTCAGGACACTTCCCAATCCACACTTATCCTTTGATTAGATTGTAACGTACACACACATGCACGTGAGCATGTAAAACTACACTCTCATTACATATGTCCTGCCTGCAAATAAATATGCTGTGCATATGTGAATGTGCTTTCAGGTGCTGATATGTGCTGAAAATGAGTGGCATAGGAGACAACTCGTTGGAGCCACTGTGCTCTGACCGCAAACGTAAACTGTCCACCTGTGACACACCAGGCTTAGGGTGAGTGCTGTCTCTTCTGTTAAGTGTTATATATAAATCCACTGTCGGCTGGTGTTGCATGTGTGTTGTATGAATGTCAGAAAGTGCATCAGGTCATTTATCCAGCCCCTGGCCTCATGTAAACATTCCGGCCCTGTGTTTCATATGTGTGGTTGCTACTAGCAAAATATCTGAGGCATCTGAGCTGTATGGCCTGTGTACGGATGAGGCATGGGGAGGTTAGGTTGTCATGGCAACTTGTTTAATCCCCTTGGCGTCCTGGCAGGTGTGACAAACGTCGGAGAGAGCAGGAGAGTAAGTACATTGAGGAGCTGGCTGAGCTCATCTCTGCTAACCTCTCCAACATCGACAGCTTCAACGTCAAGCCTGACAAATGTGCCATCCTCAAGGAGACTGTGAGACAGATCAGACAAATCAAAGAGCAAGGTACTACCCCTGTACAAATGACACCCATACACCATGCACTCCTGGCCATGAGTACATTTGACTATAAGTTGATTATCGTTCGACAACACAGATTTGGAAGAGTAAACAGTGAATGAAGTTATAGGCTGACTCTTTTCCTTTGCCCTGGTGTAGGACAGGTGATGCTAGTGATGAAGTGGTGTGTTTGGTTCAAGGCCAAGCTACTTCAGACCAACAGCCAGTATGGCTGTTTGTGTCTGGGGGTAAATGAACACCAGTAATTGAGACCACTTCTTGGTGGTCATGGCTCAAGGCTGTCAGTGACAGTCTGTATCTGTAAGTGCCAAACCCTGCTTCTCTCTGGGAGACTAATAACACTGGTGATACAGAAATCAGAGTGGCTCCTAGGCCATTTTCAAGTTATTTTGCAGATTTGACATGATTGCAAGGGTATAGGAGCATATGTCTTCCACCTGGTTAAGATTATATCTCTGAGGTTAAGTGGATAAGGAAGAAAGAGAGCAATCACATTGGAATCTACCCAGAGGGTCACAGCTGGCTACTGCTGGCCCTGGTGTTGTGCTGCCAGGTTGCCATAGTTACAGAATGAGAATGATGGAAGGCCTATTTTTCCCTCTTTTCTCACAGTGGTCCCTATAACACATTTTTCCCTCCCCCAGTTCACACATTTTTCTTCATTGCAATCAGTTTCTCAGGTGTCTGTCAGCATTTTCAAATCCATTTGCTTGTACAAAATGCTTTAAAATGAAATGAAATCTATCTAGTGGCATCATTTGTCATCTGGCATAGTGTCTTGTGACAGAGATGAAAGCGATATACAGAGTGAGTGGTATCTAACAAAGCCTCAGACACATGCTGATTTTAAAAATAGAAAGACATGCCAACCATGTATCAACTACTTATGCTGCCACCTGGTGGTCAGAAAAGTACTTTATTACATTGAATGAAGGGAAGCAACTAGCTGTCAATCATAGAATAGTTGCCTTAAAACAATACATCAGTTATGGTTATTAAGAGTATGAGTTAATATACTGAAAGGTGAGATATTTCTTACTTTGGTTGGAAACATTCATATTCTGTAAGTAAATGTGAAAAATAAATTATTTTTAGGTCACTAATATGTAACCCAACAAGTACAAAGTCCAGATGCCTAGTTAGTTGTAAAATGATCCTCTTCTTTTTCAGCAGTATCATGTGCTTTATCTGTCTTTAGGAAAGGGCTCGTGCAGTGATGATGATGTCCAGAAGGCGGATGTGTCCTCCACTGGTCAAGGGGTCATTGACAAGGACCATCTGGGACCTCTACTCCTACAGGTCAGCTTGGGGACAATCGCTGTGGGACAAAAGACTAACACCAATTAGTCGTCCTTCCATATGCTGGACCAGTGCTTTGTTGTCACTTGCTCTCTTGAAGTTGATAAAAATGTGTCAGCTGGTATCTAGCAGGGGGAAATTTTAAAGGAATAAGTTTAGTGATATAATGTTGTTAAGTGCATTTTAAGTCTTCTTCCATTCATGTCTGCACATTTATGGCCCTTCTGTCATTAGGCTTTGGATGGCTTTCTGTTTGTGGTGAACCGAGAAGGAAACATTGTATTTGTGTCAGACAATGTGACCCAGTACCTGCAATACAAGCAGGAGGAGCTAATAAACACCAGCATGTACAACATCATCCATGATGAGGACAGAGAAGGTTTTCACAAGAATCTACCCAAGTCTAGTGGTGAGACATGGGTTTATACATGTGTGGGTTAAACCTCAATCAAGAACATGTACACATAAATGTACACTTCATACATAGTCGCTTACTTACTTTTTTGCACACACAAAGAAATGTGGTCATTTGTTTACCAGTATCCTTTTTTTTTATTCTTTACAGCACCAAATGGGGCATCATGGGGTGGAGAGGCACCCCGACAAAAGAGCCACACATTTAATTGTCGCATGCTGGTGAACTTTGTCTACGGTCAGAGTCATGGGTTGCCAGAAGAGAGGCCCATCGGCCAGCGCTATGAGACCATGCAATGTTTTGCCCTCACTCAGCCACGGGCTATGATGGAGGAGGGAGAAGGTAAAGTAACTGTCTTGAAATAATTTTTTCCTCAGATTAAAAATTAGTTTATGTCAGTATTAGGCTTGGCTTACAGTCTATTGTCATTCTCTCTTGTTTTTGTTTTTTTGTCAATTTGTGCAAAAATACAACACAACATGTTTCATTTCTCATCCAGTCTAATTAAATGAGGACTAAAGGTTGCATTGTCTCTTACTCAGATCTGCAGTCATGTATGATCTGTGTGGCACGACGCATCACTGCAGTAGAGAGGACCGAGAGATTTAGCACGCGCCATGAACTGACTGGTAGGTTTCTATTACATCGCACAGTAGTTGCCTTGTGTATTAATTTTGTATAGAAGTTAACAATGGCCATGTTACCTAACATTAGTTAGGTAACATGGCTGAGTGCCATTTGTCTGTAAAAATAATTATTTACACCACAATGAAATGTTATTCTTGATATGTAGAGATTGCATTTACTGTTTAAAGAAGATACACCAGATCGAATTCCTTTACCAACCCTCGAAATTATTCTTTGTGTAATGCCAATTGTGTAACATTTATTGCAGGTAAACTGATTGAAATTGAACACCAGAGCTCTCTTCACACCACTATGCGCCCAGGCTGGGAGGACTTGGTGAGGCGCTGCATGCAAATGTTCCTCAATCGCAGCGAGGGGCAACCCTGGTCCTACAAACGCCACTATCAAGATGGTATGTAGTCCTGCACCTCTCTACCTTCTACCTCCTTTGTGATAACCAACAGATCTCTTCCCTTCATCAGGACTCATCAAAGCTTTTTATTAACATTCAGATCTGATTTGATTGCAACTTCATTTCCCATGATAATTTTGCATGTGTATGAATTACCAAAAATCTGAGCATAGTGAGACACCTTATTAAAGTGTATATTGTGAGGAACTTGCTTGGCATTTATGAAACGTCCTTCATTTTCTCTGCTCCAGCTTTCCATAATGGCCATGCAGAGACCCCGCTCTACCGCTTCTCGCTCTCTGATGGCACCCCAGTCACAGCCCAGACCAGGAGTGACCTCTGCAAGAATCCAAACACCAATGAACCAAACTTCTTCCTGTCCACACACTTGCTACAAAGGTGCAAATACTTATACTATAATATTATACTATGTTACTTCTAGTTAACTAGAATATAATGTAGTCAAACAAGTGTTATGGTGTTATGGTTAGTGTTATGGTTTCAATTAGTGTTTTTGTATTTTCCTACAGGGAGCAGAATGGTTACCGTGGGAACCAGGGAGGAGGCATAAGGCCTCAAAATATGGGCATGAACAATCCAAACCAACAGATGAACATGGGCATGAACAGGGGCTACAGCATGGCAGAACAGGGCAATGTGCCACAAAGAGGAGTACCTCCATACACTGGGGGCAACCGCATGAATCCCATGAACCAAATTAATCAAATGAATTCTATGAATCAGATTAATCCCATGCACCAGATGAATCAACTAAATTCCATGCATCAGATGAACAACATGGGTCATATGAATCAGATAAATCAAATGAATTCCATGCATCCGATGAACTCACCTATGAACTCAGTGAACCAAATGGGTCCCATGAATCAAATGGGCCACCATGGCATGCATCACCAGCAGCACCAGCATCAGCAGACGGGTCAATTTCACGGAGGTGCAGGGGGACCGGGGGGTGGAGGGGGTGGAGGGTATGGGATAGGAATGACCAGTCCCCCCCAGGCCAGTCCAGGGATTAACATGCCACCACACAATGTCATGGTTTCACCCAGAGTACGAAGAAGCCCTAAGACAGGAGTTAGCCCCTTCTCTCCTGGAGGTATGAACCAAAATTTTTCTCAAGAACTTTATTTGCAGCTTTATTTAATTCACTTTATTACACAACTTCTTTACCTATGTGTTTTATTCATGAATTGTTCACTTGAGTTGGTGATTGTGATGAATTAACTGTCCTTCATAGGCATAAACTCTCCCATGAGCTCCAGTCACCCTGGTAACTCTGGAGGTGGGGGAGGAGGTACCACCTTCTCCAGCAGCTCATTGAATGCCCTCCAAGCAATTAGTGAGGGAGTAGGAAATCCAATGCCTTCGCCAATCACTTCTCCCACCTCCCACAAGCCTGATAGCTCCCCAAGCATCAATTCCACCAACCATGCATCAGGGGGACCTTGTAAACAAGGCCTCCCAGCCTACTCCGACTCAAAGAGCCCAGTAAGTTCACTAGGAGCTGTAGGAGAACATCAGTCTCAGCAGCATCCACACACCCCCACCAGTGAAGGCCCTCCTGACAAGCCAGACAGCCAGGCCAGCAGTGAGGTGGGTCGGGCTGCAGGAGAATCCAACCGACGTGTCCCTGACAACAAGTGCCACAAGAAACTTTTGCAGCTCCTCACCTCACCTACAGATGAGCTGGTGCCAACTAGTCATACACCCAGCTCCGGACCTGGTTCCACGCCTGAGACTAAAGAGGGAATCGCAGGCGTTACTAGCCCCTCTGCATCAACAGGGGTGTCGTCCTCTACTGGCGGGAGTCACTGCACTGTGTCGTCATCTGGTGGCACAGGACAATTGTCAAATCAGTCACTGCAGGAAAAGCACAAGATACTCCACAAACTCCTGCAGAATGGGAACACTCCTGATGATGTGGCTCGCATCACAGCTGAGGCCACAGGGAAGAGCGGTTTGGATCCAGGGGCACCAGATCCCGGGCCTGCAGCCCCTGGAGGTGTTCTATCAAAACAGGAGCAGCACAGCCCTAAGAAGGAGAAGCAGCATGCCCTCCTTCACTACCTTCTCAATAAGGACGACTCTAAAGAAGGTGGCAATATTAAGCCCAAAGTGGAGGAGCTGGAGGGAAGAGGAGCTCATGGGACAGGGGTCAACAGCTCGGATCCACACTGCATTGATGGAAAGGTCAAGTTGGAGCCATCCGATGAGGTAAGGAATTTTCCACAAATAACATGTTCTTAGACATAGTTTAAAATGCTCTGTAGAATATTGTTTTCCAATCATACTTGTCTCTGTTGTTTAGACTGAAATCCTGGAGACAATTCTCTCTGGCCCAAGAAACAACTCTGGCTTCTATCCTGAACCAGACACCAGAGCGGGGAAAGAAGTGGTAAACAAACCAGGAAATATACCTGACAGTCTACATGGTAAGTCAAACTAAATTATCACTAGTCTGTAAACCATGTTCAAAAATAAAAAACCCAAAAATTAAAAAAAATGCATGCATGCAAAATATTATTATGAAGACACGGGGTCTATGGAAGCAGCAAGATGTCACATGCATTTTCAACTCTTACTTGATGTTTTCACATCATGGACACATCATTTGCAATTTTAATCTTAGAACCTAAATGTGTTAAAGTATCTAAGCTCACCTTTGTATTCTGTGTGTTTCAGATGGGGAGAGAGGCCCCATGCCTCCAGTTCAGCGTGCTGTCTATCAGAGAGCCTTATCTATGGATGCCAAACCCATAAGTCGTGAGGGCGCAGTGGGAGGTGGTCTGGCTGTGAGGCGGAACGTCCCCTGCCCCACATTGGTTAAACAGGAGAACATGGATGTTCCGATCCATCCTGGGGCCGTGCCAAATGGCTTTCCTGGAACCATGGGTCCATGTCCACCACCAGGCAATCCAACAAGTAACTTAATCACGTTTTGTTTTTTTTGCATGCCCACCCTGTCTGTCTTTATAGGCCTGGGTCCCACAGAATAGCTCATCATGGGACTATTTATCTTTTCAATATTACCTACTTTTACAATTTTAGGTAGGCATTGCCATAGTAATGACAAAACACTGAATGTAAATGGACTTTTTGCTTTTTAGGAGGCATGGGCAGAGGAATGGGAATGTCCCACCGCCCTCCTATGACAGGGCCGGGGGAGTGGGGAATGCCAAGGTCCACTGGGAGTCCTGCTGGTGGACCAGGACATCCAGGCATTGGTCGCACTGGCCCAATGGGAGGACCCATGATAAATCGCTCCAATAGTGTACCTGGAAACACCAGGTCTATGCTTCAGCATCAACTCATGGATACAGGTATTTAACATGTCTCTTTATTGGGTTGTGAAGGTGTAACTCCAGTTTGGTTAATAATAAATTGAAGTTATTGTGAATTCACCTGCAGGTACTAGTGAAGCCAATATGAGTATGAGCCCATTTGGTGGACATGGGCCCCCACCTCAGTCACCCTCCTGGCCAGACTCTGCCATGGGAATGGACAGACCACAGGGTAGCACAAATAGGTAAACCTTCAACTTTTAATTAGACAACATTAAAAGTGTCTTCAGTTGCTTTTTGAAAAGTAATGTAACGTGGGTGATTTGTTGGTTTAGGGACCAGTTTCCACACCCACTGGAAGAACTGCTGGGGCCCCTGGCCAGCACTGAGGGTCAAAGTGATGAGCGTGCACTTCTGGACCAGCTGGACTCTCTGCTCAACACTGCTGATGTCATTGCTCTGCAGGAGATAGACCGAGCCCTAGGCATCCCTGAAATAGTAGGCCAGGTACACTGCACACTACAGTATACAATATATATTACATATACAATTTGTAGATAACATATTAAATGTGGATCTAAATTGACTGTTGTTATTGATTTTAAAAATGTATAGTTTATTGTAACTTAAAAGAGTAATTATAGGTTTAAATGCTTTTTGCTTTTTCTGTTTAACTAAATGCTGAGTCCGTGAGCATTTAAACCAGAACTTGTTCTCAAGCTCGGACGGTGGTCCCAACCACTGCATAAATTAAGCTTAACTTTGCATTTCATGTTATTTAAATGTAGGGAATTAGTTTAGAATTGATTGCCAGTTTGCATTAGGGTAATAAGCTTTTTGTCTTGGGCAGCATCTTGTATGCAAGCAATCTCTTAAGCTTGTTCTTGTAGCCATGTTTCTCATGTTTGCTTTTTTATGTCAGTTATCAGTTTATCATAACCAACTTTTTATTAGCATTGCATTAAACCTTATTTTGTTTATAATGGTATTACATAAACCTTCCCTGTACCCCAGTCCCAGGAACCTGAAGGTCACCAGCAAAGCCAGGATCACGTTTCAAGTCAGTGCCCACCATCAGAGCCTTTCCCAGGTCCGGACTCTTCCATAGGCATAGATCAAAAACCCATGTACGGCCAGGGCTATCCTGGGCCCCCAGGGCCCCCCTCAATGGGGATGCAGCCTTGCTACGGTGGCAGCACAATTCAAGGCCAGTCTCCTGGAGGCTTCAACCCCATGATGAATCAGATGGGTCAAACGGCAGGCTTCCCTGGCATGACAGGCATGGGGGCTATAGGGAACCCCCGGGCAAACCTGATGAGACCTCGCATGGGCTCACATAAGGCCCCTCTTCGACTACAGCTGCAGCAGAGGTTGCAAGGGCAGCAGGTGATCAGGCACAGACAGAAAATAAACTTAAAATTTACCTTCTATTTACAGTGTGATGCAAAAGTTTGCATGCCCATATTTTTCATTAACACAATGCTGAATGTACATTTAGCTAGTCCATTTTGTTCTTTCATAAGGATGTAAAATTTAATACAACATATATTTCATACATACACACAATAATAATGCACATGTTAGTACAAATGTTTTTTTATCATCACAAGTAACCAAAATGGTCAGAATGTATTAAGAAGGTTATATTAAATTAATAAAAATTACATTGGTACAGTTTTCATCCGCATTGATTAATTAAAGTTAACTTTTTATTAATTTCTTACCAATTAAGAAATATTTGTACTAGTACAGTAAGCATCAAATATTTTGTTGATGAAAATATTCTTTGTTTTATGCTTTTTGACATTTTAGAATGAGGGAATTTGAAATGTTGGAAATGAGAAATTGCATTAAATTGGCTTCCAAAAGTCCTCAGAATAAACATGGTTGAAACATGGTTTTAGTATAATTGTTTTTCACACTTATCTCTGGGACAGAACAAAGGCAGGGACGAGATTTACTCACATTCACAACTACAGACATGTTAGAGTTACTAATTAACCTAACACGCATGTCTTTGGACTGTGGTAGGAAACCAAAGTACCTGGAGGAAACCTACACAAGCACGAGGGGACCATTTTATCTAATTAGCTTCAAGTTGCACCAAAACTCGAAAACAGAGGCAGTGATAGCAATATTAGCACTAGTTGCAGCCTCACCATACCTACTTTTAATATATCATAATGAACATCAAAATAAGCACGCTATTACAATTAACTGTATTTTTGTCTTGTCTGATCTGGCAGTTTATGAACCAGACCCGACAAGGCATGAAGATGGAAAATGCGCCTGGAGTAAACCCTGCCATGCGCCCGGGCATGCAGCCTGGCATGGGTGGTCAGGTATGTAGTTAGCAGTTCCTCACAACCAATGTAGTTTGGATTTGTTTGCCACTTTTTAATAAAGTCAGTCAAATCACCATTTGCAGAATTAAGGTTAGACTGTATTTTTCTCTTTAGCCAAATTTCCTGAATGCGCAGATGATAGCACAGCGCAGCAGGGAGATGATGACCTTCCAGGTGCGCAGGCAGAGGATGATGATGCTGATGCAGCAGCAACAACAGCAGCAGCCGGGGGCAGCAGGAGGCTTCAGTCCTCCTCCTAATGTTACTGCACCAGGAGGAATGGACAGCCCCATGGGAGGACCCCCCCTTAACCAACCTGGACAGCAGGGCTTCAGCTATGGAGGTAACTATGGTGAGTTGACCAACCCAGATGTGGTTGTCTGTATAATTCCCCCTTCATAATTCATGTGACACTCATAGCGTTTCTGTTGTTATTGTAGTAGCAGGGATGAACCAGCAGGGGGACCCACCATTCATGGCTCCAGTTAGCAGCCCACCAGGAACCATGATGCAAGGACGGATGGGAGGTCCTCCTCAGAACACCATGATGCCAGGGATGCAGGGAAATTCACAAGGAGGGCCAATGTATCCGTCTGGAGACATGAAGGGCTGGCCACAAGGGGGCATGGCACGCAACAAGTAGGTATCATAAGGTGTCTCTGACCCATGACTTTACTTTTTAGCACTTGTGGTTTAAGATCTCATCCGTCACAATGTTTTCTTTTTGTCTCCTCTTTCAGCTCTTACCCACAGCAACAGTTCCCCCAGCAGGGCAACCAGGGCCAGTTTGGACCCATGATGATGAACAACTCCATGGGTGGACCTGGGCCAGTCAACGCGGCTGGTACAGGACAGATGGGCCAAATGCCAGGACAGATGCAAATGCAGAGCCAAATGGGCATAAACCCCATAGTAATGGGACGAATGCCAATGGGACCTGATCAGGTAGATGACACATAAGGATTCAGATGCGGTTTGGAAAGATTTAATAAAAACGAAGGAAAAATGTGTATAAACAAATGAATAATATTGTTTTTACATTCCTGCAGAAGTATTGTTGAGGACCTATGACTGAAAGCGGAATCTGGAGGCTTTGAGCTGTGAGAGAGCAGTCTGGCCCAGGAGGGGAGCAGGACCTATACACACAGAGTATGAGTTTCCCAGCAAAAACACAATACATTCAGCACATCACACTGCTCAATCTGGGGGATGTGGGCTAGGAGGACATTGTGCATCAGGTTTCATCCCCACATGAAAGCTCACATGCTCTAACCTTATTTAAGTGAAGCACCGACACCAAACATGAGTGTGTTTGTGTGTTCACATGAATGATCTGGAGCTGATGGGCACAGCCAGGCTGCAGAACAGGACTACGGTAAAACTGGCTGTGGCTGCACTTTATCCGGAGGCATCTGTGTGAAACAAAGATTGATGCAATATTTCTTCATCATTACAGCCTTACTAGAGATTCAATGCCTTCACAACAATGGTTTTCTTGTTTGTTTGTTTGTTTGTTTGTTTGTTTGTTTGTTCTGTTTTTAATCGTTTGGACGCGCCTCATTCTTAAAGTCATTGGAAGCTATAAGCACACAGTTTACTGTGTTATGCAGATTGGAGCAATAACTCTTGCCTCTATGCTTTAGACTGTAACTGAGCATCATTACCCCTGTTATGAGCAAACAAATGGTACGGCAGTATTAGATGTCTCAAACGTACTTTGTGAATATGATTTGTAAATATTCTACAAAATATATCAAACATGCTTTTTAAAGGCCCATTATTGCACAAAGTAAGAGACCTGGTTGTATTTTTGTGTCCCATAGGTCAATGTTGATTTGATTGATATGCTTTTTTTTCCTAATGTCTTTGCAAATATTGCAGGCATGTTTGAGTCTCCTTTCCTTTGTTTGTCATTTTCCAAATGCTGTTTATTATTTTATTTTCCAAAAAGTCATGTATTTTATGTTTTAGTGAGGCACTTTTTGCTAGTGGTGACGATCTGACTAGTTAAAGATTTGAGCTTTCACACCGTCAGATCTTTTATTAAAAGCTGGGTGAGGTGAATTCTGTCAGGGCAGTCAATTACATAATATTATTTTATGGGATACTGTGTGCAGTGAGCTGTGTGTATTTGTCTGCAGTCCGTTGAATATGGGAACACACCCTTTAGTACATCAACAGGCCTTGTTGTTGCAGCGTCCACATATCCTTATTCTCACCTTCTTTTGACTGTTATTCTCAAGTCGCTGAATCTAACGTCTCAATATGCACAATCCAAAGAAAATTTTCCATATCTCTGTATAGTTTCGGATGTTTCTGGTGTACATTTTTATATGTGTTATATTATTCTGGTGGTAAATGGGTACATATCATGGATATATAATAACAATTGATTGTTAAAGGACAAGGGGCTAAGTTTGGGTCACCATGGGAAGCTATGAATGCAGTGTGAAGAGGACTAGAAACTTGCAACCCCACAACAGAAAGTATTTACATCCAAAAAACAAACAAAGCATGTCTTGCTGTGAAAATGAATTACCAATGGAAGGAAATCCACTTTAATACATATCAATATCTCTTCTATTTTTCAGGAAACTATTTCATTTTATGTGCAAATTTTGCTGAAAAGGAACTTTGTAAAGTTGAAGGGCAAAAAGAGGCAAGAGATTGTTTGGGTTGTTTTACTTTGGAGGAAGGTAAAGCTGTCATTTACAGGATGTATATTACAGATTTTTTTCTGTTGATGTTCATATTGATGTAAATATAAATTTCTATTTAAACACTCTTGACTCTGGTTCTCTAATTAGCCACTGACTGATAATGAGCAATGATGCATCTATGTAAATTACCAAGTTCTCATTCTGGGAACAGTAAATATGAGAAGGCATAATTATTGGCTTAATCAGTTTGATGAGACAAAATAGGAAACGGCTGCAGCTGTCTTGTTATGGCAGGAAACTAATAAATGTTAAATTAATTTCCATTTTTAATTTTTTAAATATCTTTCTCCCTACCTGGTATTTTAAGATGAGAAAGTGTATATGCACAAAGTGGTGTGTTTACTTCTGTTTAAAAAAAGATTTGTATTGATACAGCTGTATATATTTAATTTAAGTTAGAAATTGGGGCACTAGGATATATTACTATTTTATAACATGAAAATTGTATCTGAGTAGAGATTTGGTTAAATTAAAGTAAAGATACTTATTCTTTCACTTTGTCTATTACAAAGTTATATAAATTATGTGAAAATACAAAACTGAAAATAGTTGCATTAGTATTCACCCCCTTTATGTAACTCCTCTAAATCAACACTAGTGAACACAGTTGGTTTCCAAAGTCCTAGAGGTAGTTAGATGGACATTGCCTAAGTGCAGTCAATGTGAAATTAATAATTATGAAGGTAAGGCAGTCGTCCACATACCACAAGGTCAGTGGTTCGATCCTCGGTCCCGGCTTTTTGTCGAAGTTTCTCTGGGCAAGACACTGAACCCCTAACAGCCCATTCCCATCCCCAGCTGTGCAGTGCCGGTTCAAGCCCGGTAAAAATTGGGGAGGGTTTTGTCACGAAGGGCATCAACATGCGGACAATTATCCACTGTGGTGACCCTGAACTCACGGAAACGCTGAAAGGACAAGAAAAAATAAAAATACAACATTTAATACACCTGTATCTGGAAAAGACAGTTACTGGTAAATTGGTATCCTGGACAAAACTACACAAAGACAGACAAAAGAACATTCCAACTCTGTGGACAGCTTTTTGAAAAGCAGAAGCCAGTGGACTGATGCAAGGACATTTCCAATGAATTTCTTTTGGAGTACAACTCAATCAATAAATGATATAAGGAACAAGACCGATATAATTCTGCCATCCTCAAGAACTGACTGACTGCAAGCAGGAGACTGTTGAGTAAGACACCAAGGCTCATGTGGTGTTGAGACATACATGTACATACAACAACTGCAGCCCAAGTTCTTTACTAGTCTAAGTTTTATGGGAGTTTAAAGAAAAAACAGTAAAATTATATCTCAGCTGGCGTCTGTCTGACGTCAACTGGTAGAAGATTCTATAGTCTGATTAGAACAGTATCAAGCTTTTTCACCATGAAACTGGGCATTTGGGTTTCTCCCTCTTATGTTAATAGCATTTCCACCAAAGAGATAACACCCCTCTAAACTTCTCAGATGGGGGAATGAGTGACCTATGCAATTTATTAGATAATGGAAAAAGCAAAAACAAATTATAGAAGGACTTTGTGTGTGTTTTTATTCGTTTTGTTTTTAGTTCTATTACTCGGCATCAGAGTAATGGTGTCTCATAACTCTTTTGCTTGGTAACCTACAGGTTTAATATTTAAAAATGCATTGACACCTAAAGTCATGTTAATATAATTGAAGACCCTGTGTCGGCTTTGTAGAGAAACAAAATATCATCAAACAGAAAAATTCAACCACCAACGTCAGGGGTCTCCCATTTTATCCACACCAGAACCAAGGTGGCCTTCAGTGGCATTTGATTTAGCCCAATGTCACTTCCTTCTGTACTGTTAGGTAGCTAATAACAACATATTGCTTTTGGTAAATTTATTTTTTTGTATATTTTATATTTTGTGTATTGCACAAAAAAATGATGTATGCTGTATTGGAGTCTAAGAGTGAACTAGCCTTATTTTGTAGAAACTCTAGTGATATAAATACCCAAAACTTTATAGCAGTGGTTCTCAGTCGGGGTCCTCTGGAACCCCTGCTCGGCTTCTTTTCCATCTATCCCACTCTTATTTCCCCAACTACCTACTGCTGATGAACTGCATCAGGTGTGTTCAGTCAATCACGAGCTGGAAGAACACACCTGATCCACATAATGAGCGGTGAGTAGTGCAAAGCGGGGCTCGTTGAGGGCCACGATTGAGAACCACTGCTCAATAACATGTGACATGTCACGGTTACCACGATGTGGCGCTGCAGTGGCCTCCAACACATCTGTGGCCTCCCTCCTTCAGCAGCAGCAGTTCACGTCGGCGTCACATCGCGGCGCTGTGTGAGAGTTAAAGGCAGAGCTCCTCGATACGTACACAGACTTTACTACAGTAACAATAACAGCCTGATGAGAAATTAAGAAAATCTCAGCTCTAATTAAATTTAATGTCAAATTAAAATATCTAGTATTGACTCAAGGAGAGCGCAATAGCCTGGTCCTGATTTCCTCTACTGCTCAACCAGATTATATAAGAGATTTCTATCTGCCATATAGATAATTATGTGCAATTATGAATTCAGATCTTCGATAACTCGTTACGCAGTAAGTTATCGAAGAAATACTGAGGAGCTCGTATGTGCTGTGGCTATTCAACCACTTCTGGACACAGCCCAAGCTGTTTCTGAAAAAAGAAGTGTATATATTAATAGAAAACTTATAACATACAACTTCAGTGTGGGAATCTCTATCCGAGAGCAACACACTCTCTCTCTCTCTCTCTGTCTCTCCCAGTGTTGGCATGGTTCCCGGCCCATCTGCGGCCTGGCCCGCGGATTACTGTTTGTTAATGTTTCAATCAGCTGTGTGTTGAGGAATGTGGAGCTATTTAACCTGAACTTCCCCAGGTGTGCCGAGGCGCCGCTCAGTCTGGGCCCCGCCGCCCTCCCCTGCCCTTGGCACAAAGCTATCACACAAACACAATCACACACTGGCCACGCCGGGGCTGCAGCTGTGCGCATCGCACCGCAGGGA
Source organism: Channa argus (assembly GCF_033026475.1). Classification (NCBI taxonomy): domain Eukaryota; kingdom Metazoa; phylum Chordata; class Actinopteri; order Anabantiformes; family Channidae; genus Channa; species Channa argus. The sequence continues at coordinate 7,181,166 of NC_090201.1, read as the reverse complement.
AATGGGAAAAACATTGCACCAAGGAGACAGAATAAATCTTATAACGAATCGCCTCACCAAAGCAATTTTAACCCCTGCAGTGCCGAGGGAGACTTAAAAACTACTGATTTACTCGCGAACAAATTGAAACACCATATTTTGATGGATGTCTTCTGAATTGAAACTAACTTTAAACTCGATTACAGTGGCAAGAAGTAGCATGGGAGCTGTTTGGACTGAGCTGATTAGCTGCATTAATTGCTCGTTAAAATCTGATCTGGGCGTTTAACACGGGAGAAAACAAACGCAATACGCTAAAATCCCCCAAACATTTATAATATTTTTATGGCCGAGGTTAAAGGCTCTCTGTAGGTCATCACTCGGCACCTCTATGGGGTTAAAGCCCGGTGCTTCCCTTCTCTTAAAGCCATTCTGTGGTAGATTTACTTGTGTTATGGCTCATCATCCTGCGACACCTCTCTGCTTCTTATAGATATTTACACTTTGATTAACTTGGGAGTTGAATTGTCCCTGCGGTTCCCTTTTCACGCCTCTCCCTCAGCACTGCAGAGGTTGAAATGGCTTTGATGTTGTATTCCATCTTTTTTTGCCACTATAATTCATTTACCTTTACTAATCACTGTCTTAATACCTTTGTTAGTTAAATCCTCTCGGGAAAAAAAAAATAAAAAAAACAACCACCTCCAATTTCTGCCTCCAGATCTTTTAACGTAACTATTTAAAGTGAGACTTCCTTTTGTAATGTGACACCTTAAATTGCCCACAGTGAAGCAATCACCAACTTAACTGGCTATGAGCCATTATGTTGACCACCAGCTCTGGTTTCATGTTACCTCAGTGACCGAACGGTTTTTTCTAGGTGAAGCTCTATTTGATGACAACGCCTCAATCTCTCATAGTGATCAGCTGGGTGATAAGCTATTCAGACGCAAAGCTATTCAGCCGGACTGTGATTAGTCACAATGATAATGAGGCGCTAACAGCCCATGATAACCACGACCACGTGACCTGCTCCATTATAGTGTTTGTACTGAAAATATAGGATGTCATACTACACCACAGCTTCCCTGTCCCTCTGTTGTCTCACACACAAACACCTTGACACAAAAGTATTTGTTCAAAAATAATTTTCTTGTTTTAATAAAAAACACCAAGGTACATTGTAAGAAAACAATATCTTCACATAATGTGGCATTGTAATATACAATACAGTTTGTCGCTCAGGAATCTGAGAAATTTCATCTTTATCTTTACAAAATGTTGAATTCTCTACACGATTACATAAAAATACGTAAATAAAGAGCGTAACAGAAACATCAGCTTTCTTAATAAACTCTACAAGCAACAAGCGATGCTGGTTGCGCTGAACTTGTCTTGGTCCCCCGGCTAACCCAGTCTATATCCGGACACCACAAGTCTTCTCTCAGAGCTCTCTGATGAATCGAGAGCCGTGAGTGACAGAGATCCCCTTCGCCGGAGGATGTCCACACAACGTTATTGTTTTCTAGCATTGGGAGTTTGAAACGTCCTTACACAGTTCCAAGGTTTTTTTCCCCCCCAGATGCGACAGAGAAGTCACATCCGGCAGCCTTGTTCGTTCTTCGTGGTGCTCGCTTCAGGGTGATGGTGTGATGCTCCGCGAGCTCTTAGCGGCACATAATCCTTTCATCTGAGCATCCATTCTATGTGCAAAGAGAGGGGAAAATTGATTATTAGCTATGCATAGCACAAATACAAGCGAATACAAGTTTGTTATGACAGAGCGGTGCGCAAAAGGAAACTTTTACGCACGGAGTTGGTAACTTTACGCACGGACATTTAATAACACATATTACAAGGAAGAAGCGTGCACCTCTGTAGGGGTTTATTCTAAAAATTTATTCCACACCACATGTGACAGGATATTTACCTCCACTGAGATGCTGGCTCGCTCTGCGTTTAGGGTGGTCAGCGGTGTGCGGGGGACGCTGCCGGCAGCGTGCTGTCTGCTCTTCTCCGGCTCGTCCAGCTCGACCTGCAGATCCCAGATGTAGTCGATGACATGTTGAAGGATCTCCACTTTGGTAGCCTTTTTGTTGGTGGGCAGAGTGGGCACGAGCTCCTTCAGCTTGCTGTAGCAGCTGTTCATGTCCTGGAGGAAGACAGTCATGTGTTCGTCCAGCAGCGGGATCTTGCATTTGGAGATGGTCAGGCTCCGATCGGACAGGCAGCGCACCACGTCCTCGCCGCCGACCTTGCTCTTCAGGGCACATGTAGCTCCGACAACCTTCATCTTGGTTCGTGTAGGAAGCGTAGTTTCCGAAAAGAGCAGAGTAGATGAGCAACTAGGCTTCTCCTCCTCTTAGCGATGATGTCAAGTAAATGTTGACAGTTTGCAACATCCACATGGGTCAACCCTCCTCTCTTTTATAGCAGAGCGGGAGCCGGAGGCGTGTCCAAACCGTGCCGTTTGAAGGCTGTGAGCTAATCAGGCGCCTGCGTTTGTATTGATGGGCCGGTCCACAACCACACTCCCAGCCAATGACTGCGCTCGCCTGGTTATCGGGATTTACAATCTGTTTGAGGGATGGCGTTACAAATGGAAACAAATGTGTGTCTTTTATGGGTAAAATGTGGGAATCCAGCTGTCCGTGGCTTGGGGACTCTGCAGGTGTAGATTGCCTGGGGACAGTCAAGGGGTGGTGAATGCCTGGGTATGTACTGTGAGAATGTGTGTGGGATGAGGCAGGATGAATAGGATGAATGGCTAATGATAATTAGGCTACCACAGTGCCCTAGATTTGCGTCACAATTGTTGGTGCCACTGCAGATGTGGATGACAATAGTAAAGTACAGTAAAGTTAGAGAAGTGGGTACATACAGCGTGTTTTTTTTTTTATAAACTTAGAGGGATTTAGGATTGGGGAAATAAGCGTTTTGTGAACTTTGTGGAATGCAGTGAGTAAAGAGAGCAGCAGTTTATTCAATTTGTCAAATCGCTGCTTTAACAACATTAGGATTCGTGGACAGATTGTTCATTGTTGAAGAAAATATGCTGCGCAGTCATTCTCCACACCGCTGCGCTCTGGACAAAACTCAAAGTTCCCTTTATGCTGAACTTTTCTCGGAGCACAGAGCCTCTTTTTCCTACTTCTCCGTGCTCAAAGGCGGCCCAGTGTGAGCAGCAGCAGCAGCAGCTTCACGGATTCCTTCACATGTTTCTGCAGTGTGTGCTCAGCCTGGTGTGCACACACTCAGATCGCATCGCTCTGTTCTGAATCTTCCCCCCAGATTGTCCAAACAAGCCCGAGCAGACTGGCAGGCGCCAGCGCGGTGACGTCACCCATTCATCCGAGCCTTGACGCCTGTCAGCCTGGCGCCGCTCGGGCGGTCTCCATGGAGACGTCAAACAAGAGCGCTCACACCCCGTTCTCCTCCATTCACCTGCGTGGCGCGCGGACCCCTGAGAACAAACCGGCCCCGGAGCTTTGTCGTTCATCTATCACCTTAAAGCAGCGGGATGAGATTACAGCCCAGCGCACCTGCAGAGCAAAGGCGAGGGAGGCTCGACCTTCTGTTGTTTCCGCATTTTAACACGTAGAAACTGTTGCATTCCTCCACTTTCACTACTGTATGTCCCTGTGGTGATTATATGACAATAATCATAAATTGTTGGAAGAATTTAAACATAATTCATCAAGCTAATAGAGAGTATAGCCTGCAAAGATACATTTAAAAGAATGGTACATTTCCAAAATGCCAGTTTCCAAAGTGACTGACTCCGGTCACTCTTTCCTCTATAATCTTGCATAAAATGTCACTTATGAAAAAGCAGCAATACATGCTCCAACACTTATTGTGAAAGTACCTAAATAGCCTGTTATCAGCAAAATGTACTTGGAAGTATCAAGAGTACTTATTACACAATACAAAGTTCCCTGTAAGTGTAAAATTATCAAACATTATATCATAGAATCATCATTGCATGCAGTTTTTGCATGTCTATGCCTACTTTATTTACTTTTGGACAATATATTTCAGTCATCGCTCTAGTATATAAGATGACTAACTCAGAATATCTAAAGTTGCCTAAAACTATAGCTGTGGCGGTAATGTGGAGTAGAATAAAGAACAGTTTCCCTTTATGTAAATAATATCATATATGTAAAAACCTGGCAGCATAAATCATTGTAAAGTATTTTAAAATGGAAAGTAAATTTAAAGTAATGTGCTTAGGTAATGCATTTTGTCCTTATATTAGACCACGAAGGGGTAAATATATTGGGATCTTTTAGGATTTGCAATAATAACAGATGCAATTTGCAATTTTGCGATTATTATAACGCTAATAAACTAATAATTGTGGTATCTGACTGTAGCATGGAGTTTTTCTCTTACATGTTTGGTCATTTGCATGATTCTAAGAAAATTAAAACAGCTTGTTCTCTTTACAATCTAAAGTATATTTGTATTTGCTTAAATTTGCACAGATGTTTCACAAGAACGATAACTTTTTTTTGCTTCCTTGTAACTAAGTTAACTACCACCAGTAGGACTTTTTCTAGCTGTTGCAGTAGCCTGTAAAAACTTTTTAAAAAACTTTCTTTTTGTCCTTTTTTTTTGCCCTCTGTCCTAGGTCGCAGCTGACAGGGCGGAGGGAGGTCCGGGTGGGCAGAACAATGGGAGTGCGGTGCAGGGATTGTGGGAGAGAATCTAGGCTGGAGCCACAGTGTCTGGAGCGCCCCTCCACTCCCCTCATCCAGCTTTTGTTCAGCTGCAAAAGCTATCAGCACTTCCTACTGACACCAACAATAACTCCACACAGCTGGGCCCTTTTTAGCCTGTTTACAGCACATCAAGGCGAGTGAGAGAGAAGACAGAGGGAAGAGGCAGAGGAGGGGAAAGAAAAGTGAAACATATTAGCTCCTGATTTTAAGTGACAGAATGGCAGTGCCCTCTCAGAGGTCCTCTTCCCTCCTTCATCGCCAGCACAAAACTCATTTCCCTGTGGGCTCTTTAGATTTGAGTCTAGCAAGCCTCGCGAGTCGATTATCACTTTGTATTTTCTGTCTAGGACAGGCTACTGTTTGTGTCAGTGCTGTTGCAACATCATCCTGCATCCATCAAACAGCATAATTGCAAAAAGTCTTTTTTTGTTTTTTTAGGACTTTGTGTATGTTGGCTGTATTTGTGCCAGCACACAGACCGTTTCCCAGTAGCATTTTTCAGGATAAATTGTTCCATTTGGTGGAGGGGAAACATATTAGCTAATACGCCCTCTTTATCGCTACAGCAAACAGATCTACAAAAGCGCACTACAGGAAGCCACAAGGGGAAAGGTTGGTGCAGGAATACTTTCAGAGGAAATAGGACATTCCAGCAATGCTTTCACACTTTTGCTGCTGTTATTATTGCTGCAGGGACAATAAGTAGCGCTCGTACTACTTCCTGAAACATGAAAGTGACTCAACCACAATAATAGCAGAGGAGACTTATGGTTTCTTAGACAGAGGGTTGAAATTCAGTTTGATTATTGAGATACACTTTTAAATAGAAATGGGAGGCAGTTTGATCATAAGAGAGCACCACATGCAGGTTTTTCAGCAATTTTTACTCACACACACACACACACACACACACACACACACACAGGCCATCTCCTTGCAGCTGTGGGATTAGTTTCCAGTTCCCAGTCAGGCTCTTCCTGTTTGCTTGATAATGATCACACCTGTGTGCAGGTGTGTGGAGAGGCTCATATGGGACTAGAAGGGGTGTGTGTGTGTGTGCAGTGTCAGATACAAAGGTTTCACTACATCACGCTGTCACATCTATCCTAGTCTGACTGATGATTGACTTATGGGACTGAAGGCCCATTAATTAAACAGGAGGAGGAAGTTTGTGCTGAACAGTTTGCTGGACAGTTTGTTTGTGTGTGTCGCTGCTTCTGGCAATGTGCATAGTGTCCGTTGACGCCTGGATTCCTAGTGTGCCTCGACATGGCCTGGCAACTCCCTGGGCAGCCCAGCCTCTGTAATGACTGAGGACCCGTGGTTGGGAGTCACTTCCTGTGGGAGTCCTGGTTCAGAGATTTGTCATCAGAGGCGCAGACCGGCTGGAGCCTCATCGCCTGCTGGGTTTTCCTGTGTGCAGGCAGCAGACTGGGTGGGTAGATAAATGCCCGTCCCTGAGAGCCAGGGGCAGGTTACAGCAACACTACCATCATCTGATAGTTGGTGTTTGGTGAAGCCTCACATAGATCCTTGAAGCCCCACAGGTGTCCTCTGGTCTGTGTCCTTGGCTCTGGAGGACTTACAGAGACAGCTTGGTCTCCCTCTATCTCATTTTCTCACTTGTGTACATGTGTATCTGTTTGTAGATTCACTGGACCCAAAATTCACGCCCCCCCCTCCTTTACACCCCTGTGGTCATCTCCCTCCGCCTGGTTCCCACACACACTATCAAAGGCCTTTAATGGCTTCTAATTAGCTCCCCATCTGCTGGTGACAGCGCACTGGTGGCATGCTAAAGCACCCATTGAGAGCGTAGGCATTGTGCTCTGGAATACTTTCCACTCCAGTGGCAATTGCCTAGAGAGAGCTTTAGTTGGGGTTGGTGGTGGGGTGCTGGGGTGGGGCTGGGTGAGGAAGGGGTGAGAAAGAGGAGGAGGGGATGCCGGTAGTGTTGTCTGCGGTCAGGGGTTTGGGGAGGGAGGGCAGGGGTGGAGGGATACACAATGGGAGACAGTGTTACGGCTTGTTGCAAATCTAATAACGCTCGAGTCCCTTTTCCATCCTCTGGCCATCATCCCCCACCCCCCACCCCTCCAAAACACCACCAGCAACTATTTCACATTACCACCTCACCCCTCCCTCTATTTTATTTTTCATTTTATCAACGGTGTGTCACTGACATCGCACAGCGGATGCTCGGGTGAGTTAACGCTGACTCTGCTAAACGGTGAATCCAGCAACACAACCTGATGAGGTGCTCTATTGTCCTGAGAAGCCCCGTGGCTGTAGCTGGCTTCTTGGACTGAACAATAGATGCACCTCTATAGAAACTGTAAATGTAGCCTAATGAGGCCTCTCTCTTCATTAGCAGAACCGGTCAATGCGTGAATGCTGCCTGTTTTTCAGATTGTATAAGGCCTCATTCTGTCCATGACTTCCAGCAGGGCCCAGGTCCACTGGTAGCTGAAAGGGAGACCAGCTGTTCCCAGCTGGTAGCCAGAAGATGCCTATGGGGGAGAGGCCTGATTACTACTGGCCAAATGCCCCCTGCTGTAAGAGGTAGATGCAGAAAAAACAAACAACTGCTTCTGGGAAACTAGTAGATCAGCCTCAGTATTGTCCTCACTATCCAACGATTTTTATTTTACACCTCAGGCAGCACTGGTGTACTGGATGTGTAAATTATAAATAAATGCATATAGAAAGAGCAATACAATGAAAACTACAAAAGGGTTCTGATGATTTTAAATACATGTTTTACTTTTCTAAACTACGTTTCCTTAATAAAACTTCGAATGGGAAACATTCAAAACAGGAAGTCCTTTTGGTGTTTTTAGGATGCCATGGCAACTGAATGCACCATTTTGAAACGACAAGTAAGGCTCTATGTAAAGCCACATATTTGTGTATGTTTCTGTGTGTGTGTGAGATGAGAGATTTGTCACCTGACCTCCACCCCCCCAACACACACACACACACACAGACACACAAAGCCGCACATCCCCACAGCTGCACAGAGGCGTCCAGTCAGCACGGCCAGGGGACATGGGAGCCAAAGCCCAAAGATGGAGCATGGACAGTGGCAGCTGGGGAGCTGACAAAGCCCCATTCAGAGAGTCCAGGCCTGGGGACAATGGCTGGGCCAGGCTGAGCCCTCTCCTCCACTCTTCCACGCAAAGATTAATACTTCAGATGGGCTTCCCGGTGGCAGGCAGGGCTAAAAGGAGAGCCCTCCTGTTTGTCCTGTTTGTCACTGGGCATTGTGCGAGTCGCCTGAGAACCAACCTCTTGGATGGGCTTGACAAATGAGAGCTGCCATTGACAGTGAACAGATTGGGCCTGCCACTTTTGTTTTGATTGTGGAGCGAGTATAATCAAGTTATTTGGGCCTTGCAGAGTTTTTGTTTTTCTCTCCTGATGCTCTTGACACTAAAGTCCCACCTTAACAGTGTCTGCCGGCCCAGCTGTGATCTGAGCCTGCTCAAGTTCCCTCTCTTCTATGTTGTTTCTATTTATCAAAGCTGTATAGAGGCTGCAACAGCAAGAGGAAGTTAATTTACCTGGGTGTGGGAATCTGTCTATCTATTCATGTGGCTTACAGAAGGCAGTGCAGGTGCAACAGGTGTAGGTGTGTTATTCTTGCCACAGTCAATAGAGCTACAGTGCAGCATTATTGTAATGTTTTTCCATGCAGATGTCCCTGTACACCTGACCTGAATAATGTGTTAAAAGAAACAGCTCAGCCAGGAGACTACAGTAACCAGAGACCCTGTTAGGCAGGGATGGGGGATAAACACAAGCAGCTCAGATGTACCCACCCACCCCACCCTGCCTACCTATTTTTCTGTAACCCTGCAAGTGCAGCGCAGGTGTTTAGCCCCCAGCCACGCAGCATTTCAGGTTAAACTGTAGGAACGCCGCCCCACCTTCTCACCGGGAACTAGATGTGGCCACAGAGTACACAGTGTCACACCTGCACACCTGTGCTCTCAGTTCTTGTTTTGCTACTGTGATCACAACGCATGATTTCACAACAGGAAATTTTCAACTGCAGCATCTTGTCAGAGATGAAAGCTCGCATTCAGTACATATTTTATTTGGAAATGTATTTTTTACCTCATGGTTAAATCAGCTGACCTAAAGTTAACTTTGCAACCAGAAAGGATTGCTGTTTGTATGGACTGTGGCTACAGTAAGGGAAACCTAGACCATCTGTCCTGTCTGTGCTGGTGTTGGTGCTGTGCATCAAGCCGTCCTTCTCCCAACGGAGGAATGTGTCCTTGTAAAAATATGACCCCCCGCAAGTGCCACCAGCTCCATTACCTCCCATGTCTCCTCTCACGCCCGCGTGTCCCTTCATCCACCCTAGTCTCCATCACCCTGCCATCCAACGCCCCCCTCATGTCTTTTTACTGCCAGTCTCATAGTCCCCAGTGAAGATCCTCCTTTGGTTCCCATCGAGAGACACACAGCAAAGACAAGCTCCCTCCTTTTCACCCAGGGCCCACTTCCAAGAATCTGCTTGTGTGAAACTTCATTGCAGCAGAAGGTGCCCTACTTTTAAACTTCATTCTTCTCCCTGTGATTGTTTCAGGGAATGTAACAAAAGGGGAAAGAGGCTGTGTGCGGGTCAGCAGGGGTGTGTGCATGTGTGCATCTAGGTTATACTAGGGTGCATGTGTTCGTGTGCATGTCGGTGCGTATGTGTGTGTGCACGTGAGGGGAGGGCTGTTGGATTATAAAGAGGAAGTGAATGGGAAGTACACACTCAGTGACCAAATAAGAGGGAGACATTCCTTTGCTGCCCCTCCCCTCCTCCTCCATGCTCCCTCATTCTCTCCTCTATGTTCGCTGTAGCAGGGCCCTGGGAAAATCAAACAGGTGGTTTAGGCCTGGCAGGAAAGCTGGCTGGGCCCGGGGTGGGCAGGCCTACAGGCTGCTGGGGGCTATCAAAAGCTCTTAGGCCCAGCTTTAGGCCAGCACTCTGAATGGCCCAGAGCTTCATTATCATGTGAATTCTGGGAACTGCCCCGGGCCCCCAGTAACACCAGTGAGCTGCCCATATGGCGTTTGCTTGGCAACTAGGGAGACCCAACACCCCCTCCCTCCTTTCCAGTGCTACTTCATTCCAGCACTCCTGATATCAAAGGAGGACAAGAAGGAGAAGGAGGCAAAAGCCCAGAACCCCCAGTCTCAGTCCTCTCCTTTGGAGGGGGGGGACCACACACTGGACACTGGACAGTCCTTAGGGACCCTGGACAACACCACTGCCCTACAGGCCACAACAGACAGCCCAGCTGTGGGTGATTTAGCCACTGAATTAGCATTAAAGACAAATTCTAAAGCTGCCAGTTTAGCATCAGAGGCAAAGCTTTGACTGATGAAGATGTCGGCAGCCTCTCCACTTCACGAGGGAGCTCCTAATCAGCTACCGTCCTCCCTTCATCCCCCTTTTTCCTATTCCACCTAAAATGACCAATACAAAATTGCGGCCCCAACTGACATTTGCATAGTTTGCTTTCAATAGATGTGTGTAAATGTATTGAGCTAGTCACAACTCCCAGATCTTTCTGGTGAACTAGGTGGCAAACTAAGCACTCTGCCAGCCAGTCAGGACCATGCTAGCACATGTCAGTCACAAACATTGTTCAAGCTCCATTTCTCCTGTATAGTATTGTTTAGTAGCCATTTGAATTTTCTAGTTCTGTATACAGTTGTAGATTTTTACAGGGAGAACTGAAACTCTAAAAGCTGCTCACCTGTTCATTTCTACAGCCAGTTGATTTCCCCAAAGAGTTAATGACCTACAGTAGTTGCCTCTATTTTTCAGAATTCCCGCAAAGGTCAGCACTGTTACAGCAGCATGCTACTGGTCAAGAGAGCAATTTCCCATGAAAAATGTCCACTGATAGTGTGAAATGATTCTACTTCAAACTCTTGCCAATTCAAATACTGCTGTGAGCAGATCTTTAGGCTGACATAGCAAACACATTGCTGACAGTATAACTTCCTCTCATTACTCTACGAGACATCTGCAGTATTATGCTGTAGTGAACAGGCCCAACCAGACCCCCGTATGAATTCCAGTTACATTAGCAGTGACATTAAAACCCCTGATGCGATCCATCTGAGGTAAATAACCTTGTGAGTCATCTGGTTTTCCTGGATGAGGACACTTATACAGAGGAGATGTCACTTAACAACAGAGCAGGAATGCTGCTCCGGCTGCTGCAGTCAGCCACCTGCGTTGTAGTGCAGCGGGGGTAGGATGAGGAGGAAGTGTGTGAGCGATGTGATTTTTTTTGTGCCACATGATCTCATGCTGTTTAAAAGACTTTGGCTCCGGCATTGTTCATTGTGATTACTGATGTGTGTGATGTGTAAGTATTTGTCTACATGTATTTATGCATATGCGTGTGCGCACACATACACACACACACGCATTTGTGTGCGCACACGCATACGTGAGATTGGGGAGGGATCTACTGTGGCATATGTGGATAATCTTGTCAGTTTACTTCACCGCTTGCACCTGTGGCAGAAAAAAGGCGAGGTATGGAAAACAGAAAAGAGCATAACAGGCAGGGAGGGTGGAGTGTGTGTATGTATGAGAGAAAGAGAGAGAGAGAGGTTGAGAAAGTGTGATCTGACTTCTGAGGAACTCTTCTGGTGATTCATGCTGTTACACATGGAGCGTATCACTCCCTCTGCAGCTGTGCAGGCCACATGCACTGTATGATTTCGCAACATCTATGTACTTGGAAATTCCTTTTTTTTTACACAGCCCTCGCACCCCCTTCCCTCGTGTCAGTGTGGTGGTGATGTTATCCTCACAGAGAGGCAGGTGCACAACTCAGTATTCTCTTTGCCGAAACCGAGGCTTTAGTCAGCAGTAAGGGCTTGACCAAAGCAGCTCTGTCAGAGTCATTCGTTTATGATTCAGTAGGCTTGCTGGTGATGACGGTGTTGTTATCACTCAGCTCATCAGTGCTACCTTAGCCAGCAGGGAGCAAAATCATGATCTCTCAGACACACACATTCCGGTGATTCAGCATTTCTACCTTTCGGTTCCTTGTTTTTGCTCTTCAGTCTTTCTTTTTACAGTATCACCATATTGTTTTTTTCTGGCAATCGATCCACCTTATGTCCAGTTGTGACACAGGGGAGTCTGTGGGATCCCACCCAGGATGACGTGAGTGTGTGTTTCAGTGTGGGGAATATGATTCATCTCACAGCTTCCCCACTGGCTTCAGTTCAGCAGGAGCAATGCAGCCAATGTTCAGACTGCTCTGTTTACAATGAATGCGATATCATAACAGTGAGAAAACTAAAGCTGCTTTCGCGCTTGGAAGTAGAAGTGATACTGCGTTCAATTATTCGGGTAACATGATTGTTCCGGATAGATTAGTCAGTGTTCATGTGAATCTTTGCATACGCAAGCACAGAAGTTTTGAAGCTAGTTTTTGTTTTGTTTTTGTCATTGCCTGCTAATGCACTTCAGTGTAAGGGCGAATATCATATACTCTCCTGGTGACAGATTGGATTTAACTCAACAGACTAATTGCAGCATTTTCCCTATGGCATCCTTGTTTGTTTACATATGTCTGTTTACATAATGCAGGGGGAATGTATCAATATGGAAATGAACCTTGCAGCTGTACACACAGGGTCGTTGCTGCTTCTGGTTTGAGCATGTTTTACAATAGATAAACCCCTCACACAAACATTGAATTGATAAGGCAAAACTGTACATGTGAGAATAAAACTTAAACTAAAAAAGAATTCGCCTGTTTGACAGGTGATGAGCACTGCCATCCAAGTGAATCCCAATTTAACCACATCTGAAAAGAAGAAGATTATTTGAGATGGCTGATGTGATGGACTACATAGTACTTGCGATAATAATAGTTGTGACAGGTATCATTGTTACCATAATTTACCCTCTTTATGCAGTGACTCTGGCACAGGAGATAGAGCAGTCATCAACCCACCCCAGGGTTGTTGGTTCGATCCTCAGCTTGCTCCTGGTGATTTAAGGCCAGCTGCATAGCAGCTCCCCCATCAGTGTGTGTGAACGGGTGAATGAGTTGGAGTATAAAGTGCTTTGTTACCAGTAGGTAGAAAAGCGTAATATAAGTACAGAGCATTTACATCCTTTCTGATCCTTCTCAGACTACATTTACATTAAGGCAGCTACAATTTTTAAGCACATCTTTTCTGTCTATTTTGAACATGTAAGACTAGAGTAACTCTAAGACTGTCAGCTTGCTATTGTAGTTCTTGTCGTCGGCCTGCTAAAAACAATGTGAGTAACCGAAATGGAAGTAGTGCACTGTTTTGTCTATGCTCATGAAGAGAATGACTTGCTTAATGAGGAGGAAGGTAATTGCACAATGAGCTGAAAGGCCAGGTGTGACTGCATGTTGTTTTAGAAAGAAGCTCGGAATTATTCGACTTAATGCATAGACAATGAAAAAACTTTGAGCGTCAATAGCTGATTCACAGAAAATAGTCAAATTGTTGCAGTCAACAACTGTTGTAGTCAAAGTTGCCGTTTTATGTAACCGTAATCACAACTTTATAATGAGCACTGTATTAGACTTAGGGCAAAAGGTCTTGGACATTAGTAAACACTGAATTATGAAATTACCTTTGACAAAATTTCATAAAATATCAGATACTGCAAAGTTCAAGTAACATGTACAGGAAACCTCGTGGCATCTGTAATAATAGCAACCCCTTAAAGAATATACCATATTTGATAAATACATAAGAGCATCTTTTCAGGTCTAAAGATGCATTGTTTCATGAAGCATTTCAGTTCTTAATCCCCCATTCTACCCACCCACATACACTTCTGTTATCCCTCTTCGCGCCAAAAGAGCCAGCAGTAGAAAGTGAAAGAAAGGAGAATGGGCCTTCGAATGGCGAGGAATGAGAGTTGAGTTGAGTAACAAGAGTGACTTAGAGAATGAGAAAATGAGAGGGAGAGACAGCATGGATTCTTTTCTTTGGGGCCTTAAAGACATGTTTCCCTCAGATGTTGGCTCTTCTTCAGATGCTAATGGTTCACTCTTATTCCCAAGCTGGGCCTTAGCATAACAATGCAGTGGAAGTGAAAGAGCTAAACCTCTGCTTTCTTTAAGAAGCCAAAGCTGAGCTTTTCTTGTGGACTAATGTCCCTCTCCCTCTTTGTGCTCCCAGTGAAAGGACTGGGGAACGCAAAGGCAAGGTGATCACAGAGTTTACTGAAAATGAGACTGAAACAACACACAGGCCCAGGCTAAAACTGCATTGGTGAAGTCATTGTAGGCCAAGAGAAATGACCAAATATAGAGCAGTGAGCTGGCTGGCCCAGAGCCAGAGTACTCACTCTCCTGACTATGATGACAGCAGTAATTTGGAATATTATCAGCTTTTGCTTTTAAAGCTGTGCTGAATTATATCTGCTGGAAGGCTCCAACCCAAATGTTATGACTGTGTGTCCCGTGCTGACTCCAAGATGCCAGAATCTCATCTGAAAAGCAGTTGCGAGCCTGAAGCATTTTTGGATGAACTGTGATCTGACCTTGGTGGGGCCCTTGGTGGGGCCCTAGTCTTAGTAGATACTGTTGTAAGGTCCTGATAGCCTCTGATAGCAAACAGAGAACATATGGGTTACTGCGGTTACTGCTTCATCGTTTATCAGGAAAAAATGATTGGAGGTAAAGAACATGCAGGAGGACACAAAGATACTGTACAGATACTAACAGTTCTTTGTACTGAGACAGCCAACTAGTTAAAAGGCATCACTTAAACTTATCCATGTTTGTTCAAAGTCAGATTGTTCCGTCTTGTCATTCAGATTTCTGCAATTTTGGTTCTTTAAAATAAAAAAGAGCACATTTTGAGATGTGGTGTCAAGGCTGGCTGGCATTTTACAACTGTATGTTTATGATGCAGACACACATTTAAATATATTCTATTTTGAATATATATGGTACATGGCAGTCTGCACTCTTTTACTTTTACTATTGACACACATTTAAATATATTGTATTTTGAATATATATGGTACATGGCAGTCTGCACTCTTTTACTTTTACCATTATAAAAAAGATTATTTATCTTGTGGAAATGAAAGTAACAAGTAGCAGCACAGGAACTGATGTGAATGAAGGACTCAAAAGTTGTCGTTGCTTTAAGTGACATGCGAACTCTAAGAAATCCAAATGAGGCTTCATGTGTTGGCCTCACAATGACAATGGCCAACTAAGTACCCCCCAATTACTGGGTTTTAATCCATTAACACCTCTGATGTTCTCCCTCCTTCTATGTCCTTGCAGCTCTCCTTCACACCCTCTCTCTCTTTATGCAGACAGGCATTCGGTCCAGGTGCATCATAGAGGAAGTTAGCACCTCCTTCAGCACAGCAACACACTCTATTTACATGCAAAACGCTGGGCTTAGTCAGAAAATGTGTGAGCACAGGTGTGCGTGTGTGTGTGTGTGTGTGTGTGCATGGGATACGGTGGAGATGTTGTCACCAAAGCCAATAATCTGTTTGTCCTGACGTCCTCTGCATTAACTCTGATACCGTTGAATCTCTGTGCTGTGTAATTAGATGCTTTGTGGAAACACATTTCAGTTTTCTATTGTAGGAGATTGCAGAAGGAGAGAAGCAGCTGAAAATATGCTGCACACAAACACAGGCCTCCATTTACTTGTGCTGAATTGAGTTTTTGTGCTCTTTCATTTGTGTGTGTATATGTGTGTGTAGGTTGAGAGGAAGTCAGTGGTGGCACCCAATGTCATTTGAAGCGGAGCGCCTGGCGCCACAGCATCAGGAACATCACTCCCTGGTGCCAGGCTCATTTTTATAAGCACTCACTAAATGACACACAGCTGGCGGCATGGAGACAGCTGTCACTGCCATCACTACGCCCTAATCTATCTCTCCCCTCCCTCTGTGCGTCTTTCCCTCTCTTTTTCTCCTCTCTCACACTCTGGTGTTCAGCTGGGCTGCCTCCCTTCCTCCTCCCTCCTTCCTCCCTTCAGGGTCCAGACTTCGTGGAGCCGAAGCTGCAAAAACTCACTTCCTGGAGCTGGTGCTCACTTCCTCTTCTTTTTGTGGGACTTCCTGTGTTTCAGAGCTGACACTCTGGGAGAGACTTCCTGATGCACAGACAGCTGGGGAGATAATTCTCTTTCTGCTTTTGTCAGGATTTTTCTCTCTATGCCTCTACCAGTCTTCTTTTCCATCTGGGCTGATATTCATTTATACTGCTTAGCTGAACGTTTATTTCAATATGACGCATAGCATGTCTCACTCCTCAAAGATAGATCATTCCCTAAGACGGCAGACCGATAAACACAACTTTACAGGAAAATGAGCCCAGCAGATATTATTAGAAAGCCTAATGAGACACAGAATCCCAGTTCATACCTGTTGATTTGGACAGACTCTCTTGCGCCAGGCTGTCTCATCCATTAGGACAGATATTCACCTCACCCAGCACTTTGCCCTCCCCTCTGGCTGTGAGTAGAGGAATGTAGTGGGTGTGTTGGCCCCGGTAGCGAGCAGAGACTGGCTCTAGTTGGTACGCCAAGCCTGAGAACAGGCTCCTGTGATGGGGCGGCCAGGATGAAGCCAAGACAGCCCGCGAAAGGAGGCCTAGGTAGGTGAGTAAACGCAGGCCTACAGAAACAAACAGGGGCGACAGATGAGAAAGGAGGATGAAGAGGGAGTGTGTGGGAGGTGTAGAGGAAAATATAGTTTGATTGAGACGCCATTCTGTCTGTGCTCTTGGTGTATCCCATTCTGCTCCACGTCACCCATCATCCATAAATGATATCATATCACTGCATATACTGTAACATAATTATGCCTTATATAGTGTGTGTGTCACAATACAAATTTCCCACGTGAAATTTCCAACAAAAGTATCCACAAATGTGTTCACCTTTTCTTTGTTTGTCTGTCCACCTGAGCCGCTGGTGACACCAGTGTGCCAGGTCCAGGCTCAGGACAGAGGAGAGACAGCAGCAGGGAACAGGACTAGCCTGGCCAGGACCCTGGGGTAGTGGCCATCTTGAAGAGAGGCTATGGGCTCCTGAGAGGCTGCATGTGACATCAGTGCCCCTCCACACAATGGCTAAACTCTGGGAGTGTACTTTGTACTAAAAGGATGTGTCTCACACATGGGCTTCTTACAGAAATAACATAGTGTGTGTCAGCAGGCTTTATGCTTTGTGTGACACACAAATGGGTTTACTGTGTTGCTCCCCTGTTTGCATGGCTGCTCTCATATGTTTGACCTCTCAATCTTCAGTCAGCCAAGAGATACGCATGTGTGTTAAGGTTAATATGACCTCAGGTAACATCTACACTGATAGTATCTAGTTTCTAGAATCTGAATTATGCAAAGACCTAAAAACAGGTTAGTGATGCTGATCAAATGAAGGGACACTGGAGAAATCCCAGTGCTCTGTAACTTCTGGTAGTTTCACTTTCCTTACACAACAAAAACAACAGCAGCAGAAAGACAGTTAAATCCTAATCATCATAATTAGGACAATGTAGTGTTTGGGTCTCATCCTCAGGAGGTTTTTGAGGGAGGGAGGACTGAGCTGTGGCTCCTAACCAACATGAGGCCTCTGCTCTGGCTAAGTTCTGATCGAATACCCCATCACGGCTGTGCTCTGGCCACGGTTCGACTTGCTCGATCTGCCTGGCTGTTCCCTGTGCTGCTGAGTGACAGCAGAACTTGCTGGCCTCTCTACTCATCCTCTGCTTCCTGAACTACTGCTGGGCTCGGCAGCCCTTGGGAGCTCCACATGGCAACAGGCTAAGTACACGCACAGGAAGAGGTGACATCTGAAACAGCAAATGCTGTGAGGGTTTGTTTGTCGTGTCTTCACACTTGTGAAAACTTTGAGTGTGTCCATTGTATACCAGGGCCATCTTATCACACCACAGCCCCTTCCAAATAACAACATCCAGCATTCACATATATATATATACAATACAAACACAATTCCAAACACATTTTTACACTTGTCTGTGACAAAATATATCCAGAGCAATTAATGGGGGAAAATATTACCACTTGGTCTAATGATCTAAAAAAAGAAAAAATCATTTTACAGAGATTTGACACATTTGCTCAGCAAATGTGCTCTAAAACCATGAAACTTCTATAGCAACAAGTTATACAAGACTTTATTATTTATTTTACATCATGGCTGATAAATAAAATAATTAATTCAAACACTTCCAAGGTATTACCAGCTTAGCCCAGAATGTTTTTCCATATAAAAGAGGATGCTTTAGAAGAGCTCAGGGATGAATGTGTAATGAGCTCAAAATAACCTAAAGCCCTTTTTTTTCTCTCTCTTTTCTCTGTGTTCTCCCTCCCTCCTCCCTTCCCTGTCTTTTTTTCTCCTCTTTTGGGAAACATGCCTTTCCCAGCTGCATAGCCCCCACAGCGCGAGGCCAGGCCAGGAGCACAGCTGGCCAGACTTGGTGGAGCCAGTCGACAGGCGCATGGAGCGCAGCCCGCCCAGGGCCCGCTTCCTCCGCAAACATGCCCAGGTGTGGGGCCTCAGAGCTGGGCTTCTGATCTGAACTGTGTGTGTGTGTGTGTGTGTGTGTGTGTGTGTGTGTGTGTGTGGGGAGGGACAGTGGAATGAGGGATCAAGAAGGCAAAAAAAAGGGGGGGGGGTCATGCTGTAGAGGGAGGTGTCCCTGCTGAAGCTGTGTCAACATTGTGTGTTAATGTGTGTGAGTATGTGCATCTGTATCTGCATGTGTTTGTGTTTTGGGAAGTGAGGGGTCACCCCTGGGGGAGATAGTGGGCAACAACAATTACAGCAGCATTGTACCTAAATTGTGTCTGAATTGTTCGTCCCTGCCCACAGTCAGCCAGTGCCAAGAGAGGAAAGCTTAGAGTGGGTACGTAATTACTATGCAGTGGCTCATTTGAAAGACGCAACACTGCTTATTAGCATATAATAGAAAGTAAATGATCACTTGCAGAACAAATACACACTCATGCAACACTTGGGGCTGTCTGAAGAATGTTACTCTCTACAGATTCCCTCCCACTATATCTTGACCATATCTGACTACTCTCTGGTAACTTTAGATTTCTGCTGTACTTGCTGAACCTAAACAAAAACACTCCGGCCAACTTGTCTAGTTTAGGCCACAGAACGCGTCTGAGTAACTTTCTCACAAAGCAGTTCCTAAACATACACTTAAACAATTTCTCATTGCGCCCCACATTTTTGTATAACAACTGATGGTAATCTGACACTGGACTGGTTGACATCCAATCCATGCATTTAACATTACAATCGGATAGCAGTGTACACATGGCCCTTTAAATGCGTGCACACACTCACGGGAACTACTTCCACACTCTACACCAAATGAAACATAGAGTAACAGGAGGCATATGAGCTGGGGTCAGATCAGATAAGGGAAGGCCAGACAGCTTCAGATAAGCTCTTTGAATGGCTCTATCTGCAGCGTCACAGGGATGTTCTACCCTCCAGCCGTTTCACATGATGACTGCTGGCCAGGCTGCTGTTTGTGGCCTAGCCCTGCTACTAATTAACTGGGAGAGCCCAGGACCCTCTGACTGACTACCTTGTGTTTTGCAAACCCCCCCCAAGTCAAGACTGCTCATGCATGCATGCTTACAGACACTCAAGCTAATACACACATAGACACACAGACTCTGTTGTGGACCCCAGCAGGACCATTGATGGTGTAGATGGCCCCCTTGTGGTACAAAATGGTGGCTGTGGGGGTTAGTATTCTCACAGGAAGATTCTTTCTGAACACTAAACTATTGCCTAAGCCCTCAAAAATTAATAGTAAAAGATCACATATAGGCTCACGCATGGACAGTGGCAACTAAAGCTCCTAGCTTGCAACAAATAATTACTGTCATTACTGTTATCTGTTATTTATAGGATAAATCCTGTAATCCCAGTCAGGGGTACTTCTCCCCAGGGGTTATTGCTTGCAGTAGCCAGGGGGATCTGTTGGAACAGTTGTACATATCCCAGCTAATTTGAAAAAATAGAAATGATTTGTTCAATTAACATATAGATTTTCACATTGAGCCAATATACACCATGTGCTACTGTTGAGTGCCTGAAAAGCTATTTGTCAGCAGAGAAGAAAGCTAAATGTAATGGATAAGTGGATATAATTATTATAAGTACTGGACAGTACTTGAAACATTTATGGATCAGCAGTATCTCAAAGCATGTGTTGTAGCATTCACATTCAAAAGTCAATGCAGAGGAACACATTTTGAATACAGGAGGTGGTGTCAGTGAAGGAACATGTGACTCTGGCAAAGCTGTGGGGACATTTAAGACAAAAGAGGTTGGAAACCGGTTTGTGCATTGTCATTTCCCAGAGCATGAGGTGACATCTTCAAATTGCTTCTATTGTTTGACTCAGCCCAAAATCCAAAGATATTCAGTTTCCAGTTATAAAACGAGAGCAAAGCAGTGAATTGCCTCATCAGAGAATGTGCAATAAGTAAATGTTTTTCTTGATAAATTACTAAAACAAAATACATTTTCTGCCAATTAGCTACTTTAGCTTATAAACATCTTTCTCTGTATGTCACCTTGTCAAAGCCTGCTGTGGATTTTAAATACATGTTGACTATGAAGCTCACTGCAGAGTCTTGTGTGTTCTATCGTTTAGTGTGAGCCTCTGATGACAGTCCAGTTGGAAGTCTGTACTGTGTTACAACAGTGCTCCACTCCCACAGGGTAGAGGTTAAAGCCCAGTTAACCTCATATGTCCAGGAGTATTCCAAAGACTGTCAGCTGGTTTTTCCTGCAGTGTCCTGTCGAGGGTCTGGGGCCCCATGCTCAGAAACCTCCCACTGTATCCGCAAGACAACATGATCTATGTATTTCTACGTATTTGAACAACCACACAGACTATGCACACACACACACACACACACACACAGATACAAACACACACACACAGTTTGTGAACACTGCTGCTACTGGAATTTAACTATGAGTAAGCATGGGTATGTTTAGAAGGATCAGCTGCGATTTCTGTGTGAGTGTGTGAATAGGTGTATTTGTGTGTCTCAGTGACTGTGTTTGTGTCTACTAGTGGCTTGCTCACCTGTTCACACACAAACATATTGGAAAGAAAGAGAAGCAGTGCCACAGTCATGGCTGTCACACACACACACATTAGACTCACACTGCAGCAGCCTGACCTTCACATTTTTCCCTGTGCTCACCTGTTTGTTCAGAGGATGTTCAACGTAAACACAGCTCCAGTGTTTCCACACTACCTGTTTGAACAGCTGAGTGAAGCGTTGGTTTTAGCACTTTACACAATAGCACGGGATTGGTTTGGAAACACAAACAGGCCTCCTCCTCCTCTGGTCCATCAGCAAAGACTTGAATGTGTTTAACGCTTCCCAGTGTACGACTGAAAGACTCCCCACTCCCACTAAAATAGCTAATTCTGGCCCAATGTAGTACAATAAGAAATCTGGTTTTAAGTGCATGTTTGTGGTCTGCATTGCTTACTATATATGGGGGCCTCCCAGTCCAACATCTAATTATGTGTTGAGTGCTGATGGGAAAGGATTACACACACACTCACATCCAGCAGGAATCTGTAATTGTGTGAATACACTCTGTGGATGTTGGAGTGGATGTGAAGTATGGGAAGCAGTGTGCTATTGAAGGAATGCTCTGGTGCCAGTGAGACTAGGAAGCCGAGCAGCAGACGAGCTGCGGTGGAAAAAAATCAGTAAGGACTGCAGTGTTTACGACACTCAGCTGTATTTCTCTCTGATCTGTACGCTGCTTACACTGGTGGCCATCATGAGCATTCAGAATGCATGAAAGCAATCACAAGAGGTAAAAGGGTATAGCTGGAAAAGGGTGGTAACTTTTAAAGCTTGGACCTTTCTTTCTCATTCAGGGAGTGAGGGAGGCTATTACAAGCGCAACGCGGCACAGCGGACTCATCGGCGTCTGTCTGTCGCTGGCCGGCCTGTTTTGGGGGTCCGTGTGGAGGGGTTTTGTGGCTGCGGTGCTGCCTGAGGCCTGGCTGGGCTGATTTACAGGCGGCGTGGGGACATGTGCTGGGGATACTCCCACAGCAGCCTGGTGGGGGCCAAAACAGCCACACTGCTGCTGCCTGCACATCTGGAGTCTAGACTGAGTGGCTCTGCTGAGTGGCTCACTCCCTCCCTTCTTCCCACTCCACATCCATCCATCCATCCCTCTGCTTCAGCTGCTGTGTCCATCCCCCCTCCCACCTTCATCCAGTGTTTGTGTAGCTGCTGGGGCTCAATTGAAATTTAAGATCAGCTCTCACTTTTTCCTCTCTCTCTCTCACTCACTTTTCTTCATCCTTGTCTCTCTCTTCTCTCTCGCCGACTCCAACACATCTGATGAAGGACAAACTAGTCAGAAAAAAATGAGTACACGTCATGGAACGCATGTGGAAGACATCATAGAGGGGATTGTTATTTCTCTCCCTCTGAAAACCATAGCCTAAGTGTTCGCAGAGGGAGGTGATCTTTCAAGGAATTGAGGATCAGCCTCCTGAGCCAAAGAGCGGTCACATAAACATAGAGCCTCTGACATACATAATAAACAGCAGTGCGATAAACATTATACTTTGCCTACCTACTCACACAGGTTCATTTCAGTGGAGGCTCCTGTGAGTTCCCCTCAGGACACATGTTCCCTGTTCTACTCTCTGATCTGACACAATGGCAGTTTAACCTCCCTTTACCTTCTTACCTTCAACATAAAAACACACAGGTGTACTGTACTCTTGTCCTTGGGCATGCATTACCTTTGTATAGGATTCCCTAAACATGTGTGTTATCTTTCATTGCAGTCTCTTGATGGATGAAGTTCTCAGCATCATACGTTACATGTTTTCACAGTAGGATAAATTATCTTGGGAGGTAGCCTCACCAATGTTCTAACTGAGACATGTACTGTTATGCAAATTGGCCTGTGCCTTACTATGGCTATTTTAAATTTTATAACAGCTTCTCCGGTAAACAATTTGCATGAGGTTTTCCCCCTTTGACACATGAGTACAATCACAATAGTGCTCCCATTGTGTATTGCAGAAAGTTGTACCAGAAATAATTTTGTTTTTAGAAAGGCAGGCTCAGTGTAATTTACTGCAGACAAATAGGGACCTCTCTTTATTTCCATGTAGCCTGATTTCCTCTCCCAGTAATGAACATGAGCTTTTTTTACTGCCATGTTCAACCTATCGCATTCACACTATGTCATGCACTGCGGGATAAATGGCCACCTTCAACTCTCTGGTGTTAAACAGATCGTAAAATGGAGCTATGTGATACTCTCCAACAAGGCCTGAACCTGTGCAACTGCTCGCCTGACTGTCGCCTGCCTGCCTCCCTTTTCCCTCAAATGGAACAAATTATCCAGCTACTTAGGTAAAACAAGGTTATATTCATTTTAGAAAGAAGAAAGAAGTAAAGAAAGAAAACATCTGGATAGCACTGGTTGGTGTTTGCCTTCTCTGGAAGCCATTAGAATAAACAGTGTTCTTACTCTGAATGGTCTTGTTTTGCTCTTATGTTTCGCTGTGGTCGAACTTTGCACATCGTCTCACAATCAGCTCTGGCTCCCCAGTTCGTGGTTGCAGGACAGATATGGAGGGTGAGAGTGAAAAAAATATCAGGTCAGGAAGTTACAGTGTAAGACAAGAGAACAAGCAGTCCCATGTACAAAAGGGGACCTCAGCTGTTTGTGTTACAGGTGCAAACCTTTGGCACGGTTTTCACCTGCACTGAAGTTTGAGTATCACACATGACAAAGGTCGAAGTGACAGCTTGCTGCTTTGCAAGAGTCACACAGCTCAAATGTTCTCCACAGCTGGCAAGTGTGGAGAACCAAATTGGCTCTTCCTCATTTGAGAACAAATGGTGCTCTCTGCTGATGTCCTAAAATGCTTCCTATTGGTGACTGACCAAAGCTAAAAGTAGAGATTTATACAGTGGAGACTCAGAAAAAACAGTGGTCAAAAGGCTGCTGATGAACATATTGTGTCCCATTGACAGCCATGGTGATTTACTGTAAACCAGACTGCGAGGCAGCTGAATGGATTTGTTATGAAGACTAAAGACTTAAGTGCTGAAATATTGTCCTAGTGAGACCCATGTATTGCACAATAAATGTGTGTTCATGTGTGTGTGTGTGTGTGTGTCTGTATGTGTGTGAGAGAGAAAGAGAAAAAGAGAGAGTGTGTTTTGTGCGCATGAGTCTGCACAGTTAAAGTTTTTGGTGTCTTTTTGTTGCACAATATTGCACCGGCTGGCTGGCTAGGCGTGTGCACCGGTGTGTGTTGAGACCCGCAGATTGGCAAAACACTGTGTGTGAATCATCAGACTTACTGGGGCAACACCACTGTCAACAGTGGCCTGCCCAACGCCCCAGTGGGAGAGGCTCAACAGAAGTTGTGGTGCAGCTGGACTAGTATTAGCTGTGTTTGTGCTCAGAGAGTTAAGCAAACAAATGCTTAACGTGTTATCCAGCATCTTACAATAAATTCTAGTTTGTGACAGTCAGGTATGAAGAAATACAAACCAACAACCGCAATAGCTGAGAAGTAATGTGTGTAATCTCAACGCTGATAAAATGGTCATAAAGATGAAAATGGAGGTGTGACGAAAAACAATTACAAGTAATTACAAAGTAATCAATTAATACTGACTAATGTTAAAGGTTTTTTTTACATTTAATGTTTAATTCAGTTCCTTTAAACTGTGCCTTAAGTATGTCTCAATAAAGCAACGTTGTAAGCAATAAAACAAATTCTTACTCATTTGCTTGCTGAGGCCACTTAGCACTGTTTGCAGTTCAGGGAGCATCTATCAAAGGTTTTAGACGCCCCTGTTTTGGTGGTGGGGTAAAGGGGTAATGGGCTGCAGGAGGTTTTTTTTCTTAGGTTGCAATACCCAAGGCTGGCCATTTGGACAATCTGGGAGTAAGACCTCTGAGAAAGCAGAGAGGAACCACTCTGGTCTCTGCTAAATCACAAGACAATGATGTCTTTCAAGGGATTGACTCATGGGAATCATGTGAGAGGCCATTATCCAATAATTAGCACTTTTGTCCAGATTAGCCAATGATGAGCCAAAGTTACATAGAAACACTGTGATGTTAGATTTGTTCACACAGTTTCACAACATAACATCTGTGTCTTTGTCTGTATCGTCACACTCCAGCACAGCTCTGAGGCTATATCATACATTGCTCAATGAACATTTTTAATAAATTATATTTAACTGTATGTATATATGAGTGCATCATTACAGATTTTTACTAAAATGGCATCAGTAGGGTTAAAATGTTTCAGTTTTGTGATCAAGTGCTATCATGTCGAAAAGAAAAACTACTCCACAACTTATTTGATAACGTTTTTGATCAAATGTGGTTTTCGTTTTGAACGAGGGAGTAAGATGAATATGAAAGGGTTGTGTTTGTGGTCATGCCTTGTCAAGCAGAACCAGACCAGAACAGTCTCACTGAAAGTAAACAGAAGACTTGTTATCATAGCAGTGACTCAACTGGTTATTATCAAAATACAGATTATTGTTCCCAATTCTGTGAGAGTATCTCTTGTGTATGTGGGCCTGTGTGCGCAAGTGTCAGTCACAGCAACTCGTGCATCAACTCCAGCTGTAAATTTCTCCAGTGTGTTAACCTGGTTTGTAACAAACTGACTGAACAGTGTTTTTTATGACCTCCTGAACTATCTGCAGGTGGCACTTAACCTTTCGCTGAACCTCTCCTCTCACCAACTTGATCGCCCTCCTCCTCATGGTCGGTCTCTTCTTGATTCACTCAATTCAACTTGTGAACTAAAGTGACAGGTGATTCTATATATGTGTCATCTGTCTCTGTCATCTGTGTGCCATCTGCGGCCTCGCTTTGTCTGTGACAGTAAACAAAACGTGTGCCAGGAGATACTTGTCAAGCTCAGACTAATGCCTGTAATAACAGCTCTGATGGTAATCACAACAACAATTGACAGAGACATATTTAAACAGATTATGGGCTCCTCTCTCTGGGTGCAGGCTGTTGTTTCACGTGCAAAGGCTCTACCATCATCTCAAGAAAACATGTAAAAACAAAGGGTGAAGCTGTCATTTAGCCCCTATAGTAACAGTACTTTTCAGGACGAAAAATAAGACAGTGACAGTAGAACGTGTAGTTTGGATGAGGAGCCGTTCATGTGTACGAGGCATCTCTTCCAGGAGCTCAGTGCCTTTGGGAAATAATGAAAAATAAACACAGAGTCCTAATGTTGACTCAGAGACCAGTAATCCATGGGGTATTACTACACTCCTCTCTCTCCTGATCTCTCTCCCATGGCTCTTTATGTAATCTAAGAAGCCCCCCGAGCCCCACCCTACCCCCCATGTTCTCCAGGGCAATGGATGTCAGATACTGCTGATATGTTTCATTTACACCCATTGTTTTGCAGCTAAAATGGACAGATGAAGGGTATTTCTAATACTAATCTCCTTGAGCTAAGGTTTTTCATTTAGGGGTCAATTCTCTTAATCTGATCAATACAAATTATGAACTTAAGCAGCAGTTTATTCTCCAGTGATGCAACATCCATTCATTGCTGGTTATAGACGGGTGGATGATTGGACCAATGCCATAAGAAAAAGGGATGATGGTTTTGTCTGAATAAGAACTTAGGCTCTCCCCTAGTGTTTCTGTCATCTACATAGAGAAGGGGATTTAGGGATAAAATCTCTTAGACTTTGAAAAGCCCCTCAACTTTTAACAACACATTTTACTAATGCATCACAGCCTGGTCTTATTCAATATCTTATTTCAAATTATTAAATAAAAAGTGCAGTTTAAGGAACAACAGACCATTTTAAGAAAAAGATCATCTTGAAGAACACTCAGTAATGCATACTGCTATAGTACATACATTTATACATTTTACTTTTTAAATCTTCTCACAGAGAAGGCAGGGAAACGCCAACAAAAGACAAGGTCCAGATTAATGCAAAGGTATTAAGCTATTATGACAGATTAGCCCACACACATCAAATCTGTAAACTCAACCACACAGCCGACTATAGCACAAAAAAACTTTCCCCTGTTCTGTCTGCTGAAACAAGTCAGTTCTTTCTGGATATGCGTGACAAGAAAATGATCCAAGCTGGTGGCGCCCTCGTGTGTGTAAAACCGGTCAATAAAAAAAACAGTCTCTTTTCTTTTCTTTACTTTTTCATTTTCAGGACAGATTTTAAGTGTCATAGCAGAGATACCAAAAATGGAAATAACATTAATTTTGAATGTCATGTGAAAATATTAGTGTTCGGAGCCCTTATATTGAGCGTGTTGGCTCACACTGGTGAGACTGCAACGTGCGCAGCTAACCCGGAAGTTCCTGCCCGTGTCGTAAATAAATCAGAACCACCTGTGACCCACTCAAATATCCACGCGCTGACTCAGAATCACAAACCGGTTTTATCAACGACCTTTCTTTTAAAATTAATTTACCATAGTCTTAACTTCACACAAAACTGCCGCTAAACTCGCCAAAATCAGTATTAAGTGTTTCCTGTCTTTAGTTTCCCGCCTGTTGCCGGCGTTCTGTGACATGTGTAACGATCAATAGGGGTCGCTGCGAAATTGATAAAGCTAACATCAGGCCGAGGGAGACTTCACACACACAGACACACACAGAGAGCAGGTATGATGTGATACAAATATGTGAATTATTCTGTATGTGTTTAAAATATCTAAAAGTGCCAAAGAAAGCTAGCTATAGCCAAACGTGAAGCACACTAGTGAAAACATAGCTTTAAACTAGCTTAAGCATTCTGTCTGACTGCTACTAAATATATGATCAATTTTAAATAGAAAATGCAGAAGGAAAATAAGATATTCTTAGGTTTA
The DNA here is from genome assembly GCF_033026475.1 of Channa argus. Taxonomy (NCBI): domain Eukaryota; kingdom Metazoa; phylum Chordata; class Actinopteri; order Anabantiformes; family Channidae; genus Channa; species Channa argus. The sequence continues at coordinate 7,153,483 of NC_090201.1, read as the reverse complement.
CCTTGGCGCAGGCAAACAGAGGATCACCTGATTCAGACTGTGAGTGTGATATTAATAGTGTCAGAGATGTTTGGCGATTCAATCATTTCACTGAATTATAGATGGGCCTCGATAACATTAATCTCTGAACAAATTATTAGCAACCCCAAGAGCAGTTTAGCCTTCTTCCTGGCTGCCACATAAAATACTCCCAACTGTTTGTCTGATGTCTCTCCCACTGTTACCCTCACACACACACACACACACACACACACACACACACACACACACACACACACACACACACGATGACTGGGACAGCTGTTTGGTGTGTTTGGGATGTCGGTGTCTCAGTGCAGCTGTGTCACAGCTTTTTGAAGACACTCTGTAAAAAACATTTCAGTGTAGAAGTTCAACCTGATGCAGGATGATTTTGGCCAGACAGGAAACAAGCACAGCTGTTGTCAGGGATGCTCAAGGTAGGACAGGTTACTAATTATAAAGTACCTGAGGATGTACTCAGATCATTTACTTAGAAATATTCTTACATTATTTTTATTAACTTGATGTTCTGTCTTAGTTTATGTACTTTTTAATCTGATGTCAGCCACTTGGAATCTTGTTCTAATGTTGAGTTACTTACACACCTTTACATTTCCCACGTGATCCAGGGGGTTTAACCCAAATCCATGGCTCATACAGATTCATAAAATGCAATCTTAGCACAGGTTTAGGAGTTACATATTAGTTTTTCCACAGCAGAATTGCAATAAGAGAAAGAACATGTTACCAATAACATTACCAATGGCTCCAATTGTCGTTATAGGGTATGTATTGTCGAATGTTGAGGAAAATAACGAATTTGATCCATTTTGGAATGAGGCTGTAACGTGACAAAATGTGGAAAAAGTTAAGCGCTGGGAATACTTTCTGGATGCACTGTAGCTGTTTTTTCGTTGTCTGAGTTCTGGCTAATGTGCAGACTGGTTCAGTGTCACCGTAGTTTACTTGAATAGAATGGAGCCATTGTTAATGCTATCAGTAACGTGCATCTTCTGTTATGGTAATTATGCTGTGGAAAAACTAACATTATTAATATTATGAATAATAACAGGCCTGAGAGGCATAATATTGTGATTCTATATAAGTATCTTTTATCAGTTCAACATCTGTATATTCTCACTGTTATCTGGTCATAATTGTTTTTTTTCCCATTTAGATAAATAAAACACATTCAAAACTGTATTTATTCCTTTACAGGAACATCTTCCTTTACAGCACAAATTATAATTAGATTACTGTAATCAAATTATGTGTAACACACAGCTCCTCAGCCTCCTCATGCAGGATTCTTATACATTTCCCCTCATCCCAGCAGTAGATTTCTCTTATGCACACTGAACTTAGAGTGTGTTTAAACACAAGGTTCCTTCTGCCTGATCTGCCTTTGTCTCCCCCCCCCCAGTCCGTCCTGTCTTTCCGCCTGTCCTCTTCACTCTCTGACTTTGTCTCTCCTCTGAGTGTGTTCCAGCCATATTGTGATTTGAAGTGTTTTTGCTTCTAATGAGCCAATTGTTTTTTTGTGTTTTTTTTTTTTTTTTTGTTCCCCTCGGGGAGCATTGTGTAGCTAACAACATTCTGCTCACAACCATTTTAAAACATATTCAGTGCACCGGGGAGGGATCAAGGCCAACAAAACAATAATGCCTTGGAGCATGTACAAAATGAAAAACGTGTTAATGACAGTCGTGCTAGCAAAGTGACAGCACATTCTTTTCCTGTCAATTAGACCTTGGTTATTCAAAAGCAATGTGCAACTCCCTGCAGAGTAAAATGTGTGCCATCTCCTAGGCCTTTTTCTGTGATTGTGTAAGTGATATATTCATTCTATTTCTCTGTGTGTGTCCTAGTTTGAAATATGAAAATAATATTAAGGTTAGACACAAGCCATAGTACTCTATCAACACTGTGTTCTTGCCGCGAAAACAGAAAAAGCTGAAGGTCTATTTTGGTGTGTATGTTTCTTTATGTGTGCTCCATTCTGCCTACAGCCGTTTTACAAGCGGTATCGATACAGCTAGCATTCAACGCCCTGATTAATTGCCATGGCATTTGGTTGTTCTCTGTAAATGTCATATCCCATGGTGAGTGCTTGGTTAATGGATGCCTGCCTATTGCAGGCCAAGTATTGTCCCTTTCTTCCCTTTCTCTCCCTTCACACTTCTCTTCTGCTATCTTTCCTCTCCTCTCCTGTCTTTTCCTCTGCCCTCTGCTTCTGCACTTCATAAAAGGTTAGCTGTGCTTTATCAGCAGGAATAGACACATGAGTGGACTTATCCCATGGAGCTCAGATGTCCGTGATCTTGACAGTTTTGGCCAGGTGCGGGCTCACATACAGAGGCTCAGCCTTCTCTCTATTTCTAATAGCATCATTTCAAACGTAGCTTAAGGTTATGTCCTCTCCCTTCTCGTCTTTAATCTACAATAAATGTGTTATAATAAGAGATGGGAAAGAGCCCTACCTTCAAGTGTGTGTATACCCCTAAGACCCAGTTTCAGTTTGTCTCTGTATCTCCCAGCAAAAAAAAAAAAAAAAGATATGAAGAATTAGCTTTCATCCTGAAGTGAATTAGTTTGCTCTATCTTAATGAGGTTTGCCATGTCAGAGGGAACACTTCAGACCCTGCATGCTAAACAGACTGGAATTGGAATAGAGTATTAGCTCCTTTGCTGCAAAAATACCTTCTATCTAGCACTAATTCCAACAGTGCCATGCAATTACCCTTATACACAATTTTATCTTGTCACTTCAAAATGGGGATAGAAGAGCAAGTAGAGGAGAAATCATCTTGTTTTTTTCTCTCTTTTTTGGAGAACTAATTCTAAAATCTAATTAACTGAAGAAAACCCTGTCACCAGTTTGGCTGGAAACATCGAACATAGTTATGCAAATGCACCCAAAGATTGTAGAATGTGATTTGACAGAATCTCATTCTGGATGGTGCAAGGCCAGATAGAAAGATTACTCAGCCGTATCTGAGTGGAGGCAAACAGGAAGTGATGAGCCTTGTAATTTATTGTGTTGGTGTCTCCTGTTTGAGTTCAGACAGCTCATTAAGGGACGAGGTGTCACACGGTCGGACAGAAAGACAGACAGACAGCATTTCTCTAATGGGCCTTTCTCTGCTCTGTCTGCATAATCTTTCTTCTGCCTTTTGCCTTGCTGGCATAATCCCTGACTTTTTTAATATGAGGTGCCAAACAAGATTTTACACAATTCATCATTTTGCTCCACAGAGCCAGGAGGGAGTTGGTATTTCATCCTCCTACTTGTCTTAAGTCTGCTTACACTGCTGTTTCCGAGCAGTCACGGAAAGATGGCCAGAGAGCTGTGAAACTGTGCAGAGGTCCGGTTTAGGTTATCATGGAGACACTGCTGTGTGGTGACTCTGCTCTACAGGTGTCATCCTGTTGTTGCTGGCTGGTGTCTATGTTGGCAGGGAGTGGTCCATAAGCCGGGAGAGTGCTGAAATCCAATTAACGTTTGTCTTGGGTGATTGATGCATTCTCAAATACACACAGTGGGAAAATTACTCTGAATATTCTCAACATAATTTACAAATACTAATCACAAACCACAAAGGGGCCATAAAACATTCGTAGAAGTGCAGACAATTTGACAATTTTGAAAAAATAAACCTTTTTACACACTGAGAGTGCACCCTGCATCACTGACATCCTCGTTGTGATGTCAGTCTCTGTGCCAAGCTCTTTAGGAATCTTCCTCACAACCTGATAGTTCCTGATTGTATGCTAGTGAGTATGTTTGCAGAGAGCCAGAAGCAAGGTTCACCCTGCTACAAACAAGTAACTAATTATTGAAGATACCAAACAGAACGGTTTGCTAATCTACATAGCCATTTAAAACCCCTAGTTTTATAATTCATGTCCTACTCTCACTTCAGAGTGCTGAGACTGGAAGGCTGCACACCAAGGGGCACTCGAAACTTCTGTGAGGCAAGGTGGGGCCTGTGAATGTATGCAGCAATGCTTGTGGCGACCAGTAATTAATTAAACGAATGGTCAAGAATGTTCCCAAGCAAGTTTGCATGCAAAAGTAACATATAGGAAAAACCCTCGTTCTTAGTTATTCAGCTCCTCTGTCCCCTTCAAAACATTTTAAGGTGATTGCAAATATACTTGTGCTAGAAACACTGGGGTGCCTTGTTAAACAAACCCACAAGCACTAATTTAATATGTGTGACAGATAAGTGCTGTACATTAGGAATGCAAAAATCACAGTGTCAAATAGATTTAGGTAATTAGCTGAAGATGTGAAGTTGGCTCTGGCCCATAATTACTTGTGTTCCTAGGGACTGCAGACAGGTAATCGGTGGTGGAGATGCTCTTTGATCTGTGCAACCAGGTACATCACATTAGATAGGGAAACAAAATATGTCACAATAGTAGGACAGATTGCAACATTACTATCAGTGAAAATCAACTTTTAAAGTCAATGCAGTTGTTTCTTTAACCTCAAAGTGATGTATCAGTGTTGTTTTGCCCTCCTGATGCACAGTGGAATTTCTATTCCTTCCAGAGTACTCCTCCTTCCACTAACTGAAGATCAAACAGCATGGGTTCCTTTAGTGAGACTGGCAGGGTGTCCCATTTTTAATTACTATGTGCTATTACATTGTGTACTAATGCACACCATGATTTGGCAGACAGAACAGACAAGAAATCAATGTAGTATACTGTTTTGTACTAACAAGGCTTTATACAGCCCATGTGGGATGTCAGTCTAGCTACAGCTTGGGAACATAATTTTAAAAAAATGGAAACTTAATCTTTTCATCTGAAAATAGAAAAAATTCCAAAGGTATTTTTTGACTTGTTAAACACACACACAGAACTAATAACATTGCTAATTCGTTGTTTTCTTAACCCTGTGGCCTTCATTTGGCTCACTGTGAATACCTCAAATCTGATTGCCATTGTTGATGTTATAAATAACACTTCTGGTTCTTTTTCAGTGACAATTGATATATGGGCTGTTGCTATTATTTTACTGCAGCTGCCAGTTATTTCTTTAGAACATGGTATGGTAGATTGCACACTCTTTGACAACATTGTCGCTTAAACCTTTAGTATGTATTGTGGTATTTTAAGTATGCTGGAGTTAGACATTGTTTCCAGTGTCACGACATACTCAAAGTACTGTATAAGACTGTATAAGACGTAGAACTACGCAACTGGGCCACCATATTTGCCTTTTTTTTGCATGGCTCTGTATCTGGCTGTGTATCTGACTCGTTTTATCTATCCTTTTCATTTTCCAAGTTACTTTAAAAGAAGTAGGAAAAATTTCACACACTATGAATTGTCTCGGCGAAGGTGCTGGAGACAAATCCGTTCCTTAGTATTATGGAAAATAAAGGAGCTCTTCTGCTTGCTCTATTGGAGATTTAGTTTTTTACTGCAAAGCTTTTAGTCAAAGATTCTTCCTTAGTCTGAAAAAGTATGGTGATTAAATTTGAAATCTGCAACGGAAGAACTTTGTTAAAACCTCTAATCTTTTTAATTGTACCATTCAGAGTTGTGCGAGACACATAAATGAATTATAACATCACCCCGGGTCATAGAACCAACTACTGCAAAATCATGGTCGTTTATAACTGACTTATTAACTATTTATAATTTCAATAGGAGCGTGTGATGTGACAGGGACAGGAAGCATGAAATAAATAAGAGGAGATGTGACAGGACAATGTGTGGCCTGAATCATTTGGGTAATATATGGCTGGCTTGACGACGACTTTCTATACCATGGGAACTCAAAAGGAGAAAATATGGTCCACAGCTGTGAAATGCGACTAATTCACTATTTGCATTTGTAATCAGCCAAGATATCTGTCCTCTGGACATATGTTAAATCCTCTGATGTTTGTGTCTCTATCTCCAAGCATTGTACTTTAACACACACCAGAGATATGTCTAATGTATGTTTGAGCTTATTTAAGCTGAGTGGGAGGATAGAGTATTTACGTGCCTTTGTCTCTGTAGCCACGTGCTCAGAGATTAAATGGCCCCTTTACTGTTCTACCTGCCGTATGATTTGCTGTTTTCAGGAGTATTGTTTGTGAACAGGATGAGAGAAGGGAACTTCTCTCATCCGGTTCAGTTCTGTCAGTTTAGTTCCTGGCTTCTTATCCTGTCTTTCACTCACTATTCCTTTTCTGTTTCTCTTCAAAATGTAGCCATGGTGATATAAAGCCATCTCAAGGACCAACTTCCCTACCCAAATGCACACACACACACATACACACACACACAAGTTTACCAGGGATACACAGAAATGGATGGCGGGCAGAGTGTGGGGGTTGTGTACAGTAGAGGTGGTGGAAGACAATCAGCCTTGAACCAGCTAGTCCAAATAAAGAGAATAGCATAGGAGGAGGAGTGCCCTTAGAGACGGAGAGCACAAGCGAGAATGAGAAGACAGTGAGGAGGTCTGCCTCATTTGCAGAGTCTACCCCTTTTCACCCACCCAGCTGACAGGGGATATTTTTTTATCAGTTTGGCACACAGTGCAGAAAAGGAACATTTGTAACAGCACACTCCAAGCCAAGGACAAGATCTCAGCAGGATAGAACATAGGTGTCTTTATGTGCTATCAGAATAGAAATCATTCATTTTTATTTATGCACCTGCCTCTGTGCTATCTTGCAAAAGTGACACACAAGGTTTTGCCCACATTGTGTCCAACGAAGCAGAAAACAGAGAAACAAAAGGTATTCCTCGAGGTCTTGGATATTTCTCTGTGCCAACATGCAGACATTTGTATATTTTTTTCTTTCCAGTAAATTTATTTGAGGTTTGAATATATATTATTGAGTAGTTTATTAAACTACTGATCAGTGGTTTGAAATTCTGGTCCTCATAAACCCCTGCCCTATTTGTTCGTGTGGCAGGGATAGTTGAGAAACTAGCAGGGGACTGGGTCCTTTGAAATACATTTTTTTTTACTTCTTGTCATGAAAGTATTGTGATTTATTCTTGGTAGATAAAGTGTGTATCTTCTCAAAACGTGATCGATCTCTTCCAAACACATCACATTGAAAGTGAAACCTTTGCAAAAAAGGGGAATGTTGTTTTGTCTTGTTTTTGTTTTTTATATTTTCCTTTTCTTTACCCTCTAAAGGTTTTCTTCAGTTTTCACTGGAATTAAGAGGACTGTGATTGTCTTTTGTGTGGTTGTTGCTTGTACTGCTTTCTCAGCTGAGCTCCTTTTTCTTTGTCCAGTTCCACAAGGTGAGCTCACAAATAAATGGTTACACTGTAATCGAATGTCTGTCCCCTGTGAGAAAGTTTTGTCACCCATCTATCCCTCCTGACGTCATCGTATGATGGACTTTTTACATAGCCTATGTTTTTCTTGGTTTGTTTTATTATTGCTACAGCTAATAGTTTAGCGATGGGTTAGTTTTAACTTTGATAACCTGCTGCCACAGAGTATATAAGGACACATTTTTTTTCAGAGCACAGTTTAGAAACACATTGGATTAGTTGGAAAACACATGTTTTAATCTAAACCCAATTAGAAGTCAGTGGGATGACATCGCTTATGCGAGTGAGACATGAGTGAGTGAGAGAGAGTGGGAGCATCAATAAACCATGTGCTAAAGTGGTGTCACTGGGCTGCTGTGTTGGCATGTCGTCACTGCTGAGGAAAAACATGGCAGTCTCCGGGGCATTGCCTGTAATCTACAGTAGCATGGTGGAGCAGCTAGATGGCTCCTTTATGTAAGCAGTCCCAAAGTTTCAGACATCATTTGATATGCATATAGCAGAGAAAGAATTTTTTTCCAGCAGTATATTTTGTTTTAATATCTTTATGAATTTGTACAAAGAACTCCAGTTGGTTCCAGTTGGCTTGGAGTTTTTTCATTTTACTTAATGTTAGAGCAGAAAACATAAGTTTCTTTTTCCTGAAATGCCATGAAAATTCCCTGCTCTAAATAGTTTGTTTTGCATCTGCAATGGACAATCGTAGCGAGTAAAATGTGGTTTGATTTTTTTTTTTTCCGAGCAGCATGATTTCATCTCTTTGCAGTGACACAAATACTGCCAAGCTGACAGACAGATGATCCATTGCAGGCATTGTAATTGAAAACACAGAGAGGGGATGGACAATTAATCTTTCTCTCCTAGCTGCAAATTTCCATGGAGAAATACCTTGAAATGTAGATAATAGATAAGAGTGTTATTGATTAGAAGGGGAGGGAGGAGAGGCTAGAAGGTGCGGAGGTTCTCCATCACTAATCTCGCTGGCTGTGGCTGCATCTAAATACCCTGCAGAGAGGGATAAACAGCCGCATTCATCATGGGACGACTGGCAGGGACAGTGATGGATGCCTCCACCCTCCGCCGCACCTCTGCTTCCTGGTCAGGGATAAGGAAGTGACACAGGCACTTGAAAGAAATGCCTGTCTTAAACTTAGTAGGAAAATACCTTATTTAGCTTTGGTGTGACGGAAGGATTCAGGGCAGGCTTTCTATGTGCATCTTTGTGAGTTTGTAGATTTGTCCCCCTGTCCTCCATCCCCTTGTCTCCTTGACTTTGTAGGATTATTCATCTTGATAGATCGTATTTGTTTTGTGAAAGAATTTGGTTTTGTGGATTTGTGTGTGTGTGTAAGTGTCTGTGTGTGTGTGTGTGCATGTGCGTGCGTCTGTGTGTGTGTTTGTGAACCCACCCATATCTTTGCCTTTTGTACTTTTGTGTATAAATTGATTTAAGTGTGTTTCCGTTCTATCTGCATGCCCATGCACTGTGAGCCAAATCCCCTGTGCCGCCTGGACCCAGTGAGCAGGCGTGTCCACGCCAGCTCGCCTCAGAGGTGCCAGCCTGATGGATACAGTGTGGTGTGCCAGGCTGCGCCTTCCCTCCCCACCCCTGCAGCATTAAGATTGATCCCTCGTTCACTCCCATTCCTTTCTGTCTCACTCCTCTGTGTGCCTCTGCCTTTATGAGACTGTGAATAGGTGAAGCTCCCAGGCTCCAACAGATGGCTGGAGCTGCCCTGTTTCACTATCTCTCTCCCTCTCTTGCTTTCTCTCTGTGTCACACACACACACACACACACACACACTACAGCTCCATGAATGAGAGGCCAGAGAGGTAGAGGCAGAGGAGATTTGACAATTAAAATCAACACAGGAGGTGAAAGAGTGAAACAAATGAAAACTGAGAGCCAGTGAATAAAACAGTAAGGAAGATGGAGAAGGTCGGAGAACGATAGAGTAAGTATCTCCTAAAAAAAGAAAAAGGGAAGCGGGTGGCAGAAACACTGCTGAAAAGGGAGTAAAGGCAAAATTGAATTGTAGATTGAGGGAGCCTCACTCCTCCCTTTATCCCTCCCTCTTTTATTTAGCTCATGTGAAACCACGCCTCTCTCCTTTCACTTGTCAGTGCATCTATAACAGTGAGCTGTCTGCAATAGGCTGCGTGGGAGCAAGACGAGCTCCTCACTCGACCAGCACAGGGGACTGGGTCGGAACAGACCAGAACAGGACTGGATGTTTTACTGGACTTACCAGCACAGGTGTGTAAATCTGGGTTTGAGCATGTGTGTATTGGACAGATGACGGAGGACAGCATGTCTATCGCTGTGTGTGTATTGTTTGTTCCTCCACAGGACTTGCGTCTAGAGTAGTGTTTTTAGGTACAGTGCTGGAGCTTTGCCCTAGTTTACACTTGAATGCTCAGATCTGTTCTGTTCGCCTCTGAGATTTATGCATGGAGTCGCTAACAGTGCTGCTCATCGGGGTAAGGGAGACGAGACTTCTCGTATACTGGATGCACTAGAGTTTCTGTCTTTGAATCTGAGCAGCATGGAGAGGAACTGTTGTTTCTCTGGAAGTTTTGGCTGGACCTTGCTGTTATATATCCAGTGTTTTGATCAGATTGGTAAGTGGCAGTCTCCTATGTGTCTTATACTATGCTGTTTTAAGAGTGTTATAATATTACATCTGTGCTAAGAGTTTGTAGGAATCCACTTTATTCAGAGAAACAAGTCAGTACAGCTTTCACAGTTTTCACAGTGGTTCATCTGGGTATGAAACCTAATTTGTGACGAGTTCTCTTCTTTTCTTTGTGTCAGTTTGTGGTGTTTTGAAATGTAGAGCCATTCATTGTCTCAGCATTGCTTTGTGTTTTCTCAGCCAAATATAATCCGGACCGTATCTGTGAATATTCAGAGTGGGTTTAATATGAGAGCAAAAACTATTACAACAGTGAAATAGAACTTTTTTTCTCAAAGACGGGACTGCTCCAGTTCTGGATTGTTTAATGTGTTGCCACTAAGCATTCATTTAGCAGTCGCCATTGCTACACTTGCAGCCTCTGCCACTCCTATTAGAAAGGCTGCATTGCTTAATTCGATGAGACTAGCCCAAGTGAATGTACTCACTATCAGTGTTTTGTCAATATCTTTATGGGTCAAAAGGCTGTGTCATCTCCAAGGGGTGCTGGTTAAGAGCACGGCAACAGTGGGGATGCAAACACTGACCTAGAGTCTGAAATATTTATGACAGAGACAGCTGAATGCCCCATGCCGTTTGTAGTGATATGGGTGAATGGATGAACGAATGCAAGCATGGAGCAATAGGTGGAAAGTAAAGGAAGCTTAAGAGATATGTTATTTAAGAATTCATAATTTACCACAACACACTAATCCCCACATCAACTGGCCTCTTTTCTCACTAACATGCCAGTGGACTGGAGGAGGATGCTCCTGCTTAGTCTACCTGTCATCTAGTCCCCAGGCACATTAAGACTGCAGCTGCATGCCACACACCACATTCACGAATCATTTTGTTCGGATTCATATTTATACACATACACACAAAGACCCGTACACACACTTAATTGCATGGTTATACTCACTAATGTAATAGCAAGTGCACTCAACATCAGACATACAAAGGATGAACACTTTTGTGCTCATACAGAACGTGCATGCTCACGCACTCACACACGGCTCTCTTTAACTGTGAGGGGACTCGTTGACAATATACATTCACTGTGTTCTTACCCAAACCTTAACCATAGCAGCTTGGTGTCATCCCACAACACGCACTATAACTAAAATGAAACATAATTGTAACATTAACTCTTAGACCAAGTTGTAATAGTCCTTTGAAGTTCTGAGGACTGGCTAAAATGTCCTCCACAATATGAATAAAAAATGTGTACAGACACACAAACACATACGCCCACACACACACCTCTGTAATGAATTTGTTTAGTTCTTTCTCCTATTCCCCATTTTCTTCTGCAGCTGTTACCACAAACTCTCTGGTCCACACGAACACCACATGCACAATGACGACCTTGAGACCTGTTGATGTTGTTTGCAGCAGCCGTGCATTGAATACATAAGAGGCCATGAGGGACTCCCGGCAAATATGGGGCGCTTGACACACCGTTTGTAAAAACGGCTAGAAAATGTGCAGGAGGGCTGGCGATGCTGTGGAAGGGAGACACCGGCATGAATATGTATTGTATGCTAATGCTGCACATTGGGCCTGTTGACTTGAGATCTTGATGAAAGCAGAGGACATGTTGCCCCATCACAACACTTGGGAGGAAGTGCTTTCGACAAACCCATTGTCTACGCAGCCGCATCTCTGGCCACAGGGGCAGTGTGGTGACAGGTGGCAGATATCTGTGACAGCAACCAAGGTGACACTGCTGAATTGCCTGTGTGGACCCGCAGGCGACTGGGGCAGTGCCAGCGTCTGCTCATTTTACAGCCGCTTTGACCTTTTGGGGTTAGAGACAACGAGGTTAAATTAGGGTCCTAAAACTAATGTCTTCCATTAGCTTCATTCAGCCATCACAGAGCCAAAGCTTTTGACAATGGCTCACATTGAAATCAAGATGTTGGTAAAGGTGATAGAAACAGATTAGCCAAACCTTTAATGTCCTGCATGCACTGTCATCACGTGGCTTTACACGAAAGAACTAAAAGTAGAGATGAGTTTCACAATCAGAATCAGCTTTATTGAGCATACTTTATGTATCTAAGTATGCTAAGACTTACAAGGAATTGTTTACTTTTGTTGTTATTGTGTTTAAAGAGTAAAAAATACAGACCATAAAACAATGACTTTTGCAAACAAAATAAAAACACAAAATAGTATTTAAGGCGCAACACAGCAATTCAATTTCATGGTGTTTCACAGTTTAAGCTGATTTATAATTGTAAAATGTTGCTCCTCTGTGAGATCTGTCACATTTCACATAGCACAATTCTCAGCGTAAAACTTAACTAATCAACATAACTAATGTTTTATTACTCATTCACATGGGACGACTGGCAGTTAGCAGTTTGTAAGTGACAGTATGTAGCACTCATGAGTTCCCTCTGTTCGTCTGTATGTATGAGCTGCTGTTAACAGGTCTTGTGTTGAAACCGCATCAGGAAATCAGTGTGTAAATCTCAGCACTGCTGCTCCTCTCGGCTCTAATGACAGAGGAGCTCTTTGACGACACCTCTCAAACGCTCCTCTCTCAACGGAGAGCAAAGTCTACAGCTCATAGGAACAAATAAAGAGAAACAAAGAGAAAGTGTGTGTGTGTGTGTGTTTTATGTGATTTTATGTGTGTTTTGAGTCTCTGTATTTGTCACTGCGCCATATCATCTCAGTGTGCACACCGTGTGTAGGCGTTATTCCCAGCGTTCATGTGTGGACAGCTGCTGTGTGTGAGCACAATCAGATTTCAATCTCTTCCCTGTATATGGCCGAGCTGCTGTGGCGGAGGTGCTCCATGGGGAGATGTAATTATACCCTGCTGTCCACAGAGTACGGGCTTCACTGCCCTATCTGTCTCAGGAGAGTCAGCGGCTAGAGGCCCCTTCTCACTTGCAATATCAAACAGCAGAGATGACACCAAAGCCCATGCTCTGAGGTTTGTATTAAATCCTTGATCCAATCTCCTCCTCTAATCAGCTTTTATATCGTAAGGGTTATCACTGGCCTATAGTGTTGTTACAGTTGTGAATAATTTACGACAGAATTAACTGCAGTTGCTAAAAGCAGTCATTGGGAGATTTTGGAAATGTGCCAAAATCTGACTGACGTTCAAAGCCACTTTTCTCTACAGTTTTCCTGACTGTTAATAAAATCTCATCTCTGTAGTTTTAATTATTACCGTTATTATTGCCGTCTTTCATTTCTACCACCTGGGTCCCTCAAATGGGTCTTTGAAGAGTTTTTATTGATCTACCTGCTGCATGTTCCTCTTGTCTGCACTTCTTTCTTTTATGGCCTCGCCTCGCTCTTGCTGAGGTGTGCGCTGAGAAGGTAGTCATTAGTAATGCAGAAGAGACATATGCCACTCTCCTGGATTTAGGCAAGCAATCAATGAGAGCACTTAGATAACAATAGTCTAAGTGGCCCATTAATGATACGAAAAAATGAATACAGGATGCAGTGTTGATGGTTTGGGTTGGTGTATCCTACCAACATAGATTATCTTCTATTTTGGAATTCCATTCACATAAGAGGACATAAAACATCATCCAAAATGTTTTGCCCTGTTCAAGCAAAGAAGGGATTATATGGTAAATAAATGGGGAAAAAAAATGAAAGAAAGGAGAGAAGAGGAGCTATGACAAATTTCAGAAATTGCTGAACAATTTGAGACTTGGGTGAAACAAGGACAACAAGTTCAGCAGCAGTGAGAGGACTGACTTTTAATACTGACTAGTGAGTTGAAGATTTTCCCTATGAATCTTAATGTGTCACACGTTTCATCATGTTGCACCTAGTCATGGTAACTTAGTAGAAGTGCAGTGGTGCCAGAGTTCTTCTGTCTTGTTCATTTTCCTGATTTGTTCTACCTTATTCTCTATTTCAGTGTTCATCGCTCTCTCTGTGTCTGTGTTTAGCCTGGTCATAACATCAGCTTCCCACCCCACCTCGCCCCCTCACCGCTGCCTCATGCTTCTCCCTCAGGGTGTAGCAGCCATTGTTGTGCCTAATAAGGTTTATGGAATTACAGATCTCTGAAATTGGATTTTCTCACTCCACCAAAGCAGTGGGATTATGGGTTTAAGGCCTGGGGCACTGGGCACAACTGACCTGTGACTGAACTGCTTTTTCTTACTGCATCTTCAAGGTGGGCACAAGACAAGCTCTGGAGAACGACGGAGAGATGGGCTGAAAGATTCCTAAGTCTGAGTATACCTGGCAATTAAAGGAATTTCGAGTTAGACAGCTTTTTGGCTCCTGCATCTGGATTTCTGTTTCTCTCATGTCAACCAGTCTCACTCACACACTCCTCCTGTCTGTCCTCACTACTTTTGACTGTGTTTGATCTAATTCTAATCTAATGAATCTTTTGATCCTCTTTGCCTGACACCCACACGCATCCCAGTTTTCTACATCTAAAGTGGCCCAGTTCATTCTAATCCCTGAAATCTGGCCTCTGGTAAAGCAATAAACTCCCAGTCATATACAGATGTGTGTTATGTTTAATGAATTCTAGGATTCCTTTGCTAACCTTCATCCCCCACCGCCCCAAGTGCCCAGATCACAAATTTAGGTCTGTTAAACCACTATTGTTTAGAGGTGACTGTGGAGGAGCGGCGGGCAAAAGTAAAAAATAAAATGAGAAAGCACTGTAGTGAATGCAACATTGAAATGTTGCAGGGAGGTGCTGTTCATTAGAAGTGGTCCACAGTGGAGGCTTAGTGAATTCTTAATTGGGAAAGAGACAGAGATGAGGGATCAATAGATGCAGAGCCAGGGTTCCAGCCCCCTGAAATCAATCAGCCTGCTCGACAAGGAGAATGGAGCCAATAAAAGAAAACATGGCCTCGGGCTCGGGCTCATTTACCCTCACGATCAAACTTCATCAGGATCAGCCTGAATGATAGACGGCTCATTCCATCTTATCTCGGTCAGAAAAAGGTGAAGTTGCACTATTGCTTTTATTTACCAACATGGGCATTTGATCTCAGTGCTTGGAAAAGTCATTACAATTTTGTTATAACTCCGCCAAGAGCAGAGATTATTGTAACTAATAAAACCTGATTCATTACCACAGGAGCAGTGAATGGAAAGGAATATTAAATAAACCCCTGCCATATTTTTACTCTGCTGCTAAAAATAGTCACTTTTCCCTCTTCTTCTCTTTATCTCACTATTTGCTTGGCTAGTAGCCATCTTTCTACCCTGTCACTATTTGATGTATCATCCTGTTATTCACAACATGGACAAGGCCAGGTGTCGCATTTTTTCTCAGTTGCCACACTTGTCACACTTCCTTGTCACCCTCAGCCTGTTTCAATCGCCTCCCTTCTTCCTCCCCTTCTCTGCTTACTTTTATTAAATCTGACTCCTTTTTATTTTAGTCAGAGAAAAAGAAAGTAAATCACTTTTGCCATTTGCAGCCTGCGGTGTCTGCTGAATGCTGCAAGTTTATGTGGATGTCATCTTTGGCCAAATATAATCCCTTCAAAATATATGATGTCTCTGCTGTTTTCTATTGTTGTGGCTTGAATGGTAGTTATGTGTTAAGCTATCAAGCAATATGCTACACAGTGCTTTTTTTTCTGCTCCAGATGGGGAGATAGACAGGCACAGGTGTCCAGCCTTACTGCTCTTTGATGCCCATGAGAGACTGGCAGAGCTGGCTCGGGGAGAAAGCAGCTGGGTTTGGCCTTGGCAGTGAGGCAGAGTACGTGTGGGCTTATATGGTTCTTGTGCATATTCTTAGCCTTGCTGCACATTCCAAAGGGGTGTCTATGTGTGTGCTACTTTTCCACTTTAGTGAAATGCATTGTACACCGCAAAGACTGCAGATTAAATAGCAGATGTTCGTTCAATAGAGAACAATTAAGACCAAGATTTTACAGCATTGTTGTGGAGATATTGAATTTGGGTTGGTTTGGCTCATATGTTCACATGCTGGACACAGAGACCTGTCCATTAAGAGCATGGATCAGACATCATCTGCCCGGTCAACTTGTCTTCACAGGTAGACACAGAACAAGGCCTTGTAGCTTATACGATCACAGATAGAGACTGCTAGAGACAGTGTTAGATAGCAACTTGACTTAAAGAGTCGGGTGAAAACTGTTACTTTTCTGTACCTCAGCTGATTCTAACATCTTGTTTAAATCAGTATAAAGATTTAGTTGTCGGCCTGACTAAATGTGTGCGGTGCTTACATAGCTTTACAAACAGACACTGATTATTGTCATGATCAATAGAACGTCCTGGAGGGTGAAAGATAATTATGTCAAAAATTAAATTTTTTTCTCTCTATTTCTACCAGAGGTCTAATTAAACTACCTCCTGAACTACTGCCTGATTCCTCAGGCGTCAGTCAAATGTGTATTTTAACTTCTGAATTTTCATTCACCAATCCCACGCTTGTTGTTGTCCTCCTGTCACATGCCGAAGTGTCATTGAACAAGACATTGAACCCCAACTTAGCTGCTCCCCGTGCATTTAGGATAGCTGCATAGAAGCTTCACCATTAGTGAGTGAGTGTGTGCGTGATCGTGAGTGTGAATGGATGAAGAAGAAGCATTGTAAAGCATTTTTGATACCAATAATGTAGAAAGGTGCCATATAAGTGCAGATCATTTACAGTGTATACCCACAATATTTATGTGAGAGAAAAGCAGTGACTAGGAGTGGCATCTGGACTGGAGAATGGCTGTGGTGATTTTGTATGTGGGATAGAGAAAACACAGGCCAGTAAAACCAATGGAAAAATCTGAATACACGCAATGATTAAAAATTCAAAATATTGGAAAAAAAACAAGCCAGAATGGAGAAGATATGAGACTGACTGGCTCAGTTTAAGCTCTTAAGTGAAAGTTGAGTATGTTCCAAATAGTCATCCACTATGGACTTTGTGTTTACTTGCAGAATTTGGCAGTAAGAGGCTGATTTCAGTGGGAGAGTAGAACATCAGTGACAGCTTATTTAGAGAGGAAGGTAAGTGTGTTCACATCTTACTCACTGTCCAAAGGAATCCTACTTCTTCCCTATCACTTCTGCTTCTCTCACACACACACACACACACACACACACACACACTGTATTTATTTTCCAAGCATTTACTCAGAGCGTGCATGTTTGCTATTTGCATATTTAATCACTGAAATGTCACATTAAAAAGTACATCACTGTGCAAGGTTTACTCCCTCCAGTGCTGTCTTCCACTGAGCTCTCATATATCTATATTTCTACCTATCTTGCAAATGAGTCAGGATTTGATTATTGTTGCTGTTACCATGGATTCTACATATATCAGAAAGAAACAATATAACACAGCACGCTACAGTAAACAACAACACTGTTTATTGTGGGGGAAGATACCTCACCAGACAAGACCAGAGGTGTCTCAAAATCGCATCACCTCATTTGGTCTGCCTTCTAATAATTAGCAGTTCATTCTGCACAAATAGGAGGATGGTTATTTTTGGGCCCACTGAGATAGAATCGCTGATCAAAGACAGCTGGGGATGTTGGCATCTGTGCTGTGGCCAGAGCAGATGCCCTTTCTGTGGCTGTCAGTCCAAATGGTAATTTTAACGAGAACGGAAAAAGTCAAATAGCAGATGCAGAAACTGGGGCTGACGCTGAGGAAAATGGTTGTAGCTCACCTATTAATTCATTCAAAGTTCAGAATTATTAAATCAATAGCTGAAAAATCACTTGCTGTGTGTTTATTATGTTGTAACTTATTGTCTTTATTGAACAAGCAGTAGCAAAAGTCATGTTCTATAAGTTAAACTGCTATTTACAGAAAGCAGTTAACAAAAAGTGTTAAGTGCTTCTGTGCAAACACTGATTTAAAAAGTCATTGCACCTATCACCACACAGCCGTGCTACCACTGTCCTGTTGGCTATTAGCCAATATATTGGTTGTGATGCTGCTGTGATCAGAGTCATCCTGAACAGCTGGACCACAGCTCTCAACACATCTGGGCATGTTATGAGCACAGATGTGCACAGCTGACTCATTAGCACTTGCAAAAACATCAGTATGTGTAACTGCAATCAGCTCTCCTTTTTGATTTACAAACGACTCACAAGGCTCCTAATATAGTTGTAAGGTGATTTCTGTCATGTTATTTTTTTTTTTTGATTGTGAAAAAATAATGTGCCTGGCAATGTAAAGTCTCTAGACAGAGCATTTGTGGCAGCTGAACTTTGATTATGCTTCTTGTCTGTGACACTAGCAAGAGCAGACAGGTGAATGATGTGCCTTTGGTAAGCTATTCTGTTTGAGGACTGATCTCCACTTCAAAACCTCAGCATGAGGACAGCATTCACCTCTCTCTTTCTTTCCCCTCTTCATATGGGCAGAGGGGGCCTTCGGCAGTGCGGGATAAAAAAAAACAGAAGTCTCCAAGAGAAACTCTTCAAAGGCACAGTTCATCTGTTGAGTGAAGACCTCATCAATTCAATTTTTCTCTCTTAAACCACTGCCCCCTTCCACAGAGCTCTGGTTGTTTATGAACAGAGTTATGTGATATTTCTCATCCATTCCTTGCAGCTGGTTGCATAAGGTGCTTTTGATATTTTGTGACTGACGAAGGGATATTTTCCCTTAACACTCTGGGGGATTAGCATGTTGTTTATGGTGATTTCTCTTCGGAATTATTCCCAACATCTTTTCTGGGGTGTGTGATGCACAGTGTGGGAGCATTATACTGACCCTCATTTTCCACATCAGCAAGATGGAAACTGCCAACTTGCTTCCATACCCCAGTCTGCCTCCTGCCCACTGATTAAAAGTCAAATATTAAAGTACTCAGTTGTAAGCTCGTCCTAATTGATTCTTTCCGCCGGGTGCACACAGAATGGGCTGACAGCCGGCGATACCAGGCTTTGTCAACATTGGGCATGCTGCCTGACACTCAGGACAGCACCCAAATAAAGCCCCCAGAGAGTGTGCCAACCTGCGGCACCGCACACACAGAAAGGCCGCTCAGCCAAGCTGTCCAACCTTTAGAGTAACAACACAGAAGCAGGTCATTCTTTTGCTGTGTGTCAGCTCCCATCAGCAGGCTGGGAAGTTGGGTCTCTATTTGTAAGGAAGTAGCTGGCTGTGAAGAAAGTATGTGTATGTGTGTCTCCCCACACTTGAAAAAAAATATTTCTTCTGCCCAGTTGGATATCCACTCAGTGAACTTAAGCCGGGGCAATGGTGCTGAAAGGAGGTTTCATTCTGAAACGGCCCAGAAAAGGCCCTCGCATCTTTTTCGATCCACAGCTCTCCTGCTGTTAAGATAATTGCTTTAATAGCTTTTAATCACAGCTGGGTTTTAACAGGGAGCTTACTAAACACAGCATAACACCATGTATGACATTACTGCTCACCCTGTGAACAAAACACGACAGCTGGTGGAGATTCAGGTTAAAACCTTGTACTTTTCCTATAGTATGTTATCATCCCTTAACTACATTGTTGGGATAATTAATTGTATCTTTCCAACAGTAAATGAGTGTTCCTGTCTCCTTACACAGTGTAGACACAGTGCATTTCTCTCCCTCTCTCGTCTGCTTACCCTGTGAATTTAGAGGTCATTTTATGTGCCTCGTGAATTGGCTTTTCTCCCCATTTATTTTTAATGCTTTTCTACCTTACATGTAGCAGACTTCAACAGCAATCTTGCTTCTATACGGTTTTTATTAAATGCAGACATTCATCCACAGCATTTTTCTCATGAATCTGATTGACCTTTTTTCTCACTGCGAGCCACAGTTAAAGGTTATAGTCGCCTATTAATCTCCCTGTGCTTGAAAATGTAGGTGTGCCTCCTGCCCCGTCTGATGGTTTATGTTCCACCTGAACTGATAGGAACGTGCAAGAGGAAGGTATGTTTGTGTGTGTGTGGGTGTGTTAAGGACAGACAGCCGGGCACTGGCGCGGTAATTACCCTGTTAGTGAAATGGGGCCTCGCTCTGTGCTTTGACACAGCACTAATTACAGCGCAAGGGCGATGAACTTGATCGAGGTGTTGCTAAATCATGTTTAATGCAAGATGGAGAAAACAGAGAGCAGGTTTCCACTGGGTGTATGTGGAGAACATTCTGAAGAAGACAGTCATAACATGCACCTTTTCTGCCTGTGAAAATCTATTCGCTTTGAATTATTTCACATCCCATTTTAGTGTGACCAATAGTGGAATGGTCTCTTGGCTGCTTCAGCAGTAAAGACCACAGAAAAGTAATCACCGAATCCTCTCCCCTGAGTATTGTGTTGGGGGCTCATTTCTGCCTCCATCCTGTTATGTCCCTGATGTAGATCCCAAAAGGGGAGCAGAGGCTGAGTGGGATGAGTGATCACAACCACAAGGGCAGTTGGCTGCCTTTCTGACAGGTGCCTAATGGAGGGCTAATAGGAGAGAGTCAAGTCCCAGAGACAACTGCTGTGACCTTGACATGAGCCTGTGGAGGCAAGCAGGTGAAGAGGAGGAGGAGGAGCCAAAAGGTGAAGTACCATAGCAGAGTCTGACAGGCAGCTGGTTAAAGACTCTACGATGAACCATAAAGATGAACCCTCATGATGCTCCATAAGTGTAAAGTAAACTCTAAAGCAAATACATTTGCCAGACAGTATTTTAGTTTCAACTAAACTTGACCAGTAAAGCAAGTCTTTAAAAAAACAGGTTTTGAAGTATAACTTTTGCCCAATTTATGTCCATATCCATTTCCATTGACTGGACACAAAATGAGACACATGCACTGACAGTGCATTGGGGCAGGTTATATATTGAGTGTATATAATATAATAATTCCACAAAACAAACTGTAACTGTTTGGTTTCTTTCAACTTAAATATAAATACTTCTTATTAATATTAACGGATGTGTGTACAAGTGTATTTGTCTTCTTTCTCAGTTAGGGATAAAGATCAGAGGTCAGCCCTGCAGGGACAACCAATAAGTATCATCCACAGCACCAGTAGTGCCACTACCGCCTGATCAATCTGAGCTCTCATTAAAAGGCTGCCAACGTCTTTGCAATTCGATACAATATCAATACTGTAGCACCACAGAGAGACCTCCAGAGCTGTTAGGCAAACCGCTGGCAGCTCAACTGTCATTACTGGGTTGGCCGCCTGCCAGACACCCCCTTGTGGGCCACTTAGGCTCTCCCCATGGTTCCACACACAGGTCAGGACAGACAGATGGGCCGTCTGGGCAGCTGTCCCAGGGACGATTCAGAGAGACGAATGCCGAGTTTTGGAGGAGGAGATACCCTGTGTCCTCTTACAATATGCAGGGATGATGTGGTGTGATGTGTCTTGGTTGTGTGCAGTTACAAACCACTGCGGTTTCCCCTGAGGATTATTGTTCCTCGTGGGTATTTGTGTTGGTTGTGTACCATGGACAGTTACAAGAACCATTACACATTCGTCTTTAAACTGAACAAAAACCAAAGAGTTTGGTTGAAAACACACACTCTGAACCCTGTAGGTGTTAAATTTGCTTTTTAAATCTGCCTTGGGTTTTGGCCCATAGACCAAGATTCCTGCTGGGGAACCACAAGAAATGAATAGCATTCTGAGGTGATTTCTGAGGAGAGCAAATAGGGGGAATATAAGTGGTCATACATAGAAAGCCTCTGTAATTCAGGCCATTGTGTGGAGATGTCCTCTCTTTCTGTGCTCTGGCCTTAACCCCCTGTGTGGCTTCGACAGGGGAGGGGAGAGATCAGTGTATGCGTCTCTAAACCCCCAGTAATCCACTAACAAAAGGCCTTGGTGAACGATAGCTAGTGAAGCTGGGGAGTTGGGACAGAGAATGGGAGGAGTGAAGAAGTAAAGAAGTGGTCGTCCCCTCTCTAACCCCCAAGGGCGTACTTAACACCATATAAAATGGTCCTCACAGTGCTCACAGTCCCCCGTCACCCCACACCAACATTGGCCCTGTTTGAGGGGCCATTGTTGATCGGCTCAGTAAAAGAATCCCAACTCCCTAAAAGTGATCACTTCTGCAGCACCCGAACTATAACTTCCAGCCAGTTTATTGATTTATCTGGGCTGTCTATAATTTATTCAATGAGCAGGCAGAAGTTGTTTACTGAAACTTGAAACCAATATTGGCTGTAATCATCATTAAGTCTGGGCCATTAGGAGCAGTCCCCACTCTAGGTGCTAATTTGATGACGGGAGAGAAATGGCTTGTAATTAAAGCACAACAAATGACAGTTATAAACCTACAAGTCCTGTGGAACATGATCTAATTTTACCAACATGTGCAGTCTGTAAATTTCAGGCAGACAACATTGTTTAGAAGGATAATTCCATTATACCAAGCAGATGAATCCCACTGTGTGCATCCTAGTAATTTTCTTCTCATCAAACTTTTTCAGTAATATGGAGTCATCTTTTGATTGATGTTTGGCTTCTCGATGGTGCAGCAGTTACAAAATGTCATGCAGAAGTCACTTTGCTGCAGTGAGGTCTCGGTGAGTTAGTTAGGTCGGTGGAACAATGAGGCCCAGCTGATTTGTCTGTAATCCATTTAGTTGAGATGTGACACACTGTAGGGGGGCTTTGCCTCTGGTCAGTAAGTGCCAATAAGAAACAGCAATCACTCAGCAGGGCTGCCCTGTCCACCAGCTTGCTCACTTGTTTCAGTTGTCAACCCCTGTCTCAAAGGAACTGCCGATTGTGCTGCTCTTACGGACACACCACAAATGGCTTTCCCATACAAACTGCAATAGGACAGAAAAAGGCAAGGACACTTGCAGACTGCAAAGCGGACAGAATTTCCTCTGACATCTGAATAAACCCATCTAAAGTGAAAACAGCTAAGAATTTACAAAACACCATTGACAGTTCCTCATTCTCTCAATCTTAAACCCCTGGAGGTGGGGCTGTGAGGGGTTGAACCCAAGTCAGGGACAATCAGGGCTCTGTTTGTGTTGCCTCTAATGCCACTGTGCTCTCTTTGGGTGCTTTTGGAGCTTACCGCATGGTGCTGAGGAGGAGGGGTAGGTGCTGTGACCCTGCAGTGGTCCCTGAGTGAAGCCTTGCATAAAACCTGTAGACCACCACGCTACTCCTACATACCATCCAGTTGCTGCTGGAAACAGAGGGCAAAAGCAAAGTAGATGTGTGACTTAAAAGTGAGGTACAAAGCAAGAAGAAAATTGACAAATGATGCTCTCAGTCACCAAAATCCTTACTCTATCTGGTTTTGACACTGTTATTAGCAGTGGTCCATGCATCTTCAGATTGTTTGTAAAACCTGGAGGAGACAAAACGTCAAAGTAGCTGTATGATATCCCTCTAGTGCAACTGTAGAGAAACTGTGAAAACAATAGAACACTATGATGTTCATTTCCTCAAGATTTAAACATGATTAATTTCACTGTTGTTGTCTTCTTTTATATCCACTTTTGGAAAAGAGAGGTTTGAAGTGTGATAAAGAGTGTGGGTGTGTGTGTTTGTCACTCTGCCTGCACACGCATGTGTGTATGTACGTACGTGTATGGTGTACCTTTATAGTCAACAGAGCAGACCCAGGGAGTCTGTCAGAGCGAGAACGCATAATGACTGGGCCTTTTGTTTGAACTGACACCATCGTACAGCTGTTCTTTTCCTACCCGTCTACTACTTCTACCAAACTATTTACCCAGGATTCCATCCCTGTTTCCCTTGTTGAAACCATTTAAAAGATAATATACTCTCTGGATAATGTAGTAGCGTAGATGGAGATACTGTGTGAGGGTGTTTTCCAAAATATAGTGTGAAGACGAATAGAAGAAGGACAGTTTCTCAGCGTGTTTTCATTTATAATTTATCAGTTTATTACCTTTCTTCCATGTAACTTCAATAAAGTAAAGGTATCATGTAGAACTTGGGGAGGGTTGCATCGGGAAGGGCATCCAATGTAAAAACTGTGCCAAATCAACATGACGACAACGATCCGCTGTGGTGAACCTGAACTCATGGGATAAGCCGAAAGGACGGAAAAAAAAATCATGAAAATAAATAGTGATGGAAAGGTCACTGTTGATGCTGTGGAAATTGACAACAATTTTAACTCTTTGTTAAATGAAAACATTCCACGGGTTGATAAAGACAAAATATCACATTTGGTAAATCTATCTAATACAACTGATGAGTTTTCAAAAAATTCTTAAAACAGCTGTCATAGCTACATTTTTTAAGTCTGGTGCACCTGATGATTTCTGTAATTATAAACCGATTTCAACTGCACCAGTAATCTCATAGGTTTTTGGGAAAAAAAAACCCACTTACATTCTTTTAAATCTATGTTTGAAGCAGTGTGGAAACATCATCTTGTGAGGTGAAAACATTGGACCTTATTTAACCTTTTCTGCAATGCAGCATGACATCATCTGGCAACGTGCTGGCTGTGTTGGCCAGTCAATGTGCCTGCAAGCACACATTCCTAGTCGAAAACTTCACTAACGTGAAATGACACAATCTAAGATGAAGCATGTGGCTTTTTAGACCTTCAAAATGCTGTTTGAGTATAAAAAAAAACACCTAAAGTCGCTTATAGAGTTGAGGCCGGTCAGGTTCTCCCAAAAACAAATCAACATTTCTTTGGAAACTTTGTTAAAACATCACTGTGTTCTATAGAATTAATATTGTACCTCCTTGGAACTTATGTAGTTCTCTTGCCAACTCCCCATAGAATTTTTATGTACATTTGGACATATAGTGTAGGTAAGTCTAGGTAGGTGAGCCTATGAAAATACGTTTTTTCAGCTGTTTTCTTAGGGCACCAGATTCACTGCAGGATTAATGATGTGCTAAGTACTAAAATTACACTCATTTATATTTGATTCATTTATTGTCTGGCAGCATATTCCGTGTGGTAGTAAAGGTTAGGGAAGAATTTACCTGTGATGCATAAACAAAAAAAGAAGCATGCACACAGTTTAACATTAACTGCAGAAAAAATATTTCACACTTGAGTGTCCTTGTTGCCACAGAAATTGCATTTTTTCACCTTTAAATCTACCTACTGCTCTTTTGTGTCTGTGTATTCAAACTGAAAATTGCTGTGCAGGTTCTGACTGTCATTTTAAAATGGCTGCAGAGTGCCAAGCTTATCAGAACCTGAGGGAAATATGAATTAAATCTTCCCAGTGAATGGGATCAGCCTCTACATTATCTCTTGTCATTCTCAACTATTAAAGTTAGTTTTTAGGACGTAAAAGCACATTTTTAAAGGAATATGGAGGCGCTATGTTAAACCAAAGATCAATTGGAGAATTATTGAATATGATTTAAGAGTTATCTGCCAGGGACCAGAAAGTTTGAATGTACCGTGATGACCTGTTTCAGATGTCATCAAGACAATATTAATAGTCTTGGCACCTGTCACAAGTCAATAGTTAAGACGGCATATGTTTACACATGGTTCTATTTAATACAGTGAAAAGTAAAGAATTGGATTTTTAATTCTCTTTCACATATGAACTGCGGATAATGCCGGAGAATCATTTCACACGTGTAACACACAGTGGAAGATTGTCCACTTGTGTGGACATTTGTGGGGATTTGTAGTGTTGATAAGCACACAAAATACACCAGAAAGCCAGTTTACATCTGTACCCAACTTGATGGCAGTCAATACCTAATTTTCTCTTTCCTAAATTAACCAGGTCTTGACAGGAGAAGCAGAAATTTCTCATATTATATCATTTTGGAATACACTAGATATGGGACTTAGGCTGCTTCATTTTTCCAGATTCTAGTGCTGCAGTATAGATGTGCATGCAGAGAATGATAGATGGAGGATGGCAACAAACATGGCTTCTTATTATCATAAAAAAAACATTCCATACTGTATTGAAAACCCCTCCTTTCACTGACACATACTCACACACAACTTGCAAGTATGTGCACGTGCGCACACACACACACGCACATACACACACACACACACACAAGCCTTCTGAGAAAAACTCTCACATAAATGCATGCTGCTGCAGAATTTGCATCTGAATTCCAACTTTTGTTGGTAAATTCAAGGGTTCTTAGAGATTTTGCACATTCTGTTCAGAGTGAAGCAGGCCAATGGGAACAAAGTCACACATTAGCAAAGCCCTGCCAGCCTCAATTATGACCAAAAGGAAGGGCTCGATAGTGTTGCAGCATGTGGCTATTTACACTTTTCTGGCCATTTCCTTTATGTTTTCCAGTGCTACAATATAGCGGATGGCAAATGTGTTTTGAATACCATAGATGATATTCTGAAGTTCTGTGCTACTGGATTCTGTTTTATTCTGTTCTATTTTGCATGGAAAGCTTTGTCTGTGAATCTAGTTTTCATGTTTGAGGAAAAAAAGAAGTGCTCCAGCTTTGTTCTCCTCACACTGCATGTCTATAGGTTCTTTTTCTTACCTCACACTTTCACGTATCTTTCTCTCATCTCTCTCCGTCTCAGAATCAGAATATTATGCATTATGAGACACTGCTGATTAAATTGCAAGTGTACACCTGACTTGTCCTCCTTCAGTATCTAATAAATGTCTGTTTTTTCCCTTGGTTTTCTCATATTCTGTCCTCTCAGGGGGCTGCAGATTCGATGAATCAGACTTTATGCCTGTTTCAAAGCCCAAGGTGTTTTATTTATAGGGAAAAAAGTACATTAACGCCTCTGCTAAGACTTTGGAAGATTTATCAAGCACTCTCTTCATCATTACCTCACTTGAACTGTGATACTTGAAGTACAGATGCGTGTTGTTAGGCAGTGTAACGTATCTGTCTGTTGATCTGGTGTGTGTTTTCATGCTTCAGCTCTTGCCACTGTCTTACATGCCCATGCTGTGACATGGCCAGCTCTGTTGTCACGGCATTTAGATTCAGTCTTATTAATAAAAGATAGACAGCATTAAGATTTTATTTGGTGATGCAGTGCTGCTGTCTCTTAGAGCCTCTTTACAAGTGAATGACTGAAGAGCAAAACTTTCCTCCTGTGTTCTGACTTCCAGGCATCACTTGGCATTAGTATAACCTTAGATGATCCTTGTTACTCAAACATGCTTTTAGAAACTCATTCCCTATGATCTTACATTCTGCTAGCTTATTCCTCAGCCCTTCCCCCTCAAGCCGCCAGCCTTTAATGATTTTTGCTGAGAGTTATATTTACTCGTGTTGTCTTGTGCTTCTATCTAAATGGCAAAAATTCCTTCATTTTGTCTTATTGGGCTGAATCAGCATTGTTGCTTCCCATATTACTTAGAAAGAGCTGATGTGAGCAGATCTATGTCAAAAAAAAAAAAAGAGCTCTAAATCATTCGAGTATACCGGAACATTGTGGCTTACTTTGCATTAAAAATACGTAAAACCATCAGAGTTGTTATGTTGGAAACTGAAAACACCTTGTCTAAATACTGCTGTCTTAATGGTTGTCAGTCTCTATTTTTCCGCAAATAGTCAAGGTATAATGGCTTCTTTCTGTTTGAACGTTAAAGTTTGCTCTGCTTTCTTTCTTTCATTTCGTTTCATGTAGCATCTGCCACCTGGAGAGATAAACAATACGTGTAGATAAGAGAGAGGCAGGGAGCAAAATGGAAAGGATGAGCTCTACATGTCAGTCAGAACTGATAAAAGCCTGAAAATCCAATTAGTTCTCAGTATCAAGGGGAAGGAGGGAGGCCACATGGGAGTATTGTTTGGAAATATCCACCCTCGTAGCATGTCAAAAACACAGCATTTACATACTTGGCTATTGATAGGTCACTGTGTAAAATTAAGCTGGTTGTTTTCTTGTAAATCAAGGCTATATATATTTTTTTTTCTTTTTTTTTTCTTTTTTTTTTATGATGTACAAGAAAAAAAGGACTGGTTGTCCCTGCAGGGAGGCATTGCAGGTTTGTTGTTGTTGTTATGTTCATCTTCAAATTGCGTTTGCTCTGGCCATATACTCCCACCCTTTCTGTGACAGTAGGGTATCTCACTGATGCAGCTGATTGTTGAGTGTTTGTGCTTATGATTAAGGTTGCCAGGATGTGTGGCTGCTCTGGATTTGTGCCATGATAGGACATTAAAAAGAGCAAAACATATGACACAAGTGCATGTGGAATTCCTGGTACATTGCAGACAAACTGATTATTTAAATAAAAAGAACAGTAATTAAATCAAACCAAATTATTCCATACACTGTATGTTTCATTATTTGTCATGCATTTATTATTCAGTGACTATCAGAGTGACATATTTTTGCTTTATTCATTGAGATTTTACATGTAGTGGATAGGGACCAACAGTTATTTCTATTTGTAGATTATAAAACTACTGTATAAAGGCAGCTAAATGCTGCTACATGTTTGTAGTGGAATATAAACAACAGTTGCCATAGTAAACTCAGAGGGGATATACTGTTAATGAGGAAGAGTTATTAGAGAGCTAATAGGATTGTAGTGTAATTTTGGCAAACTGCATGTAGAGATTAATTAAGAAAAATCTCCATTTAACATGTCTTCCACAAGGAGAGCAGAATTTGTAATTCTCTGTACATCTGGAGGCAGTTTGATTTAATTGACCTTGTTGATATTGCTACAATTATTTTTCCTGCTTTCACAGATATTTTTTATATTTTCAGTGTGTATTGACTTGGTATAATTTGAAGTAAATGTTTTCTGGATCTTTGGAGCTGAAGTCCTCTCTCACACACTGCTCATTGACCCCTGTATTTATTTAGCTCCTTTCATTCTCTCTTCTTGTGTCTTCTTCCTTTACCACTGCCCCAGCTCCTCCTCCTACTCCACCTTTCCACATCCCTCAAATCCACACTAGCCCTCTCAGGGGGAAGTGAGGCTTGAGCTGGCCCCGGGCCCAGGTCCATTAGCCCCAACCTGGCAGCCATGTGTTCATCACCAGAGATCATTACACCCAGCCAATGACACCACTCTAATGCATCATTAATGATTGATTAACGAGCTGAGCTCAGCCCAAACGGGTGCATTTGTATGGAAGAGCACCCTGTAATGGCTGTGCAAGGCCTCTGCATCTGCTATTTTTCACCATGTTTTGTGCATCTTTGTGTTTCCATGTTTGCATGTGTGCACATGTGTGTATCTTTTATTCTTATCAGTCCCCCTCTCTGTCCCATCTTTCAGGTCAAGTGAGGAAGGATCAGACTTAAGTGTGTAAATTGCAGCGCTGGTGAAGGGAGTGCGGGTTAGTAAAAATGTCAGGGTGGGGGCTCTCTGCCCCTCTCCCACTTTTCCTTTTCCTTTTTGTCCTGATGGGAGTGCTTCCCGGGGTCCACGGCTCTAGCTACCTGTCTGGATATCGTCTCAGGTCTCGTCTGCAGAGAGATCGGCACATCCGCAACGTCCGACCCAACATCATCCTTATCCTTACAGATGATCAGGACATAGAACTGGGTAAGAAGGTTTCCTCCAATCCTTTCCTGTGGGTGTGTGCGTGTGTGCGTGCGTGTATGTGTGTGTGTTTACTGTGCATCTGTCTCTCTCTGTTTGCTTTCTGTCTATCTCCCATGGGTATGGATATCCTCTCAATGTGTACCCAACGGCATCAGCAAGTGAAAGTCAGGCTAATGCTGCCTCTTGGCACCATAACAACTGACCCACTCAGAGTCATGTGCTTCTCTTGCCAACTTCTCCATTGCTGGCATGAAATGAGGGCGGCCTATGGCTTCCATTGTCTGAGTGCCAAACCCTGGCCATCTCCCTACCCGCTTAAGTCCTTTAACGGCGTATTGGACTGGAGTGGCTGCATAATGGTCTCTGTGACAGCCATTGTCCTCCTGTGATTGCTAGTGAGAAGAGTCCCATTGAAAAGCAGGAATTTATGGTCAAGCATCTGTTTCCCCAAACAGTCACCATCACCCTGAAAAGTCTTTAGTACACAGAAATCAAAATGGGTTACACTTCACCAAAAAGATTCATTCCCTCATTTACTTTTCCTCATCTTCTCTCCCCGTGTCCATTATGGTAATTGCTTGTATCCCCTCATGTTGATATTTACAATTTTCACCGTTTATCCTCTTTTTCTTCAGTCTCTCACTCTTTTTATCTCTTCAACCGCTTTATATCCTCCTCTGGGTCCCTTTCATTTCACTCCTGGCTTTTCAATCTCCTCTTGCTCCTGTATTTGTTCTTACAACCAACCCCCACCATTCTTTCTCCCTCTCCCAGGCTCAATGCAGGCCATGAACAAAACTCGGCACATCATGGAGAAGGGCGGCACACATTTCTCAAACGCGTTCTCCACCACACCCATGTGCTGCCCATCTCGCTCCTCCATCCTGACAGGGAAGTATGTGCACAACCACCATACTTATACCAACAATGAGAACTGCTCCTCACCCTCTTGGCAGGCCCACCAAGAGCCCCACACCTTCGCTGTTCACCTCAACAACTCTGGCTACAGGACAGGTGAGTACTGCAAGTGTGATCCAAGTAGCTCCATAGATAGATTAAGTTGACAGTTTCACAGATTAATCTGGGCGTACGATATTATGGTAATGTTCTGCTGCTCCTCTGTTGCTCACTCAGCCTTTTTTGGAAAGTACCTGAATGAGTACAATGGTTCTTACGTGCCCCCTGGCTGGAAGGAATGGGTAGCACTGGTGAAGAACTCACGATTCTACAACTACACCCTCTGCAGGAACGGAGTACGAGAGAAACACAACAGCGACTACCCAAGGGTATTTATGCACCACACGCACAAAATATTACATACAGTATTTCTATAAAAGGCAACTGTGTGATAAAACAAGATTTTTTTTTATGTCCTAACATCCTGTTCCCATTTACCATAAGTTATCCTTACATTTCCAAAGATAACAAATTTTGTGTAGTTTTGTATAACTTAATGTTCTTTGTTGTACAAGACACATTTTTACTTAAACTTAATTTTTACTTAAAAGCAACTTGAAAGCATCGATAAGACAAAAACAGAAAAAATGCCTTCTCTCTCATTATTTAGTCAGCAGGTTTGGGGATTATTACTTGACTTACCTCAGGTCAGTAATGGGCACTGACTCAGCACTGACATAAGCTTTTTTAGCCTTCCCTGTCACTCACTCAGTGCCTGCTCCACAGGACTACCTGACCGACATCATTACCAATGACAGCGTCAACTACTTCCGTATGTCCAAGAGGATGTACCCTCACCGCCCTGTCATGATGGTCCTAAGCCACGTTGCTCCACACGGCCCGGAGGATTCAGCCCCTCAGTACAGCTCCGCCTTTCCCAACGCATCGCAGCACATGTAAGAACATTTGTAAGATGCTACAACAAACATGACATTGATACTATTAACTGCAGGTCTTGAAATGTGATATGATAATAAAATCAAGTGCAAAAACATGTGGAAACACTTCGCTCTCTATGTAGATTTGAATTAAATTAATTGGGTTTAAAAAAGCTGATAAACACCAGGGTACATTTTCAGTTTCCCATCTGCTTGCTTGCATATGAGTCATCAACACATACATGCTCCCTTTGTTTGACCTAGAATGACACAACTTCCATATTATCAGCTCAGTCTTTTTGTCTCTGCCTGTAGAAGGCTGTTGGCAGCTGAACTTGTTCTCCACTGAGTGTTGCCAGCGTTGTGCTCCAGTTTCTTTGGCTCACGTCTTGTTCACATTAGTGTTATTACTATAATGAGCTCTGCTAATTTGTACCACTTTGTCAGCCATGATCAAAGAGAAGGATGAATCATGTTTAATGCATAGGTAAAGATTTAGGTGTGCGCATACATACACTACACATAAATGGCTGAATAGTTTTCTTCTTGTTACTACATCCATTGAGATTTCCTAGCCCCTTACCTTCTACCATAACCCTAACCATCATAACTAAATGCCTACCCCTTATCCTAACCTAAACCTAATTTTAGCACTAAAGCTAAGTCCTAACCCTCACACAGTGTCAAAACTCAGTTATTTAGGTTTGAGGACCCAAGTGAGGAGACGTCAAGCGGAGGTTCAACGTAAAGGTGTATTTATTAAAAATAAAAGAGTGAAGGTGACCACAACTGAAAATCACTCCACATGGAGGAACAAGAAATACCCTCCGTGATAACAAACAAAATAAATCCAACACAAACTTAAATACCCCAAAAAAGGAGGACAAATTAAAACAGGGTAACAAAAACAAGAGACCAAACCAGGCGTGGCAAACCAACAGGAAACTACGGACATAGAATGCAGGATACAGAAACCCACAATACTGGGTACAGGCACACAAGACAAGAGTAAAGACGAACTGGCGACGAACTGAGGAGAAAGACGAGTTTAAAAGGACAAGGGAACAGGTAAAACAAATAAAACAGGACAAATGAGGTAGGTAAAGACACCAAACAGAGTTACAGGAAGTGACACAGGAGGAGCAACAAAATAAAGGCCAGGGACAGGAAATAAAGCTGGGACAAACTAAACACAAGGACAGGGTTGTGACACACAGGCCTTCTGTTAGCCTTGTTAGTCCTTTCTTGTTTAGGAAATAACTTTCTTGAGGACACTTATTGACATGATACACTACATAGCAACTTAACCTTGACCATAACAAAGATGGTGTCAAACTCAAATTTGTCCACACAACTACTGAAACACACATACACACACATCTCTACATGCAATATTTAAGCCTTTGTTTCCCTGACCCTCCATGCTCATGGCGGACTTTCTAGTGCTGCTGGCTAATGGCACACCAGCTATTGGCCTCAAGAGACAGATCCAAGGCCAGTAATGAGACTGCAGTTTGTGCCCCCTCCCTGCAACACCCTCACCATCTCCTCCTGCTTCCTCTAATCCCTCCAGCATCATTAACCTGTGCCACGCAGGCTTTATACATAGAATATTCTAAAAATTCAGCCCCGGTGTCTTTGTACTAACTTTTAATTGCTCTTTCTCCATGAATTTACTGTCCCTTGGGTGATGTTTTGTGAGAGCGCATTTACTGGCTATTTTTCTCACTCCATCTCCCTCCGCCAATATCAACCATATGAAGAGAGAGGGAGGGAGGCGGTAAAAGTCTGGCACTCCTCTAGTGATAAACCTTCTCACCTTGGCACTTTGTAAATACATCTTCACACTACATCAAAGTCGCAACTGTGGACCAGGCTTTGGGAGACATTAGCATTTCTTAAAAGTCAAATCGATTCAATTTAAACATGAAATATATTTTTCTTTTAGGATCTCATTATCTATTTAGTACTGTTTATTCTGAAATAATTAAAGTTCCATAGGGCTCAGTATTAAATATTGATCAAACTGTGCTCATTGTGCATAAGCCTATTGATTGCAGGGCTTTGCATATTGCACAGTTTATGTAATCTTTATAGGAGTTTAGCATTGTATAAACAGTTTTCTACCAACTTTAGAAAGGAAAGGACAAAAGCAGGAGGGAAATACTACTGTGAATGCACAATGTAAGCACACACAATTCACCAAATACAAGAGACACAATATACACATGTAGGGAAGGGAACAAAACAAGCAAATGTAAATGTATAATGAGGTACACCGAGTTATTATCTAGTGAGTTGCTTTTCTCCCCTTTGGGTGTAAATAAGTTGACAAAAAAAAAACAAAACAAGTACCCTAATAAGTGTTAATGTTTTTCTTTCTTTTATCTCTTTCAGAACCCCCAGCTACAACTATGCCCCTAACCCAGACAAACACTGGATCCTACGCTACACAGGACCCATGAAGCCAGTCCACATGCAGTTCACAAATATGCTGCAGCGCAGGAGGTTTCAGACCCTTCTATCTGTGGATGACAGTGTGGACAAGGTAAGGGGATCAGCAGGCAGATAGAGATACGCTTAAACAAAGAAACACGTTTACATTTACACAAACAAATGCACACACGCTCACACACACACACACACATGCACACGCTCTGTCTCTCACACACACACACAAACACACACACCCACACACATATACACACACACACACACCCACACGCATCATCTGACAGTCTCAAGTCCTGAGAGATCTGTACTTGTTCTGACTGGGACTGTGTAATATATTCACTGACACACTTGGTAAATTGTTCAATCCCTTTTTCCTTGAAACTGGCACAGGAGACTTGAGCTATCAAACACAGTGAGGATACCTTTTTTACACTCTGTGAGTGTTAAATGAATTATATCCTCCGTAGGTGTACAACATGTTGGTAGAGACAGGGGAACTGGACAACACCTACCTCATTTACACCTCTGACCACGGCTACCATATTGGCCAGTTTGGTCTGGTCAAAGGCAAGTCTATGCCTTATGAGTTTGATATCCGTGTTCCCTTCTATGTACGAGGACCTAATGTGGAACAAGGTGCCATGTGAGTTACTTTTCTGTCAGTCATTCAACATTCGGATTTCTAAAGTATATGTTTTATGTTATATATAAATATATAGACAATATAATCTTTTAATTTAAGAAAGGTTTTACTGATCATTTATTAATGTTGCCCTGCAGTAATCCTCATATAGTGTTGAACATTGACTTGGCACCTACTCTGCTGGACATGGCCGGTGTAGATATCCCTGCAGAAATGGATGGCAAGTCTATCCTCAAGCTGCTGGACACAGACCGATCTGTCAATAGGTGAACACATTGATCAATTACTTCGCTCAGTGTCTTGACATTCTATAGACAACTAAAGAAGATTAAGAATTTTGCAGATGGCTGGGAAGTACTGTGTGTACATGCAGTTACTTACCTCTTGCTGCATATCTGTAATCCAAATATCAACTTGTAAAACCACTTAGATTTCACTGCTCTACAAGATGCAATTTGAAAAGGGACTTCATGTTTGTTCAGCACAAATATTGCAGAGTTGCCCAACTAGATTTGTATTTCCTTTTGCAAATTTTCCAGGTTCCAGTTAAACAAGAAGGGTAAAACGTGGAGAGATTCCTTCCTCGTTGAGAGAGGGTATGTTTTATTGATTGACCCCTTTGCACAACATGTTCTCATTTCAGTCATTGTCTTCAGGGGACATAAGACATCTTGTCTTTCGTTGGTTTTCCTGTTCTTTTAGGAAGCCTCCACACAAGAGAGTAGATGGAAAGGAAATGGCCCAAGAGGAGAACTTCCTGCCAAAATACCAGCGGGTGAGGGACTTGTGCCAGAAAGCAGAGTACCAAACCTCCTGCCAGCAGCCAGGACAGGTACCTAATGTTGAGGAGCTATCAGAACTTATGGTATGTTGTAGAACAAGCCTGAAAACACCTTTTGATAATTCTCTCTTTGTTTCAGAAGTGGCAGTGTGTGGAGGACCCAACTGGAAAACTGAGGCTTTATAAATGCAAGGGTATGGCTAGTCTCTATGCCCCACGTATGCAGGCTCTGATGGCTAGTGGTGCCCCTCAGCTGTCTCTCACATCCAATTCTGACAGCTGTAACTGTGGTGATGTGGGCTTTAAAGCATCCATCCTGAAGAGGAAGAGGCTGCTCACCAAGAAGAGTGAGTTCCTCTTGTCACCCACATGTACCATTGTTCCGGTAGTTATTAATAGATGCGATTTTGTTATGAAAGACAGTTGTTCTTTTCTTTCAAACGCCCTTGCAGTAGCCTACAAAGCCTTTCCAAACAGGGCCATTAATCTCAAGCTAAAATAACCAGCTTTTGAAGTATTCATGAGATGAGAAGGGTGTGTCTGTGCTGCCATCAAGTGGCAGACAAGAGTGGACAAGTGAGCTTATAATCCTGGTACATTTCAAAGCTTTTAAATTATTTATGGAATATAACACTAATTTCGTGAAAAGTCGAGTCAAATCATTTTTATTTTAATGTGCTGGTCTTGTCTGCGTCCTTAATTTACATACATTCTGAGCCACACTATCAAAAACCCAACCCTCTTTTACATCGTTTTGAGATTGCTCTGTCTCATCCTATTTAGAGATCAAATCCAGTAAGGCTGTTACTAGGAAGCGATGGGCTCGCTCTTTATCATTTGAGCTGGATGGAGACCTGTATGCTGTAGATCTGGAGGAGGGCTACCGGCCCCTGGGATCCACGAATAGCAGCTGGACCAGAGATAGGAGGAGAGGAGCAGGGAATGATGAGGACAATGAAGAGTTCAGCGGCATGGGAGTCACTGCCAAACCCACCACCAGCCACAAACTCACACCACCTGCTGCTCTTAAAGTCACTTACAGGTGTTTGTGTGTGTGTGCGTGTTTGCGTGTGTGTGTGTGCACGTGTGTGCGTGCGTGTGTGTTTGTAGATCTGTCTGCACTCATGTGTAACATTTGTGTTAAGAGAGAAGTAACCTTTTGGGAAATAATACATATGACAAATGGATGATATTTAGTGATCCTGTTTTGTCTCCTGCAGGTGCTCCATTCTAATGAATGACACAGTAAAGTGTGATGGAGGACTCTATAAATCCCTTCAAGCCTGGAAAGATCACAAACTCCACATTGAGCATGAGGTATTGCTGTTACATAAATCTATCCTGTAAAACTCATCCCACACAGTGTTAGCAGCGTGTGGTGTTTCACGAGCTTTGTCTGGTTGTGTATTTGTTTTGTTCTATTTAGATTGAGACTTTGCAGACCAAAATCAAGAACCTGCGTGAGGTTAAAGGTCACCTGAAAAAGGTGCGGCCAGAGGAATGTCAGTGCAGCACTCCGAGGTGAGTATTTTTTTTTTTAAAACCACATAGTCAACCAAATAATAACAATATATTGAACAGTTGTCTCTTGCCTCTTTCAGTTTTCTCATGAAGAATAAGGAGATTTCCCAGCTAAATGCAGAGCAAATGCACCCTCCGAGGTATTATTTTTCACTGCATGACAGTGAATTAAGGATTTTTAGTTCTTCATGCTGTCTCATGCAAATTAATGTTTTTATACTCATCAGAATGCCATCCAAGCAGAAGAGTGAGTGGTTGCAGAAGGAGCAGAAGCGTAGAAAGAAACTCCGTAAATTCCTCAAGAGGCTCCAGAACAATGACACCTGCAGCATGCCTGGTCTCACTTGCTTCACCCATGACAACCATCACTGGCAGACTGCCCCCTTTTGGACAAGTGAGAAATTACACATGGGTCCAGAAAGTGCTTTAAAAAACAAAGTGGAATCGTTTTATTAACTTTAAAAGCTAATATAAAAAAAATATTTGTTTGGAACACTGCTGTAATGGCCCTTATTTTTTAACTCTCCCTCCTACTTTTCTCACACACACCCTCTTTGTTTTTCACTCAGTGGGTCCATTCTGTGCATGCACTAGTGCCAACAATAACACCTACTGGTGCCTCAGAACCATCAATGACACACACAACTTCCTGTTCTGTGAATTTGCTACGGGTTTCCTGGAGTATTTTGACCTCAACACTGACCCATACCAGGTATTTCATTTGTACAGCCACCACACATGATGGCAGTTATGTAAATAACTTACCAGTAATAACCAAAATTATCTCTTGACATTATTACTTGTGCATTCCTGTAAGCTCGGGGGAACTAGATTTCACAAAGGTTTCCAAAGCCCTCGCTGACATACGGTACTTGTTTTTCCTGTAGCTGATAAATGCTGTCAGCACCCTCGACCGCAATGCACTGAATTCAATGCATCAACAGCTTATGGATTTAAGGGGCTGCAAGGGACATAAGCAATGCAACCTGGAGAAGGGTGAGTAAAAGGTCTCTAAAGCATAAATGATTGATTACAGTGTCTCTAGTAATTTTAGGCTGAGATTAATGTTATTTTCACTTCCTTTCAGGAGGAAAAGAGCGGAACTTCTTCAGTGAATACAGGTATTTTCTCCTTCTGCTTACAGAAAAACTGATTACTTTTACAAACACTGCAGATGGAAATCAAGTTACAACTTGAACTCCAGGAGGTTACAACCTCCCTAGTGAATCTTTGGTTATGTTTTCTGCACATTCCAAGTCATCTGGGGAGCCATGGAAATAAAATGTGAATCTGTTCTCAATGTGAAAGTGCCATGGTTCCTTACTCTCAGAATCTTTTTAGTAGGCTGAAGACTTTTCAGCTTCAGCTCTCCCCTTTTTGTAACGAAGCCTAATTGCTTGTTTCTGCTGTGTGTTTGTGTGTGTGTGTGTGTGTGTGTGTGTGTATGTGTGCGTGTGCCTGCTTGTTTGCGTGTGTGCATGTGTGTGTGCGTGTGTGTGCGTGCATGTGCATATGTGTGTGTGTGTATATATATCTGTGCGTTTGTCTTCATGCACGTGCATTTGCCCTGCACATGCTTACGTGCTGTGCATGCTTCAGGCCAGTTCATCGTCGAAAGAGGCCAAAAGTGAAGAAGCCTTCCTCCAAATCGCTGTGAGTTTGTCATAACCCATCTGTTTCTTTGTAGTCAGCCAAGCTCTACTCCTATCTTCATCCAGATTTATTTAGCTCGGTCAGATGACCCAGCAGCATGCTCCTCTCTTCTTATTTACTGTAGTTCTATACTTCTCTACTTGCAGTAACTTATTTACTGTACCTGCATTGCAAATCTGCAACATCTTCTTTTTCATTCACCCACTCAAAGCCAAATTCAGAAAAGCAATGCAGATGTGGAATTGTCCCATGTTTTGTTCTCCATGCAGTTATTGTCATGTCTTTTCCTCACAGTGTTGGTCAGAACAGACCACAACTGGAGCCATGGTTTGCAGTGAATGCCTCAAGTTGGCACATTTAACTCACTCTATTTGTTTTCCATGCACAGAGGGCAGATTTGGGAAGGGTGGGTTGGTTAACCACCTGCATCCCACAACCACAATAGAAGGAGGAGAAGACATCTAAGGACCTTGACTGCACTTCGTTGGACCATAACCTGAGATACTACTCTTCTCAAGCAGGCAGAGGAGATGCTGAAACTAAAGGAACGCAAAGACTCTTGTGTTGTTTATTCTACTTTCACACACAATACACATTCACATTGTCTTTGACCCCAAGGACAATTTTGTGAATAAGGTCGGATAGTTTGGTTTTCACAATCCATTCAGTCTAACAGTACTGCTTGTAGATAATATGTAACAGCTTTAATCGGTTTTCTTCCATGTCATATGGGTTGCGGGTGGGATTGGGTTCCACACGTCACTTCTGCTGCTAAATGGTAATGTCATAGCCTCATGATGTCTCTGTGGCACATGCTAAATCATTAGTATTTAGTAAGAAAACGTATTTTTTATCTCTGCACCGATGTGTCTGCACATGAAAGTGGTATAGACTTACGTCACCAACAGTAACAAACACTTTGCCATAACCTTTTGTATTATATTCGGTATAATGCAGATGAATGTCCTTTATGAAGCATCATTGTCCTCAAAGCTGCGAGCGTGAGGTGACTAGAGTTTGCCTGCCTTGATCCAGTGTCATCCACACCTTGAATAGGCCTACACTGACCACTTATCCACAGTCATACAGACAAAACATTCAGAATGTTGGACCACAGTAAGCATCTTTAGTGAAATCCATTCTACTCCTTTGTAATGTCGGTACCACACTGTAGAAGAATCCTGATAGTTTGTTCAACTTGCTGTACATGGTGCTACACAATAACAAACCAGAAGTAAAATCTTGCTGTACAGTACAGTATGTATTTGAATGTATGTTGTGCAATTAATGTTTACAATATTTTTTATAATACTGAAGAGGCAGAGCTCAATGTATGATATGAGTAGACAAATGAACAACTTATAGGGAGTAATGTAGCTTGACATTTTTATTTGCCAGCAGTTTGTATATTTCTTCTCCTTCTTTACATCTGGAAAGCACTTAAAAGGGTTCACTGTGAAGAGTTGCGCCATATACATTTAATGGATATAGTTTACTTTGTGCCAGAGGAGCAGCACAACAGTGTAATACTTATTGATGTGAATTTTAACTACCTGCCTTTGTTAGCTTCTTTGATTTTAGCTAATATTTCCATAGACCTGAGTCCTGATAGTAATTGTGAATAAAGTGTTTGACCATAAACACGACTCAGCACTTTATTTTGAAAACGTACATGGAGGTTTACTTGTTCCTGTCCAGCAGGTGTCTCCATCAGCTTGTCCACGATATAATACACAGGCTGAACGCCAGTACAATTTCAGTGTGGGAAAAAAACACACTTTTGATATTACAACCAAATAAATAAATAAATATCACCGTGTAGTTTATTGGTTGTTAACTGAGAATACGTATGAAACTTAGCATATCAGTGATGTGATATTTGCATGACAGCATCTCTCATATCAGCGTGTCGCATAGCGTCTGCACAATTGTTCTGTTTCCAAGATTTGGCAGAGATAAAGTACGAGCCAAATTTGATAACTATCTAAAACGCGCCTAAGTAAAGAAATGTCGACCGGTTTTTAACAACTAACGGTTTTTTGTCATGCACAGAACCCGTTGTAGTTGTAAATGATGCTCCAGCTACTAAAAGAAGATGACATTTTACAACCGGGGGGTGAGAGTTCTGGCCACACAAGCGTCACACCTGTTTTGTTGAGCCACGATGCCACTAAATATTGTTTTGGTTCTATCTAGTCGTGCGGATCCAGGGTGGGGGCTGAGGAGGACAAGAGGTGGGGGTGCAGACTGGGTGACCCTCATCGCAACCCCATGACTCACGTGTAGAGGCGGAGACTCCTGATCGGATTCACCGCCGGAGGACGGTCCCGCATTCACCGCTCGGATAGTGCGCTCATTAAACCAGTCTTCTTCCAGGCATAATCAAAACACGGTTCTCTCGTTGTATCCGCCTTGTTTACAATGTGAATAAAATGGCCGGGACAAGGTAAGTGAACCCTCACTTTAATTAAAGAGCGAATTAAACTTTGACGGGGGAAAGTTTGCGAGCTCGCTCGTCTCGCTTTCACCCCAACGCCGAGCGCTCTCAGAGGGCAGCCAGCAGACGGTGAACAACTCCACGCTAGTTGACCCCGGGGGGGGGGGTCGTTTAACTCGTTTTGTGGTACTTTGCAGCGTTTGTTGGGGGTTTCAAACTTCACATGTTCGCCGAAGTTTGTAGCAACGAGGTAACGTCGCGTACACGATTAAAATGAGCCAGTAATGTGAAGCGAACAGGTTTTGTACTGACGTTAAGCGTTTGTTAACTGTTGCTAGGTTGTAGATCCAGCTTTGAGCGGTTCGAACGGCATTTACTATTTTGCAGCGCACTGTTGGGTTATTTATCTGTTGGAATGATCAGCAGTTTGACGCTTAAAGTGAAGTTTACCGAATTTATCAAATTTATTTTTCAAGTAGCGGGAGTTTGTTTGCTGAAAGTTAGAGGCTTCTTCGTAGGTCTCTCAATACCAGCCCCGTCGTTTGAAATGTTTCCCCCTAAGCTGGTTCACCATTTGGCTGAACTAATTAAAGCCTCTGGTGTGGTCGAGAGACAAGTAACCTAAATGGAAGGGAAGTGTTTCACAGCCCATTTGTCCCCAGTTTTACTGGTGGAAGGGAGCAGACTCTTTAAGAGCTCTAACTACTGGTCTGATTGGCACATGTTGAATTTCGTCTGCTTCTGCTTTGATTGCATACCCATTAAAACTTTGTTTAGCTAAACAGATGGTTTGCTTTTGCTCCCATTTTCCATTTAAAACCACTTGGATCTATAGCATAAACTACGTTGGTTCCTCTGGTGCTGTGGTTCCTTTGTATAGTTAAATCGGGATTGCTCGCCGGTTACGCTGAAGTTCCTAAACTTGTGTGTTATTATTCATCCTATGCATATATGTCTTATTGGGCAAACCACACCAAAGTGATTTCCTTGATGTCAGTTCCACTGTCTCCCTGCCAACTGAACTGTTGCTTTGGTACAACATGAATGGTGTTGGGTTTTGCAGACATGTTCAAATCTGTCTGTTCAGCACTACATCTTAATTTGTCACACTATCTTTATTTGTCCACCATGACATCCTAGACAAAGTAAGCAGGATGAAGAGACCGGATTGTGGCCCATTTGGTGTTGCTGCCTCAGAAAAGTTCTTTGTTTTATTTAGGCTTGTTAGTGTGTGGGGCAGAAATGACAATATGATGTTTTCCCACAGTTTACCTCGCAAACCCACAACACTATGCAAAAGAACACTCCATGCATCCTCCTAACAGGATGAATCAAAATTGCTTTTTTTTTTTTTTGTAAACCAAAAGAAGACAGGATGTTCATGCTAGAAAGGATTTGACAATGGACACGACACGTTTGTTTTCCCGCTGAGAGGACATGATTTTGAGCGTGTTCTCTGTTGATATTAGTCTGTTTTACTTTTTGGATTAATTTTTATAGACACATGGCCTCAATTCATATTTTCCAGCATTCATCTTTCATCTTTTTCTTTCCTACTTACTGTAATCAGGTTCACATCATTTTAACCCTCCCACTCACATTTTTCATCTGGCTTCTATTCTGTGTCCTGCCACAGTGACACTGTAATGAGGTCAACTTGATTTGCTCAAACACATTTCTCTTCACCTGTGCCTTTTCTAATATTTTGAACCTTCCCTGTGTAGGGATTAACAACCACTTAAACCTCCTAGCTCACTGTAAGTAAAACCTGATGCTAAAGAGTGCTGATTGTTACTCACAAGGATTATAGGGTATGATAACTTGGATTGGCCTCAAGGGTAAATGAGTCATGTGCTTCAAAGGAGTTTCACAAGTCTATTCAATTGTAGTGAACTGCCACTATGCAAAACCTACTCTAGATATAAACATAAAACCACATACAGTGAGTTCATTATGGTCAGAAGTGAAATGAATTGTAGTGAAAGAAATACAAAAAACCTGTAGCCATTAAAATGCACATTCATGCTTGTCTCCTCCTCTTACAGTCCAAACGTTTGTTGTTGATAAACTATTTTCTGTCCCTGTGCTGTTGATCCCCTGCGATGGCCTCCTGAATCATAATCCATCCTACTCCTCCCTTTGGGTCTGCAAAGACCCAGCATTAACATCTTCACCAGGCTTCCCTGCATTTGTAATCCTACACTGCCTGTCCTCTGCACCTTCACTTCCTCTAGTGAACAGTCAAGACCTTTCTGTTCCTGTGTGGCTCCTTGGCCAGCAGCTGACCCTCCCGTCACCCTGTAACTCCACTCGGGGAATAGACTCTAGCCTCATTTGTCATGTCAGCGGGGGTCGATTGGGGGGTGGGGTGGGGGTTGTGTGGTCAAACACAAAATGAAGTTACAAACTGCTGCTGGTGTTAGCCAAGCATGCAAGATACTGATGGAAAAACATTTTCATCATCATGTGGAAGACAAAGATAGACTGGTTTTTGCAACACCATGTGGAATGTCTTGTTTTTTCCCCCTTTATTAACATGTAAGTTGTGTGACCCTTATTGATGTGGCAGAACTGGACAATGAATATTTAGGTTTATCTAGCACAATTACATTCTGATAGGTCCAGTCATTTCTCTTTTTTTGGACCAGTGGCCCCATTGTTCCTCCTCTGACAGCTGGTTTACTGGGCAGAGAGGATGGCCTGTTTGTGGTAAACACCCTGATCCTGTCCTGCATATGTTCACGCTTGTCCACAGTCTGACCTGAAAAGTCCCCATATGCTCTTTGACCTCAACTAGAGAAAGGCGTGGATATTATGAAGGACACAGACTTCTGTTTC
Organism: Channa argus; assembly: GCF_033026475.1. Classification (NCBI taxonomy): domain Eukaryota; kingdom Metazoa; phylum Chordata; class Actinopteri; order Anabantiformes; family Channidae; genus Channa; species Channa argus. The sequence continues at coordinate 7,109,915 of NC_090201.1, read as the reverse complement.
CTTGGCTCTACCTCTTAAAAGTGAATTTATTGAGTTTGTTGTTGAGTAGTGCCTCAGACAGACGGTGACTGTTCAGCAGAGTAGCAAAGGGGGCCGGAAGTTCCCAGCATTTCTGCTGAAAGCTGCAGCATTTGCGGTAGTAGGCAGAATGACAGGACAAGACAATACTCCATACATAAAACACAGAGTGCTGCCTCTCTGCGATTAGTCTGTAGGCAGATTATTGAGATTATTCACGAATGCCAATGCAAAAATGTTCTCCTGGAATTGGCATTGAGGTAGGGACCATTATCTCACATCTTATAGAGTTGGTGTTTTCCATTGGGGGAAAACATTTGTTGGCTGTTCAAGTAAATACATTCTCATGGGCCATGTAAAATCTGTGGCTGGAAAGAAGTATGGGAAAAAGCTGGTCATGCTGAAGGTGACAGGTGTGCACCCTTTTGAGATGTGATCTAATCTGGTACCAGTGAAGAAGGAAAACTGTGTTTAGTTCTGGATCATGGCAGCTGATGAAGGAGGTCACCTCAGAGCTTGTACACACATCCTAAACCTCTTTTAGCTCAGCTCTGATTAGCTGTATGAAGGAAGCACAGAGTTCTCATTGAATGAAGCCTGTTGATGGTACAATAGTCTGCATTGGTCTGTACCATCAAAGGCTTCAGAATAGGGTGCATTTCACAGGCTTTGTAATGTAAATGACTGTGTGAGTCATCACTGTGCATATTTGTCAACTAGGTAACCATCCTTTTTTTTTTTTTTTCTAGTCCTAGGGGAAACTTAAGTTCCACAAGAAACGAGATTGCAACGAAAACTACTATTTTTCTTATTTTTAATGCAATTAATCTGGCCATGTGCTTTTATTTGTTTCACATTTTTTAGTACAGTACAGTGTGTGTCGGGGGGAGAAAAAAATCCCCTTTGCCTGTTTGTTTTTTGTTTTTGTTTTTACCACTGCATAGTTTCAAACAGGTCTCGTGTCCAGAAGAATTTGTATGGGCCTAGTATATACTAAGTTAACTAAACCGGACTGTCTGGTTTAGGTGTGTACACTCACTTTAGTGTCTCAGAACTGATAAGCACACTGTTCTCAGGTTATACTAGTCAACATAAAAAAATTCATTTGAAGTTTATGTAGTGCGTGACTATAATGAGCTGATGACATTTTCCTGTTGCAGTCTCCCGCAGGAGAGTTATAGCACTTTTGATTGAAAACCTGTGTTGGTCTCAGAATTGTTGAAAACTCACAGGTAATTGTCTTCATTTTCCTACTACAGTAAGGTGTCAGTGGTGCAAGACTTTTCTTTTACATATGGGCACTTAATGTGCATTGTGCAGTATCTTACAGTTTTTGTTTTCAGTTCAGCATTGTCATAACCAAACTGTCACACCCAGTATCAACAGCTTGTAAGCGTCTTATGTTTGCAGGCCTTTTGGAGGTAAATCAGTTGACAGGGTGAGCTCCCCCGACACACGCTCTGTTCATCTTTATCCTCCTATCCTAGCGTCTCTCTGCCAGGCATGTGGCTGCCCGGCTGTTTAATCTTAGAGTCCTTTACCTTTCCTCTCCTCCTGGTAACGTGCCACACTAGCGGCCAGGATGAGTCACATAAGGTCAGCTCTATGATGGCCACAAACACATTTACCAATGTCAGGAATATGATGAGTGAGGAATGGCTACTGGCACATGCTGTGAAGGGGCTGGGGGTAAAAGCCAGAGAAAGGGTGTAGCAGACAGATAAAATATGAACCTGCTTGTGGCTATGTCCTCATCAATGTACATGTAATGTTTCCCGCAAAACTCAAGTTTAATTCAGGGCCAGCTTCCCCCGTGTTACCATGTTTTGTTTCGGCATATTTAGTCCCTCAGTGTGATTGGGTCTGGTATTCAAAGCACATAAATGGTAAAGCAAGAGATGCCTGTACATCATCCCAACTCCTGGCATTAAATCTATGAGTGTTCCTGTGGAAAATGGTTATGAACTCTCCTCACAGAAGTCTAATCCCGCCATAACAGACCAGTTAGTCCTTTTATGGAGGTTAGCTTGTTTGTAATTAAATGTACCACACAAAGACACACCGACCAATCGTGTGGTTGAGTCTTACTTTCCTCTAACCCCAGTGGCACAACAGGAACAGGAGGTGTTAAACAAAAGAGCCAAAGAATGTGCATATGACAGGTGTGGGGTTCTGTTCTGTCATGTGAAACTTGCACTTGTCCTGCACCCTCTGATTGTTCTGAACGCCTATGTGGGTGTGTGGAAACCTGCTCACACATCCTGCACAATGACAACCATTATACAGCTCGTCCTGTCTGTTTCAAATAGAAATCTACCTTTGTGAATTCTGAATTATGTTTATTTTTTTTAGAACCCCAGCAAACGAATGTCCTAGCTAAAGTATTTAAGAAAAAAGGTGGAAAGTGGAATTTAAACTTGTTTTATTTTTTTAGTGGGTCTGTTTATTGGTTTCAATGCAGTCTTGCTTTTGCACTGCTCTTGATGGAGTCAGACACATTAGAACTGCTGCCCTCTTTACCCAAGTAAATAGAACTGTGGCCACAGCACTCAACATGCCAGGTTTATGGTTACGCTCCATGTTAGTCACAGCTCCTGAACCTGCTGCCAAGCACTCAGTAGTGAGTCCATGTCCCTGCTTCTGTTTTACAATATTTAGATAAGCTAGTTGCCTAGCACCCATTTTGAATAGACTTTGTACATGCTTTATACATAATGAAATATGCTGCTTTTGGTAGATCAGACATTGCATCATATTGAGGCACAGGCCTCTGCTTGTCAGAGCAAATAAACTGTGGTTTCTCATTGTTGGTACGTTTATTAGGTTTGTACCTGTAGGCCTAGGTAAGTTTAAAAAAATAAAAAATTCTTCTTCAGTACCAACATCCTCTCTCTGAAGAGAGAGGATGTTTTATGGCTGCAAATAGGAAAGAGCATGTCTGTAAATATCCCAGCCAGGGTGGACTTTGGCACTTTTTCCCGTGCCTGATGAACAGAGTGCTAAGGTTTCCTAGATGAATGGCAGGCCTTGTGTGAGAACTCAGCCTGTCTTGGTCCACAAGGGACAGCCACAAGCAACAGCTCAGAATAATTTGTTGTTGGAAAAATGTAGGTTACCTTGTGCGAGTGAGAAATGATAAATGGGAGTTTAACTCTTGCTAGTTTTGTCTATTATCCAACCCTAACAAAGTAATGGACATTTGGCTCTGTGTGTGAAGATGTCCTATATGAAGCAAACAATTCAGCCATCTCTATATGATTAAACATTGCTGCAGTAGTTTAGTTTGTATTTGTGTGCCATGCAGAGAAAGCCTTTTCTTTTTTTTCTATATAGTTTATCATTTGGACAAAATCTGCAGCCACACTGGTATTTTACTTTGTTTGAAATTCAAAGCTGGACAATGACAGAAGGCTGCATGTTGCCCTATTTCTAGTGAATGCATTGTCCAGTCCTCCATGTTTATCACTGCTGGGAAAAGTGCCATTTACACTTTGGCATTGGCTTTAAACAATGGGGCAGATTCCATGAGCTATATTCTGTTGTTTCCCTAACTCTGGGAAACCGCTTTCAGTTCTACTTATTTTTGCAGCTGACTGCAAATTGTGGATGATAGATGATGTATTTCTCTTTTTGGATGGGACCTCTGGCACTAAGATGATTAAAGAATTGTGCTGGTGTGCACGTCTTTTTGTTTATCTGTTGGCACGTGTCAGTTTTGACCTCTTGGGCTCAGCAGCTTTTTTCAATGTCAAGCTTTATTTTTAGCTGCTGTGGAATAACCTCCACCCAAATAGGAGATTCTATGTGAAGAGTTAAAATGACATTGGATTTTATACTTTAGTTTCCTTATAGATCTGACCAGGCAAACTATAAACTCCTGTTTTGTTAACAAGAGCTCAATCAAACTGTACATTAAAAAAATCTCTGTAAGCTAAAATGCTTGAAAGGTTGTAGCACAAAGAGTGAAAAAAATACTAAATTATGTTGCTGGTATTCTTGTGTCAAGTAAATGCTTCTATTCATGAAAATATTTGTGGTGGAATGTGTAAAATTTAACTACTCCCCAACTCTTATACTCATGTGTTTACTTGCAGGTTTAGAACCACACAATTCTCTAACATGGGTCTCTGGCAAGTCTGCTTCAATTAGATTGACTTTCCCCAGAGGTAAACCAGGTGCTTTGTCCTGCAGACTGTGTCTGTAGCAAGTTAATTTTAGATCAATATAAAGTATTTCTATGCAAGTTAAACTCAGTTGAGCTGGTGCAGACTGCATTCCAAACCATTTATGAACATTTGCAGCCCCAGCTGCCTCAGCTGCACTATACTTTTATGTCTGCGTCTCTAGTCAGTGAATGGCCTTAAGCTGAGTAGGCTAAGGTTCATTTGTGTAGTATTTCAAACTGTAATATTTCACCAGAGTTGTGTAACAAGTATGGTCCTGCTCATTTCGATTTCAGTTGGTCCACTTCAGGCAAGGTAGGACTTTGCTTTTATTTTCCCACTCAGTCATCGTTGCAGACTAGTTGCTATGGACTTTTTCCTGACAGATCATATAGAAATCGCTTTGTATAAGACATACTCATGTAATGTACATGTCTCATACTTTTTGCATACTCGCCAAAAGCAGTGTTCCAGGAACAGTCCATGTTCCTGCTTATCTGGCCATGTCAACAGAGCCCAGCATGCTAACTGTCAGTTATGACTGGAGTTTATTTACCCAGAAGGAAGAGTCCTTATGCAACCATTACATCCTGTGCTGCAAAACTTGTCGGCCATGGTCTCCACAGTTGACCCTATAAACCTGGTTTTCTGTTCGGGTGTTCAGGTAACTGTGCATGTCAGAGTCTGTGCTTGTTTCACCAGCACTTACTGCTGCTGTGGAGTTTTGCGACTCAAAAAAAAAAAAAACCCCTAAGAGGCATACAAAGCCTTTACTTTATTTCATTCTGTGTTCACATGGGATTAGTTTATTTTGATTTGGATACAAACACTGCATTTATAGAGTGATGACAAACACGGGACGGAATAACATGGAAGGCAGCATCAAAGGATCAGTTTCTCAATGTGGGAAGGCCTAATTTGAAGGCTGAGAGTAACTAAAAGGACAAAGGCTGTGGTATGTGTGGGGTACTATTGACTGTTTGGCCTCTGCTTTGAATGCCCCGTTCTTTACTATAGCTTCCCACCCATTAAGTGTTGCAGACCTAATCAGTCTGAAAGTCATCTTCAATAGTTAGGCTTCAGTGTGGGGGCTCCCATTTTTGTGAGAAGTCAGAGCAAAATCACAATCAAAACCCTGCTATGCATAAAAACACAGATGCTAAAATTGTAAGACACATTTAGGTGTCTTCTCAAAATGTCCTCCTTCTGTCTTCTCATGTCATGCCACATACGTTGGCAACATTCTAAAAACACTGTACATGTTGAGCCCACTACAGTCAGGGCTGTTTGCCTGGTGTAAGGGATTGGACCAGATGGCTTCCCAGCACAGACAACTGGGACACATTGGTGGACACTAGGCCTTTTTTATGTGTTAAAGCAACTGTAGGTAGCCCAAGGCTGTTGCTGGCAGCACATGAAGATTAAGATTATAACTTTATAGTGAACTTAATGAACAGTTACGTTTAAGTTTGTCATGAGTTTATGGTTGAAACGTAGAACAGGTGTTGTTCCCAGTGAATTGTAGGGGTGAAACATTAACCCTGGCAGATTTAAATTAGAATGTTATCTCCATGATCAATGCCATGATACCTGATAGAGGTGGTAGTGGTGTTAATGTGATGTTGGCATAGGTGTGTTGCAACTGCAGCAGAGGCTGCAGGATTCTCGACTTTTGTTTTTCATGAGAGAAGAAAGATTCATATAATTTAATATACTAATTTATAAGCACTTGAAAATCCATTCATCATAAGAGTGTATTACATTACAATAGAAGCAGAAAAAATTGAATTGTCAAAGTTGTATTAATGTGAGCTCATGCATTTAGTAGTGCATAATAAAACATTCCATCTTAAAAGTGGGCAGTTGCTGCCTGTGGCCTCAGCAGCTGTAGGTGTGTTGCTAGCTAACAATGACTAGTATAAAAAATTAGCCTGATGTCATTTTATAGAGGAGCATAATCTCTGCAGCTTATCCTCAGAATGGATGTTTCTAATGCTTGTTCATTTGCTCGCCACAAGTAAACGTGATCTTTCGTTCGGCTTAACATCAAGTACATCTTCTCCTGTTCTGAAATACTCAATTATGTGTCACCCTCACTCTCCTCCATGTTTGTTGGTGTCACTACACTGCCTGCATCTGCACCAAATAAAAGCAAGTTGTCTCACACTAAAAAACAACTGTGATTTAGTACTAAACGTTATAGACGATAGAACATATAATATAGCAATAGACGTTTTACTATCACACAATGTATATCATCATATTGTACACCCTTACTATACCCAAAATATCTGTGATACCATTTTAATTGGTGACATTTTCCTGAGGGGTGTGTCTGTGTCTGTGTATGTATGTGTAAGAGCAAGGGAGAAAGAAAGCACAGTACTCTTATTCCACTGCCTTCCGTCAGGCAGCTTTCATGGGGAACAAGAGACTTGGCTGCAATTTCAAGTGCTCTTCCCACTATACAGAGCTTGTAGACAAAGCAGACGCGTTTCACATATAAAGCACAATTTAGTGCATTTTATAGTTCTTTGAGTTCTGTGATCTATTATTCCATGACTTTTCCTAATGTTTTCAATGTATGTTGTGGTATCCTTTTGGTATTGAGATATTTAACCTTGTGTTGTTATCAATAACAATAATCAATAATTTTGGTATCAACAGTACACCACACTTCTGTGTTTATTTCTAAGATCAGAGGTACACACATGTTGGATTTGGCACCAAATATAAATTTGTTGCTAATATGGGTATTTGGTGGACATTATAGGTTCTCTTGTCCATGGTAAGCTTTGTATTTCTTCTGATCATCACAGGTAGCCTGGACAGAAGGCTTGCATCACAAGCAACTGTGACAGGGAGAAGAATAGTGTTTCTGTGCTGAGAAAGCCGGGACAAAAAATCCAAGCCTGCTGTAGATTCTTGTGACACTAATTCCTTCCACACTGGCACTTTTCTCTCATAGAAACTATGCTTGAGTTGGGTGTGATACTAAGGAAAAGAAAGGGCTTAGCCTTGCCAGGACACTCAAGTGATCATTACAAGAGAAAAGAAGGGTGAGTTGTGATTTTCTGAATATTCTCAGTGCTTATGCTGGCTCTGATCTAGACTTCCACTTAGCCATGGGAAAGGGCTCTTACTGCCTGTTCACAGTGTTCCCACTGTGGATTTGCTGGCACAGTTGAGACTTGAATTAGGGAACTAGATCAAAAGGGACATAAGGAGCTCACTAAAGAATAAGATGATCTGGATTTATCAGCCTAACTAAGTTGTCAATGTATTTAATGATCAGGGTTTTATGTAGGTAACTATAGCACATACTATTACAAATGTAGTAATAATAATAATAATATCATATAAGGTCATATTATGCAATGGGAATATGCTACAGGTTTAGCTTAATACAGATAGTGTCCTATAACTACTACTAAAACTTAGTTCGTAGTGATATTGTGCGTTCTACTTTCCTGGAAACTGGGTTGTCTTTTTCTCTTGTTTCTCTCTCTGTTTTTCTCTTTTTATTGCACCTCCAGACTCCACTGTCCTTTATTGTCTGTGCGTATTGTGCTGAGCTGGCTGTTGTCACCCCATGATCGTAGTTAAGCTCTGTGGTGTTTGCGTTTGAAGCACTTAGAGCGTATGGTTCTTTTTGGTCCCTGCTGACTCCATGCATGGTTTCTTACTGAGCATGGCCACCTGTCTCCCTATTCAGGAAACGCATACACACCCATCACTCTTGCCGCTCAGTTGCTTACCAAGGACATGACATCACTGTACACACACACATAGATGGATACAAACAGTGTCGCTTTCTCCATATGGGCAAGTGGGCAAATTTGAGCATCTCTTTCTGTCAGTGTTAGTTGTTGAGTTAGTCTGCTAATTGTTAAATACTCTGTTTCCATGTTCAGCTTTAAATAACACTATTCCATTGGTCTTTGTTTCTTTTCAATTAGCTCTGACTGGGTGGAAATCCTGGAGCCACGCTCTCATGAACGTATGTATGTGAATTTGACCACTGGTGAGTGCGGCTGGGATCCTCCTCCAGGTGTTCCGGTTCGCCAGGCAGACGGCAACCAGTGGTGGGAGCTGTTTGACCCCCAAAGTAGCCGCTTCTACTATTACAACTCCACTGGTCGCCGCACAGTCTGGCATCGACCGGAGGGAGCCGATATTGTCCCCCTCTCCCAACTCCAAGCCATGAAGCGATGCAATGAGGCCAAGCAGGCTGCAGGGGGCATGGACAGGCACCCACAAGGGACCACTGGGAGCGTCAGCAGTGTGGGGAGCCAGAGACGCTGCATCCCTATGCCTGAGCAAAACTGTGACGACCCTGTCCCCAGACCCCTGGAGAGCAGCGAAGAGGCTGTCAACCCTGAGCTAGACCCATCACTGAACAGCACATCGCAGGGAGATGGAAGCAGCACAGAACACAGCGTAGAGAGCAGCAAGGACCCACAGAGGTAAGACTGACTAAACTTTAGTAGCATTTACAGTACGTCTGGAAAGGGAATCATGTCTAATCAGTAATGGTTTATAATACTAGGAGAAAAGTGGGGAGACATGATGGTCATCACAGCATGTGGCATAGGTTGTAATGGCTTTCAAATGTTTTTGCTATGAGAACTTGCAAGATTATTTAGATTTTTCACCACTTAGGCTGACTCAAATGGCTTTTTTTATTTTCATTTTCACTTATCTGAACATTCCATATGTCCCATTTCCATACTACTGCCTGTGAACCATGCTCTGCCATTTTTGCAAATCACTACCAAATGGGGAGAATGATCCGTTATATTGAAGACATGACATCCTTCCCCCTACTCGTGTTAGGGTTGATTGTGCACATTGGCCCCTAACACTAAGTCATTCAGAGACCCCATCATGTGCTTGACGTTGTGGCCTCGTCCAAACCACCATCTCTTCCCTTCAAGGCAGATTCCATACGTGCCACTTCTGTTTCCCCTGGCACAGAGCCACTGAGGCCGTCTTAGTGTCCTTCTGTGTGCTCAGCACTACCCTGCGTCGCTCTGCTCCAATGCTCATTTCATTTTCCTAAAACAAATCTAGGCCCCAGGCCATTAAGAGACTGTAACCCCTCTTATGGGAGTTTAAACGTGCATGCATGAGAGGCATGTGAAACCGTTATCTGTGGTTAATAACAAGTAGAACCACTACAGTCCAGATGCTTATAAACGAGGTGAACCCTGCTGATTTTCAGAGGCTCTGTTGCGGTGACACTGGCACATTTCCTCCAGGTTCTACTTGAGCTTCACGTTTGCTATTAGGTGGCCTCTCCTCTCACCCTCCAATGTTCTGGGAGTACATACAGGTGGAGAGAGGGAGCTAATTGTTTAGCCATAATTGATCAATATTGATATTACTGTACACCTTGTTGCATTGCCTCTGGTATGTTTGGGGAGTGTTGAAACACCCCAGAAGGTCTCACTTTACCTCAGTGACTCAACTTTACCAAGAACCTCTTCTTTCTTAAAATGAAAATTTGGAATAGCCACAGGGGTTTTAGGTTAGCGTCATTGTTCTCCAATATAGAACAGAGAAGTATTGGAGAGTTTCATTACAATATAATCTCTTCCATTTTTAAAAGGTGCTACGTCCACCATTACGTTTTCAGTTCTGTAGAATGATGGGGTATTACGTTGTTTCAGGTCGGCGGTTTGAGACACGTCTTGACATGTTCCTGTTTTCCTTTTTTTTCTACTCTTAGTTTTCAACAGGGATGGAGGGGAAAATTATAACTTATGACCTTTGAAAACAATGCTGTTCGTTGTGGAGATTGGACCATCCCATTTCTTCCAACACCAGTTTCCCTTTTTTGGGGCTATAAATATATCTGTTCATAGCAGATAGAAGAGTTTCCAGAGTTTTCACACAACACACCCTGTGTGTTATTGTAAGCACTAGCTGGTTGATGCCACTTCTATTCTCTCTAGTCTCTCCCTTTCCTTTCAAAGCTCGTACTGTATCTCTATTTGTCTATGTTCATGCTTATAGGAACTGTAGGCATCGGAGTACACATGTACATATGTCAGCTTGAGTGCCAAATCTGTTACTCATTGGCCAAGTCTTATCACATTTCCTGGGAATTTCTTGGTACTTTGAGCCTGTGGACTTCATCAGGGAAGTACCGTCCTCTCCAGGCATAAACATGTCTCTTACGTGTGGTTCCATTTACAGGAAGGTATGGCAAGCTGATCTGTCTGTTAGGTAGGAACTTGAGGCATTACAAATAATCTGGATTGTAACATCTCTATTGAATGTCACCCACCTTTGAATACTTGAGGGGGGTCTGTATGTTGTAATTAGCCAGGTAACATCTGTAGGGAGTTCACCATACATGGTGTATGTAATCCTGTCTTTAGAGGTGTGTGTGTGTGTGTGTGTGGTGACAAAAGTAAGGTGGAAGACCATCCAGAAGTGACCTGAAGTGGTTCACATTAAGGCCATGGCACTTTTTTTTGTCTTTTAGGTTGGCCTGGGCGTGTAATAAACCAATAAAAGGAACAAAGGCCCTCACTTAAACCCTAGTTGCCTCCCAGGGTCAAGTGAGAGCATACACTAAGCCGGAAGTCTAGGTATACTTAGTGGAAAAGAGCGCCAAATGATTTGTATGCGCTCTCTCTCATTTAGCCCTTTTAATGACATAGTGGTGCACCAGCATTCAAGCTAAGACAGTCACACTGACATTACATACTTTCATCTTGGCTTTCCGTATTGTTGGTTGTCTCTGGATTTATTTAAAAAGATTTTGAGAGCTTATACAGATTTTGGTATATTAATTACTAAATAATCTTGTCTCTTAGTTGTTCCATTGTTTGCCTTCTGCATTCCAGCCCTATGCTCTACCACTGAGCCACCAGGTCCCCTATGCTTGTTCAAAATAAAGTTGACAAAAAATAAGAAATTAAAAGATGAGTGAACACACATCTAATAATAATAGCTTTATTTATAAAGCACTTATCAAACAAAGTACAAAGTGCTGTAATGTAAAAGGGGAAATTCATAGCAAACCACGAGTAAAAAGGCTCTACTATGGTAAAAAAAGATAAATGAAATCTTTGCACCTGAAAGTGTGACGGATGCTTCACTGAGGCTGTGACTGAGGCTGTAATATTTATTTATTAATTTGCTATGTTTGTTTTTCAGTTGAATCATATCTATTTAAAGTTCCACAATCCAGTTAATCAGTAATCAAATTACATAATTGTGATCACAATGTTGAACCAAATAATTGCAATTCTAATTTTAGCGATAATCAAACAGCTCTAATGTTGGGCTTTATTTTAGTGTGATGAATGTTAGACAAGCTAACAGGCTACAACATCTGAATCCTCCCCCGAAGGTGATACAGGGCTAATGATAAAAACAGACATGAAAATTTCAGTTCATGTTTTGGTTTTGGTTTTTTGTTTGTTTTATAAGGAAATTCATATGCACAGCAAAAGTAGTAAAAGCCAAAACAAAACAGACTTCCCCTCTTCTTCGGATGACTATCTGGCCGTGAGTCATCTAGGAGAAATCATCAGTGGCTTTATTTAGGAAACATGGGGGAGTCTTATTAGGTAAATAAAGTTTTTAATGAGTCACACATTGTATGTTCACTGTGCGGGCAAAAGCCTCTCATGCTTTTCATCTCCCACCACTCTTAGGATGTAACATTTTTACAGACCCTTAAACATCTTGTTTTATCTCTAAACTCTTTGTTGTAGTAAGCTTACTTTTCATCTCTTTCCACAAGTATTTTAAGTTTGCATATAATCATTGCAAAAATGTTGCACTTTTGTTGTTATTGTTATGTGCATTAGTGCGTTGGTCTGGTTAGGAATGAGAATCGGTGAGCTTGCATGCACTGTAATCTGGTTACAGTCGACTTTCGCAGGAAAGCCTTTTTTTAACTTTTCTGTTTTCCAAAATCAGTGTTGGGGACTGGTGAAAACAGATTTTTTTTTTTCTTCCACGTGTACATTTCTCTTACAGCATATGTGCATAACTAATAAGTGCAGATTTAGCAGTGAAAAGCTGATTATTGGAGAGATCATCAATGGAGTGATGCTGCCTCAGTTTAATTTTTAATTGTAAAAAATAATGACAAAGAAGTCTAAATAAGCTATATTCCACCATGGCTTTTTTTTTTTTATTCAGACATTCTGTGCTGTGTATTATCAGCTGTGTCTCTCCTCTTTTTCCGTATTACCTACCAGAGAAAACTGGTTTCTCTGAGATAGATGTCCTGATTTTTTTTTTTAATTTAGTTTTTTTATCTTTATTTTTTTAATGCATTGAGTAATTCTATTTTTCAGGGCACTTTCAGCGTTTCTAATCTTGCAGTTCCTATCATGTCATGTAAACAATAATGCGATCTGGTGTCCCAAAAGGAGTTGTAGGTACTCTTTTAGATTTCAGAGGCGGGTCTCTCTGGAATGCAGTTGGGTTTGGCCTCATCCTGTCCCATCAAAAGGATCCTAGTGGCTGTCCTTTGGCTCAGCCCAATACTCTACACAAAGTCAGGCTGCGGGATACACAGACATTCACAGCTGGTAGACATCTTGGCTCTGAGAAGAGGTGTGTCATTTCAGCTGTTGTAGGACAGTTGCTGCCTACAGGAACTACGGGGCTATCAGTTTAACCCCCTAACACCAAAATTCTACTTTGCTTTTGCATGATATATTTATAAAATATATTTTAAAAGAATGCTAAAGAAGGCAAATTGGCTTTCTTCATTTGTGAAGTAGATATGACACTGGAAAGAGGATTTGCTGAAGACGGTTTCCTTCCTCTACGCCATTTGCAAGGCTACAATTGGCCTGTGCTGTGAGGTGTTTGTGTAGCAGAGGCTTGGCCTTTGTGACCTAATTTCCGCTTCCTGTCCAGCCAGTGTTAATAATAACCCCTGTTTTTCAGGCCCCGCTATTCCCAGGGGGTATATTTAAGACTTCCAATTCCATATCCCTATCCGCCAACGTGACTCAGCTGATGGCTTCTCCAACAACAGTTCTTCCAAGCAGGAAAGAAAGTAGAGACAGCACATCTGACAGCAGCGTCCCTATTGTGTAGTTAGACAGTTATTGAGACGACCTGAGTACAACAATATTCAGAATGGTGACAGAGCTATCAGGATCTGTGTTTCTGAGCTGCCATAACTAATTTCAATTTGCTGACTGTTAAGTTGATTTGTTGCCCCAGAGGCCAATCAGATTACCTTATTGCTTTCCAAAGAGCCTGTAACTTCATTTTATCCTACATTTCTCCATCCTCTCAGATCTCAGGATCTCAGAACAACAAAGTAAAATTAAAACCCACCTTTTTAGCCTGGCTTTTGATTAAAATATCTAATGTCTGGTATTCATTTATTGTATATATTTACATATCATTTATTTTGTAATTTTTATGTTTTATTTATCATTGTTTTTACTTGTTTATCAAGATCTATAGGACACTGAGAAAATAGTCTCCTAATCCATAATGTCTTACTGCCCTCAGTTTGAGAGCCTTGTTGTCAACTTCTCTCTTGTTTATTTATTTATTTGTTTATTTGTTTGTGGACATTATTAACACATTATTGACTGTGCTTGGGACACCTTCACATCAACTTTCTGTCATCTGTAAAGCAATTTGAATTGCATCAGTCTTTAGAAAGGTGCTATATAAATAAAGTTTTCGTTTATTGATTTGAATGACCCTCTAAAAGGTCTAACATGCTGGCACCAGGATCTAAATGAAGGGGCTTGTAAGGGCATACATGGGTGTCCCATATGGGTGTGCACATGTGCTGCATGTGTTTGCAAAGTTTCCATTTCAATTGTTTCCCAAGTATAAATGATCACACAGGAAGAGCTTTAGAAACACCTGGGGAAAAAACTTACCCTCCCAGTAGCAATTATTGTGTCTGTTTTAACCTCTTTGATAAATTGCAGTGCATAATCTCCTCCTTCAGCTAACATTTAACACCTGACAGACTACTAGCAGGCAACACACCCTTTCTAAACAACTTTCATTATGATTACAGTATAGTCCAGACCTGTTCAGCATTATGTAAGAGCCTACCTGCTTGCCTGGGTAGCTCACTTGGGTTTGTGGAGGGCTTTCTAGTTTCAGCCTTTTCCCAACCGCTCCCCCCTTGCACTCCATTACTGTTGTGAGAGGGGTGTCTCTGTGACAATGCCACAGCCATGCATTGTTTGAACCCTCACCCTGCTGCAGAGGCTACTGAATGAGCCCTGAGGAATGTGAGCCTTCCCGCTCATTCCCTTGCTGTTCTCTCCCACGACTAATCCCCACCCCTTCTCATTTACACTCATGTACTCTAGTCTCTCTGGCTCTGCTCATCTCTAACCCTTCCCCACAACCCACCATTGTACTGTCATTGCTGTTTTTCTTTTGATTTGGGGTTTGTATTCATACTTTATTTGGTTGACCTGGGGTTTGGTAATATCCAAGTGTTGCTCTAGCTGTGTAATGGGATTAGAGGCTTTGGATAGGGATCGAAAATACTGTTGAACCTTAGGGTTGGCTACCGGTCCACATGTGATCTTGATGATCACCGGACCAAACTCACTGCTGACAACTTACAAAACGTGCCAGTGCTGGAAAAGGCTGAATGCACTAGACCTTTGCTGAGCCTGGCTGGAACAATAGCAGGCAAATAACAGAGACCGACCCTGACAAAATGCCTAACTCTTAGCACTGTGAGCTCCTCACATAGTCATTACAGTCTTTTAAGAATTAGCTTAATTTATTGTTTGAATTGACATGAATGCATTGTATAGAACAATGTTGTGTTTTTCTATATGAAGTAGGTTAATGTGATGGGGTAATTTTGTCCAAGAACATTCTGTTATGCTGTTTATAAGCCTACTTTAATTAAGGTTGTGCCCTTACTTCCACACAGTGTGTGAACATTACATTAGGCATTTCCTGTTTGTGCTACATATGGGGAAGCTTTCTCTCCAGCCCTCACAGGGCCTCCCCACATAGGAAATAGTGGTCACTACTATCTCAGGGTCAGTCCTCATAAAGTACGTCACCCACCCACCTAGAAAATAGGCGACACATTATGCATGCTTTTTGTTTGTTTTGTTTTTTACAGTCAGCTACTGCCTAAACCCAAATTAGTTTTACGTGTGATCAGCAAGATTTTATTTGTGTATAATAAAAGAAGAATTTCATTATTGTGGTTTTTATGTGTGAGGTCGTCAGTGTTATATGGCTGTCCAATTACAGGAAAAGCCATGATGTTTTATGTATGTGCTGTTCCTGCCATAGCAAACCAGTGCTAAATGGTTAGCTGTGTGTGTCAGCTGCAGAGGTGGGAATGAGTTTTCTACCGTTTGTATTAACTCCACCTGTTTGGTAAAGTTAGAGTGAGAAAATATACAAAGTTTCAAAGAGTACAAACATTGGCTTCTCATGTTTACAGCTGTTACCTATCAACCCCCCTCCATCTATACACCCTCACACTTGCTTGTAACAGATAAACAGTAGTTGTTTGGGGTGAAACACCTCTATCAGAGCTTCTTGACTTCAGATGTGTCTGTATGAGCGTTGTGTGTTCAGCCAGTAAACTCTTGATTGGTGTCAGTAGTGTTACTAACAGACTTAATGGAGGCTGACTCTCCTGGTTCTGAGTCAGGTGATTGTGAACCAGCTGTTTATAGTCCTTGTCTGGGTGGCAAATCTGTGGGACCATTTAGAGATGAGAGCCTGTTTATGTAGTTCATAGAGTGAGTCACAGTGTGACTCACTCTATGAACTACAGGTGAAATACAGTCCAGAGAGACAGAGAGAGAGAGGGGCAACTAAAGGAAGTTTGCTGTTTGCTTGAGGACCTCAGGGGAATTGTTTCAACATTGTTCAGAGATATGTGGGGAGGAGAGAATGGTCTCCCCACCTCTTTCTCTCCTCCCCCTGCATCCTCTTCCTCCCATTACAGCCCAACTCTTAACTAAGATTGCCCTTTTGGAAGGGGAAAGCCTTTGAACACTAGCCTTGGATTCACACGACTCTGTGCTTGGTTGGATTTACAAGGACATAAGTTGATCAGCTTTGATGTAATTAATTATCCCACTTAATGTTAAATAGTTGGGAGGTTAGGAGGAGGGAAGGTAAGTCACCTAAGCTTGCCTTGAAACGTATTTACTGGTTTGGGCTTTGTTTAAGGAAGAAAGTAAATTAAACTTGTACATTCTGCACTGCATTATGTGTTTTCCTCACACCAGCTGTGGCAGTACGTGTATGTGCGGTAATGCCCACTTTAAAAACTCATTGGTTTAAGGGAGCAGATTTCTGATCAGTTAAGGAAAAATCCTGGTTGCCAATCCCAATAGAGGACGATTATGGGTCATTGGTAGGGTGAAAGGCAGCAGACCCTAGTAACAAGACCAGATTGATAGCAGATTGTTTTAAGTTGCCAGGATTAGCAGTTGGCCACTGGGTTCTACGTTAGCTCAGCCACTCAACTACAAGGAGAAGAATTAACCTTTGGTCCAAAGCAAAAGTCTTCTAAGCTGTGCAATGCTACAATTCTGTTTTTCAGATCAACTTCTTTTCATGGGGCATACTGCTTTCCAAGTGTTTATTAACTGATTTAAATGGCAGACTTTCATTCCATGTGACCCAACCATTGCTGCTTCACATGCACACTACCAGACAAACATCTAATCTATCAAGCTCTAGTTACACATTTTACAACTGCTTAAACTGGTGAGGGATTTTGGTGAGATGTGATGCATTCAGTCACTCATTATGTTTTAGGCGCTTGGTTTGAATATCCGGTGAAGTTGTTGTCTCATGGGTTTGACAAGGCTAATATTATCGTGAGACTAAAAATGGAGAAAAGACTTTGCAGGAGAGAAAAATGTTTAGAGAAGAATTTGTGGATTGCTGCTGCGTTTTCCAACTCTGTCAGCCTTGGATTTTCTAAAAGAGATGAAGTATAACAAATGCCTCCATGCCTGTGCATCATGGAATGTGATGATGTTGCATTTATGGTTATGTGTGGAAGCTTAAGAGGGTTTTCTTATTTGATTATCCGATTTCGGGTTGTATTGCTGTGTTGCAGGCTCTAAAGCCCATTGCAAATTGCACATATAGCACTTCTAATTTGCCCAAGCAAATTTGATACTCTACAATATTGATTGAGTTGCTGTGATGCATAAAAAATGTGATACAAATGTGATTGGGCTTCAGTTTGACTGCATTTACTTTGTTACTTTGACTGACATGAAAATGATTTTGGTAATGTTTTCTCTTCTGCAGTGATGCTTCTCAAAGATGGCAACCTGCACCTGGTTCTAAAGCAGCCATGCTGGTGAAAGTGAACAGCAGGAGTCGTAGCCATCCTAGTCCAACCTTACAGCCGCAACATCTCCAGCACAGTGCACACAGCAAAGCAAACACCTTTACCTTGCACCCGTCTAGCAACAGTGCCCAAGGTGGACAATTAGGCCCCACCCAGGGATATAAAACTGCCCCTTCTGGCAAAACGGCTGCAGACTCACGTCAGGCCCATCACCTGAGAAAATCCAGTAATGGTAACTTCTGTTTAGTGACATCAGGCAATAGCCATCCCAGTCCACTACTTCACAGATCACAGACCAGCACACCACGCCCTGTCTCTCCCCAGTATGGTTGCACTGTCCCAATCTATGATGAGCCAGTTTCAGACTGTCCAATATACGATGAACCCCCAATAGACATGGAGGTAGAGGGGGCCCACCTGTACAATGGACAACTAGTAAGTCGCCTGACACCTACCCATAGCCTCCAGTCCAGACACCTCCAACACCCTGGATCATCATTTTCAGGCTCCAGACACAGGAGGAATCCTTCCTCTGATTACAGCCCAGCTGGCCTGGAGTGCATCAAGCACATGGTCAATGTGGACCCCAAACAGGGGATCCAGTCTGGGTCTCCTGTACTTAAACGTGCCCCATCCCCTGTCCCTAAGCAGGATTCTGTCTTGACTCAGCCTCAGGCACATCCCCGGCCTCAAGCCCACTCTTTGCCGCAGTCTAGAGGTCAGTTGCGGGACAAAGAGCCAGGGATCCCAGGCCCAAGTACACTGGACAAGAAACAAAATTGGCGCATCCTGGAGGCCACTGTGCAGCGTGCTATGGAGGCACGACACAGCAGACAGAGCAGCCAGGCCTCGCAGGACTTCCCCTCCTCAACCCCGCAGGCCACAGCAAACTATCAAGACTCTGGTTATTCCACAGGCCCCTCCCCAAGTCTGAGAAGAAAGAGTAGAAGGAGGGTAGGAGCCAGTGGTGGTGCTGGAGGAAGGCCGGGATCCGTAGGCAGCAGCGGGGAGCTGTGTGCTCTCAATGAGAGGTTGATGGCAGAGATGAGGGAAGTTGTGAGTCGCTCCAACACAATGAGGGAGGTAAGAGCAGGACTGGACCCTGAGATAGGGGAGAGAGTGGCGGTACCTCGGACACGCTCCCCAGCCGACTCACTCAGGTGGTACGGAAGTGGTGGGAGTGGGTCAGCAGGCAGGTGTGCATCTCGAGAGGATCTCACTGGGGCTCCTCGGTCGCTAAATAGAGCAAATAATCATGGAAACTCTCCCCTAACTCCTCTGGAGATTCCAGGGAGGCAAAAAAGGACCTATGAAAAGGTGGACACCTTGGAGATGAGTGTGAATAGCCAAGCCAGCCTGTCCTCACCAGACACCTTAGGACCACCCTCCCAGGTAACCCTACCACCTATTGTGTTTATGTTTGCTGTACAGGTTTGTGTTTGTGTATATGTGTGTAAGCAAAACAAAATAGATCGTAAGAGGATACATTTTACCTAATCCAATATAGGTTGTAAGAGAATACATAACTAATCCAATATTATTATACTTTTGTCTAATGCTGTTTCTGTGTTGTTGTGTGGCCTGTTAATCTCAGCTGGTTTGCTTGGGTTCAGCTTTATTGTTCTAGAAAAGCTCTTGATTACTGTTGTCTCTTAATGTTCACTATCAGATTAAGAGGAGTTTCACTTTGTCAGATAAGTTGTAGATGAATTGAGCATATGTGTATTATGGGAATTTTTAGCTGCTGTGTTAGTATTGTTGAGTGTGTCTAGTCCTCTAAACTGTGCATGGAACAATGGACAGATTGTTTGGAAGAACATAAATAGTCCCACTCGCTATTGGAGTAAATCAGATTTAAAAAACACTTCCTGGCACAATGGGATTGGTTGTTTGACTTTGCAAAGATACATATGGATGGACCACAGTGATGGCTTATCTTGAAATCAATTGTGATGAAAGAACCTTTGACATCTTGTCATGGTTATTTAAGTAGCACCATGTGGAGCCAGTTCTAAATTTTCTAATCTCTAAAGACCTTCTTGAAACACAGTGACACCCATGTTCCCCTATATTACAATATATTTCTATATATTGTTTTGCCCCAGAAGCAGTCCAAATCCACCACCTCAACTGTTTAGAATGGTTCAACAGGGAGCTCTGATTTGAAAACTGAGACAACGTCGTCTTTTTACAAATAGCATTTTGGGAGTTGTCTCGCTTGAGTGTCTAGATGTGCCCAGGACATTTAGTGGGCAGGCTGGGCATAGTTGGCTATAATGACCACAGTCTCAGCATTACCTGTCATCCTCTTACCACTGTCCATCTGTCCTGCACTACAGGTGCTTTATACTCATATGCCTGCACTGTGTTTGGGTATCTGGGGTCCATGCCAGGCCAGAGAGTTTCAGGACATGGCTTCCCTTGTCAGGAAGGAGGGCTGCTGTGGCCCATATGGCCCATGCTTGGCAGGGAGGATGAAAGGAGGAAGAAGGGGGACACGTGCTGATACCAACGCTTATTGGTAGCTTTAGCGTGTTAGACAGCCAAGGAGCACTGAGCAGACCCCCATAAGTCTGTCCTGGAATGTTCTTCAGACCTGCTGTTATATCACTCACTCACTCACTGACAGATTTTAGCTTACTGTGTATGAGCCACTTTACATCTACAATCTGAACATTTTGTTCTTGACAAAAAACCTTTAAACTAACTTGTTCAACCCTTTGTACAAAATGCGTGATTTTTATACTTTCACATACAATCCTGTTTCACTGTCATGGCCTGGTCAATAGTGCTACTGCACATGAAAGCTGTCAGTAAAACTGTAATTTACTAAAAATAGAATTTGAACAGAATATGGTCTATCCTCTATTTAAACATAGGTTTTGTTGCGTTTGATCTTCTGAAGTTGACCTCTGTCACCCGTACATCAACTGTGTATGGTCATGTAGACTCACTGCCAAAGCTGAGCGTCAGATCTGCTACATTTGATTGTAAGACCAAAATCTAAAGTCCAACTTGTCTGGCAATCAGCAGCTCCATATTACTTCAGGGTCTAGTTGAAAAGAAATTCCAGCGCATTTTATGTTCCGTTACTAAATTTGTGCTTTGATACTGGCTGAGGATTTGTGTTGTTTCGGGTGTTTGCATAGCATATCCAGGTTACTGGTTTCTCTATTAAGGGATCTGAGGTTCTCCCTATGGTGATAAACTCCACCACAGGGATCACAGGTAGGGTATGTGCAAAGTGTAGCTTGGGTTTTCAGTAGAGGTGAACCTGGTGTGTGGATGGTTTTGGTTAAGGACTGTTAAGCCACACTCTGCTGTTCAAACCCTGACAAGGCCAGGGTTTATGAGAATTAGAAGTTTGATTTTTTATTTTTTTTTTCTCTCTTACTTTTCTTGAATTTATTATGTCAATCCTGCAACAATAAAGAGCTCCACCACTGACATGTAGAGCAAAGTAGTCAGAAGGCAGAACAGCACATTTGCTTCACCACACAGTCTCATCTTACATCTTCTCTCTTTTTCCTCTTCATAACTGTTCTTTTCTGTTTCATCTCCTCTTGTTCTCCTGCAGGCGGGCACCTTAGAGCTGCAGGCTCAGTTGGAGACCCGGAAGAAAGGCATGGTGGATGGGCGGACCGCTTCCCTGGGCCCCCACCGCCCTACCAACCATGACAACATAGAGGGAGTTGATGGGGCAGGAGTAAGAGCAGGAGGATCTTCCTACCAGCTCTCCTATGCCACCCTTCGGCAACCCCCACCTTCTGACATGGGCATGGAAGACTGGGCCAGCAAACACCTTAACATGCACACACAAGGTCTGTTCCGTCGCCGTGTTTCCATTGCCAATATGCTGTCATGGAACCGTGGATCAATCAAAAAGCCCATGCTTGTAACCAGCAATCGAGCTGTCAGGAAGGAGGCTTGCGAAATGTTCAAGCTGGTGCAAGCCTACATGGGAGACAGGCCTTCCCGTCTGGATCGCCGTCACTGTGCACTTCTAATTGTCACCAAGTGCTGGGACATGCCAGGGCTGCGGGACGAGCTATATGTGCAGTTGGTGAGGCAGACAACGGCTAATGCTAGCCCCAGAAGTTTGGCAGCTGGTTGGGAGCTAATGGCTGTCAGCTTGGCCTTCTTTGCCCCCTCCCCTAAGTTCCGCTGCTACCTGGAGGGCTACATCCAGAGACATACGGAGCCCACCAGCGACAAGAAATGTGAGTCTCAGACTGAGCAGCAGGGTGGGTCACCTTTCTTTATTCTGTACCTCCCTGTGTTGTCTAATCATCTGAGAACTGCCTCCTTTTTATTACTACAATTTTGTTTCTTAATTTTCCTGTACAGTTGTCATTTAATTTAGTCAGTATGAATAAAAATAAAATGGCCCGTATGTTTAATGACCAAAAGCTGATTTTTGTTACTGTGTTTATCTAACTGACTATGTGAAATTTGACCTTTGTGGTTTTCTTTGATTTATAGTGACTCAGTTCATATTGGAACAGCAGGAACTAAAACTGAAGAAGAATTCAAAGTCCAGAAAGAAGCGAAAGCAGAACACAGAGGAGGAGGAGGGTAATTTAATTTCATTTTCTTGCCTGCCTTTCCAAAATTCTGCTTAAATAACATTGTATCCTCTTTATCTCCTATTTTTATAAATGTATTAGGTAGGGAGTGGGTCATAAAGATATTTTTCTACTCTCGCAACACAGGCCATAACAAATCATTCACTGTAGACTGACCACTGAGTAGGATGACAATTTCAGCACTCTGCAGGATGTGAGATGAGGGTATGCTGATGTACTTCAGACACAATGAATGATTTTACAGAAAGTTGAGTTGGGGGGGGGGAAATGTAGGATGAGAATTTTAGAAGTTTCTGAAGTCACACAATGAACAATATTGTGAATCATGGTAGTGGTCTCTCTTACCACTTGCATGTCAGAGGGCCATTTAGGAGGATACCTAGTCATTGGCACGTGCCCTTACTAAGCAGCCCACACTGATGATGATGATGATGATGTCACCAGAGAAGAACCCAATCATCTCACAGTAGACACCACAGCAGCGGCCTCACACATTGTACTTGAGTGACACACACTCATTACTTTTCGCTGGAAACAGTCCAAACTGACTAAGAGGTCAAAGCGAAAACCCACTAAAAATTTCTTGAAAACTGTAAAAGCCTTTAGAGGGACAAATCTTGATGAAGTACAAAAACAAGAAAAATAAAGTCTCTTATGGACCAAAACGGCATAATAAATGCTGCTGTTTGCCTGATGAATGGAGTAGTTGGTACATTTTGTTAGACCAAAGCAATGAGTTGCTGTGAGCAGCCAGTATCAGTCCTCCACATATTTACATGGCTCTGTGTGTTTTTGTTTTCGTTTATCATTAGCCTGCATATAGCATCTAATGAGCTTGTACTTCTCCTGGGGTTTGGCTGCCTGGTTGTTGTTGATTTTGTTGTTGTTATGACATTAAAACCTGGGGTAAATATAAACCCCCTCTAGTGTTAAAACCCGTTTCAACCCTGCAGCAGGAGACTGCACTCTTGCTTTTCTCAGAGTGAATGTACATCTTCTGTCTACTGAGCTATGGGGGAAAAGCCTGTCTTTGCCAAGATCAAGGGCCAATTATTGGTAGGATCTCTCTAATTAGATATAATTATAGTCAGTCAGTGAGACTAGCTGCAGTTTTGAACATGCAGTGATGTCACCTGTTTGGTATAAATTTGGGGGCTTTGGCTGTAGGAAACATGCTGAAAATTGTTTACTTTTTATTATCTCTTTAAGTTTATCTCTCTGGCCCTGGTTTAGGCACATGACACAAGGGAGATTATCCGAACTGGAATAGGCCCCATGAGAGCTTAGTATTTGGTGCGAACCTGTTAGCACAGACGTGAAAGATGGGGATGCTTTATTTTTCTGAGCACTCACGATGACCTAACAATCACAGTTTGCTTTTTTTTAGTTTTAGTTTGAGAACAAGAAGTAAAGAGAATTTCTAGGGACTTTTCCCAGGACAGATCAGATTCTTTTTTTTGCTTGAGTCTCTTGGAGTACATCCTGCCTCAGAAAACAGCTTTTTTCCTCTAATGTAGTTCACTTCCGAAATAGATCTGAGCCCTACAGTAGCTACTTAGTGCAGGTAGCAGACAGGGAGCCTGTGTTTCTCATTCTCTCTGAAGGCCTTTATGGCTGTGTATGCTGATGAATCACCTGAGCACTGGATGTGTAGGCTGGATCCTCCTCTGAAGCTTTTGTTCAGCAGTAGTAAATCTTCTCTCAGTCTGACAGTTTAGCCAGGCCTGCTCTAATCCCCATATACCAGAATAACAATCTCTCTAGTTACCATTGTCTGCCTCTCATACTCTCTTTGACATCTGTGGGAAAAACAGTGTGCCCTGTTTGTGGGAAAGAATTAGAATAATTTACTATTTTGTCTATTCAGTAATGCCTGATCCTTAAGGATTTAATGTAGGGTCCTTGAGGATACAGCTAGGGTGTGCATATTATTTAAGTAGAGTTAGGTTTCTATGTCCTTGATCTGTAAATTTGTCTCTTCTGTCACCCTACAGGTCTGCCTATCAGCACATATGCCAAATTCTGTCATCGCAAACTGCAGAAGGTGGCTATCACTGGAGGCAAGAAGGTAAGATAAGAGAATAAAAAGAGGAGTCAAAATTGGAATTCAAATGGTGCATTCACATGCTATTAAAATATTGCATGATTGCATGATATAAATAGTCCATGTGAGTTTGAAAGTTGTGATTCACATGTGAGTCATACTAGATATTGTCACAGAGAGAGCCACAATTACAGCCACATGGATACAGTCACAGAGACGTAAACACAGATCCAGTCATAGTAGCACAGCTTCACACATAGCCATGATTAGTGTCATAATCCCTGACATAACCAAGATATTAAATCTCTCCTTTGCTTAACCATCACCCCTCTAGGGACTACGTAAGCCCACCTTAGAAGAGATCGACCACAGTAGACGGGCCATTGTCACCCCCTCCCTGTTTGGCAGTTCTCTGGAGGAGGTGATGGAAAGGCAGAGTGAGCTCTTCCCAGACAGAAAACTGCCCTGGGTGCAGGTTCAGCTTTCCCAGTATGTCCTGGCTCTGGGTGGGGCTCAGACGGAGGGCATCTTCAGGTAAGCCTGACCCAACTCAACCAATTACATGCCTTCACTTAAGCAGTGTGAGAGAGAGTTTGAGATATTAAAAGATCTTATGTACTGCATGTGTGTGTGTGCTGTATTGTATGAATGGTGTATGTAAACAAATGTGTGTGGTCTTCTCTATCACCCTATTTCAAAGTAGGCTCTTGTCGTCTGCAATACACAGAATAGTAAGCAGAACAAACACAGCCCTGCTTTGCTCTGGAAACTAGTACTGTTTCATCTGATACTTCATGATATGTTTGTACAGTAGTGTTTGGCCTTTAAGCAATTGGGAGCTTCACAACTGTATTTTTGTGTATGTATTTTCTCAAGCAGTTTTAATTCTGTAACATCTTGACTTGTTTGGAAAACTGTTGTTTTTGTTAAACGTGCCATATATGGAATTTGTGTGTGATATAATTTGTATGTACATAACTCCCTGTGAAACGTTAGTTATTTGGTTAGTTTTTTTTTTCAGTTTTTGTTACAAAGTGATACTGCAAACAAAGAACTGAGTGCTTTCACCCACCAGGCCACATTTGATGCCAATTGGGTGTGCATGTCTAATGAATTTGCCACAAGGCATGGAGAATATGTAACGATGGACGTAGAGATCCCTCTTGTGGCCACCGACTGTAACTGAAAGTGCTTGTGTTTTATCTGCAGAGTGCCTGGAGACATTGATGAAGTAAATGCGTTGAAGCTCCAAGTAGACCAGTGGAGGATCCCAGAGAACCTCTCTGACCCTAATGTTCCTGGTGAGGAAGGCTGTGTTTTGTGTGTGTGTGTCTGTGGGAACGTGCGCGTGTGTAATGCTTTTGTCTCTACGCCATTGTATTTGTTGCATCCTATGTGTGTGGTTTGACTATTCCTCTTAAAGAACATGTCCTTTTGTTCAGCCTCCCTCATGAAGCTTTGGTATCGGGAGCTCGAGGAGCCTCTGATTCCCTTGAATTTCTATAAGCAGTGCGTCAGTAACTGTGATGACCCAGTGGCAGCCATCGCTGTGGTGCAGTCTCTTCCTGAGCTCAACAGGCTGGTGCTGTGCTACTTCATCCACTTCCTGCAGGTAAGAAAAATCATTGTGGGTATATAATTTCCTGAAATGCAGAAATCTCTCCCACAAACATCCTTATTGCCACCTTGCTTGGTTTTGTGTAGTGTTTTTTTTCTTCAACATTTCCATCATATTTTATTTAAAAAAAAAAAAAAAAAGAGAGAGATCTATTTAGCATATAGTTAGGGCTTTAAACCAAATAATTATGGCAAACAACCACAGAATACATTTCTTTTCTTTTTTTTTTTTCAAATTCTTAGTGTGATTCAGCCTTTCTCATAGCCTTTCATCTCATTCATCCTAATTATCTGTAGGTATTCGCTCAGCCATCTAATGTTGCTATAACCAAGATGGATGTAAACAACCTGGCCATGGTGATGGCCCCCAACTGCCTCCGATGCCAATCGGATGATCCGCGGATCATCTTTGAGAACACACGCAAGGAGATGTCTTTCCTGAGGATGCTTATCGTTCACCTGGACACCAGTTTCATAGAGGGGATGGTGTAGACACTGTAAACAACAGATCCCACCTCAGGTGCTGGATCTACCCTCCACCATCTCTAGTTACACCTTTTCAATCATGCATAAATACGGACTTTGTTCAAAACACACTGGAAATTCTTGGGATGAGATATTGCAACAGCTTTGACTTTCCATCCTTATGTTTTCCTGCTTCATAGTGAGAGACAATACACATCGTTAGTTTGAATCTGTTATTTTGATACTAAAATCCACAGTGACAGCTTTTAAGTTGTTTACTTTGAAGACTGTTTTCTAAATGCTGCATGTGAAAACGTATTTTCTTCTATATTTCTTACTCAATGGATATGAGTCTTACAGTATTTACTTCAGTTCAGAAGTATTCACTTGCGTAAAGTTAGTAGTGGTGACACTTCTGTTATTTGCGTGTGTGTGTTTGAGAGATTCTCAGTGTGGATAAAAGACACTGTCTTCTTTTATCTTGTACAGATTATTGAAAATATGAAAAGTGATAACTCTTGTAATGATGTCTCATTAATAAGTTGGTTTGTGCTGTTTTAAGTAATTGTACTGATAGTGGGAGTTCTCATACTTCATTTTATGACATACAAGAAGCGGCACCAACACGACTATTGTGACGGTGAAAAGAGCCTGCATTTTAAAGCACAAACTGGAAGAATGTGTAGAAATGTTTCTAATGGATGACACCAATTTTCAACGTTTATAAAATTGGAAGTGCTTTGATTTTATGACTACGCACTCAGCTGAAGCCACATCAGAGTGCTGTAATTCCAGTTTTGTCACATGTATGTGGGAGGCTGTGATTCAACTGTTCTTTCTGTTATCTATAAAAAGAATTCTTCAATTGGAATTGTGTTCTGTTTTGTTTGTGCTCTTTGGCTCAGGTCTTATACAATAAAACGGGTGTTGGATATAATAACTGTACATGGCCTTTCCCACAGATTGAAAATTTAATTAATCTACCACAAACCCCTGTACTGAGAATAGGCTTTGTCAATCTAGAATATGATAGATAAATATGTAGATAAAGCTTTTTGTGTCCCCTCTCAGGCACTACTAATGTAAATATATTTTGTGTGTACATAATAACTCCTTGAGTGTATTATAATGATCTTGGTCAAGGGTGAAGTTAACTGTTGCTGTAAAGAGCAGTAACAAACGTGTTTTTGTAATTAACTTCATTGCTCTGCTGTAACCACCTGCCTTTTGACCATAGGACTGAATCAGACCACTATCAGTTTGTGTGTGTGTGTATATGTGTGTTTATGTACCTTGTTGTTATAATATGGAATTACTGTCCATAATAAAATTTTGTTTAGTTGTAGCTGGAATTCCTTGTGTTTATTTTGGAAAGATGATGCCTTTATTTTGATAGTGGATAGCACAGAGGAGACAGGAAATGAGAGGAGGAAAAACCATGCATTTACCACATGGCCAGTGTCTTCAAATTCACTCAAACTTTTAATTTACCTCTTGACTTTTTTTTTTCAATTCCAGTACAGTATTTCTTCTATATGTATTCACTGAAATATAAAACTACAAGTCCATGTATTTATTATAATAAATGTCAAATGTATCAAAATGTAGTCTAAAAGCTACGTTAACCAAACTGTGTATATATATATATATATATATATATATATATATATATATATATATATATATATATAATGTGTGTGTGTGTGTGTGTGTATGTAGTATATATAAAAAAAAATGCTCATCAAACATACACTACATGATTACCCAGAGTGAGGGTTAGGGTTAGAAAACTATTCTTCTTTGCATTCTTTAGTTTAGACCCTAATGTTAAGTCAAATGTACAAAAGTATAAAACATATAATGGCTATGCAATTATAAACATAATAATATATTAGATTAAAAGATGGAGTTTTGTCTGGTTTCTATTTTAAACAATAATTATTTAAAACATATTTAAATATATTTTTTTTTGATCAATTGAACCTATTGTTATCAGAAGCAGTTAGCCTTTGCAATTCTGTGTTTGTACAGAAGTGTGCTTGTTTTTCCTTTGTGTCCATCTATGCCCTGTTAAAAAGGTTTACAAGGTGCAGGCTGTTCCACATCCAGTCACAGGGCAAAACAGAAGTGTTATGTTCTATGTTTGTTTAGATGTAAATACTAGGACATCAAGGCTGATATTTATAACTTTAACCTCATATTCATATTTTGTGTAGAGCAAACACAAATGAATTGGCCTTGCTGTTCTAGTTACTAGTTACTTTCTGCAGAAGAAGATTATTATTACAAAAACAAAATGAATAGGTTATTATAATAAGGTATGATATGTCCCAATGGATTAAACACAGTTTTTAGACTGCTTAATTTCAAGTAGCTCGGTAACTATTGTTTGCCATAGTTTTCACCTTGTGGATTTTGTCAAGTAAATCTGGAATGCACTTGTACATTCATCAGCAACATCTATTTCAGGACTGTCTAAAATCCATTGTTTCCTGAGCAGAGTACTTATATTTTTGTACTTTTGTAAAGTTTAGAGCTTGTAGTTTTTACTTCTACTTGAAAGAACTTGAAGTGATGCTTTTAGTTAGGCAAATCCTTAGGCAAACTTATAGTTGAGTAATGAGTTTGTGTACTTCTACCACTTCTGTAGATAGATAAATAGATAGTTACTTATCACATTTATCCATATAAGTACATATACTCAAGTAATATACCTAAGTACAGTTTAGCAGTACTTGTACTTTCCTAGAGTAGATCATTTGAATGAACAATAGGTGGCAATATACTCCCAAACAATAGGTTTACTCAACCCATCTAAATTATTACAACTAAATTTATTTTTTAAATAACGTTACCAAGTTAAATTGACTTGTATTTTATGATTGAAGTGTTCATGTTGAAGTCATATTAACATGCCACAATCTTATATATTTCACTTTGAATTGTTAATTTAGACAAATTTACACAAAGAAATACATAATTACTTAGTTTTATCTGCATTGGTACTGTATTAAAATGCTTGAAGACGATCTTTAGAAGAAAATCACTGGCATTTGTAAGATACCACCTCTTCTCGGAACACTTTAGTGGGGGACCGGGGGTTGTTTTGCACGCATGCGCATTGTAGCTCCACACTGTCCGCGCCACTGCTGAACGCACAACGGGGAGAAATACAACTGCGTGATCTGGACCAGACAGGCGGAGGCGGTGGTGGCCGTGTTTCTTAGGGATTATATAGCACATTTTACACCCGACCGGACAAATAGTGACTGGAGAACAGGTAGGAAGAATAAATCGCATCCCCCCTACTGATTTCAGATTTTTAAATCCCCAGTAACATCGTGAATGCGGCCCGTGTGGTGGCTGCATCAACAGCTTAACGTTAGACGGTGTGATGCCGCATGTCGGCATTTCGACTTCAAAACAAACGTGATTACGTAGGTAATTTAATGTTGTGTTTGTAAAATTCCTTGTTATATTTGTTTAATTGCCGCTCTTTTTCTTAGTGGTCGTATATGTTTTTGTGCTTCTGAATGGTTCCGTAGAGTGTCGGTTGGGAAGTTTAATGCTTTGCAGTTCCACGCCGCTTCTTCACAGCAGGAAAAGTATGAAAAAGTAGGCCTAGCGCGAGGCCTGAAGAGCTCTGTGAGTGACAGCTGTACGGCCAATGAGGCTCGAGCGTCCCACCCATACGATAGTCTATCGACCAATCACATTTGCAGAACTGGCTGTGTTGTAGATGTTTTCTGTGAGGCGACACCCACTGGTTATAAAACCCCCCGGACAATAAAGTGTCAGTGCCGCGGAGGTGACCAACAATAGCTTGTTCGAGAAAATCTAAACCAATCTGCTCGTGGTGCACATGCGGTTATAAAACAGTTGATGTGCGAATTTCGTGTAGCTGCGTGCTGGGGAAATTACCAGTCTGTGTTTACCCCGTTAATTACAATATATCGACATACGATTAAATTAACCATTGTAAAATATGTAACCTCACTGTTTTGCACTGATCATCATCGCTATCCTGAGTCTTGATTGTAGCATCATCAACTCTCGCCCAGTCTGTGTCGCTGTCGTGTGTCTGACTCTTTGTGCATGCGAAAAATGTCCCCATTTCATTATAAATCTAACGTTCTACTGAATGGTGTATTGTTCGAATACGATGTGGTACTTGATGTCTGCGTGTCTGCATGTCAATAGGACAATCATCAAGGTCTTTGTCTTCTATTGTGTCTATATGGGCAATCGACTGAGCAGAAAACACGTGGGCCGTGTACTGTTAATCTATCCGGGTTGTATGTTTCTCTAGAGTCTCCGCTAGGGTGAGCCGACTTACCCCGTAACCAAACTAAGGCATTGCCAAACATAATGTAAATCGTTATTTTTTTTTTTTAATAAATTAAGGGCTGCTGTATCTCATTCTGTCTTGTGCTTATCTCACAATAGAAGCACCCATATTGGGAGGGTATATATATATTTGTATGAAAAACGCAAGTATTATCATCCTCCACCAAGCCCGTTATTATTGGACAGGGGCTGAATGCCAGCAGTAGGCTATGGGCCTGTATTCTACTTAGCCGCAATGGCAAACTCTAATATAAGAAGTCATTAGAAGAATATGCTTTAACGTCGAGTGTTAGCTTGGTGTACATTACTTCCAAACTACTGGTGGCCGTGCAGGGTAAAAAGGTGTGAAAAACGTCTTGTACCTTCTCTTTTTGTGCATTGGTGATAGTACATATTGCTTCTTTTGATTAAGACTCCAATGGGCCAAACTGTTTAGACACCACTGCTTTCCTAAGTAGTGACCACTCAGCATCTGTTATTAGTTACACATTTCACTTCCATTTGCGGGGCATGACTCACCTAAAAGTGTCTATATTCCCTCGCTGTATATCGTGTTATACCATGTTACAGCATGTGTAATATATACCTTCTGTATGTTTACACTTGTATTATCTTTCCCTAGTGGACTGTACTATTGTTCTGCTGTGACACAATAACACATTTAACTTCCCCTCTAACATTTCTACTCAGGTACAAACCTTTGATGTGCCATAGTCCTATGAAAAGGTAGTTGTTAGTGATCAACTGACAGATACAAGGCTGACTACAAGGTTGTAACATCCTTAGTAGTCAAGTGTATTGTGTTCTTTGCTACATACACTGTTTTCTTGGTAGTGTATCAAGGCTAAATGGGCTAATTTGTGTTTGTGTGTGTGTGTGTGCGTGCATATGTGTGTGTGCATGTGTGTGTACAGGAAAAGAGTCTTGATGTGGGCAGTATGAGTAAGACGCCCCCTAACAGAAGAGGGATAACATTTGAGGTGGGAGCTCAGCTTGAGGCTAGAGACAGCCTCAAAAACTGGTGAGTCATGGCCTCACTCATTTCTCTCCATCCATGTAACTGTTCACCTAAATTCTCATTCTCTCCTTTCTGGTCTCTGGTTAAAAATTCTATGTGTTTCAAAGGTTTAAAAAAAGATCGAGTACATGTGTTCAGTCTTTTCCACCTAACCATCCTTACAGACTGGATTAATAATAAACATAAAGATTTATCTGGGACCCTTGATTCATGTTATAAGTAATTGTATTGTATACAATATAAATATGTTGTATTAAAATGAAACTCGTTGTCAAAACCTGCTATTTTCTTTTTTTTCATTAAATCACAAGACATTGTCCTTAAGTTCAACAGCCTTTTTGAAGTAGAAATTGGTTTACATATTAACTACTGCCTACTTTTCCTCATTAAACGTAATAACCTTCCTTCACTAATTACTTTCATCAGTCTTGCTATACAGTTCCTAGTAAAAGGTCCATACCCAAAATGCCGGCGTAACTCGTTTTTACTAGATGTTGTAATTTAAACTGTTTCTTTATTTCTTCTAGCTTGTTGCCTATGTTATATGTTACATAAAAAAGATAATTGTGATGTTCTTATCCTCTTTTTCTTTTCTAATTATTCATAGTTGAATTTCTTTTGTCTTGTAGGTATGCTGCCAACATAGAGAAGATTGACTATGAAGATGAGAAAGTACTAATTCATTACCGTCAGTGGAGCCACCGTTACGACGAGTGGTTTGACTGGACAAGTCCCTATTTGAGACCCGTGGAAAGGGTCCAGCTGAGGAGACAGGGGCTTCAGGACGACGGCCCTGTACCTGTAAGCTAAGAATAATGTTCTTGCTTCCTTTGAGCTTTGCTGTATAAATAATTTAGAAGTTCTGCCCCCAGTTGGGTTATTTATCTGA
Organism: Channa argus; assembly: GCF_033026475.1. NCBI lineage: Eukaryota > Metazoa > Chordata > Actinopteri > Anabantiformes > Channidae > Channa > Channa argus. The sequence goes on along the minus strand of NC_090201.1, from coordinate 7,077,447 downwards.
TTCTGATTCTGTCTTTCTGCATAGTGTTTATTTATTTATTTATTTATTGTCTTTAAAAAAAAAGCTGAAATACTCTGGCTTTTTTGCATGACCATTATGGGCAAATTTTAATACTGTGTAATTTTGGCGAAGATCAACAATCATTGGTTTTGTTAGAATCTAACAGTTTTACCTACCTTGACATTTTAACAAAATGCAGTGGTATGTCCTACATTGAATTACTCTGTCCTTCCCTCCAGGGCTTTCAGGTGAATGACAAGGTCCTGGCCAGCTGGTCTGACTGCCGTTTCTACCCTGCTAAGGTCATTTCTGTCAATAAAGATGGTGGGTACTAAGAAATTCCTATGTTAAACAAGTTTCGAGTAGAACTGTATAATGGTAAATGGTCACTTATATAGCGCTTTTATCCAAAGTAATTTTGATTGATTACCATTCACCCATTCACACACACACACACACACACGATGGCAGTGGCTGCCATGCAAGGTGCTCACCTGCTCCACCGTGAGCAGCTTGGGGTTCAGCGTACCACTGACCCTGTGGTCCGTGACATTGAATGTGAAAGTAGTTTTGATTTATTGATTAATATAGGTTGAGCATATTTTCTATCATATTTTCTTCTAATTATTTAAATTGTGGCCTTTTTTGTTCTACATGATTGTGCAATATGGAGGATGAGATAAAATGTTAAACTATCACTTTCAATAAGAAAATTATTGTATTGGAAAAGATTCATTTATAGAAAAATGGCTTTCTCTTTCACAGGCACAGCAATAAAGCAATAAAGTTGCTTTTCTTTGACATGCAATTAAAAATCCAAATAGGGAAATATTTCTCAGTAAGAACCAAGAGAAAATTTGAAGTGCAGCCATTTTGAAACTAGTCTGCCATTGGCTACCTGACTGGCTGGTAAATGTTTGTTCTACTTTATCCTCTTAGCATCCTACACTGTGAAGTTCTATGATGGCATCATCCAGACAGTGAAGGGGATACACGTAAAGCCTTTTATTAAAGAGGTATGTGAAATTTAATAATTACAGATTCAATATCTATGTCTCTCACTGTTTCTAATCTAATTAACATGTTTTTCTGCTTGTTTCTTAAACTTTGTCTTGGTGCTGACAAATAGAGAGGTGGTATTGGTGGAGGAAAATCTCGGTCCAGTGAAAGGAACATGGTTAGAAGGGGCCAGAACCGTAGAGACAGGAGGTCTCAGGAGAACGGGGCTCCCAAGAACAAGCGAGCCAGACGCAGCAGTTCTGACCAGGAGGAAGAAAGCAACAGTGAGGATGAGGAGCGGGAAGAGGGAATAGTAAATGATAATAAGAAAATAAATGGTGACGTAGAGGCTGCATCTAGTGTCAAACAGCAAGAGGAGAAATCAGAGCAAGCAGACCAGAACAAGCCCAGGGATGCAGAAAAGGTGACAGGACTCACAAATGGAATCAAGTTGGAGGATGACTATGAACAAAATGACAGCTGTCATGTAAATGGAGAGGTGAAGAAGGAAGAGATGGAAGCAGAACTGAGTGGAACAAAGCCATATGCAGAGTCACCCAAGCCATACTCAGAGCTAGCCACTCACACGTCAGTGCAGAAGGAGCAGTTGTCTGTCACTATGACAACCACAGAATCCGGAGACGTGAAGCAGAAGCCAAGTGTCCAGTCGGAAAGCTCTCAGCCTACAGCCGACGTTCCACCTCCCCAGCCTGTGAAACGTAAGAGTTAATGAAGTAAATTAGAAGAAATGTCTTTAGGACTGTCTATGGGACAGTTTTTAAGAAGTGCATTTGGACATATTTTCAGCAGTTAAATTTCTTTTTTTTAAATTATTATTATTTGTATTTGAACAGCTGTACGGAAACAGGGTTTCCACAACCCCAACAGATTCAGTAGAGAACCATGTGAGTATATACCAGAATTAATAAAACAAATACAGTCAAAACTTGAATTGTCTTTACACACTTAATTCACATATATTGTTCCCTTTTCTTAGTATATAGAGTCATAAAAAACCAACCTCCACCCGTCCTGTCCATCAACCTCGACCACAACCCCTTTAAGTGCAGCGCTCCCGGCTGCACAAAGTCATTCCGTAAGGCCAAGCTACTGCACTACCATATGAAATATTACCATGGTGAAGAGCAGCCTCTGGAGGAAGACCGTAGCCCCACCAGGAATGTCCAGACCAGGGCCTCTGAGAAACAGACTACTACCACTAGTTTGGATGGCCCGAAGAGACGGCGCACCATCTCTGCCTCTCTGCGTGAGTTCCTGTTCAGTCTCACTTCTTCCTACATTAAAGTGACAGAGGAAACTGGGTCCACTACCATTACTTTAAATCTCAAATTACATACATGTCATAAAGTACACTTCCAGTAGTTTTAAATATCAAACCTTGGGGCTTATTTTTGTATTTCTCTTTGATTTGTTTCTTAGACACTGTTGGAGCTGCTGCTGTTCCCCGTGGTGAAATGAAGACAGCAGGAAGACGCACATCAGCCCCACCTGCAGTCAACACCCAGGGCCATCAGCAGAGGCCATTGCTGAGGGAGAAGAGCAAGGAGAACCAGCTGGACAGGAATGGATGCCAGCAGCAGGACAAGGACTCAGACAAGAGTGGCTTTGACATTGGTCAGTACTACAGTATGCAGCAAGAAGGTTTTGTTTTGTGTCACATGGTTCCCCTTCTTACTGTAGTTTTACCTATAGCTTGCTAACCTGTTTTAGTTTTAGTGTTGGGTTTAACTCTTGCCACCTAATGGTCCCCAGGATCAGTAAAAGACAGACTGAAAGAAAAACCTAAACTGAAGGACTTCCTCCGCATCAAATTAAAGAAGAAGAAGAAGAAGAAGAAGGCCAAGTCTGGTAAGAATTGCTCCCTGCAATTGGGCCTCTTCGTGTATCTGCTGCTCTGCATGTGCCATCACTGAGACATGGAAACAGCTAGCCTGCAAAGCATAAAGTACTCTGTTCACTCCTTTTGGTGTGGTGGTTGAACCTCTGTGTGTGGGAAAAGTGTTACATCTGTCGCTAGCCTCTGTCATTCCATCATGCCACTTCATAAGCGCCAACTAATTCTTTTTCTTCTAGTCAAAACTTTTGTTCATTTATTTGACAGTACTGCTGCTAATTTATCTATTATTATCATTATTATTTTGGTGGCACAGCTTGACTCATTCAAACACAAATATGATTCAACTTCTTTTTTTAATCCTAGAGGATATTCACACTGCTGTGTTTTAGAGTGCAAACAGATGTAGGCATAGACTTCCTAACTCTTATCAGTTGCATACAGTTCTGAGGTCTAAAAAAACTGGCCTCTTAGATTTTATCTTAATAATTGTCCCTGACTGTTGAGTCTATTATTGTTGTGCCACATTTTGTCGCCTCCTGGATGGCTTTTGTTTAGTGTTTTCAAAGTTGACATTCTTGTTCTACATCTGCTTCCCCCCTCTCCCTGTATTAACAGACTACACAGGTAGTGAGGAGAATATTGACATCTCAGTATTGGGTCTTCAGTCCAAATTGAATTTGCCACTCAAACCCCCCCTCTCACATAATCACAAGCCTGAGGCCTACACCAGCAGGCCTGGATACAGCATCTCAGAGCAGATACATGTGGATGGTGGGTATCTCTGGTGCTGTGTGGGTGGGTGTGCGTGTATTGGCTTGCCTGGAACTGTACGTGGCTTACTCTCTCCTCCATCTTTCTCTTTTCTTTTGGATTCAATCCACCATGCTGTTTTATTCTGATAAATCTAGCTGCTGTCATACATAAGGTCACATTTTTAACACATGGTTGCTTGAATCCTAACTGTTATTTGCTACAGCTTGCTTCATCTTGTATTCAAACAAATATTCATTAAAACTCACATTGCAACACATTTTGTAGAATTAATGAATATTAAATGAGCTAAACTTTTATTGAATTTTAATCAACCAAGAAAAAGGAAAATCCTGTTGTCACATCTTTAAAAAAAAGTCAGTGGTTTATTTCTCCCTACTACTGTAGATGATGATAGTATCAGTGACTGGTCTACTGACAGCTGTGGGTGGAGTGATGATGACTTTGGGGTGGATTTGGATGTCACAACACCTCCCCTAAGTGTGGATTCTGGTGCCGTGGACACCAGTGACCAAGAGATAGTACGATGTATCTGTGAAGTGGAGGAAGAGAATGACTTCATGATCCAGGTGAGTTGGTTGTTGTTTGTCACTGCCTGTAGCTTCTTTAATCTTAGGGCATGGAAGCTTTATTTATCTGTAAATTGCACTAATGTAAAACACTTCATTAGTGTCACATTGCCCTTTCAACAGTGTGAAGATTGTTTGTGCTGGCAGCATGGCACTTGCATGGGGCTGCTGGAAGAAAATGTTCCAGACAGATACACCTGCTACATCTGCAGAGACCCACCAGGTAAGGTGGAGGTCGTTGTGCTTCCTTTTTAATATTATCTGCCATCTAGTGGACAAAAAGCCAAATTACACTTTGTACCCACAATCAACTGATTATCATTATAATGGAAAGTACTTTTTGAAACTACAATGAATTTAATGCTCACTACTCAGATTTTCCTACCAAGCTTTTAGGTAAACTGATTCCTATTAAGAGAATAGCTTTTGCTACAATTGCAGCAAACTGGGTCTCAGTGGGCAAACACAGTCCAGCCCATTTTGTAGGCCAACCCAGAAGTTAGAAACTCCCTGATTCTATTGACAAAAAGCCAATTGGAGTTTTCCATTGGCTTTTGGGTTATTGCAGAACACAAGCTCTATAACAAACAGAAGTTTGCGATATCTATACTTTTTATTTTTATTTTTTTGGAATAGTCCTCATGGATGAATATTTTTATAATTGTGGAAGCTTGAATCACCAGTAGTAAGAAGCTGTTGCTATTGCTGTTGACTGTAACTAACCTTACACCACGGTTGCTTAACTTCGATGTCACTACCACTATACCTTTTATTTGTAATTTTACAATTTTACAAAACTTACCACTCCTGCAAAACCCCTTTTTTATTTATTTATATATATATATATATATATATAGCTGGTGATTTTGAGTTACGAACACATCAAGATCAGTGAGCAGATGAGTTTCCATGTTCAGCAAAAAAAATCTCTGTAGTTTCCTTTAGCTACTTCTTAGGAATGACCTCCTTAAGACAGATAAAAGCATAAATAGCATGCATTAAATGGCATGTTTTAGAATAAAACATAAAAATATAGACTTCGAGATACAAAATGTGGACTGATTTATGGGTTTTAGGCTCAACCATTTGCACTTTTATGTTTTTCATTTATGTGATAAGAACAAATAAGAATAGAAGCAATGTTTTTTTATGCTTCAATTAAACCCTGAGACATATTTATTTGAAGAACCCAGCATTGTACAGCAACTACATAATGTGTGCTGCAGATTGCCTTTTTGACAAAAAAAATGTTTTAACACCTATATTTTTAGCTTCTATTCAATTATTCTCTGCTGACCTGAGCTCTGCTGGTGATTGTATTTTGGCATTAATAAGAATATAGTTCTAAATGATTTAGGCTTCTAAGTGTGTGTTTGTGTGTGTGTGTGTGTGTCAAATGTGAATACAGCAATAGCTGCATTACTCGATTTATTGAGGGGAGAACTTGACTAGCATACGCAAACACTGCCAAGGTGGAGCAATAAGCTCCACCATAATCAGACCAAGTGAAACACCTGGGCTGTATAACTGACAGTTGTAGGACAGTTTGAAGAGTATGTGGTATAAATAGAACATTAAGCTAAAGCCACCTCGTGTTTGTAAATTTTGCTGTGCAGACTAGTGTCTGAGCACACACACTGTAATTGCATGTGGAAACATCGTAAGGAATGCAATCTGTAATTTCTTTAAGACTTTAAATGTTGCACCCAAACTCACTATAGTAGCAAGCAGACCTCGCCCAGTTCTTAAAGAGAGATCTTGATCACCTAACAGCATTATACTTTTACCAATCCAAACCTTTACAATTTTTTTTAGTGCTGTGAATATCATTTTATTAAGGGACTTAATACTTACTTTTGATAATTGAACACATTAAAATATTTAGGCACATAATAAGAACTTTGGGGACAAATAAAAAAAATGTTCAAAATGGATTTTTCTGTTAAAAGAAAAAAAGGGGTAAGTTTGGACTTTATACAAGTATAAACATTCAAGTTATTTGAATAATAATATTATAATCTAGGTTTTTAAGAATTTATGCTTTAAGTTGCATGTGTTTGATATCACATTTATTTGGTCTTCCAATTCAGGTACCATTATAATGTATAAATAGTATAATAGTATAAAGGCTAAAGACTAAAATTCTAATTTTTTATTTATTTTTTAGAGCATCATTTGTATCTGCTGGCACAACTTTATTGTATGTTTAAAGCATTTGTTGTGTTAGATTTAGTTAGTTCTATCTATATCTAGGTCTGCCTTATAGGTTGAATGGCAAGGGTGAATTCATTCAAAGTCACAACACCAACTCCATAATACATAGATTCACTGACAGGTAAATAACAGTGATTATCATGTTGCAATGGCACCTGTAAGTGGGTAGGTTATATTTGGCGGCAAGTCACCATTTTGTCCCAGAGTTGAATGTGTTTGAAGCAGAAATCATGGGCAAGTGTAAGGATTTGAACATCTTTGAATGTCAAATTGTGATGGAGAGACAACTAGGTCAGAGCATCTCCAAAGCAGCAGCTCTGATCAGTTCATCATCTAGGTCTGCAGCAGTCAGGATTTACTAAAAGTCATCCAAACTGTGCAGTTTGTTAAACAAAGCACAAATTTGTCATGAGTCATGAGTATGACTTTGAGTACCTGAATCTTAAGACTTGAGCACAGCTGGGCTTGCATTCAGCTTTACTTTTGTTCTCATCAGTTATCTTAAAACAACTATAAACTACAGACATTTTTTCCACCACCACCTACTTGTGGAGGTTAACGTGTTATCAAATGCAGTGTCCAAACAGTTTTAAGTACACTAAGGCAGGATTGGACCCAATGGCCGATACTGGTATCTCTAATGCAAGTGGTATTTACTGATTGCAGCGGTTTCTTACAGCAGGATAATGCTCACTGGATCATAACGACAAGTTCAAAGTGTTGACTTGGTCTCCAAATTCCCCAGATCTCAGTCCAACCAAGCATCTGTGGGATGTGCTGGGAACACAAGTATGGTCGTGGAAGCCCCACCTCACAACTTGCAGGAAAGAATCTGCTACTGACAGCTTGGTGCTGTCAGGGCTGTTTTGGTGGGGAAAGCGCATCCCACAGAATATTAGGCAGGTGGTCATAATTGCTATGATCAAGGCTGATTGATGTATCTCTCACAAGTGTAAAATTGTTTTTCTCCTGACAATAAGCACTTGGTGAAGTTTTTCAAGGAATAAATAACATGGCAGTAGGCACTACCTCACTTTTATATGTATTTCAGAGTGTGGTTAACATAAATGGATGGGAGACTGCAGAGGATTTGCGCTTTTCTGCACATTTATGCTTGTCTCATACTCACAGGGTTTTATTGCATGCATAATTAAGGTAATGAGCATAATTGTAGTCAACTCCTGTCCTCCTTCACGACTTTTGTGCTTTGCCGTCAGTTCTGTGTGTCAGTTGTGTGTGGAGGAACTGGGCCCCATCCACAAGCAAACACTGAGAGAAAAAAATGAGGCTGCACCCTAAAATCTATTAGTCCATTAGTCTGCCTGGCTTGTCTTTTAAAATACAAATAAATGCTCTTAGTTTAGAACCAACCAACAGACTCAAAGTCACACTCACTGGTGCAACCAAATAATGTTGCACAATTGTAAAATAAAATTTTCAAATGCTCACTCTGTCAGCCTTTTATCACCCACAGGTCAGAGGCAGAGTCTGCGCTACTGGTATGATCGTGAATGGTTGATCAACGGTCACATGTATGGTCTGTCCTTCCTGGAAGAAAACTACTCTCACCAAAATGCCAAGAAGATAACCACTACCCACCAGCTGCTGGGAGATGTGCACCACGTAGTGGAGATCCTCAACGGATTGCAGCTCAAGCTGAATGTTTTACAGTGAGTACAGAAAAATGTCCCTGGGCAAGATATTGAACCCATAGTTGCCCCTTGTGTCTGCTACTTACTTGTAAGTCATATTGGATAAAATGACTACTAAATGACTAATATTCCTCTATTGTAGCAGTATTTTTAATACCACACAATGGTACAATCTTTCCTTTGGCTCTTCAGCGGCAATGTTCATCCTGACCTGCAGCTGTGGCGGCAGCCCTGGAAGCATTTGGAGAGGTCACGGATTGGCTCCGACTCGTGTCGTGGCAGTGATGCAGCTTCGTCTCCTGTGACTCCTGATGAGGACATGAGCCGTGGAGAGATTTTAATGTCCAATGCTCTAGAGAAGCTGAGTAGGGCTACTACAGCTGCCACTTCCACTTCATCCTGCTCCCCCTCCCCCTTCCCATCCTTCCAAGACTCATATATTACCAGTGAACACTGCTACCAAAAACCACGGGCCTATTACCCGGCAGTGGAGCAGAGGCTGGTTGTCGAGACCCGACAGGGGTCAGAGCTGGAGGACAGCATGAGAAGCACTGAGGAACTTCTGGAGCGGGAGCAGCGCTATGGGAGCCTGTTGGAGACAGACAAACCCAAATTAACAGGCACCAGTAACAAGGTGAGATTTAATTTTACAGGCAGCCCGATGATTACTATAAAGTAGTGAATTGAGCAGATGACTTGTACCATTGCAGAAATACTTTTCCCTTCCATGAAATCTACTTTGAAACATTACTGAAACCATGTTTCTCAAAAATAAAACATTTTTTTAATTGATAAATCAATCATGCCATGAATTTTAAATATGCACATTTATAGGCAGGAATTTCAGTCTTTAGCAAAATACTGAACCAATTAGTTTTTACAGAATTTTCCCCGAAGATTATCCATGTCGAGTCACGTGAAGATATATGAATGTAAAGAACTGAATAACATATACAAATAAGCATTAAGACAGTCCAGAAACTTCACTTTACCATGCATGACTTTTTATTACTTACTAGTAATAGTAATTTAGGATATGCACTTTGTTCAGAACACAACTCATTTTGCCACAGTTGATCAGACGCAGTTTAGTGTCACTTTCAGTTAAAAATATCAGGGTTCCAGTGGCTCAGATGTTTAAACCTGCATAAATTCACTGTTTCTTTAAATTTCCTGGAAACTTTTCAAAATTGATTTCATAACTTAAGAATATTCCAACTGGTTAATTTCCACTACGGGGGTCCACTAGGTTTAAGTTTAGCTGTAATTCCTGGCCACAACAGGAAAAACTGTTTCCCAAGGAGGAAGCTGTTACTTCAAAACCAGCATAAAAAAGCAAGACTAAATTAGATCACGTGGGAAACATCCTACCTTTTAGAGGGACTTTCCTTGGTCAGATGGGACGTAAGGATCAATGTTCTCTATGGAAGAAGAAGAGGGAGGCTTGGATTCTAAGGGCTGTTGGCAGCATCAATTTGTGAGGTTGTGCTGCAGAAGGGAGTGGTGTGATTTATAAATTTGATGGCGTCCTTAAGAAGGACAATTATATGGATATTTTGAAACTTAAAGACATTATTAAAGAAGCTTAACCTGGTTGCAATTTAATCTTTCAACAGGGCTGTAATCTGAAGCATTACTCCAAAATTGTAATTTCATTTGAGTTACAAAATGTAATGGCAATGCAACCAAATAACTTTTGACCCTCTAAAAATATTTTTGATTTTCTTTTATTTCTTTTTCAGGGACAATACAACTAAACATTGTTGCAACTAAAAAAATAATGCCATTTACTAAATAAAGGCCAATTTGCAGCCTCCGTCCTGTTTAAGCTTTTAGATGAAAACAGATGAAGAAATAATATGCAAAACAAACAAAAAGGTAAAAACAAAAATCTGCATGCATTTCTAGATATTTCTGTGTGCGCATTGCATGCAACAATGTCAACGCCGTCAGCCCTGATGTGGCAACATCTCTGTGAGCATATGCAACTCGACACAGACATACAGTATATTTACACATGGCTCACAAACGAGTATACATTTGACCAGTGAGTACAGCAAACTAACCAAAGCTATTCAGTGTTCACATTGCTGTATTTGTGTTATCTTTGTAGTGAAAACTGATCATCTTTTTCAGTAAAACGGTCATAATTATGGAAAACAAAACATTACGGTTACAAAATAATAATCAAAACTCAAAGTAGTTCTGCAACTTCACACCCTTAAGTTAACACTTACTGGCCCTCTTGTCTTCACATTTTCTTTTGATACTGTATTTTTGCATTAACTGACAAAAATATGATGTGATGTGCAAGACGATTTCTACACTTTCAGTAGTTGTCAACCTAATCAAGTTAACAACATTTGCTTTTGAAGAATTTGACAATGATGCCATTTCATTGCTTTTTGGGGCGACTGTGGCGCAGGAAGGTAGAGCGGTCGTCCACCAATCCCGCAGTTGTTGGTTCGATCCCCGGTTCCTCTGGTCACATGTCCAAGTGTCCTTGAGCAAGACACTGAACCCCTACTTAGTTGCTCCCGGTGAGTGTTGGCCAGCTCCACAGCAGCTCCCCAATCGGTGTATGAGTGTGTGTGTGTGTGTGTGTGTGTGTGAATGTGAGTGCTAATGGGTGAAAAAGAAGCAGTGTAAAGTGTTTCAAGTGCCAATAGGTAGAAAAGCAAAGCGCTATATAAGTGCAGACAATTTACCATTCTGTCACCTTTAAAGTTTGGTTGTATAATTCATCACAGGCTTGACAATTGATTGAGAGGCTCTTCTTCAGACGATACAATACAAAAACTCAGCATGCATGTACATTTAAGCTGCTTTCATAAATTTCCATGCTTGAATATAAAAATAATTTAGGGGCGGCTATAGCTCAGTTGGTAAAGGCAGTTGCTTACGGACCAAAGGGTGACTGGTTCAATCCGCGGCCCTGGCTATATGTCGCAGTTCCCCTGGGTAAGACACTGAACCTAACAGCCCATTCCCCTCCCCAGCTGTGCAGTGCCGGTCCAAGCCCGTTAGAAATTGGGGAGGGTTGCGCCAGGAAGGGCATCCGGCGTAAAAACTGTGCCAAATCAACATGCGGACAATGATCCGCTGTGGCGACCCTGAACTCACGGGATAAGCCGAAAGGAGAGTAGAATATAAAAATAATTTTAATTTGTTGTAGTAGTTCCTAAGTTCAACATCAAACTAAATATTTGAATTAATTCTCTTCATCAACTTCTTTTTGGTCCATATGTAATTTAAATTTATTCAATGCTTTTTTCTGTAAAGAAAAACCCATTAAGACTCATTTAGTATAATTAAACGGTCATCATGCAGCCACTGAGAAACACTGACCAGCTGCCTGGTTATTGGCTCTGTAGCTACAGATTTTATACATTACAGTATTGACTGGGGTCGACAACAGGACATTTTAAAAAACAAGTGGGTCATGGCAGCGTTATATCTGATTCACTCAAATTATATACGAGGATCCTTTTTTCTTTGTTTTAAACTTAATATGCATTGATTTGGCATAAAACTTTTTCCTATAATGAGGTTCAATTCTGGTTATAATGTAAGCATTTCACCCCAATTGTCTCTAGGGTCTCCTGGGTGGCTTAACGACCCAGCCTGAGATGAGGGAAGTGATTGGGAGAGATCCTGGAGGGGCTGCAGATAACAGCCATCAGCATCAACAGTGGCAGATCAACCTGCTTGACCACATAGATGCAGTCCAGGATGAGGTGTCACACAGGATGGACTTTATTGAAAGAGAGCTGGATGGTAAGAGCTGTGGGGGGCTTACATTTCTCTGTCTATTCAACAGGGTGAGAAACTCTGATGGTTGTTGGGCAGTGTGTGTCTGTGTGTGTGTGTGTGTGTGAGAGAGAGAGACAGCATATTTCCACTATGTTGTATTTATGTTGGCTGTAAAACATGTTTACAACCTGAAGGGTTACTATTCTTACACTAAACCTGTACATGTGAAAGTGTGCTTGAGAACACAGTAAGGCTTAAGAGAAACACATCGTGTTAAACCATGTGATGACCTGGTTAATATTTTACTTCTCATCTTACTCAGTGCTGGAGAGCTGGCTGGACTATACTGGGGAGCTGGAACCTCCTGAGCCTCTGGCTCGTCTGCCTCAGCTCAAGCACCGCATGAAACGTCTGCTCACACAGCTGGACAAGGTGCAGCAGATTGCCTTGTACAGCTCCACATGAGGGCGCCAGAGAACAGCAGCAGCTTCAGGCACCACAGAGCATGTGGAAACAGTGTAAAGGGAGAATGCTCACTGGCCCCAAAGATGACAATATCAAGGCTCAGATTGTTGAGCACATTCTGTCTGCCCTGCTTCCTGCTGCTGTTCCTCCTTTTTAAAAGGTTCTGTGTGGTGTTAATTGATGCTGCAGCCAGCCACTGAATATGAACATGTATGGAATGTTAGCATCATAAATCAGGATTAAACACAAAACATAACCTCATAAATGCAGGAGATAATACTTAGGACCAGATTACACTTCTGTGGTTCCTGTGAAATTCAGAACTTTCTGAATGCCTTTTGTCTGAGCTACTGCTTAAAGTTGCCCTGTCTCCGTCACACAGAAACTTTATATTAAAACTGCATTTGAGTTCCTGTCCCTGCACGGCCTCTTTGCAAGATTTTCTTTTTTTAAAACACGTTTCACTATTTGTGCATTAACAAATGTCCCAAAGTTGAGTTTTGTCATGCCATAGTTTATTAAAGCTCTTGTTGAAAGTGTGGACAGATAGTAACTTGAATACAATGAACTGTGTTCTAAAAGCAGTCTCTAATTTGTTCTATTCTATTTGACCTATTCAAGGGTTTGTTTTATTACACTGTGAAGTAATTTTATTTCTGGAATCAAAGGCATCTTCTTTTCAACTCCCCGTGTAATGCTTCTTTCCTAACAGTCCTCATCAGTGTACCATTTTTGTCCGTTAACATTTGTCAGTAACCACATACTGTATCTTACTTAAATTTACTCTTTACATTATTGTTACTGTAGCACTTGACCTGTTATTCACTTAAAACTATACTGTGGGCTGTCTCTTAACCTAGCATCTTGTGCTTTGCCAGTGACACATACTACTTAGACCTGTACAATATTTTTTCTGTTTTGTCTATTTACAGTATTTTGTTGTTTTGTAAATATGTTATTCAAAAACATGCTCTTCATTATTAAAAATATTCTCCAAATATAGATTTCAAATGCTACTGTACTGTAAGCATCTTGCTTAGAAGCAGGGAAGATGTTTGAAGCAATGCAAACAATTTTGCTGGTACATAAATAAAATGTCATTGTTATTAATCACTATGGAAATGTTCTTGGCTGTTTTCTCGCTGAGACCTGTTTCAGAAAGCAGGTTTAACGAACTCTGAATTAAAAATTCTACGATTTGGAGGTCTACTGTTAGATTCAGCTGATTAGTTTGATCAACCTAGACTTTGTCCAGTTTGAGTTTAGTGTTTCCGTGGTGCATGAAAAAAGCCATCCTCCTTAGTAAATAAAGGGCAGATCTTTGTTTTTGATCAAGGGAAGCAAGAAATATTACCATGTTGCAATAATACATATACTACACCCCCACCCCCAATGCACTGAGCACCTTTCCTCCTATTACCCCACATTTGTTAGTCAACTCTGTATGACATTTTCATTGTTTCTTTTTCTTCTCCTATAGTTGTCTTCTGTTTCCCTTTCTGTGTGTCCCTGGAGCTGTGTGCTTTTCAGTGTGCAGCTACTGGTCCTACCAACCTGCCCAATGTCTTGTTGCTGTTTGTTGCTCTTTTTCTTTTTCTCTCCACTTTCCACTAACCTCAAACGGTCAAGGCAGATGGCCGCCCACTTTGAGCCTGGTTCTGCTGGAGGTTTCTTCCGTTAAAGGGAGTTTTTCCTTTCCACTGTTGCCTAGGACTTGCTCAAGGGGGGATTGTTGTGTTTTCTCTACATATTTGCATAGTCTTGACTTTATTATGTAAAGTGCCTTGAGATGGCTTTGTTGTGAATTGGTGTTATATAAATTCCTTTTTAATTGAATATATCTTTTTTAAAAGCACCCGTGAAAGCTTGGATTTGAGAAGAGCCATTAGGTTCACACCATAAAATTTTATTCAAGTTGGTTGCTGACCTAAATTTCCCTTAATGGATGATAATTACGAAGTGGTAATTGTAGCTATATTACATTCTTTTAAAGTACAGTATATTTATTCAGCTGTTACCATGTGATCAGATGATGAAATCAAGCATCAGTTTATTTTTATAGCTGTAATTGCCAATAATTGTTGACCTGAAGTCGGAGGGGCTTTCAAGTTCAAATCAAATGTTGGTTTTTGTGAATATATTTTACATTTTAAAATCATGTTCAACAGTATAGTGACTATGTCTCAACGTGTGAGTTCTATGTTAGACTACCATATGGGAAGCCTGCATTTAAAAGTTTTATTCCAAAATGTTCCACTGAAGTTATTCTTGGTTATAAATATCCCCATTATCACCAATGCCACTGTGATACAAACAATATCAACATAAGAAATGACTGTTCTTATGTGTCTGATGCTTCTCAGTGACCAACACTGGAGACAGGAAGTGATTTGTTTGTTTCCCTCATACCCTGTTTTCGCTAAGCTCACTTGCTGTAATATCCCCTTTGTCTCTGACATGCTGGCTGTTTGAAGAAGACTAGCTTTATTTATCCAGATGGCAGCCAGTGAAGTCAAAGGTTGCATCATTCAGAGTTTGATGTAACATGTTTTCTTCCGATTCGTGCTCTTACACAATCAGATTTAAATTAGGAGACAGCAGCTCCCTGGAGTCTCAAGGCTAACTGTGATTGAGAGTTTACAGAATCAGAGGAAATCAGCGTTAAATGCTTTTCTATCTACGTGCCAATGAGTAAGTCATTGAACTTGAAACTGAACTGGAGCTTTTTTGACTACCCATTGCAATGGATTGTTTTAAAAAGTAAAAAAAGAAAAAAAAACATTCATAGATGTAATATATATTATTGCATAGCCGATTTGTGCAGTTATATAATCAGGTTGAAAATAGAAACTTGATGGGAATTCTAATCGCGTAATCTCCAGAATTTGAGCTAGCATCATGTGGTGTCAGAGAGGCTAAAATGTCATGTTCATCTCGTTATCTTGAAAACGAAAAACAGAAATTCAATTTAAAATAACTTAAAAAAAAGCAATTATCTCACATCCCTCCTATCAAATGTGGGCATTTACTCTCGGACATGCGCTGTCCGCCCTCAAGACTGACACTATCTACATATCGTTGGAAACTAAAAACCACCATAATCACGTAGTAGTGGCGGTGAGTCCTCTAACGATACTTTGTTGATACAATGTACAGTTAGCCCAGTTTAGCATTGGCATTTTCCCTGCCCGTGCGCTGGGAGCAGAGTGTGGTCTTCATCATTTCGGAGAAGAGTGAGACCTCCTGTCCGCGCTGCGCGGCCCCTTCTCTCCATTGGCTCATCCGCGGTGTCTGCGACGCAGCGCGTAGTTCCGCCCCGAGTCACAGCGAGCGACTGGTTGAAGCGGAGAAAGCAGCAGGCGTCAGAGCAGGGTATCGTGTACTTTAACATTAATTTCACCTGTTCAACAGTACACCCAGCGAGAAACCGCCAGGAGCCCACTGGACATTCATTGTACCGACGAGGTAAGTGTTCCATATGGGTTTTCGCGGTATCATTTTCCCACTTGTCACTTACAGATGTTGCCGATGCCACAGGAGGATTATCTCCGCTCGCTGGATTCCCCAGCGTGTCCGTGTCGTTCTGCTAGATCAACGGAGCCAGGCGTATAAGTATAAACGTGCTACCGGTAATTGAATAGGCGTAAAAACAGCGGGAGCTGATCCGGTAGCTCGCTGAGCGCCAGTGAATCGTTTCAGTTGAAATAAAAACGGAGTTGACTGCTGCTGCTCCTCTCAACGGTGATGCGACATAGGCTCTGTTTTCACAAAGTGTCTTCTTTTCGTCAGTGCAGTAACGTTGGCAATTGGTATAACTTTGCCTCCTGTGACATTACACTGAATCATAAGTTGTGACTTAAGCCGTCCACCTGTTTTAAAACGACGCTTGTTGTTGGGAAATTGCCGAGCTAAACAACTAAAGAAATGTTAGCCGACTAGCTTAGCTTAATGATTTCAATACATTGATGACAGAGTTACGCATTTAAACGCAAAACCCCTGTAGGAGTACGTATAATACGTGTTGCTATAAACTAATGGTGGATAACTGTAATACTTTAGGTTAATTATAGGACTCTTAATGTCATTTACTGTTAAAATCGAAATGTCATATAATTTGAGGTCATTTTCTAGGGGTTTATGACATTATGCCTTTAGCTCAAAAGGCCGTAACATGTGTTTCAAATGTGTTTCTGTAGCTATTGCTGTTTATTCTGCGAAATAGTTTCTTCATCATTATTAATCAGACCACTCACAGATACGTAGTTTCACTTGTAACACCAATGTCACAGGGGGCCATGCAAGGTCACACAGGTGAGAAGATTGGCCATCAGGTGTTTCGCCATAACAAAAATAACCACTGTCATCTTGGGATATATTTAAGAGGTACATGGTGGTCAATTGTTTCACAGTTAAACTATCAGGAATAATGTAATATTAAAGTTTTTATTTATATACCATGAAGCATCAGAAGGTTGTTACGACCATTGTATTAGGTATCACAAGCAAAACATCTTATTAATACGTTATTTATTATGCTGGATATAGTTCACATTTTAGTGTGTCATTGTTTCATGGCAGTAGTGATAAATGCAGGTGCACGTTCTCCCACAATGTCTTCCACAGTAACACATGATAAATAAAGCCTGAATGGAGCACACACAACAAGCAACAGCAGCCATATGTTGTCACTATCAACATTGCTGCCCAAGACTGTTGATCAGACTCGGAAACTAAAAGCTAAATGGACAGCTGCTGCCTTTAAGCTGACCTGTAAGCTAATCGTTTGTTTTCAAAGCAAGTAAAAAAGCTGAGGGTAGTTAGACCTTTATTGCCACACTGTAAGAAGCATTCTGCTCCTGGTTGATCATTACAGCAAAAAAAAAAAAAACAACTACTGCTTAACTAATGGGAGCATATAAAGTTCTTTATTAAACCATAGATTTTACTGAAGACATTAAAGTCTTCAGGAAACATCTTCATATGGCCTCTGTTAGCCCAAACTAAAATATTGTTAGTAAGTTAAAATGTTTGAGGTGCTCTTTATTATAAAACATCTTTTAATAGCTGTGTGATTTTTCTCATTTTAAACTGTTGAAGAATTCCTGCTTTCACAATTTCCCAGAGATATTAAAAACAAACTTACCAGAGCGTTCAGAGGTAAAACAAAGGCAGTTCTGTACATTATGTTGCTGTAATACTATAAGATGGATGATATAATGTTTTCTTAAAGAAACAACACTATTCAATTACTTTACAGCCTGGATTACGATTTACACAGAATGTATTACAGGGATTACATTGTACATAAAAGTGAGAAATGCTCTTGGGTAGGAAAAAAGGATTTCTTGCACGGATGAATGTCAGGGAATAACACTCACAGGAGAGACTGAGACCGTAATTAAGCCACTGTGCTGACAGTCAGTCTGCCTTGTGTTCACTCACACCTCAGCATTACTGTGTCTATGGGTTTGCCAGCCCTGTAGGGCAAAACAAAACCTGTGCCAGACATGGACATTTACTGTGACTTCTTCTCATAATTGAAAATCCCTTCCGTCCTTGTCTCATTTACAGCAGATAAAGCTAACAGGTTCAGTGTGGGTTTGAAAAATTTGTAGCCGTGAGAAAAATGCTGAAAAGGAATTGTGTGTCTGTTTTTTCAGCCTGACCCTTTCTTCAGGAGTTTTACCGCTGCTGCTGCTGTTTTTGTAACTGAACAGCATCTGTACTTTAAGCTGTACCAGTTCTAGAGTTACAGCACACGCTTTGGACAGCAGCTTCAAGCTTTTTACAGCAAAAACAGCTGATGCATACACACCACTGTTCCAGGTTAAAATCTTACATTTTCCTTGACCCCAGCTGAATAGCACATTCAAACAGCTACCTCATCTACCCCTGCTTCAACAGTTTTTAGTGACATGGAGCGTAAATATATTTTTAGCTAACTAATGAATGACAAAACAACAGTGACACATGCCACCAGGCTTGTGTGAGCGAGAGCCATTGTTCACAGCTTTTTCAGACACTCTTATACGCTAAAATGTCTCTTTTCTCTCTGCATTTTTTTATCAGCATCAGCAATAATATCAGTAGATCGTGATAAGAAAAGGCAGAGCACAGGTGGTTAGCTTGTTGAGCCAAAGTGTTGGATATTAGCCAAGAACCTCTAGATGCCCCGAACTGTCCTTCACTGCTAGGATCATATATTTTTATGACATGTCCTTATATACCATCACATTTATATTCAGTAACTGCACACTTCATACCCCTCAGCTTTCCTTTTCTTCTAGTTTCTCCAGTATTCGACAGTGGATTTCTTGTGTAGCCCTTGATTATTCTTTTAAGTAAAAAGAAACTAACTGAAGAATTTTACTGTGTTCCCACCCTGATTGTGTGCCTAAGAGATAGGAAGCAAAGAGAGAAGATGTTTCAGCTCTTCACTTAAACCAATCTGTGTTTGTCATTATATACAAATTACTTGGCACACACGCAGCATACTGGGCTACACTTACACATGTAGGCAGCATGCTGCATTATTTACAGTGTTTCAAGAGGACATAAATCATTTCATCCTCTGCTTGATTTGATAACCCAAGGAACACTAACAAAAAGTTAAATGGTTTAGTGGTCGTTACTGTGATGGAGTGGGAGATACAGTGCGCTGGTGGTTTGAAGATCGTTACCCTCAGGTGATGTTCCAGCTAGAAGCTGTTAAATTCAGACTGAGTTGATAAGCAAATAGCCAATCATCAATTGCTGGAATTTCACTTGGAGAGATTAGTTTCCTGTTCAATGTGTGTGTTTGTCTGTAGCCCAATGCAAGTAGTGTATCGTTGATGTATATGAGAAAGGAATAATTGGCTGATGCCTTGTTGCTGGATTGAAAGTTGATGACAGCCACTTGTTTGAGGATCCAAAACACTGTTAGGAAGCTACCCTGGTAAATCTGTCCATCTTGACTTAGGATTTGTGAAAATTACTTCATGTAAATAACAGTGAAAGGGGTAACTTGATTTCAGTGGCGCCACAGACTGAGCTGACGATGGCTTTGGGGGGTGGTGGTGGTGGTGGGGGGGTGAGGGTAGGGTGGTTGCCAAGGACACTGCCGGCCTCCACAGCGAGCATTTGCAAGGGAAGGCATCAGAGGAGTTATGTCTGTATTTCTCTGAGGGGTTGAGTTGTCAGTAATCACTTATTGTGACAGACAGACTGGCCACATGGATAACTCTATCAGCAGAGGCCGTGTTCCTGTTAGGCAACAGGTCTCTTTCCACTGGTTCTTATACTGATGGGTCATGTTCTGATTCAAAGCCTTGCCATATTCACAGACATAGATCTGTAATATCGCTTAGCATAAATGCGCTCATGTCTCTGTGCCCTGTTAATATTTCATGGAAGTGGTTTCTAATGTTTCTACCCAGCTTGTTTATCTGATTCTGCGGGTGAAAGTTACTGAACAGGCTACACAGATGGTCTCGCTGCTGTCTGCACAGCTGCCCTTCGGCCAGTTTGACCACAGTCTACAGATCCTGCTGAGCAGGACTCAGCTGTTCTGGATACTCTGCCTGCTCACATCCATCAGGCGGCATCCAGGACACACACACACACACACACACACACACACACACACACACACACACACACACACACACACACACACACTGACAGCATTTCTCCGCACTTTGTCTTTCTCTGTGCTCCCTGCACAAGTGAGCATGGCAGAGGTAATCCTCACAGACTGACCACCAGCTAGCCTAGCATAGCAGAGATAGAGCAGGGACTCTATTAGCAGGACTGAGTGCAGGGTAGACAGGCCAGTCCATTCAGTTTTATTTATAACCAGATCCAGGAGCAGTTGAACCAGGAGAAACTTATACACCCAGGGTCAACGTTCTCTGTTCTTCTCTTGTCACCCCTCTTATTAGTAATATGTTTTCTCATTCACCCTCCCATCATGGTTCCTTTGCCTGAAACATGTCTTTCATAGTGTTTATTGATGATAGATGATACTTGTTGTGTAGGTATATCTATTGAAAGTGATACCATTCTCTTATTGGTCAATCTGTCATTGTTGGAAAGAACCAGTTGTGGCAGTGGATTCAAGTCAAAGAAAAGATGAAAAACATGATTTGTGTGTGTATAAAATAAAGTAAATCGATGAAAAATCGATATTTTGCAGAAGTTTGCATCCCCCCTATGTAATATTCTCTAACACTTTGTATCTCCTCCATGTGCCTTTATAAACTCCTCCAATTTGTTCCAAGCCTACCCGTGACTTGGTTGTCTGCCATCTACTGCTTTTTTCCAAATCCATCCACAAGTTTTCAGTTCTAACTGATGGGTCCACTGCCTCTTCATTTTTAGGCTTTTGACTGATGCTTTAAAATGTTCTTTTATTAGGTTGCATTCATTCTTCCTTCCACTTTATACAGAGCTCCAGTGCCTAATGCAGACATGCATCCACAAAGCATCAGCAACTCTTTGCCTATAGGAAATGTGTTCCCTTCCTCATAGGCAGATTTGTGTGATTTATCCAAATAATAGATGTTTGGTCTCCTCTTTTTGTAAAGATCAGACACCTTATTTTATATATTAGGTTTGTTACCTAGAGGGGTTATAAAGGGGGATGGAAGCTGACATGGTATTTATTATTTTACTATTATATTAATTATTAAAGTACACTTGTTTTGTTACTTCTGATGTTGAAGGATCATTCGTAATATCTTAATGTGCAAATATAGTGATGCATATTTGCATATACATTCCTTGATTAATCTTTTTGCCTTTTCGTAAACATAGGGGGATGTTGTCCAGTACTACAAAAGTGATCCAAAAAAAAAGGAAACATAGGAAAACTGACTCAAATCCCAGCTGCCCACACGCGCACACATCCAAGGCCTTGCATATCATAACTGGTACATAGGGTATACCTTCAAGCCTAATGGAGAAAACAAGGTTCCAGTTTGTTGGTTTGAAACATCACTAGTAGAAAATATTGCCATTGGGCCCTAGCTTTGTATAAATTGTGTAAATTTACAAAACTGCTGGAAGTTATGGCATTGCATTCAGAAACCAAGTCAGCTGTCCTTTCTGGCTAGATGATCTGCTAGATCTTTATGTATCAGATGAAGCATACTGATCATGCCAATAGATATGTGGTTATAAATCAATGAACCAAATGCTGGTCTTTAATCGCATAAGACCATTAGCAGATAAAGTGCCCCTATAAGCCATAATGTAATTTTTTAAAAGCCCCTGGAGAGTAATGAGAGGGTTCTTTCCTGCTGGATTACAGATGTGAGAGTGTATGTAGTACAGTATGTGTTATTCTGGGTGTCTGTCTATGTATAGAGGTTATGAACCTGTTTAAATGAGTGTGTGTGTGTGTGTGTGCAAAAGAGGCAAAACCCAGTGATGCATGAATCAGTGTTATGTGGTTCAGGTCACAGTATGGGTGTTTGAGGGGGGATCTCAGTTTTTGGCAGGCAGATCATTTCAGTGGCACATTTATGTGCCAGTGACTATTTTTGCTGATGAAGGTCAATCAAGGTCTTCCTCATATTTACACACACATAAATATTCAAGTTTAGGATTTACTCTCTGAGAAGGTGCAGTTGGTTCATTTGACAGATGTGATGAGACAAAGACTGGCGCACAGAGAGTTAAATGATGTTCCACACACAAATACTATTAGGTGTTTGTTATACAGTACATTCACAGCAGGAATGCAACACTGTTCTTGTGTGTGTGTGTGTGTGTGTGTGTGTGTATCCCATGTCTTGTACAAGTACATCCTCTGCTACATTTTATCTCTTGTGTTATGAGTTATGGCTGGCCTTAAGGCTCAGGATAATAAATCTGTGACTGAGTGAGTCTAGCTTCAGATTCGCTTTTCCACATAGAAGATGAGTCAATTATAGTAATGCAGTATTTAGCATTTCTTAGGCCTCTGTGATCCTAAAACACAAGGTGGTATGTGATGATCAACATTTGTTTTGTTTTTTTACTAACCATCTTAAAATATCTTCCCTGGTGTATCAAGTTCCTTTTGTCTTTGCAACCTGTCTTGAAGCACCCTAGAACCAGTCTTTTCAGTTTAGTTTCAAAAGCTACATTTGGTTTTTGTTGTTGCACATTTAGAGATGAGATATTGGACAAGAATAGACCATTCTGATAGATTCATGATAGCAGAAGACATCAGAGATAGTATGCCACATCATTGAATTTTGTTATGTTGTCAAAAGAAGCAGAAAAAAGATCGGTTAGCTTGTATCGGGGGAATCATATTAGCAGTACCAAGGATGATGGAGCCTCCAGAGAGCAAGCTGTCATTTAATTAAGTAGACACAAAGCAGGGGGAGATGTGTGTGTGCACATGTGAGTGTAAGTTGATCTCTGCTTGTTCATCTGGCTTGTCCATCTCGCTGTTCGCTGCCAGCAAACACACAGATGTTCTGTTTTGTACAACAAAAGCGCTAACATCAGACCATATTTCCCCATTGTTCTGATCACTCGCCTCCTCTACACTCTAAAATATATGACCTATCCTTTCTATCACTATTGTTGTTATTGAACTGGCAAAGGGAGATGTCTGCTAAAATGCCAAATAAATATATTTTCTCAACTAGTTCTCTGGGTTAGAACAATAATCTGGAACAGAGCCTTGTCATAGTTCATCACCTTTACTCCAGTGTAGATCGTTGCCTACCAGTACCAGAACCATAAGCTGAATTGGCCTGGCTTTTAATTGAGGGGGAAAAACTTTCTTGTGAACCTTCTAGCACTAGTTGCAGTGGGGACTGTGTAGGAATGAGTTGTTTCAACTTGTCCTGACAGCAATACAGTCTTCCACACAAACAAGAACGAACATAGAAGTCAGGAGGGTTGTATCCGTGGATTTTCTGCTGGCCTATTTTCTGTTGTGGTGTGAAGCCTGGTGAAGCATTGACAGAAGCCTGGATTCCATTTGAGGACAGACAAGCTTGTGTTCCTTTGTGATGGTAACTGTCATTATTGTAGAATAATTTGGTTCCCAGAGAAAGCACACAGGCAGTTTCACTTCTTCCTCTGGCAGGAAATGAGCTGGTAATTGTCAGTATGTTTCAAGTAAAACTGACTTCAATTATTTATTCATTGTGGCTTTTCTTCAAGGATAAGGTTGGAAAGATAACTAGCATTTGCGGTATATATGAAGTGATTACAGATATGTCTTAGGGCTGTGTGACACGACAAAGAAAATTTGTTAATTTCACTTAAGCAATTCTAGCAGTGACCTCATCAAAGCCATACTGATATTCAGTACAACAGCACGACCTCGAGTGTGATTATTGCTTTTATACAGCAGTTTTTTACGACAGTACAGCACTATTTATTAGTTAACAGTAATAAGCGACAACAGATTATTGTTTGTTTATTTAATCAGTTATTTAGCTGCGCCAACACACTGTAAAAAAATCTGAAACTGTACCTGACTTCACTGTTGCTATGCAACATAAACAATAAGCACTACACATTACAGCAAGCCATAATCAAATATTTTGATTCATGTACATTTATCTGTATGCTTCCATTTATGGTGCAACCAGAAAAAAGTTTTGAGTGTTGAGAGTGACTTTGGTGGTACCACTGGTACGTAGTTGGTTACATTGTAGCAGTAAGCTAGTGACAAACAGTGTAATTAACAGTTATTAGAACAGCTGTTAAGTTGTAGGATACATACAATTAAACGCCTGTTAGTGCTGTTATACATATACTATATATCGCAACAGACCTTTTTTTCTTCTTGTCATATTCACATTATGTACTGCGTAATTTTGTGGGGGCTCATCCTGTTGTTATTTCCATATTGTGTCTTGACTAGTCGGAGGGACGTTAGTCACACTATGCCACATTTTTTTAGTCTCCAAATGAGAAAGATTTACATTTTAGGGTGACATTTTTGAAAGCACTTGCAGAAAGTAAAGGAGCAATAAAAACTCTCTCACCTAAAGTAGCAATAAAAACATGTAAAATCATGTATTTAGTCCTAGTTGTAGTAAAATGTAAGGATTATTGATTAATGGAGTTACTAGTTATCTCCCAGTAACCATTCAGCAACTGTAGCTGTGTTGCAAGCTGATGTTAACTAGTAAAAAAATCATGCTTCTCCTCAGATTGGATGTTGGATGTAAGTAAATACATTTTTTCAAAACGCTGTCTACAGCGCAATATATACAATTGTTTTATCATCATTTGATAGATTTGACTTATTGCTAGATATGATATTGCACAGCCCTAGTATGTTTAGTTAATCCACAGCTCAGTGTATAATGGACTATATTAGTTGGGTCACCATTTAAATGTAAAGACATTTTGCCATGTCTGTTACTACTTATACTATATATTGGGAAAATGCTGCTTCACCACCCCATGTAGAGGCTGAGCAGGTAAGTCATAATTATGTTTCTATGTGACTATAATGAGAAGGAGCTCTTCTGCTACTTTGACACTCAGATTTGCACCTATGGGCAACTCAGAGTCACCGGTTAACTTAACATGAATGTCTTTGGACTGTGGGAGGAAACCAGACTGCCCGGAGGAAACTCATGCAAACACGGGGAGAACATGCAAACTGCACACAGAAAGGCTGCAGCTGGCAGGAAGATTTGAACCAGAGACCTTCTAGCTGTGAGGCAGCAGTGCCTACCACCACCATGCTGCCCGCAACTGATATATGTTATAGAAAAAAATATCAGAGCAATTTTGAAGTTGGAGATGAAGTTGAAAGTAGATGGAATAGATAAACCATAATGTATCTGGATTAATAAACTGCTAATCTGTTTAGTGAGGCAAAATTTTTATACGTATTTACTGCTACATGCTCCGTACTCTGGAAAAAAGGAATTTCGGTTTGATGGTCTTGGCTAACAGTTCCAATAAAAGTCTTTTTACTTCGGAGCCAGTACAGTAGAAGTGACATGTTTTTCAAATGCAAAGCATCAATCATCTTTGCTGTTTATTTGTGCCCAACACAGAACTGTGTTATACACTGACTGGGCTGTCTGACTGTGTTGACAATTAAGGATTTCAGGTTCATATCACCATAGCTGTATTCCAGTTGGATGCGTCTCCAGTCCCATATAGACACAGATGCAGATTATTATGAGATTGTCATGGTAATTCACCTTGGTCAGCCTGTATTCAGACAGGTCAGAGTTAAAGCACAGTCATGACGAGAATGATGATGACAGTGGGTAAATCTGAAATCATGGTTGCTATGGTAATAAAGAGGAAAAGACAAAATGTAGGGACTAAAGGGAAGGTCAGCATCACAGCTGGGGTCTCAGTTATCTGTCATGCAGTCTAGAATTCCTGTTGGCTCCAAGGTGACAAGAATAGACAAAATAAAAAATTGGAAAATGCACAAAGGATATAGAAGATGTTGGAGGGAGGCAGGAAAAGTGGGTGAAGGATGTAGTCATCGATCACTCAGTGCTGTCTGCTGACATGGCAGCTACAGGGCTTATTCTTGTTGGCACAGACAGGGGGTATATACGGGGGGATATGTACACCTATACACGTATTCAGGCACCTGCACCTCAGTGTTACGGTAAAGGGATTTCCCCTTTTCCTTACAGCCCTAGAGCTAGGATGGTGTATGTGAGATAGGTAGCGGTGCTTGCCAACAGGAGAGGGGAGAGGGAGGGATGCTAAATAAGTTATCCATTTATTAAACAGACAAATTCAATGAACTTGTGTTAGAAAATTAAAAACCTCCAGTGTCCTAGATGTAGTGCTGACACTAGGCTGCAGTGAAGGCTGACCTTTGTCACATGGAAGGCCCACGCGGTTTGCCTTTTAAAATGAATTGTTTCCGATGTTGTTGATTCACCCAGCACAGCCGGCATATCCCTCGCAGCGTGCCATGATATTTAGCTCTGAGATGAGGCTATTTACTACGCAGAGAAATGGAGCTTGAGAACAGATGAAGAAAGAAAAGCAATTTGTATTTTACTCATCTTCAATCAGAAGTGCTAAGTACAGATTCTGGTTTGGAGGGAACATTCACCACGACAGTCCAGTCGTACTGATGAGGATAAAGGGACTCGTTCCACTTCATCAGCTTTCTCAATCCTTCCCCCATCCTCTTCCACATTTATGGCAGGGTATGAACATAGAACAAACCATTCAAGCTGCACAGATTGCAAATGGAAATTCCCTACTCTCATTGTGGAATACTTCTCCCGATTTTTTCCTAATTGCAATTACACTAAGCATTGCTGTCATATCTACAAAGTCTACACGACTCATTTAAGACTCGTGTTTAGAGTTTCACTTTGCCAGTTCAACTAATTTCTACAACCATTTATTCCCCTTTCCTCCCATTTGTCCCTTGGGGCTAGCCCAGCTCAGAATAAACATCGGCAACCTGCTTTGTCGCTATGGCAACAACTGCGCAGGCTGAATGGTAGAGCAGGCAAGGAGTAGGTAGGACAGGCTTACAATGGAGGTGGTTGTTGCTAAATGTGATAAGGTGTTGTCTTAAGTGATTTAATGACAATTTAAGAGCTGAGAGATCTGCTAGAGCCCCCAGGGGACACCTCTTTATATCATTTGATAAGCCATTCTAAGGCTTACTGGGATTGGGCTGTGAAAGCCACATAGTCTGACAGGCTTAAGTCCACCCTGACTGCATCTCCCTTACAATTACCTGGGTAGCTACCATTAACTCCATCTTTGCCTCCCTCCAAGTTTCTGTGACAGCCTGAGGAAGTGTTGGATTGATCCAGCCAATAGGCCAGTACGCTCAATCAGTCAAGCATGCAGAGTATTTGTTTTTCCTTTTTTCTTTTTCACTTGTCTAAATATTATTTAGTTCCACCATTGAGCCAGATTTGTCAGCAGGTAATTTACTGGGCATGTTTTGACTCCCGAAGCTAATGTCTGAGTACTTCCAACATTCAAAGTTTCAATATTTTTCCTACTTTATATAATTTGAGGATTGTGCTTAGTTCCACCCCTTTACTTCCCTGGTTATTTCCAAGCATGTCAAAACAGAGTGATTTCTGAGCCAGTTTATGTGTTAAGAGGCAGCCGATTGTTCAGACCTCTGTCAGGCAGTTGCAGGATTAAACAGCTGGTTACAGACATGTGCCATTGTCATTGATAGTTAGCTGGCTGCAAGAAGCATCACTAAATGCTACTGAACCTTATCTAAAAGTAGCTCAAGGTCATTACAGGGGGCTTGGATCTAACTCAGGAAGCGATCCAATTGGCAGTTCCTCTGCATTTGCTTCTTGCTCATTTGTTTTAGCACCGTGTGCATCTGTTCTGAGAAATGAAATTCTTCTGTATTAAGGCTGTTTGTGGTGGATGGAAGGCTGACTTGGCTTTGTCTTGCAGTTGTAAGTATTGACCTAGAAGAATTGAGCAACATGAGCAACTCTCCTGGCTACAGCCAGGTAATTCAACACCACTTCCTGTTCTGGTCGAGGAGGTTCCATTTCAGGGAAAGCGAGGGAAGGGAATATTTTTGTTCTTGTTCAATAATTATGTGCATATACAAAGCGATGGCATCAAAAGGAAAACAACTGAGGTGGGCTTCAGAGCTTCTTTGTAAGCAACTTCAGATTTATCTTAGTTTGAGTCATTTGCACTGCACCCATGTGGACTGAAAGTATGACCTTTCTCTGAGAATTTAGACCTCTAGACCTCTATCCTTTTCACAGAGACACAGATGTCAAGACTGGAATTTGCGATGTAGCTACCTGCCACCACTTCTCACAATCTTGTGATAGTCGATCATTATAAGATCAGTAGGCTTTGGCTTACCATTAATTTGACCTGGAGCTTAAACAATTAGTTGACTACATTGATTTTCTGCACTATCAAACAAAAAGGTCAAACATTCTCGTGCTCCAGCTTGTCAAATGTCAGAATGTTTTATTCTTCAATATATTGTAACTGTGAATTCAATATCAAGGGGTTTTGTGTAACAACAAAAGCTGTGAATAATACATGAAAAATAAATATACAGAAAAAATTGAAATAATCATTGGTGGCAGCAAATACAACCAGTATGATCAAATAATCATTCATTAATTCATCTTCTGGTACATAGAAAGATGCAGGTACATTACAATGATATTTACCTCACCACAAGTGAACACATTTATTTGTGCCAAAAGTGAGCACAGGGTTGTGGGTGTTTAATACAATGATCTCATTTTGTACACTTATTTGGACTAACTGCTGTTGATTATTGGTAGGCATGATGTTTAATTTCTACATTTTCCCTTTGGGCAGACTGCTTTAACGTGACCGTATATGAAGATGGATGAGCTGCAGGATGTACAGCTGACTGAGATCAAGCCACTGCTGACCAATAAGGTGAGTTTTGTTGAGGACAGAAGAGCAAAAAGTACACAATCATTCACCTTAATGCATCTACTGTATACATGCACAAAGTGGTTTGCTCTAAAAGTGAATAAGCATCCTATGTGGAATTACAGGCAAATATAGTACATATGTTTATACACCGAGCACGCACATTGCAGCCCTAATCATTAAAGTGAATTATTCATAGCAGTTGAAAGGGGGGGGGGGAAAGAAGCAAGTCATAAAAATAGAGGTTGAATGCAAGGGAGAAGAAGAAGCGTCATATAATGGAAGAGTCAGAGAAAACAGTCAAAATCAGCAGAAAGAGAGATCAAAGGGGAAGATGGTGGAGACTCATCTTTTTAATTCTTATAGTTTGAAATATTCTAGCAATTGAGCGACAGCAAAAACAGAAGGAATTATCAAGGAGGAAAAAAAATACCCAATGGCAGATCAAAGCTCTTTCCATCCTCTTCCAGCCTCCTTCTCTTCACTGCTTCATCTTTACAGCTGATGGGCTCAGTGAAAGGAAGGCGTGTCGGGGGATACATGAGAGAGTTTTTTTCTCCCCACAGGCAACAGTCACTGTCAGTCAGAGGGTATTGTGCCCCAGTGGAGACCTGAGCAGTGATGTATCAGATCTCTAGGGATTATGTCATCTCAGTGGTGGGTCTGAATGAGCAGGAGTTTATTACTCCTTATTGGGCTATGTGCCAAGTTAAGGTAGATTTGTTGTGTGAGGTGACAGAATAGAGAAATAACATGTAAGACTATGTGATTGAAGAAGACTGGCACTGACCTCTCACTCCACCTAGTGGCCAGCTCATTAAAAAGACATACCGGGAGTCTTAGGAGCAAATGGAGATGATGACAGGAGAACAGTGATTTAGGAACATTCTCATTTCCTCCTGATCCTCAGTAGTATCTGATTTCCATACAGAAAATGCACTTATGAGCAATTACACTGATCACAGAAAGGTAAGGAGGACTAAGTACTGTCTACTACAACAAGGTAACCACAACAAGTGTATTTGGTGAGAGCTGAACATTTATGAGGAGAAGAGAAGAATAAAGAAACTGCAAATTTTAGAAAATCAGCATCAATCTCTTTAACATATTGACTGACAGTAATAAAAAAGCTTTGTTAACAGACCAAATATTTATGTGTTAGTATAAAACCATGGGTAATGTTTCCATGAAAATGTTGCTAAGGTTGTAGTTAAATTATCATAAAACGAATCCAAGTTCTTTCAGAACCTTCCTGTGCCTTCACCATGGCAATACCTTAGCACATAAATCATAGCAATTGTGCAATGTTCTGAGTTTTGCTGAATAGTTATTTCAGTAGGAAGAAGAAAGGGAGAAGTTTATAGCTACCATCTGCCTCTACATCCATATCCACCCTACTGGTCTGGCCTACAACTGAATCCCACTAGAAACTCCTCTGTTTTCTACTGCCCATTCCCACATTTCTGCCAGACTACTACGCAGCATCCTGCTGTCTGAGTATAGGCACAATGCCGACTGAAACAACTCTCTGTTAAAAAGTTGCACTATTAGCGTTATATTCTGTGTAGCCAAGAATGATTTTGTATCGTGATTGATAAAAATACATGAGCATGGGAGTTTGCGGTCCAAACTGCATGTGATTAAACTGCAGTTACTGTAGTATACTTATTACAAAATGTCAGATGGTAGTATAATGACCAAATGTTTTCATCTAATTTTGACAAAATATATAATTAACCAAAGTTCTACATTTGTAAAAAGTGGGACACTGACAGGTAAGTTTTCCCTTTGGGTCTTTGGAGCTTTGTGTACAGTATGTTAAATAAATCAAACACATCATGTGGCACCTGCACTGCAGTGCCATAAATACACTTAATGAACATTCATTACAGTGTTTAACAAGTACATCAGGGATTAATATGGGCTTTATATAAAGTGATATCGCATCTATGAGCGGTATATTTATCAACCTTCCCCATGTTATGTTCTTTGCAGAATGCACGCAACTTTCAAGACTTCGACTGCCAGGTGAGTCGTACCCTCTGCTCATAAGCAAAACAATGTTGTGCCATATTTTATAGAGGCTTGCAGTCACACTTGTGGAATAGATATGTGCATTGGGACACAACCTCATTTTCACCCTTATACTGCTCAACCCATTTGTTTTCTTGACTCCATTTCAAACTCACTATGTCTGATTGTTTTTTTTCTCAAGTTCTCCAAGTTTGTGTTTTGTTAACGCTGACAAGCACAAAACAACTGTTCAACAAACGAACAGGCTCCAACCTTTTTGAACATCTGCTAGTAATACGTATCTATGTTGCTGTGCTGTGAACGGCTCAGGCCATGGACTCTACGTGTGTGTGAGTGTGTAGGAAAAAATAGGAAGGGGGCTATGTAAGGTTGAATTTTCTTTTTCATAGAATTTTTTAACATTTAGGGGTAAAACAGTAAATGCATTTTTTAAAATTAGTTTTCTAGATTTTGTTTACTGTAGAGTAGGGCAGCTTGAAATATACCCTATAAAAAGATTTAGAGGTTAGCTTGTTGGGGAAATAAAAGCTATTGGAGCAGCTGGATCACAGTTAATAATGGGCCATGAGAACTCTTAAATATTTAATGTGTGACATGTAAATATTACCACTAATTTCCAAAGTGAACCTTGCTGGGAACCTTTATTTCATATAATTTCACTCTCTTTCCCCTTTTGACTGTCTATTGTCAAATCATGAAATAAAGACAAAATGCCGTGAAAATAAGATTAGAAACCATTTGGGGTTTTAGGATGACACATTTTCTGAGGGCTTAAAGGTCAACATAATAGTCATTTGGTTAGTTTGAGTCAATTCAATCAAACAATCAAAACAGCTGCAGAATTGGATCTAGCACTGTCTACAGATTTTTACCAGGGCTTTTTTGCCCTGTGTCAAAATGACTACAAGTATCCATTTTTTTGTACAGGCTAGAGTTTTGTGGCCAAACAAGTAGGAAAATTTGTATATTGGTAGAAATATTCATGGATGGCTAGGAAATCTTTGTGAATTTGCAAAGTGCAAGAGAATTTGCTTGCCTGTCTCAGTTAGCATTTCTGCATTTTTATGTGATAATTCAGGCATAATTATGATTCAAAGAAGAAAAGTATTACCTTTGAGGAAACAGTGTTCCAGACCCCTTTCTTTGTTTGGGGTTTTTAATTCATATGGGGAATGGGATTGCATGCTATTTGCCAGCGCCGTGTGTTTCGTTTTGAAAAGGAATCTCTTGGACTGACTTCCCACAGGAAAGCACTGCCGTGTTTCATGAGCACCGTGTCTTTAAAGGGTTAAACCTTTCATCCTTCTCTCACTTTCTGCAGTCACGCCTGCTCCCAGCATCCCACCACAGCTAAATATAGCTACTGCAGGCAGGGGAGGAGAGTAAGCATGTTAGCTGGAGAATACAAGCTTCCAAGAATCCATTCTGCATTGTCACTAATACATTCACATATATAAAGTGTGACATGGTGTCATCTATATTCAGTGTAATGTTTCTTTCCCCATGTCCTCTGATGATTAAGTTCTGGTTGTATCGATGTACTTTAAAGAAAGAGTACCAAAGCTAATATCATTTTTTGTACCAGAGCAGGCTGTATATGACCTCATTAGTGTGAATGACCTTGTTTCTGTGGCGGCCATTTTGACCTCACAGGCTTTAAGGAGTCATATGTGAATGTTAAGATGATTC
Organism: Channa argus; assembly: GCF_033026475.1. NCBI lineage: Eukaryota > Metazoa > Chordata > Actinopteri > Anabantiformes > Channidae > Channa > Channa argus. The sequence goes on along the minus strand of NC_090201.1, from coordinate 7,045,081 downwards.
CAACAATTCCCTGGATTCCTTATTTCATATAACAAGTATTTCTTCAATGCCAAAATATATTGAAAAATATTATAATAGAGAGATTTTAAGACATTTTGACAAATGTCTGCTGGGACAATAGCCTGTTGTTAGATTAGCTAACAGTCAGGGCTATAGCTAAAAAAGCAATGAGCTGAACTTTATTCCCATTAATACTCTCTGTTTGTGGGGGAGGGGTTCTCACCATTGCACCATCACTCTTAACAACCAATGTGACATTCCATCAGCTGGAGGACAAATCCAGCTGCTCTCCTCCTGCTGCTTCCTGTTGCCAAAGCTCCCACTTCAGGCAGTCCACAGGTACTGCATCAACCCTGTGCAACTGCATGAAGTGGGTGCCATTGGCGGTGGTAGTGGGGTCATGGCAGAGAACCCACAGGGTGTGGTGCTGCAGTCTTTTGTCTCCTATGATGTCCTGCTTACATCATAGAGAGATGAAGAATGAGGAGGAATGTGTGAGACTGCCTTATCCACCCATGGGACTAATTGTTTTTTTAAAATGAATGCTTAAGAAAACTGATTTACTTCATAGGCATGGAATTGGCTGGCTGTACACTTTTAAGAATAGAATGCCTTTGAACTGGTAGAGTTTGCTGTCAAGAGTAAGTTGGATATTGCATTTATAGCTTATTTGCTTGCTGTATTTTGTTTTGTCTCAAAATGTTACTCAAACTTTGATACCATCTGTGATCTTGATCTTGTGCTGTTGCACCACAAACACTACAAGCAGTGATTTACTTTCTTATTCAGACAAATGAAAAGTAATTTATTATTTGAAATCCTTACTATCTCAACAAACTCAGCAGATGGCGCCATAAGCCTGTTCATTGTGCACTTGGAGGGCACTTTTTTTTTACAAATGCAATATTTTGTGATTATCTATCTAAGTTCACATTGGGAATCACAGAAACATTACATTAAACGTTCACAACTTGGAGGGGGATATAATTGCTCATTTTATATGGAAGACAATGGTTTATGATGTGTTTGACAGCTTAATACAACCATGCCCATTTAAAGTATGCTTGGATGGCAGCATCACTGTGTGCTGTTGTTGTTGATGACTCAGTGCTCAACAAATAGAAGCACCCGCATTGTTGAACAATGGTTATATTTGTGTAACATGCATTGTCACTAGGATTTTAAATGATTAAGTACATGTACCACCGGAGTCTGGCATAAATTGTTGAACATTAGTGGATGCACATTTTGTCATGTAATCCCTTACCGAGTAAAAAAAAATGTAAGCGTGTCACTGTGAACCTTATACTATAGAAATCTCTGTGGAAACTACTATTCTATGCATTACAATCAGAATCATATTTTAAACATATTGTATCACGTTTAATTACCCTGTACTACAAGTGTTAAGTGTTTCAAAATGCAGTTTTAAATTCACTACATATGTCTCAGTGGCACCCTCTGTGGGTAAGGACAGGAATAGTTTAGAGGAGAATCAGCTTTATGCAACCAAACATGCTGCTGTATTAAGTAACCAATAAAATGCCTTTTTTTTGTAACCCCACCCACTCTCTGTTATCTGCATGTCTGCCATTGGTTGTATGTCTCAGTCATAGGCATGACACCCTGCACATAACAGATGACATATCAATAAATGAGTCAGCAGAAGGTATAGGAAGAAATAGATCTTCTCATGCAACATTGTGAACATTGCAAAAAAATAACTTTTTGTTGGTTGTATTTTCCTGTAAGACTGAACTGTAAATACATTCAGTACTGAAAGACACTGTGAAAGACACAAGGATTAAAATATGATTTACAGGATTAAGCAGAGTTCCATTATGAACAAACATGTGCATCAAAGGTGTTTGTGTATGTCAGACTGCTGATATTACACTGATTCTGCTGAGTGACTCACTCCTGCAATCAGAAGTTATTAACTGATTTCTGATTATTGCCATTTGCTTTAACATGTTTTTTATTTGGATGCTGAGGTCATTGAAATTCCTCTCCATCTGCAGGATATAGCTAAAGTAATGTGGGGAGAATTATTGTTAATTCTTAGTGACGAGCTGCCATTTTGCTAATGCACTTCACCACCCAGGGTGGGCTGTCAAAGTCAGTCCCCCTTCTTCTTGTTTCCGCTCTTTCTACTTCATCGGTAACAGTGCATTGTCAGCAGCCTGCCCGCTTTCCTAGAGTGCTTCTGTATCTTTTGCACCCCATCACCTCTCTTCCATGCACTCACCCTTCTCTTTATACCACTCCCCACTCCCCTCAATCTCTTGATTCTCCTCTAAGCCCCACCCTCACTCTCTGCCCACCTGACCCTCCGCAATCCAATTAGACGCACCCATGGCTGAATGTACGAACGCGCTGTGACTACCAAGCACAAACTGCAGTCTCACTCTCCTCCCCCTCTGTGTCTTTTCCTGCTCTCTTTTCTCCTCTTGTTTCTGTCTCTCGTTCTCTCTGCATCTTATCCAACCCCCAGTCCTCTGCCTTCATTCAGATTTTTGCCCGTCTCCTCCTCACTCCCTCTGCTGTGTCCTTCTCGTTCCTCCCTTCCTTATTGCTGTTGCTCTACCCGCCTCACCCTTCATCCCTCTCTGCTTACCAACACTCACACCCTCCTCATCCTTGCACATTCCTTTCCTGCGTGGGAAAAACATGTCAGCTATTTTGGACCTGGACCAGATTACATGCTCTGGGAATGAAGTGGTGAGTGACAAATGCATCTTGCCTGCCTTGACACACCTGGCTGGGTCCTTCCAGCAGGAGGTTTTGGTTCAGATTAGAAGGGTGTTTGTTGTGTGGTATCCATAAGAACATGGTGACACCAGCTGACTCTAGGAGGGGATAAGCTGGTGGGGGTCTTTTCTGGCTTGTTTGTCACCACCATTGGCAGACGGCTGAGACTTTGGGATGTTTCTGTCTGAGCAGCTGTTAGTGTGGTTTAAACATTTGTTCTCTGTGTGTCTTACAGGTCATACGTATCCATGTGTACACTCAGCCCAGCCCAAACATGCACAGTGTTCAGTGGTGCAATTTAATGTGATGATATGAATGATGCATGTGTCTAGTGCCCAACTCTCTCTAAATCTGAAAAATCTGAAAAAAAAAAAAAAACATGTGTTTGTGCCTCTAAATGAATGGTTATCCATCAACAGAATCACTGGTTCTTTTTGCACATTTTGCTATATTTCAGATGTGTTTACAGTTTTTGACCCACGAAATAGAGTTTGCATATTTTGTGTTGAAAACAGTAAATAGCTGTGGCTAATGCATAGCTCCAACTCTTTATTTTGTTACAACTCAAAACAGGCAGGAGGTCACTCACCCCACATACACTCTAGTACCAACACACTAAAGGTGTCATAATGGCTCCTTCCCTCCACTGCAGATACCTTGAGTTTTTGGTAGTTTCAACCCATTGTTTTAATAACAGACATAAAGTGCATTTGCATAAAAAAGACTGGAACAGACACTGTACTTAGGAGAGATGGGTGTCTGTATGTATCACTAAAGTCACTAAAGTGTTTCTGCCCTGTAATGCTGCTCTCAGATTGGTGTTGCTGTTCCTTTTTTTCTGTGTCCAAAACCCAAAACCTTTTCCTGCCCAGTGACTCTTGGAAATCTTCTGAAGCCTGTCTCCTTAATATGCAACTCCCTTCTCAGTATTCCTGTCTCACCTAGGAACCCACAAGCACCCCCACATGCCTTGTCTAACTATTAGCTTTGTCTAACTATAAGGGGAAAAGGTTACTGCCATTGCAGTGCTCTCTGTTTCCCCTGCTTCAGTTGTCTAAGCTAGCAGCCCCACCCCATGTCTGTTTCTTCTGGTGTGTGTGTGTGAGTGTGTGTGAGTGAAAGCAAAGGCAGAGCTCTCAGATCAATACTGCTTTTAAAGCAGGAGCTAAATGGTTACATAAAAGGCCTCCTTCTTCACTGCCTTTCCACAGCTCTTTTCTCCTGATTCTCCACCCTTGTTTGTGCCAGGACATGGCTTGGAAAACATGATAAATTGAGGCAATGCGCCCCTTCTGTTTTAAGGCACAGCCTTTTGTTTGTTATACAGGACTACCTCTGTCTTCTCTCTCGTTCCCTTTTTCTTGTCTCTGCTTGCTTTCACGCTCTATTTCCCCCCATCCACTTCCAGATTCTCTATCTCTCATTTTAGCAGTCTCATCTTCATTCACTATGTCCTCCCATCAATGCTTCCATCATGCTTTGCCTTCGTATCACTGGCAGTGCACACACATCTTCTTTTGCCGGCAAACATACACAACACACACTTGACAGAAGGCAGCAGTAAGTGAGTTAGTGTTGTTTGTCAGTGTCCTTGACACTGTCCTTGTCTAAAAAGGAAAATTCTCTGGCACCAAAGCCATAGAGAGTTTGCACTCTGTGTAAAACAGGTTGTTCTGCCCACCCCACCCGGCTGAAGCCGCAGAAAATTTTCATTACCTGTGACAAGGCCTCACAAGAGCAAGAGTTTATTCAGGGGTTACTTAATCTCTGCAAGAGCAGTATATTCATTATCTGTATATTATTACAAACTGTCACTTTGGGATAGAGAGAAATGCTTTGTGGTGTTTTATTGTGCATAGTTTTAAATGTCTTGTGCGACAGACTAATCTCTGCACCATCACCCGCAGAAAAGAAGATATCTCTTTTCATTGCTAAAAAAGCAGTTTGACATTTGTACTGCTATTTTAACTCAGACTTTAACCTTGTCCTTCAGAATTAACCTTCTCTCCCTCTGAAGCAATTGTGACACACATCCATCATCCAAATGACTGCAATCAGAAAGTAAAGTAGTAAATAGCCCCGCTCCCTCTGTGTTTATGTCAGCCATAACCCGTGACTGTCATTCTCCCAGGCTTGCTCTTTTTATTATTAATGAGCAGTGGGCCTTGAGACCAGTAGAGTGCAGGGCCTTGCTTGCTGCTAAGGCTCCAATCAGCACAAACACACACACGTGTGTGTGTGTCTGTGTGTGTGTTATGAAAAGTGCCTGAGAAGTGCCTGGAAAATGTAAATGTAAACCGGCTTTCTCAACTCCCCATATTGTTTCCCATGATGTAATTTTGTACGCTGTGTCATCTTTTAACCAATTTCCCCCATTTGCCTCCTGTAAATTGTCAGCTGAACGCACCGTTAAGCTTTTTAATATGGTCTTTGTGGAAGCTCTGAGTGAAATGCTAACATTCGGCTTCTTTGTGCTTTATGGAAAAAGAAATTCAAAAGAAAGCAACAACAGAATAAAGCTGGTGTGAGCCCTTTGAATTTTAATGGGTACCACTGCAAAGACATTTACCAAATCCAATGACTGGCATTTTTTGCGGAGTCATACTCATTAAAACACTGTGAGTTTCAGACACTTGGATAAAAAACACTGTTTCCCTAAATGAAAGGACCGTTTCCCAAAAAACCCATTTCTTCTTTATTTGTCTAAGGGCACAGGGGATGTGTGGTCGAGATGAGAGTGCATGCTTTGCATCATTAATCTACGATGGAAGCTCACAATATTGTTTTGGTCATTGGGTGTTTCCTTTAGGGAATAGGTGTGTTTTGCATTAGATTTCTGTGAACAATCCCTTGTTTGCTGAAGCTCTGTCAGTATAAATTAAACTTCACTTCACTTCTGCTCATGTCATCAATTAGTATGGTATAAAGGATCCTGTGAGCATAGACAACTTCTTGCTCTTTGGCCAAAGCCAATACAAAATAATTAACATTGCACTATTTAAATTGTAAAGCTGGAGCTTTATTATTAAAAACAAACCACTTAAGTTATCCATCTAATAAGTATTGATGTACTGTATACCTCAGTGCCACAGAATGATAAATGTATCTAAAAATGATTTAGTAGACTTGACAGAGCCTTTACTGTTGCACTGGGAAACACTGCACATGTAGCAGGTGTGTGCAGGCCTTTACTCTTTACATTTACCAGGTGTCAGTTCAACAAATTTTAACAATTTGCAATATTTCTCTCTGTGGCTGCAGGAGCATGATATTGAGACTCCCCATGGAGTTCTCCATGTGACAATGAGAGGTGTTCCCAAGGGCAACAGGCCTGTCATCCTTACCTATCACGACATTGGCCTAAACCGTGAGTCAGCCAAAATTACACTCATCAACACACAATGTCCCACGCATTATCAAGCTGTTTTTGTTTTAGCATCTGCACCTAAGAGCCACATTCGGGTCAGAGTTTGAGCTCCTGTGTGATTGTGTCCTCTGTTTGCACCTTTCTAGACAAGTCTTGCTTCAACACCCTGTTTAACTATGAGGACATGCAGGAAATCACACAGCATTTTGCAGTGGTTCACGTGGATGCGCCAGGCCAGCAGGAAGGTGCCCCTCCCTTCCCCAGCGGGTAGGTGTCATCTGGTGTTGCAGACACTGATAAATGAGAACACTTATTTACAACATTTATTTCTGTGCTGGTAGAGGAGTAACAATCAATTAGCTTTAGTTGCAATGTGAAGAGAGCTTGTAGGTTATTTGCTCATTCTTAAACATGCATTATCCGAAGCATTCGTCACAAAACTGTTTGATAACAGCGTTTGTTAAATTCATGCAATTTCACACAAATTCAAACACAATTTGTGTGTTCAAACAGAGACATACTTGCAAAAACTCATGTGTGACACTTGTCCACAGCTATCGCTACCCAACCATGGAGGAATTAGCTGAAATGCTGCCCTCGGTGATGACTCAGCTCAAGTGAGTGATCCCCCTGTTGATCAATAATAATTGCATCAATCGACTATGCTTTGACTTCATTTCCAGTCACACTGTAACTGGTGGTTTATCTGCAGGGTCAACAGCGTTATTGGTATTGGCGTGGGAGCGGGAGCGTACATCCTCACTCGCTTTGCAGTAAGTTCCCATAAGGATCCGGCCATCAGCTATCTTTTTTTTTCCAAATTCTGTTTTGTCCACCTTTCTGTCTTGCCTGTAATAATTAAAGGTTTTCAAGCTCCACAGCTTTTTACACTGAACATTAAAGCCTCCCATCAAACCCACACAGGGCATCAGGTTGATTTACAGTCTGCTGCATACGCTGCGATTCCCCAGATGATGAATCACCTTAGTGGTTCTCTCCTTCTCTGTAGCTTTTGTCTTGTTTCCACACTAAATGCAGCGGAGCATAATATCTATACAATAGGACAAAAAGAGCAAGATGTAACAAAGAGAAGGGAAGGAACACTGAAAATAGAGGATAAGTTGGTTAAGGGTGGAAAGGGGAAGTGTGGGGAGTCGTAACTTAGACTGCTCTTGTTGAGAATTAATGAAGAAAAATTGACTGAAATGTGTTTGTTTGGGACAAAAATGTTTATTCTCAAAAGATTTCTAGCAGCTGTTACGATTGCATATGAAAGCTGCAACTGCAGTATTCCCTCTGCATTGGGTGAGACCGCTCATAGTTTTCCCCAGACATCCTCCTTATGTCTGGGGCAGGTTTTCAGTTGAATTAATAGACATGCTTCACTTTTTCTTCATGTTAAAGAAGGTTGCAGTGTTTTTATCCTCTACCTTCAACGTTACGTGGGTGCATCAAAAATGCTAAACATTACGTTAAGCCCTAAATGGAAAAATATAAGCACACCACTAAAAATATAAAAGTGAATATTCTGGTACGTACTGTTAACTCTTTTTAAGTCTGTTGTCATTGACAGTGACATGTTCTTTATTTCCCAGCTAAACAACCCCACGCTGGTGGAGGGGTTGGTTCTGATCAACATTGACCCATGTGCTGAAGGCTGGATTGACTGGGCAGCTTCAAAGGTCAGTACAACAAATCTTCCAATACTATGTATTACTGTTATTAATCTTAAAAGGCATTATTGTTTTATCCTACTTTAGTGTATCTGCAAGCAAGAAGAATTAGAAGTTGCTAGTTTTTAAAACCTTGAATTCTAACAAAAAATATACTGTACACTGTCTCACATGGACTCTGACATTTTATATTATTAAATATTTATTAATTTACATTTTGGTCTCTTGGTGTTTCATGAGGTATATAAAGAAAACATAATTTAACTTATATGCTGCAGAACCACCAACAATATTTTTTTATTGTTGGGCTTAGAATCACAGTAAAGACAGGCAGGGTTCTAATCTTGTCTGCTGTTTTAGGGTAAGGGTACATTAAAATAAATAAAATTTAACCTTTCGATTTTACAAATTAAACTTTCCAGATAAGGAGGGCAACTTTTGTTTTCTCTTTTGTATGAGTCTAATTTGAAGTGGAAACAATGGAATCAAGTAAAGTACAGGATGTGTCGCAACACTCAACAGGTTCATGAAAATACTGTGTACTATACATTCTTGTACACATTGTAGATTGTAGAGGGAAAACACATGTTCTACACAAAGAGTAAAATCAGTGCACTCAACTGGTTTCTGTTATAATATGTTATGATATTCTGTTATGGTTTTCAGAGAGACAGACACAGAGAGAGAGAGAAACATATGGATTTGAGATGCATCAAGCTGAAGCTGAATCATGGGACTTGTTCTTCTTCTTTTCCTTTCGGCTGTTCCCTTTCAGGGGTCGCCACAGTGAATCATCTTCCTCCATCTAATCCTGTCCTCTGCATCTTCTTCTCTCACACAAACTAACTTCATGTCCTCTCTCACTACATCTCTAAAACTCCTCTTTTCGTCTTCTCATTCGTCTCTTCTCATGAAAGAGTGGGTTGCCTCCAACCTGCCAGGCAGGAGGCAACCCACTCTTTCACGATTACTTAATATTTAACATGGTTTCTCGGTGTTTGCTTTCTTTTTAATTTTGGCGATACATACACCACATGTAGACATTGGCAGACCAGTACTGCCATAACAACAATGTTCCTGACTAATTAATAAAAGTCTGTGCTTTGAGTTGACCTGTTGTTTTCCTCCCGTGTGTAGCTGTCTGGATGGACCAGTAATTTGGTGGATATCGTCATGGCTCACCACTTCAGCACTGTGAGTTTCAATTGCACTGCAGTATTACTCACCTTGTGCTGTTGTTGACCTTTTTCATTGATGGCAATGAGCAACTGCACCTCACGAGGTTTCTCTAAATTTCCCCTGATACCTGTAACTCATCTTGTTCTTATTAAAGACAAACTAATTATTCTGTCTTTCTGGATACAGTGACTGCTAGATAATGACGTGTAGATTACAGACTCAGTTTAATAACAGACATGCTGCATGTAGAGATCCTACAGGCTGTCTGAATGACATCTGCAAATTTAAACAGCTTTCTTTAATTTATATCTAACACATGCTATGTACATGCACTTTTGTGTAGAGTGTGGCTCTTCTTCATTAACTGTGAATCACGTCAATTCTTTTCTGTGTATCAGGACGAACTGACAGACAACCAGGAGCTGATCCAGACCTACCGTCTTCACATTGCCCAAGACATCAACCAGGACAACCTGGCCCTCTTCTGTGGCTCCTACCAATAGTAGGATACAGTATTTAATTTAGATATTTGTAATAATGTAATATCAAAAGATCAACGGCTTTCGGCTTGTCCCTTCAGGGGTCGGAATGTGTTCCGCACGTTGATTTGGCGTGTGTTTTTATACTGGATGCCCTTCCTGCCGCAACCCCCCCCATTTTATCCAGGCTCGGGACTGCCACCAAGGTGGCCCTTGCTGACGGATGTGAAACCTGCGTTCCTTCTGTATCTCAACCCAATGCTCTAGCAATGAGCCCCCAGGCCCCCCTAGATAATATAATAGAATTGAATAATCGGTTACAAACAATGAATAGGTATATAATATTTATTTGATGCACCTATAATATCGTAAGATGCACTAATAAAAATATTAATATTTTTGCCAAGTCACTAAACATTTTATTGATCACATTGTTCCAGCTCCTCTAAATAATCATTATTTATTTTTCTGCGCTAGTCGTCGGGACCTGGAGATCGAGCGGCCAATCGTAGGTCTGAATGAGGACACAGTCAGCACACTAACGTAAGCTTTGAGACTAGGATGTCCCAAATTTTGTCTTGAGTACATGTTTGACATGATTTGACACTTATTATACTTACTCAGGTGCTCTGCATTACTGGTGGTTGGTGACACATCGCCTGCTGTGGAGGCTGTGGTGAGTATATCTCAATAACTTAAGACGTGTTGGGAAAGACTTGTTCAGGAAAAAAAGCAGCTGCTTTCATTTCTTCTTTTTGAGCTCAGTAAAAACTACTCTCTGATTTCAGGTGGAATGCAATTCCAGGTTAAATCCAACCAAGACGACACTGCTAAAGGTAATGTTTTTGTCCAATAAAATGTATGGTGTTAATGTATCATACATTTTCATGTAATATTAACTTTTCACCGTATAAAAAGTTTATTAATGAGACTGTTGTTTTCTCAGATGGCTGATTGTGGAGGCTTGCCCCAGGTTGTGCAGGTGAATAGTTTTTTTGTTTTTTTGAGACACGACTGCATGCCATCTATTTGCCATCACCTTTTTCATCTAAATCTTCTAACTTTATCCTTTATCTTTTCACAGCCAGGGAAACTTGCTGAGGCCTTCAAGTACTTTGTTCAAGGCATGGGCTACAGTAAGTAAACATGCTCATGTGTCTTTTACTTAAGAGTATAAATATCTCAACATGTATTGAAGCTGGTTTCAACTGGCTGACTCAGTACTGAGTGTCTACAAACTGTTTGTGGACGTCACCTTTTTGAGCGAACGTGTTTGTGGTCAAGCTTGGCCTGTCTCCTTTATCAAGTTTCCTGTTGACATGTGTGCAGCAACAAATGTTATTTCTATCATTTTGTTTATGTCAGTTTTCTATGTGCTCTTTTTATTCCAGTTTTTGAGGTTCAGACCACAACCAGTAATGCATAAATGTTTTCGTTTTTTTTATCAGTCTGGTAATGGTGAGGTAGTGTGTATAATGACGGTGGAGATATGCAGAATGCTGAAAATAATTTTCTTTTAAGAATCAGTTTTGTTTATGTATGATTGTTTGCTCAAGCCACACAGATGACACCTGTCAGAATGTTTTTTTCTGTAATACTAATTCTCCTTTGTTCCCAAACCCTTCACCGTGGGAGGCACCCTCTGGTGTGGCTACTATGTCACTGCCTCAGTGTTGCTTTAAAGGCCACCGAGTCCCCCGTTGGGTAAATGCCACAGCAGGATTAAAAAAGATTAAAAAGGGTATTTTCACACAGAGAATGTGTGGAAAATGTTACACCCTAGCATGTTTCTGAAAGCTGATTTTACCTCATTAACACATTGCCAGAGTGTGAAATGTAAAAGAGAAACAGCCAAGGAATTCAGGAATAAAGTTTGCACATATGCCATGGTTTTTAATAGCATGTAGCCACTTCAACTACCAACCACCAAGCTGCAAAAAAAGCCTCAGTTTGATTCTGAGATTAAATGAAGTGGGATAAAGCCACATAAGAACTACTTTTTCAACATTTGTGCCTATTTCTTTCCTTTTTTAATCATTGCTTACAGTTCCCTACGTTCTTCTCAGTCACCTGAGCAACGAATCAGGTACTGGGTTGTTAAGCAGCTGCCAGAGTACATGGCTTTGAACACAATGTCCTCGTAACACTCTACAGTGTAGATGAATGTCCATATATGCAAAAGTTCTCCTGGGAGCACAATTTATTGTTGGTTTTCAACAGCAGTGTTGTGGACACACTGTATCAAACGCAGTGAGAATATTTTGCATACTTTGACACACATTCATTTTCCTGTACAAGTTCGGTTTTTCCCATTAGTATGGATTCTGTATTAACTGTCCCATTTTCTTGCATGACCTGCTGGTGTTGCTTCATGTCAGTTGGATTGCAAATGCTGTATTCTGCTTCTGTATTACTTTCCTTGTTTTCTTCAGTGAACACATGGAATACTTTTCTTTCACGCATTAATTTTTTTATTCATTTAGTCTCCATGCTTGAGATTTGGTTGCATGGTAAGCACTTTTGTTGTTGTTGTTGTTGTATTCAGCTGTGTAAATGTTCCCACACTGCACTGACTCTGTGACACTGTGTGACTGGAATATTAATGCATTTCTCTGTTTCAGTGCCATCAGCAGGAATGACTCGTCTGGCTCGCTCACGCACCACCTCCTCTTCCAGCATAACCTCTGTGGACAGCACCCGCAGCCGCAACAACTTCAACAGCCTGCTGGAGGGCAGCGGCACTGCAGCCCTGGACAGCCAAGCCCGACCCCAGACCATGGAGGTCTCCTGCTAAGCCTCTACCCCACCTTCTCTTTCTCTCTCCCTATCTGTCTCTTATCCTGCTCCTAGGTAACTCAGCACTAGGAGGACCTTTACTGAACTATGTGATTAGAAAAGAGGATGTAATACATATATTAACAGATGCATATTATTAAATATTATATTGAAGTCACATTCCTACCAGAAACCATAACTACATTGTATGTGTTGTATATTCACATGTCAACTCAACTGTCAAACCTCAATTATTTTATATATATAATAATTATATACTAATTCTATTAATATGGAATTAATATATAATTATTATATACCCTTATATTTATTTTTTACTCATATAATTTTAGTTTTTAATGTCTTCACATGCATTGTAGAAATCCACCATGTATTCATTGTAACTTTTCCAACTGATCACTTCTGTTGTGGACTCTAAACGTGTTTATTCAATATGTCATTCTGCTTGTGTCTGCTTTTTATTCTCAGACTAGCTGCAATGCAGATTCATTGCAAAGTGTGTAGAGGGAACACAGAACCTAGTGTAGCTGCAGAAGTAGCGTAGCAGTCAGAGGCCATTGGAACATGGACCAATCACTCCGTAACATAGCACACAAAGTAAAAATTAATAAAAGTGTAGGTGAGAGAGCAGCTTTTCAACTTGAAAAATGTCACTTGTAACATCACATAGTGTTTTTTTTTTTTTTTTTGTAAGTGAACTTACATCTGCTTTTCTCTCTGTGTTAATGTTTTGTTCAGCTAAATACATTATAATGTTTGAACAAGCTTTATCAAGTGGATTCTGGTGTGAAAAGTGTGAGCCCTTTTGCTGAGGGCCTCTGTGGTGCTTCTCACGTCTGCTGATTCGACTCATTTATTTTACTACTTAATAAAGCGTCAACATGAGAATATGTATGTTGTGTTTATCATTATGTTAGCGATAATTTTGCCAGACAAGCGCGCAATGAATATTTTTATTAATGTCGATAGAGAAAGTTCATATTGTATGTAGTCATCCTCGTCTGTTAGTGGAAAAGTGAGGTGAGTGTGGTGACTTAGTTTCCAACCACACTTGTTCTTATTTCCTCAACCTGTCATAAGTGTTGTTGTCAGAGATGAGAACGTCTATATTTAGCATATTAAAAGAACAACATCTATCAGCTGCTCTGTAAAGACAAAGAAGACTGAAAACCAAGATGATGTACTCAATGTCACAGGACGTGTGCTAAATGGTAATCTGATGTCCAGATCACATGCTCATGCTTTTTTAAATTATTCTGTTTGCGTCACTGTGAGGCATTTCAATACAACCTCTCACTTCATGCTTCATGCATTGGGTTTGTAAAATTACAATGCAACAAGTCTGTTAACCAGTGTTAATATTGAGATAACCCTTTCTATAAAACTGCACTATGTGGGGTTTTGTATTGTCCCTCTGTTCACTAAGGTCTTAACAATTTAAAATGATGCACTCATGTATTCATTTTAATCCTAAAAAAATTAACCATGAAAAACTGATAAATCTGATCTATAAATATCAGATATTTATATAAATATGTAATATTTATCACATTGAGAAAACCATTTGAGAAAGATATTCCACTGTGTTGTGGAATGATTGAATTCCTGATATAAAATGTACAGGCAAGTCTGGATGATTCAGCACAAATCTGATCTCTTCTGGTACAGCTGCTGTTAGATTTTCCATTCACAGCAAAGCTGTTTCTTTTTCTAGAAGAAATATGACGAACATCTTGTTAAAGATTTGTATTAGAGTAGCTATTAAACGTCTGTGTCTAGGTGTGGGTATGTCCAAGTCCAGCCTCTGTGAGCATGAACGGAGACTGAACCATCAAGTCAAATCAGCCATCCTAGCAAATAAATGGTTGATTAGTAATTTTCTTTTACACAATTTTACAGACCTACTTATGTGCACAAAAGGCTTTTTTGCAAGTCATATTGTACCATTACTGCCCAGAATAACCTCTTTGGGTCAGCAAGATGGATAAACTTGTGATTGCTGATAAATCAGAGCAGAGGTAGGCAGGTGAGCAACATAAATTTTAGCATTTTAACATAACTGAGAATAAGCGAATTTCAAAAATGAACTGGGCTAATGTTTGTCAATGTGTCAGTGTTTCCACTGACCAGAAATCATAATTCAACTCAAAAATCTAAAGGCAGATAAATGTAGTTTTGTCCAGTATAAGCCTATTTACACTGTCACTGTGGTTTTATGTCACTACTTTAACCCTCCATTTCCCACCGCAGAGATATGAAAGATATCTTCATGTATGTGTGTGAACTTGTTACGTTGACATACTTTATTCCGTAAACAAGTGATGCACAATAAGATCCACTTGAAAATAGCGTGCATCAGAGAGATAGAGAAATCTAGTCAGAGTCAGGATGTCAAGGTCTTGAGCGTCACAGGAAGCTGCAGCAGGGTAACATACATAAAGAGCATGCAGGAAGCCTCGTCTCTATAGTCAGCCCCCACTCTAAACAGCTGCAAAAACAGCAATCTTCATGAGAACTGAAAAAAGGAGGGGACACAGTCATTCTGATTGATCAGCGGGCCTGAGAAGCAGACAACCAATTCTTCTCAAGAACACTTGGAAAATACAAGTTGTTTTTAGAAAGATCTAGCTACTTTTGGATCTCACTACTTTTGGAGAATATAATTTTTGAAGAAGTTTTTGTTAATACCGATACTATAGGAGGTGAGTATCCTTTTGCACCGATGCTTTCTTTGAATATTTCGTTGAATATTTTTCTTCCTATTGAATGGTCTGACTATAACCCAATGAATAACAGCAAACTTACTGCCTGATCACTTGCAATATTTAAAATATCAACTATTTTCTCTTTGCAAAAAAATAAATAACAGTTTACAATGTGTTTTAGACAGTTTAAGATATTATAAAAAATTTTCTTGCATCATTGGGATAAAATCCTCTATTATTTTAATGCATGTCTCTAATATGAATTAGACTTTAATCCTCACAAACAGGTTGCATGGAAAAATAACACAGGATATCACTGTCTCTTGTTGTGGTTAAGCGCCTTCCTGTATCACACAGACATGGTTGCCTGGTTATAAAATACCATGCAGCTCCAGAGAGATGCCATAACATGAAAACTATGAGAATAATTTATGAATATGTTATTAAAAGGGCTTAAGAACACTTTTTAACTCAACTTTTTGCTCTGTCAATCTCTTTCAGCCACAGAACAATTTCAAATCAGCAATTAACCACCAAAGAAGATGGGCAACTGCCCCTTCAGATGCCAATCGAACCTGAACATCCTTGAAAATTCCTCTGAACCTGCATCACCATGTAGGTTCAATCCCCAAGACATTGTCACACACAATGAAATTAAGAAAAGTGTAACAAATCAAACCTGTGTTATTTTATTCATCGCCTTCTTTCTTTCTGCAGCCCCCCAAGAAAGCATAATTGTATCCCTCTACAACTACCCATCCTTTGGTCGCACAGAATTGAGAATGCGTATTGGGGAAAGACTTACCACCCTATCAGAGTATGTTATCAAGCTTATAATGTTTCACATTTAAGCTTGTTTTAATCTATACATATACAGTTAAGCACAAATGCTCTTTTCTTTTCAACAGCGATGGTGATTTCATGATGGTGAGATCCACAACCACAGGCCACGAGAGCTACATTCCAAGCACCTATACTGCAACGGTGACAAACAGGTACATTCTTGTCATGAGAAAACATGTTAAGATGTCTTTCTTAGAATTCTATGTGAGAGAAAGCGGAGGAGTGAAATAAAAGAGAGGGGAGTTCCCTCCTAGGTGGGAGGGGTCTCTGTGTAGGTGTACTTTTCCTCAGTGAAGACAGTTTGGAACAAGACGTCAAACTCTGCCTCCTGTAGTTTCAATCCTCCTCCAGCGGGGAATGTATTCTGATAATGTTCCAGTAGAGTTTCATAAGCTAAAAATGAGAACAAAATAAATGTTTTTGTCTGTTCTATTGTCCCACCAGTCTAAATGTCTCCTGTGCACTCTCTTCAGGTGGCTGTTCACAGGAATCAGCAGGTACAAAGCAGTTGAGCTGCTGATGCAACCTAATAACCAGACTGGAGCATTTCTGATCCGAGAGTCAGAGACAAACAGAGGTTAGAGGGTTATTTTTTGTTTCATTGTTGTTTCTTAAAAATGAATAAATAAAATAAACTTAGCCTAAAACATAATGTCAGGATGGTGTTAGTGGAGCAACATAATGTTTATTGTTTCTAAAAGAATGCTCTATCAATTATTGGAGTGGGTTAATTTGGCTTTACTTAGCTGGAATTATGATTTAAACATAATAACGTACAGGGCTACATGACATTCAAGTGTTAGTACCTAAGAGCTGTAGTTTCACTGCTGTGTCTCTGTGCTGTTTCTACCTTTAGATTGTTATTCCCTTTCTGTCCTGAAGAGAACCAATGCCTCCTACATGGACTCTGTGAAGCACTACCGCATCACCCTCCTCCAAAATGGCTGGGTCTACATATCTCCAGGACTCACCTTCCCCTCCTTGCATCACCTGGTGGATCACTATTCAGGTTAGTACTGAGGATGTAACCCTGTTTTCTCACCTAAGTTCACCAAACTCTGAATTAGCAATATTATAATGTCTCTTCTTTTTGCAGAGCGTGTAGATGGACTGACCTGTCGGCTGACAGTGCCTTGCTTCATCCACGGTTTGGACAATGCTAGTGAGGCCAGGCCTACACCCACAGCAATCAGGAGGCCTACCGTCAACTGGAAGGATATCAGCAGGTGTGGCAGACTTCTTCTCGATTTGTTTCTACTGACGACTGCCACAAGATGTCGCTAGCATTTGGCCTAGAGTGGTGCATGAGCCATTAGTGGTGTTCTGGTTAAAGATAACACAATCAATCCTAAGTTAGGCTGGAGCCCATCATTTACTCAGTGACACAGTGTCGGAAAGATGTTGTTTCAACTATAGAATAATTGTCAATCAGTGTAGAGTAAACTGAGTGAGGAGAGTGTGTACACAGTGCCGACAGAATATAATGTGGTCGCACTGGGCGCCTGTCAGTTAATGTGTAACTGTGTGAGTGTAGGACTGGATGTTCTTGGAAATGAGCACTACTGTTCATCCATTAGAAATAAAGGTTGAAACATGGCGCCTAAAAAGAGTTTATAATTATTTAATACAGTGGAACTCCCATCCATGTTTGTACACCAGTAAGAACACCCATGCAAACATGCAATGTTGCACTTTAAATAAAAAAAAAACAATACTGTGATCATTTTCCTAAAATCCTTTTCTGTCTCCTCCAGGTCAATGATTTTCAGGAAGAAAAGAACTGAGTCAGACAACTCTCTGGTGAGCGAGGGGCTGAGAGAAGCCATCAGCTCCTACCTCCAAATGACAGAGGGCAGTGATCACAGCTGGGACACTTGAAGAGAGTCAGAGGATGAGCTGGAAAGAATAAAGTCAAACTAATAGAGAGAAGTCGATCACTGTCCTACCTCATCTGCAGTTTGGGCGAGCCGCTTGAAGTGGTCACGTGCATGAACAAATGTAGTCTTTGAACAACCTCAGTGTGACTAGGAGGGCTGAGACACTACAATGCATGGAGTTGTGACATACTATATATCAACTAGATGCTGTTTTTTTGTTGTTGTTGTTTTGTAACAGGAAGCACACAGTAGATCTGTGAGTCATTGAGCCATTTGTGCTCATGTTTTCAAAAATTGAATGTATCTCTTAATTTATAAATGAACTTGAACGCGATATATTTGAATGTAATATATATACACATTATTGTAATGTGATTTTTATGATGTTTATGTTGAGTGCACAAAGACAATAAAGTGTGTTAACTATGTGATAAATGAGCAACACATAAGTGACACCTAACCACATTAACACAGCGGAGTGTGGCCTTTATTTCGTGGTATAATCATATATGTCATCGTGATTAACAATAATGTCAAACGTCCAGGTGATTGGAGCCGCTTAATTGTTGCAGGCTGTGCTTCTCTGCCGGTAGATGCCGCTTACCTTCAGTAACTCATCTAAGCCCTTCACTTCCTGCCTGAGCACTTCAATTCAGGAAGAACAAATAATGGCGACGCTTCTGGGGTCCGAGTCCCCTTGTACTGGAGGAAAACGAAGAAATTGCAACAGCAATTTTGTCACAAAGTTAACCGCCAGTAAAATTACTGGCCATGGTTTCAGTCGAGGCACACAGGTAAGAGAGACGACGTATGTTTCGGTATGAAAGACAGCCGAAACTTGGTCGCCCGAGACCAGGGACTCGCGCTTGGAATTCAGCCTGAACGTGAAGACGTTGTCCTGGAGACTTGACTGGAGATGTTACGTTGCAGCCCTTTACATCTAGCTACGGCATTACAGAGTGTTTGTCAAAGCGCATATGTTAATCGTTGGCGATGTTGACTTCTGGATAATGTGGTTTACTTGCCTTATAAGCTAAATCACACCAGCGCAACAAAAAGGGAATGAAACAAGCTCCGCTTCAAGTGGGTCTTTTGTTGTTAGCTCCACGTTAGCTTAGCATAACGATCCAGGTTAACTACGATATAAAATGACTCTTACTAGGCGTTCAGTTGAATACTAATGTTCCTGTTTTACGTGCGTCTTACTAAAGAGCCTGTATTTCTACACTGCAAGCGCCTAAGTCACACATTAAACTAACTTTAATGTTAGCTATTTGATAACATCAGCTAGCTGGCTAAGCCAGCTGAACAGCTAAAGGGATTACGTAACGACACACTAACCACAATAACTATCGTTCCCATAAATGGATACGCCACAACAGCTGTTTGAACAAGTTAACGTTGGCAACATTTAGATGGCAGTTATAACATCGGAGAGCATTTGTTTGTTTTTAGTTCTTGTTGTTCACGTTAGCTTTGGATTTTGTAGAGTGTTTAGGCTCATTGACGTTGCATTATCCCAGACACATAGCCACCCTGTTTCTGCTTCACTTTCTTCTCTGGACACTCACTTTAAACATCTGAGGCATTTAATCAAGTGCCTTTTTATATATATATTTATCTTCATTCTTTGCTGGCATGTAAACAGTAATTTAAGTCAGTTTTGCTTATTGGTGAAACCTTGCAGCTCAAAATAATGAAATGGGTTACTTCATCTCCTACTTGAATCTGCTTGCTTTGAGAGGAAATACTAATACATTATTTTAGCTAATATAAAGTAGATCAATACTTACACGACTGTAATTACTGTAAACCATAGGGACAGTTTTTCGTGCTTACAGATCTATGGCGGTTGTTAGTGTTCTCTTTTTCAAAATTAAAGTAATTACAGATTAATTTGTCAGTTGGTTTTGGGGTGAACCACTTCTGATGCAGAACCTGTTGTGGAATCTACAAAGATCATAAAGTATTTGAATGAAAATAGCCAATGTTTGTCGTCTTCAGTGAGTTTTAGTCCAACTGGTTTTCACAGCTTAAAGCTAGTACATTTTATTTTGGTTATTGCTAAATGGCAAGAGAAGAATTAGGATGGTTATATTAATCATTGATCTAGAAGAAATTACATAGCCCACAATTTGCAAAATAATCCACCTTGCTGAATGATAAAGCGTATTTGTTTTAGGTGAGAATGCAGATTGTATCTCCTACTGCTGAGAGCCACTTAGTCATGTTGCGGTCACAGCCCTTTATTTTTAGAAACAGAAAATATTAGCACATTAACTGTAAAATTATTAGAAATAAATGAAAAATGTTATCCTGTGATCGTTCTAAAAAGCTCAATTCAGAATATCCTGCGATATTCAATTGAAATTCGGTGGGGGCAGGCACACATCTTAGCTTACCTTGATTAGATGACTCTAAGGGTCAACTTTCAAATTCTCCAGAACCTAGCGTGCTCCGTCATACATTTTTGACTTTTTTGATTATAAACCAGGTCAGGATCTTTTTTGTCCTGTGGTTTTTGTTATGATAAAATAAAAACTATAATGAATCTGCTAGTGTTGCTTTTAGTTTCTGTTCTTTGTTTTGGAATCTGACAGTATACTTTTTTTTTTCTCATATTTTGCACTGTTTAAGTTTGCCTCTGTTTGTGCGTCATAGCTCCCAAGAGGCCTGCTCCAGGAAAAAGACAAACAGGCCAAGTGGCAAGGCATCCCTACTCTGCTGCAGAAGCTCTATGAGAGCAGCCATCCCAACAGTGATCTCTCTAATGCCCACAGCTTTCTAAAGGTAGTCAGATAGCACTAGTCCATCAAACAGTGAGGTTGTGAATTACAGCTTTTAGCCACTTGTTGTAGAATGCTTTATTTTGGAGACTTGGTGACGTACATTACATCTGAACAATGGTTTTTGTCAGGTATTATCATCACAGCTCTCCATGGAGGCAATGTCTTTTGTCACTGAGGACAGGAAGACTGTTCAGGAATCCAACTTTCCCAACACGTGTAACTTTGATCTTTTTGGTGGAGTCAACGTAAGTTTGAAATTGCTGTTGCTTGATGCTCTCATTGAATAAGAGAACTGAATCTTTTCACCTCTAGATAATCAGTTGGTCTGTGTGTACAAATATTTGCAATGAGACACTGCTGAATAAAAATTTAATCCCCATTTTCCTGTTACTTTAAGCTGCTTGTGGAGATCCTGATGATGCCCACATTAACTATGCAGAAGAAAAAACCTAAATGTAAGTAGGGCTAATATTACATCTGTACATATGTGCTTTTATTAAGATGTTTGTGTATTTACATAAATATGTTTTACCTACATTTCATGACATGCTGTGATAATCAGACTCTGTATCTGTCACAACAGTGAATGATGACTTGGTCAAGGACTGCCTTAGTGTGCTCTACAACTGTTGTATATGTGTAAGTGTTTTTTTTACATTTTGTGTTTATCAGAAAGGTCAGAGAAGCATCATATCTTGCTTCATTTCAGCACATTACTATAACTAGATCTGGTTTCCCTGCATTTGGTTCTAACCGGTTTATTGTCTCCAAAAAGGAACATTTCTACAGACAGGAATGGGCATGATTTGAATTTTCTTATTTTGTTTTTAATTCACAGACTGAGAGGGTCACAAAAAGTCTGGCAGCAAGAGATGATTTTGTTTTGTTTCTCTTTACCCTGATGACCAACAAAAAGACCTTCCTACAGACTGCTACCCTAATTGAAGATATTCTTGGAGTCAAAAAGGTAAATGTTATACTTCGATTTAATATCTAAGCATGACTATTAAACTTTGCTTTGGCCCTGTTGGTTCAAGAGTTGAAATGGCTATAAATCCACTTTAAGTAATGGCATTTGGGAGGCCAGCGATCTATAAACTGCTACAGTTTGTTTTAAATCTCTCAAATGAATTAATCTTAATTTGTTTAAATAATAACTTATCTTTACTCTGCAGAGAAATATATTGCATTTTCTGTTGTTCGTGTAATGACTCACCTAATTTTAGCTTCTAAATTTGTCTCATCCTTGTTATGCTCTGCTTGAATCTCTGATATTAAGTTACAATTTAAAACATGTTTTTGTCTTTGATTTGTTCTTTATTATGACTTTTTTTACATGATTGTAAAACTAGACTAAATATTTGTGATTTTTGGTTATTGCTAAATATTTTAAGTCAGACTGTTCCACCCTGTGTTTTTGATGCCTTGATGCTTTGAGACGTAATTGTAGCTTATTCTTTACCTCAACAACCATGTCTTTCAATAGCAATTGTACCTTGCAAAACCATTATTTAGCATAATTTTGCTTTAAAGTAAATTACATTTGTTGTAAGGAATTCAGTACCAGAAATGGGAGAACAAGAGGTGGCCCCAAAAATCTTGCATAAAAACTTTGCACACTTGGATTGGAGAAATTTAAGCGATTCTTCTTTGCAAATCCTCACGCTCTGTCAGGTTGGATGGGAACTGTTAGTGGACGGCCGTTTTCAGGTCTCTTGAGATGTTCAAAAGGGTTTAAATCAGGGCTTTGGCCGGGACGTTCTAGGACATTGACAAAGTTGTCCCTAAGCCACTTCTGTGTCATCTTGGCTTTATGCTTAGGATTGTTGTTGGAAGGTGAACCTTCGGACCAGTCTGACGTCCTGATCGCTGTTCAACAGATTTTCCTTGAGGACATCTGTGCTTTATTCCATTCAGCTTTCCCTCCACCCTGACCAGTTTTCCGGTCTCTGGTGCTAAAAAACCCCTACAGCATGATGCTTCCACCACCACGTTTCACTTTAGGGATGTTTTTGGGCAGGTGAAGAGCGTTGCCTTTTCTCCAACAGACATAATGATTAAAATTGAGGCCAAAAGGTTTGATCTTGGTTTCATGGGCAGAGTGACCATTGGGTTCTTGGTCACCTCTGTTACTAAGGCCTTTCTCCCCCAATATCTCTGTTTGGCTGGGGGACCAGTTTTTGGAACGGTCACGGTTGTGCCAAACCTTTTTCTATTTCAGAATTATTAAGGCTACTGTGTTCTTGGAAATCTTTTGGAGTGTGTGTACTCTGACTACTCTAGTATTAGGCTTCAACATGGCAAAAGTGAAAGGATCTGAAAAGTCATATGGTCGAAAAGTATATGGTCGTGTTGTGAACTGAAAAAAACATGTACTGGTAACATTATATACTCTTTAGGTTATTTCCAACTTAAAATTTGTTCAGGGAGCTGTCAATCTAGTTAAATTCGTCAGGGTTAATTTTGAAGTTAGTAAATGTTGCATGTCTGCATTCTGTTTTTAGTTTGGTAAGTGGTTCTGTGTTTGCTTTTTTCAGGAGATGATCCAGTTAGATGGCATCCCCAACCTATCAAGTCTGGTACAGAGCTTTGACCAGCAACAACTGGCCAACTTTTGCCGCATCTTGTCTGTCACCATCTCAGAACCTGATGTTGGAAATGATGACAAGCACACCTTGCTAGCCAAAAATGCCCAGCAGAAACGCAATGCTAGCCCTTCACGGGCTGAAGTTAATCAGGGTACGTTATCGTCAGAGGTCAAACAGAGTATAGAAAATGTGAAGTTGACATCATGCTGTAATTACTGTTGGGCAGACCCAGGTGCCATCTTGTGAGATTTCCTCTGCCTTTCTGTGGGTGAGTTGGAAGTTTTTTCTGTGATGAGTCTCAAAAAAGTCACCATGGTAACCCAATACTTTTGCCATACTGAGTCAGGAGGGGAGTGCTGCCTTACAACTGTACTTGAAGTAGCAGATATTGCTCAGACCCACTGTAAAACTGATGGCAGGGTTCTCTTTTCCTCATGTCTTGCTTTATTCATTAAATTTAAACAGTTTTAAACAACTGTTACCTATTCTGAGCACGGTAGGACACAGGACAGCACATGACTAGACAGATCGCAAAATGGCAACTACATACCCAACAGTTAACACAGTATAACGTAACTTTACATTCTTCATTGTATGTAACTAATATGAATTTCAAAATCTTTCTTCCCTTTTTTTTTTTTTTTTTCTTTTTCTTCAAAAGTAACCCTGCTGAACATCCCTGGCTTCATTGAGCGACTGTGTAAACTGGCCACTAGAAAGGTGTCTGAGGCCACAGGAGCTAACTTCTTGCAAGAGCTGGAGGATTGGTACACGTGGTTAGACAATGCCCTAGTGCTGGATGCTCTCATGCAAATGGCAAGTGAGGAAGCTGAACAAAGCAGTACAGGTGAGATGAGGTGTGTTCTGCTAGTTCCTGACCATTTTAACTCCTGTGAACTTTGATTCAAATAGACATTTTCCCAACCTTCAGAGTCATCAGATGAGAGTTCCCTGGCCAACAGTCCTTTAAGACATCGCCTGCCCCAGTCCATGAAGATGGTTCATGAGATCATGTATAAAGTGGAAGTGCTCTATGTGCTGTGTGTCCTTCTTATGGGTCGACAGAGGAACCAGGTACTTAACACCACTCTTCACAGTTGACGATTTAAGCTGGACCATTTTCTCTAAGCAGAGTCAACTTTTGTCTGACACTGACCATTGTATTCTGTTTCTGAACAGGTCCACAAGATGCTGGCTGAGTTTCGTCTTATCCCGGGGCTCAATAACCTATTTGACAAGCTAATCTGGAGGAAATACACTGCTTCAAATCATGTTGTGCATGGCCAGAATGAGAACTGCGACTGCAGTCCAGTATGAACCTTTAACATAGCACTATATTTTTAAACGGTCTCTGGGTTATGAAAGTTTCATTTTAATTTTTTTATTACCTTTAGTACAACTAATAAAAGTCTTTATTTTCATCATGCAGGAAATTTCCTTTAAAATCCAGTTCTTACGGCTACTCCAGAGTTTCAGTGATCATCATGAGTAAGTGATGCTTAATTATCTTGGATGTTGGGTCTTACTTTTAAACCATATTAGTTTTTACATCACAGTGCCAATTTTCAGGAACAAGTACCTACTGCTGAATAGCCAGGAACTGAATGAACTCAGTGCCATATCCATGAAGGCTAACATCCCTGAAGTGGAAGCTCTGGTCAACACAGACAGAAGTCTAGTGTGTGATGGGAAAAAGGGTCTACTCACACGCCTCCTAACTGTCATGAAGAGGGAGCCTCCAGACTCGTCCTTCAGGTCAGCATCCTGTAGGCCTAAATCTCAGGATAGAGGAGATACAAATGTCGATACTTTAAATATCAGTCAAATATCACTAAAAGCACTACACTATTTTAAAAAACATTTCTTAAGATTGGTCTCTTTAGCTCTGCTTCTTCTATATTTTCTATAATTTTCACTTGTGTATTTAGGTTCTGGCAGGCAAGGGCAGTAGAAAGTTTTCTTAGAGGAGCCACCTCCTATGCAGACCAAATGTTCCTCCTTAAAAGGGGACTACTAGAGGTAAAACTCACTGAAACACTGATTGTTTTTTGTTTCACAAAAATGTCAAAAGTCTGCATTGCACATATCTCTTTTGATTGTGAGTTCTTTTTAAACGAGTGGACCCTCACAGTCTTCTTCCATCCATATGTTCTGGCAGCACATCCTTTTCTGCATCATAGATAGTGGCTGTACATCAAGAGATGTCCTACAGAGCTACTTTGATTTGCTGGGAGAGCTCATGAAGTTCAATATTGATGCCTTCAAAAGATTCAACAAATATGTCAACACTCCAGAGAAGGTATAATTGTACATGCTGTAAAAAAGGTATTCGTTATTTGTTATTGTGAAAGGTTTGCCTTGCACAATAACAATTTGTGCCTTTATAGTACACTTTTCTTTTTTTCTCTTCTGTAGTTTCAGACATTTTTGACACAGATCAACAGTTCCCTGGTGGATTCTAACATGCTGGTGCGCTGCATCGTCCTTTCGTTGGACCGCTTTGAAAGCCAGACTGAAGATGTCAAAGGTAAACCGAAAAGGGAGATTTACACACCTAGCTTGATGTCTTGCACTTGCCTTCATTAATGCTTACATTTAGATGTTGTACTTACACATTTTTGCCACGTTTGCTGCTTTTGACGAAATATAATTTCTTGGGATTTGTGTTAGGGATAAAATTTAACAATTGGGCATCTGAAACTGACTGAAATATATTGGCTAACCATATCACATTTGACAGGCTGTGACCATAATAATATTCATAAATCTTAATCAGTTTCTGTAACAGAGTTTAGTTTTCTAATTGTTTTCCATTCAACAGTTTAAATGTCCACACAAATTCTTGTTCCTTCTGTGTTTTTTATTTTTTATTTATTTTTTTTTTCTCTTCTTCTAGTGGTAGAGGTACTTTCTGAGTGCTGCCTTCTGTCCTACATGGCTAGAGTTGAGAACAGGCTGTCCTTCCTTTTCCGATTGATCAACATCATCAACGTACAGACTCTCACACAGGTCTTGTTTTGTTTCATTTTGTTACATTTTCAGAGAAACTGCCTTAAATGAACGAATCCCTGGTTCATCAAACCAGTTTAAGCCAATTAGACTTGATTAAACTTTAATGTTAGTCTCTGGTGTAAAAAGTATCACTTAAATCTTTCTTTAGTTCCTTTTGTTTTCTTTCTTTTCGAAACCAAGCCCTCCTGTTATCCTTGCAGGAGAATGTAAGCTGTTTAAACACCAGTCTGGTCATTTTGATGCTCTCAAGAAGAAAGGCTAAACTGCCCTTCTACCTCAACGCCCTGCGGGAGAAGGAGTATGCCGAAAAATACCCTGGCTGTTTGCTCAACAACTTCCACAACCTGCTGCGCTTCTGGCAGCGCCACTACCTCAACAAAGACAAAGATAGTACCTGTCTGGAAAATGTGAGTAACTTGCAGTATTTCCTGCTTACAGACAAAACATTTTAAAGTTTAAAGGAGCCACATAGTGAAAGCAAAATTTGAGCATCTCTTCTGTTTCTGCTGTTGATGTCCAGTGGTTTTACTTCTGGCAGGGATAGGGAAATCACGTTTTTACTTGATGGGGAAAAGAAAAATTAGGATTTTAAAGTTTGTTATGATATAGGTGCTACATCAGTGTGCTGTGTGTGGGTGCATGTGACGGGGCCTGGAACACAAACATGTACAAATGCAATATTGGTTAAAAAAAAAAAAAACTTTAAAAACGGCTCTGTTCAGTATAGATATTGGAAAGGTAATAAGCTGTTGTACACCCTCTTCCTTTGCAGGAAGTCTCTAAATAATCCAGAAAAGTCACCTATAATGTGTAGTCAACTAATATTTCTATGCAGAGTACTGTGTGTGCAAGTAGCTGGAAAAAGAAAACCGGTTTGCTAAATCCAGTGTTAACTGCTAGTACCAAACCTCAAACATAGCCAGGGGCCAGCTGGTGGCCATAATGATGCATTTATTAGCTATTGAACAAAAGATTCAGACACAGTTCTGTAAGAAAAACATTCTGCCCACTCCTGGTTTCTTTTTCTGTGGATCTCTTGCTAAACTTGGAGCTCATTCAAACCCAATGTAACGTAAGACAAAGGCAACCTGAGCAATGGATATTATAAGTTTAAAAAAAAAGCTGTATTTATAAAGAGCAAATTTTGGGACCCGTTAGGCCTGTAGGGTAAAAAAAAGTATCTACCCCCTCAGTATATCTGAAAGAAAAAATGGTCTTACTGAAATGCATGTGGTTCAAAGTTAGAAAGCTGTTTACAACTTGTTTTTACTTTTTCCACTGCCCCTAAATGGCTAAATATTTGCTGCTGCTTGATGAACAATATTTCATACTTCAAGTTTTCAGATCCCTTTCACATGTTCCCATTTGTTATGTTGCCGCCTGTTACTTTCCTCACTACTCTACATTCAGTACCCCTTAATGACTACATGAGAACAGAATTTTAGACACCATCATTTTGCTTTGTTCTCATTTATTTTCTATATTTTTGTGAAAGGGGAATGAGGTAGTTTGATTTAGTGGCCATGCAGGAATAAAGCTCAGCTACATTTTCCCATTACTGGTCCTGTACACTAAAGCTAACTTGGATAAGAAGGAATCAACTAAAGTAGTTTTATTGCTCTAATTCCTCTCTGGTTTCCATCCTCAGAGTTCCTGTATCCCATTTAGCTATTGGAAGGAGACAGTGTCAGTACTTCTGGGCTTAGACAGGACTTCTCTTTGTGCCATAGCAAGCTACATTGATGAACCCTTCATGGATCTGGACAGAGATCTACTGGAAGACTGACATCCAGCATAATTTCTCTGTGTTCAGGGGTGGGACAGGAAAAAGGGTCACAGAGAGCATGGACACCTAGTGACCCAGCTGGTGATGACTCAACTGAGCTGAGCTGTCCAGGTTTCCATGGCCCTGTCCTGGATGTAAAGACTCACCTGGTTGCTCTCTGTACCTTTTGCAAGGCGGCAGTCATCGTAGATGTGGGGGGACGTAAGGCTGTGTCCCCAGTTATTCCTCTTCTTCAAAGGAAGCCTCTATGCCCACCCCAGATGGCAAACATCAAAAAGCAGACCGTTAAGGGACCTTGTAATAAGACGCCTGCATTGGTTGTTTGCTTTAGAAGAAATTTAAATAGAGCCTTTTATATGATGTAACAGAATTCTATGAAAAATGCGTATGATTCAACAAATTAAGTTAGACAAAAAGATACTTTCACGTGGACTTGGTTTGGAAAACGCTACAGTTTACACTTAAACCCAGATTTGCGGGCCAGCGGTAAGTCGGGGGGTTGCTAGGAGTCAATGATGGTGTCTAGCTCTCTGTCTACCTACACAATGACTCCATGCCACTCCAGTGCCTGACCTGTGTGGGGAAACGGGATAGTGATATCAAAAGTTGCGCAGAGGTTTTCTCAAAGAAAACGTTTCGTTTATGCTGTCTGTAGGTCTGATTCATGGTGGCTATTGTTTGTTGGTGCTCTCTGACTCGTTTGGCACATCTAGGTAGCTTGAGGGCCGACAGACATGTTTCATAAATCACACAGGGTTCCTCTCACCTAAAACTATCCACTTAATTGTGGCTTCAGAAGCTTCACCCAGGGACTTGGTCTCTCTTGCAGGTTATTTTTGCTGATTTACTTTTGTCCTGTTAAAAACAATGGCTTTTAGCTTTGGATAAACTGTAGAATAAAACATTGCACAGATAACATTGTTTTTATTGTTATATTTTAACACATTTGTTGCTTTAAAAAATTTTTCCTTTTGTAACAATTTGTAACCATGTTGTGAGAGATGTTTTGGGAAGAGAATAAACTATGCAGGTGCTAGTGTTAAAATACTTCTTTCATTGTTCCCCATCACAGTTTGTTTTGTGACAATTGGCATTTCAGAGTCTACCGCTCTCTCTGGTATTTCTCAAGATGTGACTACAAGCCAAAATATGACAATCTTTTATTTAATGGCTCTTTTTGCATGGCACCTGTTGATTTTTAGATTGAGGACAAGCTGCAAACTGATATTGCCTGGATGTCCAGATCCACTGTGGTGATGTGGATGAAAAAGATGCATTTATGAGCAGATATTTGAAGTCTCAAAAAGGCACAACATGAATACAAAGGAATGAGCTACCTCATATTTTATCCTAACACCCTAAACCACTTCTACTGGCAAGTGTACAGATGTACTCCCAGCATGTCATGAGTCATAATACATGTTCATGTGAATGTATAAGGGCATTTTTGCAGTTGGCCCCTGATCCTATGAGTTACTAATGCTGTGCCACCTTGGTATGCAAACACGTCTTTTACACTATTGAAGCCTTTTATTTGCTTAATAGCCAATTAGCCAGAAATGAAATGTATTCTTGTGTTCTAGCTTTCACTCAGCATGTCTTAAATCTCTTGATGGGTGTGCACATACTATGAATTTGTTCATCTTTTGTGCTCTGCAGTGAATTTATTGCAAGTACACTTTATAAGTGCTTCTCTTACGAATACTCAAGTTTTTTTGTGCTGGACACCAGAAATAATGGTTCTTTAACATTCACACAGTACTTTGCAGCAGTTATCGATTCTTACTACGGATTGTGCAATATTGATCTGAATTCCTCTTATTACTCCAGTCAACCACCATGGGTGTCAGTTAGACTATTGCTGTCAAAACTTGGATTTTTGTCAGCGTCTTTTCAGAGCAACTATGTAAACAATCCCCTAAAATCTTTATTATTAACATTTCTAAAAGTTATCCTTTTGTAGGATGCACAAGAGAATCTGGTCAACAGTTATGCTGTGTGTGATGTGATGTTCCTTGTGGGATTTATATTCATTAGTTTACATAGGAAATGGTGAGATGTCCTTTCGGCCAAGAACATGCTGCAATGTGTTTACCACATTATGGGGGGGGGGCTTATTTACTGTAGTTTTGTGTAATGTTTGGCATGATGAGGATGATATTAGACAATTCACACTGCATTCTAAACTCAAACAATACTGTACGGTGCTTTTGTTAATCAATTATGATTGTATTTTAACTCATCAGGATCATGTGAATCTATGGGAACTTTGTTCAAAAGGATGACCACTAAGTGACTGTGGGTACAATGTCTAAATAGTTAATTCAACATTTGTGTTGGCATTGAAAAAATATAATCTCTCAAGATTGTTAGAAATCCATCTCTGTACATTTCAGTTTTAAACTTTGTTACCCAGTTTGACCCTCTAACACGAATATGATGTTTCAGTTTTAAATTCTACAATAAGCACGTCTGTAGCCAACTTTCACTCATGTTCCTCTAATGCTGGTATTAAACTCCTTTTTCCTTATTTAACAACTGTTTGTCAAATTAGTAATATAATAAATTCTTTAGCTCATCTTTGTTGCACTTCTCTTTTTATCAACTATTCACACTTTGAAAAACCAAAGCCAAAAGAAACAAAAGCCAAATCAATCACTTAAACGTTTAGGAGTTTTTATTTGGGCGTGTCCACACAGTCAAGCACAGCTGTTGCAGCTGGCTGCCTGTGATATGTTTGGCCTCACTGCGTCACTCAGCAAGCTGAAATACACAAGACAGTTGTTTATTAGCAACCACATACACAGTGTCATAGGGTTACTCATGACCACACTGTAGATCACATGAGAGCTATGTGAGGTCATCTTCAACAGAGCATTACATCCAGGCTCTTCTAAGATTAGTTCTTGTTATGAATGCTGCTGGCTAATTTTAATATATTCTTCCAAAGGTCATTCAATTTCTGTACCATACTGTAATATGAAAAGTATTATATGTATGTAGTTTACTAACCTTGCCACCTTGGTCGCGAGTGCGAGCTCGGAGTTTGTTGACCTGCGATTCTGCCATATCAGCCCTCTCCTCTGCATCATCAAGCTCATGCTGCAGCTTCCGGTACTTAGACAGGTTGGTGTTTGCCTGCTCCTCCTGCACAGGGGAAGACGAGAAGAAAACTTGAGCGGTGCTCGGGTTTTGCAGTCATTTTTCCACTTCACAAATAACTTGGGAAATTGCAAATGATGTGGTTAGGATGATCATTTATCAGCGACAGGACATCTGAAGGGGAACTCACCGCTTCTTCAGTCTGTCTTTTGTAACTCTTCACCTTGGCCTGCAACTTATCGATAAGGTCCTGCAGGCGGACCAAGTTCTTTTTGTCTTCCTCACCCTGCATTAAAATAAAACAAAGTCAGGTCTTACTTTACTTTTTCTTTATCCAGTATTTTGGAATGTACTCTACGTCCAACAACAAGCAGTTTCTCACCTGATAGGAGAGCTCTTTGAGTCTCCTTTCATACTTGCGCACTCCCTTCTGATATTCTTGGCTCTTCTTTTGCTCAGATTCCAGTTCATTCTCGAGTTCTTTGACCTACCAGGAGGAGGAGCAAATTGGCAATTAACTTATTGCTCATTACCTTGTCATTACCTACTGCAAGCTTTATCAAGTGGGGTAGTGACTGCATACATTTGTAATTAGTGTCACCTCTTACCCTGGCCTCTAACTTCTGGACTTGCTTCTTGCCCCCTTTGAGGGCGATCTGCTCAGCTTCATCCAGACGCATCTGCAGATCCTTTATGGTCTGCTCCATGTTCTTCTTCATTCTTTCCAGATGGGAACTCGTGTCCTGTTCCTTCTTCAGTTCCTCTGCCATCATGGCAGCCTAAATATATGCAGAATCAGTGTTAAAAGGTGTTTAAATAACCTTCAACTGAACTGTACTAATGCACATTAGATTGTGTTTCTTCAAACTCTTACATCAGTGATGGCCTTTTTGGCCTTCTCCTCTGCATTGCGGCACTCCTGCACTGCATCATCCACCTCATTTGACAGCATGGACAGATCACTCTCCAGTTTCTTCTTCTGATTTATCAACCCAGTATTCTAGAGCAGAAGCGTCAATTGAAAAACTCTCAATTAATTTTGTTTGCAATATGTTTTTAAAAATTTTACATATTGTATCAATGATTTGAGCAGCTAAATCAGACACTAATGAACTGGATAAACACCACAAAGACTTGCTAGCTTGAAAGACCATAAATATTTGAACAGCTGGTTTATTCAAGTGGGTTATTTATCATAAATGTACAGTCGGATGGATTTTAATGCATCTTCCTACCTGAGAGTGCAACAGATTGACTCTCTCGGTGGCCTCGAGCAGCTCATGCTCAGCTAGCTTCCTCGAGCGGTCGTTTTGCTCCAGCAGAGCCCTGAGCTCCTCCACCTCAGCAGTCAACAGGTTGTTTCGGCGCTCAGTCACCGCCACCTGCTCCTTCAGCTCCTCGTTGTGGTGAGCTGTCTCATCCAGTTCCAGCTGAATGTCCTAGAGCAACAGATCAGAGTTAAGGTAAGACACTTTATTGACCTAATTCACATGTAATAAATCTGCCACAACAGGTAAGTTAGGCGACCAGCTCTCCATGGTTTTACCTTGATCTGGACCTGCAGGTTTCTCAGGAGTTTCTGGGACTCTGATGCCTGCCTGTTGGCATGGTTCAGCTGCACCTCCATCTCATTCAAGTCACCCTCCATCTTCTTCTTCAGGCGCACTGCCTCGTTACGAGACTTGGCCTCAGCATCCAAAGTGGCCTGCATAGACTCCAGTGTTCTCTGGTGGCTCCGGCTAAAATTGTGATAAAGGAGTCGATAGAAATTCTCAATTGTGTGACTGAATTTAATTAAGATCTGCTATAAAAGAACAATAAACCTCACCGGAGGTTGTCAATTTCCTCATCCTTCTCGGCCAGCTTTTTGTCAACGTCTGCCTTGATCTGGTTAAGCTCTAGCTGGATCCGAAGAGTCTTGCTTTCTTCGTGCTCTAGAGTACCCTGAGAGACAGACCCAGGATTTCAGCTGTTTGTGATCTGTGGAATATTCATGACCAAAGATAGAGAACTCAGTATATTGCTTACTTCAGCTTCCTCTAGTGCAGCTTGAATTTCACTTTTCTCGATTTCCAGACCCTTTTTTATCTTCTCCATCTCATGGATGGTCTTCGTTCCCTGACTGATTTGATCAGATAGGTCAGCGATTTCCTCTATAGGGGAGTAGAGATGGACAAGGAGTTTATATTTCATAAAATGCAATTTTTTTTATTGAGCAACTTTCCGGCTGGATATGATCTGAGCAAATGTGTACCTTGGAGGTTCTTGTTCTCCCTCTTAATGGTCTCCAGATGATCAATGGTCTCCTCGTAGGTGTTTTTCAGTTTAAACAACTCGGTGCTTAGGCTGCGAGACTCTTTCTGAGAGGACTCCAGCTCTGACTGGCACTCTTCATACTTCTGTTTCCACTCAGCCAGCACCTTGAAGATTCACACACATTTTGCAGTGGAACATTGTAATTGAGCCTTGGTGTTAGTGGTACTGTTCATTCAAAACAGTTGTGCCTAAAAACTGCCATTAGCTAATACCTTGTCAAAGTTGCGTTGCTTCTTGTCCAAGGCAGCAGCAGCAGCATTAGCACGCTCCAGGTCGATGACGAGATCTTCGATATCTGTCTGGAGACGATGCTTGGTCTTCTCCAGTGAAGAGCACTTGGCATTGGATGCCTCCACTGTCTCTTCAGCGTCCTGCAACCGTGTCACCAGCTTCTTCCTGATAAGAGGCAAACAAATTTGACATGCACGCCTTCAACAGACCATGCTGTACTATATTTGTGGTGCAGCAAATCTGAGTACACCTCACTTACTTGGCTTCCTCCAGCTCCTCAGTCCTCTGAATGGCATCAGTTTCATACTTTGTTCTCCACTGAGCAACCTCAGCATTGGCCTTGGAATAAGCTCTCTGCAGCTCTGCCTTGGCTTCTTGCTCCTCTTCATACTGCTCTCTTAGAAGATCGCAGTCATGTCTGGATGACTGTAGTGCATGGGCCAGGGCATTTTTAGCCTTAAGAGAATTGTAATAGTGGAGAGCAGTTAGTTATCTGGACTAATTCTAAATGTATTACCCACGAGTCAATGATCAGTGACTGATTGTGAATTTCTGACCTTACTCTCCTCCTCCAGCTGTTTCTTGAGCTCCTCAGCATTCTGGCTAAATGAGTTCTTGGCACGCTGGAGCTGGGACACCGTGGATTCTCGCTCTTCAAGCTTCCTGCCTAGCTCGGCTAGACCAGGAAAAGAAGAAGGATTCTGTGTTATTAATGGTCTGTTAAATCTGTTTGTGAGATTTCTATTCAAATCAAAGGCCCATACCACTCTCAGCCTGTGCACGGGCCCTTTGGGTGCTGGTTTCACTAAGCTGCCTTTGGAGCTCTTCAACCTTGGCTTTGGCCTCATTCATCTGATCTTCATACATGCGACACATCTTCTCTGAAGTAGCCTGCAGACAACAGGTGTAAAAGTTTTTTTGTGGGATTCAGCTTATTTACTTTCATTTTAAATCTCTCAGCGTGTGTGTTCTTCATCTCTTGTACAGACCTTGCCTTTGGAGAGCTGCTCCACAGTAGATGCCAAATCGTCAACCTCCATCTTTGCCTCGCTCCTTTCCTTCTCCAGCTTCTGCTTGACTCTCTGTAGGCTGTCGATCTGCTCACTTAGCTCTGCGACGCTGTCAGCGTGCTTCTTCCGTAAGGCTGCGGTTGTGGCCTCATGGTGCAGCATGGCCTCCTCCAGGTCTCGTCGCAGCTTCAGAAAATCGGCCTCTCTCTTCTTATTGAGCTCAATTTGGGCAGAGGTAGCCCCACCAGCCTCTTCCAGGCGCTCGCTAAGCTCCTCCAGCTCACGAGCCACATCACCACGCTGCTTCTCCACTTTGGCCCTACAAGCCCGGTCTGCCTCCAGCTCCTCTTCAAGCTCCTCTGTACGAGCCTAAAAGAAAGCAGTGGTCAATAATTAATTTATAATCATGTCTTATGATGGCTCTGCCAAAGGGGTGAGACTAGTTTTCACCTGGAGCTCCTTTATTTTCTTCTGGAGCTGGTTGACCACAGCTTGCTCATCTTCGATCCGTGTGCTCAAAACATTTATTTCATAGTCTTTCCTGTTTTTTTTTTTTTTTTTTCAAAAGGTCATGATGTTAATCATTTAATAGCTTCAAAGTATAGACAATGTTTTTTTTATGAATACATGATATTACTCACTTTTTCAGCTTCTCTTCAAGTTGCTGCTTGTCATTCTCCAGGTCCATAACAGACTCCAGAGAGAGTTTTAGATCTCCCTCCAGCTTACGTCTGACCCTTTCAAGGTCCATACGCAGCTTCTTCTCTTGTTCTAATGAGCCCTCCAGCTGTTTGACATTAGGAAGATAAAGAGAATATTACACAATAGAATAGTGTTTTTCTACGCTTTTCTAGCCAATAAATAAACTCACATCATCTACTTGTTGCTCCAGCTTTGCCTTGGCTTTGGTCAGAGTGTTGACTTTGTCCTCCTCTGCCTGCAGGTCGTCCAGTGTCTGCTGGTGAGCCTCTTGGAGAGCCTTCTTCTCTTTGGTTAGCTTCAGTATGGTTTCATCCAAAGCGGACATTTCCTCAATCAGATTCTTCACCTGTGAGCCAGTGTTAGAAAATATGCTCAACCGCTATGAAATGAGATCTCAAAAACTCAATGATTTAAATTTTTGATTGGCACGTCCAGTAAACTCCATAGGCCCTTTGGATCTTTCTGTGGCCTCTCAGTGCCCTCTAGAGGAAGTTTACAGTTCTTCTCACCTTGTTCTCAATAGCATGCTTCTCCTTTTCCACTTTGGACAAGGTGAGCTCTAGATCGTCTATGTCTTTCTTCAGCTCAGCACACTCGTCCTCAAGCTTGCGCTTCTTGGCGAGCAGATTGGTGCTCATCTCCTCTTCATCTTCCAGCCTCTCCAGGAGTTCCTTTACTTTTGCCTCCAGCTGGATCTTGGTTTTGATGAGCAGATCACAGCGGTCTTCTGCATCCGCCAGATTGTCCTGCTCCTGTGTGATAGAGGAGAAAAAGTGTGTCCAGTGTATTCCCATATCACGGCAGTCTCTCCAAAATTTGAATCTGTGACTATATGAGGGGTAACACTTACTGCCTGCAGCTGTAGAGAAAGGTCGTTCTTCTCTTGGATCAGACTGACCTGCCTCTCCTCCAGCTCTTTACGCTTGACCTCTGATTTCTCGAGAGCCTCCTTCAGCTTGGCCATTTCCTCTTTTAGGGCGGCCAGCTCCTTTTCTGTAGCAGCACTCTTGAGTAGAGGTTTGATTTTGAAGAAGAGCTTCATCCAGGGCCAGTGCTTGACTGCGTTGAAGGCCCGTATATTCCACTGGATGATCATCAGTGCTTCCCTGAAAATGGAAATGAAATAGAGTGTGGATTTGTTATAACCACTTATTTGTTTTGTCAGGTTGAAAACACAAATATCAAAGTAGTTTAATGTAATGGATAAATTGTTTAAAGTAACTAATATATCTGGAAATACTAAAAGTAAACCAAAAGTTAACGCTTCTGCCACTAGTGCGATGAAAGCAAACTTGACTAAGCAAGCAATTACAGTTTGACAGTTAAAAAAATGAGAACAATGTTTAGTAAATGAGTTAAACTAATAGCCAGTTTAAATTATATTTACAAGAACACACCTAGAACATGGGTGGGGGGGGGGGGGGGTACATTTAACCAGTCAAAGTGAAGTTGAGAGCAAGTTTATACAGAGAAGTTCAATAAGATTTATCCTGGACTTCCCCGTTTATTTATGTAGTTGCTCCTCCTTGGTGCTTGATTTTTGGCAATAATCCTTCCACTATCTTGTCTTGCGTCTAATCATACACCAAGGGATGCAATCTGAAATCATACACCTAACGCTGCTTTTGATGTTTTATGACTGTGACCAAACAGGGCTACTAGATTGATTTAGTCTCAGTACGATGACGTCTCACGGCCCTAAATATGGACCCGGAGCAGACTGGTCAAGGACTTCCTGTCACTGTTTAGAGGGTGAGTTTGAGTGAGTGTGTACACGTCAGGGTCGGAGGTGACTGTTTGAGGGTGGGGGATTGCATTTTTGACATGACTCTATGCTGGGTGCCTCTCAAAGGTGAGTGTCTATGTTTATTTAGAAACTAAAGCCCTCTGTCCAGCGGCCCGGCTTTAATCCTCTTTCACCCTCCACATATCCTATCAATGCACCCATTTAGAAGTACAGGCGCCGCGGGACAAAAGGGGCCAGGGGCCACTGGGCATCCAGGGAGGAGGCAGAGGGTTGTATTTTTAGGGAGGGCCAGAGCAGCTGCTACTTGACACATGTCGCCACCTGGCTCTGAGGACACCGTCAGTATTGTTTAATTTAGACAGAGCGGATGGAGAGAATGGCTAGAGACCTGAGAGTGGTGGGTGGGTGTGTGTGTGTGAGAGTGGGATGGGGACCTTATTAACAGTAGGGCCACACACATGCCTGTTAACCATACAAGGGCAAGCACACGCCATACACACGCCGATAACACTGCCCTTGCATGCCACGCATATTAGAGTGAGGGGGTGAACACTAAGATATAGTGTATCACAAGCTGACAGGCTTGTGGCCGATCATGTTGCTGTTGAACCTGTTCAGAGAAGCAACTGGTGTTGGACGTCTTTTTTTATATATATATACACACACACACGCGCGTCTTCACCTTCCTGGGATACAAAGCTCAAAGGCTTTTATAAAAAAATTATTTGCTAAAAAATGGAATAGTATAGATCTTTCACCTCCTTTCCATCATCCTACTGAGCTCCATCCTCATGATTTTACCACGAGCGACTGCCTGCAGCATTGTCAAGACTTTGGCCAAGCGCTCGTCCCTCAGCTCCTCGAGGTGACCCAGCAGGCCTGCTTTAAAGAACACCTACAGGACAGGAGGAAAGGGAAGGCAGGTTAGGTTGGCAGTACCTTTTTCTTAAAGAAAAAAACAATAGCAAAAATAAATTGATTGAAATCTTAGAAAAATGTTTTTTTTATCAGTGATTAATTTAAACCATCATACTGTGCTTCAAATTTGTAAATCACTTAATAGCGTGGAGCATAGTGGGATGCTATTTTACCACAATCATAGAAGAATCGTTTTGCATTTAACATCTTATTTTAGGTACAGAGGTTATTCCAGGTAAAAGTAAATGTATGTATCAAAACAACAAATTCATTAAGCAGAACTTCTTTTACCTTTGTGTGTCCAAATTTGTACTGGTTGTGGTCTATATCCAGGGAAGCCAGCAACTTCTCTGCACCTTTCCTGCTGTCCATAAACGTATCATCAGGGATGGCATGGGGGTTCAAGATGCGATAGCTAAATAAATAAAAAAATGAAATAGTGTTTCAGGGCTGCTTCAGGGACTTCCTGCCACTGCCTCCAAAAAGTGATTTTAGCCTTTTTTGTGTGTCTGGAATTTTCTTACCGCTGTTTGAACTCAGCATAGAGGATGCGGTTGGGAAAACCTTTTCTGCAGATCCTAATGCCTTCCAGCACACCGTTGCAGCGCAGCTGGTGCAGCACCAGAAATGGATCCATGATCCCTGCACAGAAAAGGCGTCAATAAAAATTTAGATCCCATCAGTGTTAATGTTATGTTGTTATGCTGCGATGATGATGCTGTGCACTACCTGGAGTCTTCGTCTCATTAGGGATAATGCAGCGAACAAAGTGAGGCTGGGTGCAGCGGAGGTTGGTCATCAGCTTGTTCAGATTTTCCTGCAGGAGGAACAACGTTAATGGGTAAATAAAAAAGATGCTGCTTACTTCACTTATTTACTTAAGTAGAACCTTCATACAACACATTTATCCCACAAATGTTCCACATCTTGTCCTT
This sequence comes from Channa argus, assembly GCF_033026475.1. Lineage (NCBI taxonomy): Eukaryota > Metazoa > Chordata > Actinopteri > Anabantiformes > Channidae > Channa > Channa argus. Next base: position 7,006,275 of record NC_090201.1, on the reverse strand, counting down.
GATGTAAATGAGAGAGGAGCCAGCACAGACTTAAAGTGATGTTCATGTGAACATTGCCCTAAACATCACTGCAAGTCTTAACTGCCTCCATCCCCACTATCCAGTGAAGCCCACAATTCCTCACACCATCCAAAACACAGAATAATCTTACTCTGCATTCACATGCATCTTTTCACTCGTGATTTCACACTCACCTTGTGAAGCTGAGACACAGTCTGGAAAGAGGCAGCTTTCTTTCTCTTTTCCTTGCCACCAGTCTTTGGGTCAGATACTGTGAGGTAATTAGCACAATCATTAGTCTGCCCTTCTTAAGGTAGCATATATGCTGTAGAATCCTGTTTACATTACCTGCGTCTGAGCCGATATAATTCTCGTACAAAGAAGCTAGCAGCTTGTTGGCAGACTTCTGAAAACACACCACCACTGTCTCATTCAGTGGGTCTTTGTTTTTGTCCAGCCAGCCAAAGATGTTATACGGTACCTTTGAGAAACCAGAGTAAATATGGTGAATTTTCCATTACTTGCAAAAGATTGTATCGTTGTCTGCCACTAGTACAAACGTACTGACCACTCCAGCGTAGTGCACCAGCTCAAAATGGGTCTCATACTTGCGCTTCTTGTCTGGACGTGGCTTTTGGAAGTTAGGTGACTTGCCAATGTGATTGTCATACAGCTTGGCTTTAAAGCTCTGGTCAGTGGCTTTTGGGAACATGCACTCCTCTTCGAGGATGGACATGATGCCCATAGGCTGGGGGAAGAGAAGCATGATGGTCTAATATGTCTCTTGGATAATTATTTAGAATTAAATTCAGTGCTTTGTTTACCTTTTCAATGAGATCTATGCAAGCTTGAAGGTCCAGCCCGAAATCAATAAAGGTCCATTCAATGCCCTCCCTCTTGTACTCCTCCTGCTCCAGGATGAACATGTGGTGGTTGAAAAACTGTTGCAGTTTCTCATTTGTGAAGTTGATGCACAGCTGCTCGAAGCTGTTGAGCTGCAATAATAGGTGTGCAGAGGAAGCATTAGAAGTGAACAGCATGGAAAACATACTGAATACAAAAATTCATCCTCACCAATTCACCAACATTAGATTTAGATGAACCAAAATGTGACCATACAACCAGACAATCAGTTTGATCTTAATGGTTTTTAAATAAAGACAACGTTAACATCTTTATTCATGTGAAAATAAAAGCAGCAGAGATCAACTTGCCTCAAAGATTTCAAACCCAGCAATGTCCAGGACTCCTATGAAGTACTGGCGAGGCAGGGAGGTGTACAGGGTCCGGTTGATGCGTCCCACAAGCCATTTAAACATGCGGTCATATGTGGCTTTGGCCAGAGCACCGACAGCATAGTTAACCTACAGCACCCACACACACATACACACACATACACACACATACACACACATACACACACACACACACACACACACACAAGGGGTACAACTGTCATTCACATGGATAGCCCCTGTTGCTTAGATACCAGATTCTAGTGTGTGTGTGGAGTGGTGAGTGTATTGATCGAGGATTAAGAAACCGCGTCCTCATCAGCATACCAGTTATAAATTGACACACTGATGATTTACTACAGTGTAAATGACCTTTTCATACTACAGTTCCGCTTTTAGATAAATAGATAGATCTGTTGTTCATTTGTGGCTCACTTTCCATTTCCAATTTTACAGAGAAAATAGCACACACAGTGGAAACCATAGCTCCTTACCTGTTCAACGTTCTGTCCTTTCACCACATACTCATTCCCCACCTTCACCCTCGGGTGGAGGAGGCCCTTAATGAGGTCAGCTGAACTGACTCCCATCAGGTAGGAGGCCTTGTCTGCACCTAATCAACAAACAGGACAAAATAATTATACAAAAGGAGAAGTCAATGAGCATTTGGCTTTCAAAACTGCAGTTGCTTTCAGTGTAATGTTACAGTAGCTGTTTGTACTTTCAGTGCCGTCAGTCTCCGCCTGCTCCTCACGCTGCTTTTGCTTGAATTTCATGTTGCCAAAGTGCATGATGGCTCCAACTATTTTATAGCAGCCGTACTTTTCATCGGGCAAGAAGCCGAGGACATCCATGGCATGCTGCAGAGAAGCCAAGGCAACGTGATCTCACAGAGGAATCTATTCGGAGTTTACGATGCAGATGCAGCTGAATTTCTGTTACTTTGGAAAAAGATAAAAGCTTTTACATCTGTGGCCATCAGCTCGTGTTTGTCATCCATGGTCTCCACAGTGGTGACACCCTGTGAGCAGAAGTGATAGTCGTACGGGTTGGAGGACACCAGCAGCATGTCTGCAATGAAGAATTCCCAGGTTCATGTGTGCTTTATTTAGTCAGGCAACGGTAAGTAACAAAATATCAAAAGCAGCCTTGATGACAAACCTAAAAGTTCTGGTTTCTTCTGCGACATAATCTGGTAGTAGATGTGATAACTCCTTTCACCCGGCTGCTGAAATATCACTCTGGATTTTTCCAGAAGATCTGAAAGTCAGAGAGGTGTCACATGTTTATATTAATGTTCCAGCAAAATGAGAATTCCATGGTGCTAAGATACAGCGAGTGATAACTAACTCACAAATATCAATATCAGCTGAGGCCAGTTTGCCAGTAGGTCCAAAGTGGATCCTGATGAATTTGCCCTGTGGAGAATTATTGGTGAGACGCACAAGACAAAATGTGACACCGTGAACATTAAATTCATACATCAGACATGAGAGGTTTTCCAGGTACTTACAAAACGGGATGAGTTGTCATTCCTTATCGTTTTGGCATTACCAAACGCCTCCATGGCTGGGTTTGCTTCAATAACCTGATCCTCCAGAGTCCCCTGGGAGTAAAACATATACTTAAAGTCCATTTACATTTTAAAGTTTATTTTAAAGTGCTATTACACATAATGTAGCTGCATTAATAATAATAATTAATGATAATAAAACTTACCCCTGTTTTAGTGGCAGGACCCTGTTGTAAAAGACAAAGGTGAGAACCTGTGAGTGTATTATCATCTCAAGTGCGACTGAATAATGCTTTCACAACAAAGGGGAACACCATGACCGACTGGAAATTAGAATCTGGTTGTTAAAGCCGTGGTAAATATCAATGGCCATCTTGTTTTATATGATGAGGTTTGGTAAACGCAGATGAGAAAAAGGGAGGAAAAATAAGCATAAAACAAAAAAGAAAAGTCAAAAAACAAAAATTAAAGGAGAGGGGAAGATAATGGAAAACATTTGGAGCCAAAAATAAAGAAATTACATGGAAAGGGAAAAGGTATTTATTCAAAAATCAATGAGGAAGCATAGTAAAGTGGCTGGCAATGACTACACAACACACCAGGGTAAAGATGCAGACATGAATGTAATCAGTTCTCACATTCACCACTTTGACAGTGAGTGAGGAAAATGTATGGACACAGCTTAATGGAATGCACCGGAGAAGTCCCGGGACCAAAAAAGGGAAAAAAAAAAAAAGAAAATACAGCAAAAAAGCTTAAAAAGGGAAGGTCGAAAATAAAAAATATGGGTTGCCACTTCAGCCTTACTCCTTTTTTGGCAGTTGTTTCCCCAAGAGCTGCCACAATGGCAAAATACTGAATGACACGTTTCGTGTTGACAGTTTTGCCAGCACCGGATTCTCCGCTATAGGAGTGTGAAAAATAACAAAGTGTACAAACAACAAGTACAGTCAAAACTGTTCACAAAACAGTTTAGTGTAAATCCAAATCCAAATCATTACACTGCATTTACCAAACAGAAGTAAAAAGAAAAAAATTGTGAGGTAAGAAATTAGAAAAAAGGAAAAATTTCTCTCTTTTATTGGCTGCGTGTGTAGTTTCTACATGTTATACATACAACATGTGTGTTTCACCTCTGATATGCGGCTTGAAACAAAACTGCAATTAATACTCACGTGATGAGCATGGACTGATTCTCCCGATCTGATGAAGAGAAAACAAATAGGTCTTTATATTTGCGTATTTCATTCATGAAGCAGTGCTTATAATAATATAGTCTACATATGCTTGTGTGAACTGTAAGTTAATAGTTAAGTGTGTGTGTGTGTGTGTGTGTGTGTGTGTGTGTGTGTGTGTGTGTGTGTGTGTGTGTGTGTGTGTGTGTGTGTGTGTGTGTGTGTGTGTGTGTGTGTGCGCACTCACTCCTCAGCATGTCATTGTAGGCATTATCTGCGATGGAGTAGATGTGTGGGGGAATCTCACTGCGGCGTTTGCCTTTGTAACCAGCGACCACGGCGGCTGTGTAGACGGGCAGCCACTTGTATGGATTCACCGTCACACAGAAAAGCCCAGAGTAGGTCTGACGAAACACGAAGACAGGATTAAGTCACTACTACACATCAATTGAAACCAAAGTGACAAGTTCTGCCACTGACACATTGTAATTGCTCAGGATCACCAGTTCACACGGTGAACTATGACTGAGCTCAGTAACTGAATCTGGCTAATTGTGTCTCCTGAGGGAACATGGAAAACTGGAGCGGGGAAGTAGCATCAGCCAATAATGGGATACTCACGTAGATCATCCAGGAAGAGTAGCGTCTGCGGAGGTTGTAGAGCACAGACGCCTCGTTGAGGTGTGTCAGCATGGCCATGTCTTCGATCATGTCATACTTAGGAGGATTCATCTGCTGGATGTCGCCATCCTTCACTGTCAAAGTCTGAAGTGATGAACACACGCAGACATGAGGGGGGCATTGTTAGACTCCCAGTGTGTTGTAGGGTTTGAGGTTATTCTTACTTGTTTTATTCCTGGCAGTAGAAGTAGTAGTAGTAGACAGTAGTAGTATGGGCACTTACCCTCCCATCTTTGGTCTCAACAATGACTTTGTCACCCCTGAGCTCCTTGATTTCAATTTCAATGTATGCTTCTTTTTCATCTGGGATCCAAGCTCTTTTCTTTCCTAACAGCACAGCAGAGAGGTGTGTATTTAGGGTCGCAGGGTTTTGGTAAAGCCAAAGCTCAGCAAAGAACGGATTTAAAAAAAAATCAGCACAGCTTTATGGAAGTTAACACATTTTTAAGAAGCGTATTTCAAAAATGTTCATATTGTAGCAACAGTAAAAATCTTTATGCGTATGGTAGCAAGTTAAAATCATATAATAGTAAATTATGACATTTTACGTTCACAAAAAATAAGACTCCTAGTTCTAAAAGTAATAATTTCTTTCAAGTTTGATAACTGTTTAACAAAGGCAACCTGCTGACACCTGCTGATTTATAATCTATAAGCGTAAGGTTGCATTCAAAACTACCCATAAAACTTTTATAACTTTTATAATGTTATGTTCCCTATAAGGTTCTGTTTCTTCGATGTGTCCTTATTAGGCCTACCGTCAATAGCGACAGTGTGCACCGTCAGCAGATCCAGATCAGATTTGCGCAAAAACGGTGCAGCCTCCCCGAACTCCTTCATGTCAAAGCGCGACATAGTGGCACCTCCGCGCTGTCCCCAAAACGAGGACGCACCAGCGAGACAGACGAGTTGTGGGATTCCTTTAGTAAGAAAACAAAGCTTTTTGTTAGGATCAGCTGTTCTTTATGTGTTACAGATGGTTTTGTTGCTTCCATTATTGATGAAATCTGTGCGTGGCGAGGAAAACAATGTTTGTGCGTAAAGAGCGAAAATCCACTCTCTCCAAATGAAAACAAAAAGTCACAAGCTTAAATCGTGTTAACTGACACGTGTCACCCAAAGTAAACAGCATTACCCTACTGCCATAAATGAAATTAATACTCTGCAAGTCGCTTTAAAGTGCAGCCGACCCGTGCGTAAAATGCGCAACGATTAACCTACCAAACAAAAGTAAAACGTTGTCCGCTGGCCTCAGGACGACCACAACGAAATAACAGCTTGGAGAGATGTGCCCTGCTTTATACTGTGTTTCTCAAGGTCACGGCCAGTGGACATTTGTCCCTCATTAGCATATGCCACCTCCTCCGACGCCTATTGGTGCTGAGCACTTGTCTCAATTGACACAAAAGGAAAGCTGCGTTTTTGTCATTGTGCTAAACTCAAGCCGGCTATTTTTGTATCCCAGTTATTTTATGCACTGTACACACAGTGAGGGAGTGAGAGAAAGTTGCATTAGGAGCATCCCTGTAGAGGCGAATTTTATCACTTCATAGATTGTGAAGGGCAGGGCCCGTGGCCTCTGTCAGGGCAGTCAGTTGTGTCCACACCTAACAACAAACTGAGAAATTTAGTAGAATATTTACAGTTTCGCAGTTGCATTATATGCTTAGAAAAGACAAAAACAATATAGCCAGTATATAAGTACATATTCTGAACTGCATTATTGCTTCTATCCCCACCTTGGAGCTGGTGATAAACCCAAATGAACTCCTTCCCTTTACATGACTTTGACACTCACGTGCTCATGCCTCTAAGTAATAGTATTGGAGCTTTTGTGTTGTTAAGTGCCAGAAGGGATGTTTGCTATTGTGTGTAGTCACAGAGGATGCAACCTTAGAAGAGATTATTTCAGGAGCTGTGTGGCATTAAACATGCTACTATAAATACACAACATTATATTAATAGCAAGAAATATGGCGCATGGTTCCTACCGGAAAAATAAATAGCCTCATATAAATTTAAAAGAAATGAACACGAGTCAACAAATTAAATGCTTGATTTAGTCAAAGGATTTGAACAGCGATTTTCAATTTATTTTTAGTTTTTCGACTTGTTTCTTCACATCCGTAGCCAAAAACATCCACAGCTTTAGCGCCTTGGGCCTCACATGTAAAACAAAAAGTAAAAGTGTCCTGGTAACTGTCCACTGATAGATGTGTGTTAAAGTATACTGTTACATGTATTTGCTGTGTTTTTGTGTATCTAGTAAATCTGGCATACACATTGCGCCTCTCGCACTGTGTCTCTACAAGATCTGACCTTCAGAGCAAGGGGAGAGGTTGGTGCCTGGTATGAGAGCAGGGTGACAGTGCAGCACGGGGGGAGGGAAAGGGGACCACAGTTTCTCAGAATAGACAAAGCCAGAGTCCAGCATTCCTGATAGGGAGTTTGACTCTTAACTGTTGGCTGCGTCAAATTCGGCAAAAGACACACAGATAAGCCGAAGATGAGCGTCTACTGCCATCAGAGACAGTGAGGCTTTTACAAAACCTTTCACAAGTAGGCCACTGCATCAGCCTACTCTTGAAATTAGAATGTTTTCACTTGCTTTTCTTAGCAAACACACACACACACACACACACACACACACACACACGTACACAAGAAACCGCAAACTCCTAAATGGAGTCCTAACTTAAGGGGCAGCCATCTTTGTTGATGCCGCTATCTGTTGCCGTGGCAGACTGAGAGGTGTCGCTGTGATGGCTCAAACTTTCTTGGGCATCAGTTAGATAGAGCAGGCCCGAGCTATTCTGGGACAAGGGGCTCTTCAGAGAGGCAGAGGCTGGTTTATGTACTATGTCACTTGGTGCACCATTTGAAAAGTTGGCATGCTGATAACACATGAGGAGAAGATGAATCCCAAAGTCCCCGGAGCTGCTGGCTTTAAATAAGTCCACATACCCCGGCACATAAACACACAGAAACACATAGTGCATGCCGTGTTAGTGGTCCACCAGCACATCTCTCTGCACTGCTATACTGCAGCCCACTGCAACAGCTGACTTCTCAGAGCAACAGCTCTCCTTACTTCCCCAGTGTTCCTCAAAATCATTTAGATCCTAATGTGGTCAGGCCAATTAATTCTCATCTTTTAATTATTGGACATTTGTGCAGGTTTGAATTACCATATAAACTGACCTAGGTCACATCCATATTCTAGGCCTCAGCTCCAAAATGTTGGTACAGAGTCCTCAGTGCACTTTCGTCAAGTGAGGAACCGACATTTTGGGCATGAAGACTTTAATATGGGGGGTCGGTCACAGTTGTTTTAGATCATCATGCACCGAATGCCAGCCGGCTTAGGCAGAGGGATGCAGAGAGATTGGGAATTATGACTGCAGTCATTCTTAGCAGTGTTTAAATGCGCACAACAGTCACATCTCTGTTCTTTATCAGAAACAATAGAAAAAAAAGGTATACAAATGCCGCTTCACTACAACGAGCAGCTTTTACTTTTCTAATCTTCTAGTTATGTTCTCCTGGGAAGTAAATAAGACAATGTGAAGAATTTAGATGTGTTGCCTACTTTTTTGTTTTTGGTTGGTTAATTTCAAGCACTTTGAGATGCATTTCGTAATTGGAAGGGGGATTAACTACAGATCTATTTATGTCCATCATCATTTTATTAGGGCCTCATCAACTGGCCTCATTTGTCAGAACAGCAAAATCTTTGCACTTTTTTTCAGTAAAAACATCTCAAAAACTGTATGTTTTGTGTTTTGTAAATGTTGTGTACTTGAAATAATTTTATTTTCCGCTTATCATTTGTCGATTAACGTTGTTTGGAAAGGTGTAACATAAATAACATTTGCTTGTTCGTTTGAGAGTAAAAATATTAAGATCCCTATTTTGCACTATAGCAGTAACCTAAAAATTGGGGGTGAAGCAATGTTTCATTTGGGATCCAACCATTCGTAGCTGGTGGATAATTCCGTAAGCGCCTCGTGCCTTCCCACAATACGTTGCAGCAACTGAGGGCTCAGGTCTTAGCCATTGGTCATCGGTGGAGACGGCCTGACGCGTGGCACAAACCCACTCTAAAGCCTCAATTACTCCTCTACACGCTCCGTCCCCCGACATACGTCCATACACAGGCAACACTAACACGCCGCACAGTTAATCAGTCTTTTAGCGAGCCAATCATAGCCTTGATACCTCAGCTAATATCCTCTGGCTCCAGACAATACCTTGTCTTTCATTGTTCTAAGTTGTGGTCTGGGTCAGCGGGCCCGGCCTGCACGGCCAGCCCTACCCTCAGTATGCATGGCAGCCCCTCAGCTGTCTTTCTATTTCAGGAGCATGAAGGCATACCTCGGCCCAGCTGGGGCATCAGAGACAATGGGCATGATGCCTTGTCCAAACACAGGCTCGCAGACAATCTGACGCACTCCAGGATCCCACTGAGAGCGCTGCTGCAGCCTCTTACTGCCCAATAAAAAAAAAGCAAAGGGTTAACAAGGCTGCACAGACACTTAAACACATCACTCAGAAACTCAAGGGCTTCCTTCGAACAAGCAATGATGAACAATTTGTTGTGTGTGATGTGTAATGACGGACAGGATTGTAGTTGGCAGTAAATACACCGACACTTTCCTGCTTTACTGCAGTATACAGCTGGGCTGCTTATAAAGCTGATACACATCTTTCTCATGTGCAGTTTTCCTGTAGGTCACTGATAGTGCAAAATAAAACTGACTTTAATAAAACAAAAGCATCAATACATTACGAATCCATCTAAAGTGACAGATGGAGATCATAGTTTATAAGCTTTCTTTACTGCCACCTCCCTAATAGACAGTGGTAGTAAGTGGTGCTTTGTACGGCACAGTTGCACACACACAGAGACTCTTCCATATTTTTAATCTTTTGTATTTAGTTTCCAGTGACTTCAGTTGCTCTGCTTGACTTTAAATAGACTTGGAAGGGAAACCTGTCTAGCTGCTTGGAAAGACCTTCAGTTAGTGGCCCACAGCATCTCGCTGTCAGGATAGACATAGCTTCACCTAATTTACTGTCAGTCCCGTTGGGGGTCTGTTAAAGATGTCCAGGGATGCAGGTGGCAGCGCGCGGCCTCTGACCGTAATTGCTGTTTAGACAGAGCTGCTGTCACAATGAAAGGCATTTCAACGAGCTGCGAGGCGGCTCTTTCACAGTTTACACAGGCTCCAAGACCTCGTATATTTCCGTTCTACACACACGTGCACATGGATTTACTCATATACCAAAATGCACCTCTGCCACAGATGACAATGTCACCTGTTACTTGTAGCAACTGCTCCGGCACATCTGTTACATCACCCCAGTGTGAGTTCACTGAGTTGCCAGGCAGAATGTAAGAAATACCACATGAAATATATAAACCCTGTGAGCAAAAACGCACAGGCAGAAATGTGGGAAGCTTACAGACAAAACAGCTGATGTTTTATTGAAGCGATGGGAAAACTGTATTGATGACTGCTTGTATAACTGCAGACCTGCTGATATTTTATGACCTTGTTAAGTCTTGACCATTTCTTAATTAGTCTCTCTGCAGCAAGTTTCCAGAAGATAAATTAATTAACCTCTGGGTAGGACTTCCGCAGTTTTTCTTTGTGGGTTTGACACAATGATCAAATTAAAATCATAATATTCAAAACGTATGATATTATCAAATCCATAATTCATCTTCTAACAACACTTTACTGTTGACTGTTGTTGAATTTAAATAAATGTCCTGTTTAAGTGCAGTTAACTTCAATTTGATTGATTTGCACCAACGTGCCTTTGTGGACATTCTTTCTTACTAATGTTATTGTCAAACTCCAGTAACATTTCAAGTTCTCAGATGCCTGTCAGGACTATCAGGAATATGAAGGTTAAAAAAGAATTGCAAATCCATTTCACATTTTAGCAAAATTTAATACATTTTGACGATGTTTGTCTGACAGTTACTGAATATAAAGCAAGCAGACATTAAAGTGGAACAGTTGGTCCTGGTGTGTTTGATCGGAGGAAACGGTGGATACAGATGAGGACAGAGACATCAAGCTGTCTCTAAGGATACGACAGTGATACATATGGGATAAGATTTGTTTTTTTTAGCAGTGAACACCAGAAGTGAGGTCGCTTGAATGACATGGACATTGTTGTTGGTTCCACAATAGTTCCTCACACACTTGCTTTGATGTGTCATATAACAGAAAATAGTAGCGATAGTAAGTTAGTTTTCCATTCTTTAAAGTCAAGTCATCGGCACAATTTTGAAAAAAAGAAAGTTTGTCTTATCACACTTACAAGAATCAGCATCATTATAATGTATTAAATGTTTGTACATTTTAGGAAGTTGTGTTTCTTATGGAATGTGAAATATCAGTAGTTATCGTGTTGTTTAGTTGGTAGCTCTGACATAACGCCCAAGGTGACCACTATTTTGGACTATGGGACACCATATATAAGAGAGAAATAAAGCATGGTGTCATTGGTGTATGCTTTTTAACACAATTTATTTATGAAATGTCTTAAACTCTCTTAGAAGTATCTTTATATTGTTGAATCATAGTTAAGTTTGAGATCAACAGCTTTCAGCTTGTCACCACATTGATCTGGCATGTGTTTTTACACCACATGCATTTCCCATTTGTCACAACCCTCCCCTTTTATCTGGGCTGGCACCAGGGTTGCCCTTGGTGGCTGGGTGGGGCCACACCTGGACGGGGGATTCGAACCTGCTGCCTTCAGCTTCCCAGCCCTATGCTCTATCATTGATCCACCAGGCCCTAGTTGAACACCTTTGATTTCACCTTATTTCAAGAGAAATTCTGTTTGCTTTTAATAACCAATTTGTAGACTTGAGTGGAGTGTTCCTATGTCTTCACTGTGCACATTTGTAACCAGTCATTGGACCTTCCAGTTACACGTGGATTTATACAACAATCCTTTAAACACATTGACTGCAATCAGATGATCTCAATTTAACTCACTCTGTGACAGCAGCACCACTGACGGTTTGGGTGAGGTACTTTAAAAGTGGTGAACATTATTCATTTAATTTAGGTTACTCTGTAGAGATCTGTTTTCACTTTGACATGAAACAGATGTTTTTTGTACAGATTTAAAATAAAAGCCAAATGAAATCAAGCATGAGTCAATGTTCCAAAGAAAATAATATGTGGAAACCTCCAAGGGGGATATTTTTTTATAGGCACTGTACTTGTCAAACAAATCAAACACACTGAATCACAAATTGTAACCCAATATGTTGATGTAAATAGGGGGCCCTGATCAACTAAAAATGTGTGGTGAAAAAAGCGCCAACAGTATCAAATCATGTGTCATGTATCAAAGCATTCGGGTTTGATATCAAGGCAGTTGCTATGTCATCCTTTTCTCTTCATTATGACATTTCCTTTTAAATGCTGCCAATGCTGGCTACTGACAGTCTTTGTTGTCATATAAATAACAACCTATTATTCCAGTTTCTATGGCATTCATTATAGATCATCTATTCACACACTTTAGCTGTTCAACTGTTGAGTCTTTGGTTGCTCAGCTCTTGATTTTTCCTCCAGCAGAGGGCATCAGCTCCAATCCCACCCTTAGCCTCCTTCTTTGAGAGACCTTGGAGAGCTTCAGCCAACCTTTGACAGCTAGCTCAGAGCAATGCGGGGCCTCAGGATGTTGAGCAGTATGAAGCTGGAGCAGGAGCAGGTGATGAGAGTCCTAAGGGAAAAGCCCAGTGCTCCTGCTTTACTCTCGAAGACATAACACAAGGATCAGCTTGGCATTCAGAGAAGTGCTACTTCCCGGCAGTGAGCCAGACTCTTGGACAGCTGGCACTAAGTGTGTGCGTGTGTGTGTGTGTGTGTGTGAATTTGCTTCTTCTGTCACACTGCATTTAGCGCACAATATGACAGTGTGTTAGCAGTCTGTTGTCATTTCTTAATTAGCAGTATCTGAATAGTGCGAACATCAGAGGTTGGAGTCTCTCGAGTCTTTTTACCTGTAGTTGAGACAAAAGCTTCAAAAAGTCATATTTTAGATTAATCTAGAGAAGAAACATTTACATAAAATTTTGTCAGCTGTAGATTAGCTGAAGCAGGATTGAAAATGTGAAGCAACTTTGCTCTTTTGGTGGAAGCTGAACAATGCCACCCTCTGTTGTCACAGAGCTTTAACCACATGCCCCTGTTTTGAGAGAATTGTAGTCTCAACTTAATTGGCTTTATTTATGTAATATACTGTAATTATTTAACTAGGTGTTATTTTATATGATACACAAATACAGTTTTTTATTGTATATGCTATTTTACAATCCCTCATTTGTCCTTTCTTCACTAAACAGGAATTATAATTGACTGCTGTTTGATATAAATTTAACCTTGATTCTCAATCCAACTGTAAACCTGCTGATTTAACCACATCTTTACAATATATATCTTATGAAATATTCAGATTAGAGCTAAAAAGAATATGACCTTTGACTCCAACTACGATCTCATACAATCGATACAAAATCCGATCTGACTGGTCTTGACACACATGTCAATAATGAAAATGCTCCTCCTTCAGTACCACTGACGTCCATATACTGGAATTTCCAGTGATTTCCATAAAAAAACCCAACATATTAAGATTTTAAAGTCATTTTTATCAACCATCAGGTCTTTTACAAATATATTAAGTCCTCAGGAAAGTGGCTTTGGTTTTTTAAGAAAATTAGTTTTTAGAATTTTGTTTGTGTTTAGCCAAACTCGTCACAAACACACTGACAAAAGCAAAGCTAGGTGATAGACAAGATACTTGAGATTCTTCACATGGTCTTCTTGCATTAAATCATAAAAAAGAAATTAAAGTTAGAAATACAAATTTTATAATTAATGTGTCACTAAATTCTCACACACACACACACACAGTGCTGTTCCTTCACCAGCAGAGGGAGCCATGATCCTATATGTCCCCATTGACACAGTTCTGGACGTGTTCACATGTGGTCAGTTAAGTTTGAGAGGAAGCACAAAAGGAATCTTATGGGTGCATAACTGCACCTTGCAAGCAGCTGGTTGTACTGTATTCCAACAGGAACAAACAAAAATCCAATTTTTTTATTTTAGAAATGGACCAATGAATTGGGGTGTCAGACCCAGGTTTGCGTAAACAATATTACACTTTTCTGGTAGTGTTGCTTTATAGAGAAAGGTCATACCACCTAACAATCATTAACGTGGCGTTTTTCTATGCTATGCTTCTCAATGACAGGAAGGGGCTATCTCAGAGGAAGTGGAAGTAGGAGCGTCTCTCTCTCTCTCTCTCTCTCTCTCTCTCTCTCTCTCTCTCTCTGTGTCACACACACACATATATTCCCACTATGGTTGTCCACTTGCCTGCCCATCCTGTAGTTCTATGCAGTGTGAGCCAGGAACACCCCCTCTCTACAGGGTTATGGCTGCCTGCTAGTATTTTGGTAATCGTCATCCTCCCTGACCTGTTGGCCCGATCCTGGCGCCAGGAGTCTCCACGCCTCCCCTCCACCTCCCCGAGCTGACTATCCCCAACCCCACGGATAATTCAGACCAGCTGTTGCAAGGTGCCTTGCCTACTCCCACCCACTATATACTCACACTTGCCTCTACTACAGCCTTGAGTTTGTGTCAGGAAAAAAAGAGGCTCGGCTGTGGGGTTTTTGGAGGCCTTTCAGTCTTTGCATGGGGTCTCACTGGTGCATAAAATAAATCCAAGTCAATCACAGGCCTGGTTCTTGCTCTGCAACAAATCAGCACTGTGTCTGGATTTGATGTTGCAATATGGAAACACATATTCACTGGGTATTTTGTGGTGGCAGAGAGTCAAACGCTGATATTTGCTTTCCCGGTCCTTTATGAGTGTCACTGACCTGAATTTCTCTCATTCCTCCAGCAGTTAAGTCTAATAAAGTGGAATGTGTGTCACTGTGAAATGTGAATCTTAGACAAAATTGAGTTTTGTATGCCTCTGCAGAAGCATCCCTTCATTGGAGTCACATGAAGAGCATGTGCATCCTCGATGATCAAGTGATACTGTGAGGGGATTGAAACTTATTGCCAAGGAATGTTTGACAAGAAGGACGAAAAATAAAAAGGCCTTGATTCGCCACAGATAATTTTCCTCCTGGGTTGCATTTGTGTAGCAGGAAAGGAAGCATTTTCAGTGCAATTGTGTGCCTCTTCTTTTGTATACTTAAGTGTTTTTGGCATTTGGGGGCTCTGTGTAAAGCAAGGTGCCTCTATGTCTATGGCCTAACCACAGTGGGACTTTGGAGTGAGATGGAGGGGAACCCAAAGCTTTTGATCCCCACTCCACAACTCTCAGCAATGCTGAGTAACGGCCCACAAGTGAACTGCGTACACATGTGTGTGTGTGTGTGTGTGTGTGACAGAGGTTTGGATTGTTTTCTTCACAGTGGTGGCGGTGGTGGTAGTGGTGCGGTTGCCTCATAGAACAGCAGTAGATGGTTGTCAGAGACAGAGGACCGATAGAGAGGGGTGGGGTTTGGTACAAAGAGTTGTTCTGGTGCAACTATGGAGGAACATAGTTCATGCTGCATTGGGATTTCCTGCCTTTGGCCTGGCTAGCCCCCCTCCCTCTCCGGTCTACCCAATCTGTTCTCGACACCCTTCAGAAGTATGGAAAGTGCTCGGACAATATTTCAGCTGGAGATGAAGCAACTGATTTCATAAAGCGGATGGCATGGATCATGGGGCGAGAGATTCAGTGTTGATGCAGACTTTTGCAATCAGGTCTTAATAGTTCCATTTCCTGCCTTAATCTGTCCACCCACAGGCTTTGGTGAAGAGGAATAGTTTTGAGCACACACAGTGTCTCATTTACGTCTTTCACATTGACATGCAACATATCTGGATGGAGTTATCTAAGCTCTAATCATCCCCAACTGGAATACACATTACTTTGTATTGACATTGAAGCATAACCCAGCAACACTGCTGCTGCTGCTTGAATTACATATAGAAAGGACAGGTGCTTTACCATTTGGCTGCCTTCAGACATATCGCGTGGGTGTCAAAGAGGAGGTGGATGGTGGCGATGTGTGTGTGTGTGTGTGTGTGTGTGTGTTTGGAAGGGGGGGAGCGGTTAAACTCTCTCTTCCAGAGCTTTGATCTTAGGTGTCAGTGGCGGAGCTAGGGGACATGTGTCACTCATTAGCAGTTTGGTGAGAGTGTGCTGGCTCACAGGTTTTCCTAGCATGGAGCAGCATGGGGAGGATGCTGTGAAAATGGCTGCTCATGGGGTGTTCCTGCTAATAAACCTTGAGAGTGGTGTCAAAGCTTGGGGGTTGGGAGCAAAAAAAAACACTGGGGAAGAGCAGTGGAGCTCCCTTTAAAAACCGATGTGTGAAACATCGCTTTCGTTACACTCTGTGGTGCTCACACTTATGCTAAACTGATAGCACAGGAAGTCGAATAGACGATTTCATTGAAAAGCTTGGCTGGCAGCACTTACTGTCTTAGGGGAGGAGGGAAATGGAAACCAGATGTCTGAGATCCACTGTGAATATGTCAAAGCTCTTAGACTATGTCAGTTCCTCCATATCCCATTGGTGGACTGAAACTTTTCTGCACTGTCATCAGTAATGCCTATAATACGCCTTCCCTTTGGACATCTCGCATAGTCCTGGCTTCAGCTACAACCTGGAGACTCCCAGAAAGAAGCTTCACTGTTCCACAAGATGATTTCTTTTTCTGTTCCTTAAGTTTCAGAGCTCACCACATTCCTCAAATTTCAGGGTAACTTCCCATATCCCAAGGCTCATTCGGGTGGTATATCTCTCAACGCTCCTTTGTGGATAGATTGCTTTCTCTTGCTTGAGAAAATAACAAGCTATAGAGTAATGACTTAACAAGCAACAGGATAATGGCTTCAACATGTGGAGACTATGTGTGTGTGTGTCTGCGTGCGTGCATGGATTTGGGATTGCATGAGGGCTTGCTTACTGGCCTGTGTGTGTGTCTATTGTTTGGGAACCAACTGTGCAGAATCAACTGACTCTCTGTTTGGTTGGACTTGTTTGAAAGCTGGACCACAGATGAATAGATTGCTTGCCTCCAGGTCTGGAGCCTCGGAGTCTTTGGGGAATCAGCAGCATCACAATGACAGGGACGGCCTGTGGGGTGTCAATGGGAGTGCTGGGTGTTTTTCATCATAACCAGCTGCTGCATAGGCCTCCCACACAGAAGAGCAGCCTTCACTGTGTTCACCTACATTTGTGTTTGTATCTGAGGATGCTGGAGACAGTGTAACAGCCTCTTTGGTGATTAATGACAATATGACAGCTGCTCTATGTAATCTGTGTGTGAGTGTGTGTGTGTACATGAAGTAGACTGTTGGTCTTCACTATCTGTGTGTTTTGTTGCCATACATTTGTTCACAGGGTGTCCTGCCTCGAGACTTAACTCTCTTTGATCTCCACTGGAACAAACGAGAAGCACACGACAGCTCAGCCTTTAACAGGGACACAAACAAAACTCCTATTCTTGCTGCAAACATGCCCTTTAACACACTGGTGTGGCTTTAAGACTGTGAACCTGTGAGGCTGTTCATGGGAAATTATCCCTACAGACTCTATCATGACTCAATTAGTAGTCCTCTTCCTGACAGTGATATTCCTGTGTGCGACACATTCACTCACGACATGACCCGACTTGCCAAAGTAGGTGTTTCTCCCTTTTCACGCACAGTGTTCAAAGTTTCAACAAATCAAAACCGTGTAAGCTAAAGAACAAGTGGGAATACAATTGGTTTCCCAGCACAGTGCTTGATGCTGTTTACACACTCTTACACAGTGACATGTCCAGACAGGTGGGCTCAAATCTACATTACCTCTTTCATAATACTCTGTCAAAGCCTCCGGCGACAGCTCAACGTCCTTTTGCACCTTGTCTGGGAAAATAGCTCGGGTGCATTCCAGTGTAGCACAGATGATATTTCCTCCACTGACAGGTGAAGAGGAGTCTTGGGGTCCTACAGTATAACAAAAATGAGTAACATGCCCACTATGGTCCAGGGTGAAATGTCTTGGTAACAATTAGATTAATTGAGATTACATTTGGTACAGACTTCAGTGGTGTGTGGAGGATGATCCCTCATGAATGAGGCTATCGTCTGACTGTTCGTTAGTCCTATCACGGGCTTGACATGTGATTTGTAGTGAAATGTGTTTGGGATGGATTGCAGTGAAATTAGTTACAGATGTCACCCACGGAATGATTTGTAAAAACATTGTTAAACCCTAATATTCATCCAGTGTCATCTGAGATGTAGAAATTTTAATTTGTTCATTATTATGGCGAAAAAAACAACATTGCCATAAATTTCAGCTGTCCTTTGTGTTTAGCGTTAATAATCAAATGCAAGGTAAGCTAATCTGCAAAACTACAACTGGTGAACAAGTTTAACATACTCTCTTACATGTACACAAAATATACACTCACTTTATTAGGTACACCTGTACAATCTAATTCAATCCAATACAGCAGCTCTGCCATGAATTCTACTTTTACAGCGTTAGAATTTCTCACTTTTTAAGTTTACACTGTCAGAAAATTGATAATCCAACTAGTTTATTAATAGTTTATTATTGAGGTCATAGTGGGTGGGGAAGTCATACAGGAGCACATTTTAAGCGGTGGTTCTAATGTTTTGGCCACCCTATATAAAAATGAATGAACTCAAATAATGAGCCCCTTTCGATTAGGAAGAATCGCATACAATTTGAGTCCTATTAGATTTGGGCTTATCTTTCATTATTCTTTGGGTTTAGGTCAGAACGAAATTCGTTTTAAAACCTCACTGCTCCTCAGTTTGCTGAAATGCCACATAAGAATTTGGGAGTAATGACACTTAAGAAAGCTGGGTCAGGATACAATCTGAAAGCCTCTAGTTTCCTGTTCCAGGGTAGAAGTCAGGTTTGTTTTCTCCCTATTTCTCCTCTCCAATCCCATCAGGCCCAATGTGAGGCAATGTCCAAAAGGACACACGGAGGAAAAGCAGAGAGCTCAGGCGCCATCCATCCTTCTACCTCCCCCCTTCTCCTCTCTCGCTGTGCTTCTCATTGGCATCGAGTCCACAGCAACACATGTCTCTGATCAAGTCCAGCCTGCGTCATCAGTTAGTAAACTCCAGGCTCCAGGAAAACCAACAGAGAGCACATTCATAGCCGGCGACCCTGTGACTGAGTGTGTGATTCATTACTCTTTAATATGCACCCCCTACCCCCATCTCCCAACCCACCGAACCACTTCTTCAATCCAGCCTTAGGGCAACTCCACAGCCTGATCAAATCCATCATTAAGCATACTTGTGGTGTTACCGCTGTTGGCCTTCTTATTTACCAGATGCAGTGGTTGTGTCTTTGGCCTATTTGCAGATTAGCGAGAGGAATTTGCTTTGCATTCTGACATTTATATCAATACTCACCCTTAGCCATGTCAGCGAGAGACAACAGCATTGCAGAAGATCTTCTAGGGAAAAGAAGTCAACAAAACAAACAAACTCAAACAAACTCAGATAGGGAGAATTATTAACACCAACGTGACATTCTCTGTGAGGTGATAATATTGGTGAAGGAGGCCGAAAGAGTAATGGATGAGGTGAGAGGTGCATGGGGAGTACAGCTGAGGATGGGATTTTAGCTTCAATACTATAAAAAGTGCCCAGTCCTATTCTTAAACATAAAACACGATGGCTCCATTCGCCCAGATGGTTGTCCTTTCACCCCAATCCCACTGTTGAGGTTAGAATTTAAACAATTCTGTTCCCATGTCATCACAGTTTATTAGATTGTCCTTTGCTGATAATCAGTTTACCATCAAATGACTACAACACAAAGTAAAACGACTTTCAGGTGACAGTCACAAGAAGGCAGCTTACGCATATTCAGTGTCTTTGTTATGGTTTATCTAGTCGGTCATTGACAAGCACCAGACTTAACCACTGTCTGGACTTTTAACTGAAGTTTTTTTTTCCTGGGAGAGTTTGCTCCAGGTCTTGTGTGTCATGAGTGCAGGATGAGTCCTGTTTATGAGATGCTGACAGCTCCTTCCTGTCTCCCAGGCCATGAGACCAAACTGCTGCTGTACTGAAGGCCACTCTTTAGATCTTAGCCTCTAACTGCAGCCCGAAAGGATCAGCACTGGGTGGGACAGCTCATGGGAGGTGGGGGGTAGGGTGGGGTATTGGGACACAGCAATGGCAGTGACAAAGAGCAACAGTGGCAGCAGAAACAGAACTTGAGTTCCTTAGCTCTTCGACTCAGGGCTGCTTTTTTGGGTAAAGTAGGCCAATGTAAACTCCCACTTCCTCTCGGCCTTGTCTCAGAGGGGGAGAGATGATCCTTCTGTGAAGAGGGAAAGGGCTGCTGCTCTGTAGGGACCATTTCCACTCAACACACACACACACACATAAATAGAAATACAGCCTTAGAAGCAGGCAAAGAGTGAGTGGGAGAGCACAAACGAGAGAGAGAGAGAGAGAGAGAGAGAGAGAGAGAGAGAGAGAGAGAGAGAGAGAAGGAATACACAAACACAGTGGGGTTTAGGAATGTTAAACACATGCTTTATGGCATAAATAGCAGCCACTTTTGGTAAATTACAGTGAGTGCTCTGGCACTGTAAAGCACACAGCAGGAAAATGCTCTCAGATTTCAGATCCAGGCCTTCCAGTCTCCCCAAGGAACAAAAAAGGGAGCATGTTGTGTTTTCATTTCTCTATAAAAAGACAGAAATAAGCACAGCGACGTGTGATGCAGCAAAGATTTGAAATGTATGAATTTATATTGGCAAAGTGAGGCCATGCAGTTTCTGTGGAAAACTTAGACTAGAAAGTAGTAGACTTTTAGCAGAAATTGTAATCCACTGAATTTATTGAATAAAGTTAATCATAAAAAAGCTGCTCAAACTAGCCAGACTAAACTTTTTTACATTAGCAAAAGTTAAAAAAATCGAGCACAATTGGAGATTAAAGTTTAAACAAGGGACTTGTTTAAGTTGTTTTTGCTAGTAGAGCAAACACCCTCTCCTCAGGAAATACCAGCTGACATCATCAAAATAGTCCTGAGCTAACATCCAACAGCTGAGATTTTAATAACCTCTTCATCCAAGAGCATCCTGGGTGGAAGACACGAGGATGTAAAAATTGCCAAAAGGAACCTAAACCAGAGACACTCACATTAGTTCCATATTAGACGAGTTGATGTTAGTGCACAGATGTTTGAGAATCTGTATAAACCATTTCGTGTTTGAGATGAATCACTGCTACAAACTACAGTGGCCGTGGTGGTTGGTAGCTGTGAGCACATTTCCCTGACTCAGAAGGAAATAAGAAACTTTGCTGTGGAACAGCTTACCTCACTCTGTGCTGGCCCAGCTGGGCCTCAGCCCACGCACATCAACTAGCTGATGGACTGACTAGCGGCTTGACTTACTGACTGAGAGCGGAGGAGCCATGGGAACCTAACGCTCCAGTCTGGGCAGAGTCTGACTCACTG
Organism: Channa argus; assembly: GCF_033026475.1. Lineage (NCBI taxonomy): Eukaryota > Metazoa > Chordata > Actinopteri > Anabantiformes > Channidae > Channa > Channa argus. The sequence continues at coordinate 6,985,095 of NC_090201.1, read as the reverse complement.
TCTAGGCGGAGGAAGAGGAGAATGTTATACTCTCCCTGAAGAGGAAAATAAATACACTCACACTTCGACAGTGGTCAAAGCTTACTAGAATTCTACCTTAAGATTATTTCAAGAGCACACATAATGTGCACGTCATCCAACTGAAAACAGAAGTTGACTTCCACTCAAGTTCTCTTTTACTAGACACGCACACACACACGCACACACACACGTTTACATTTCTAGCCGTGTTTGCACAGTGACAGTGAGAAGTAGATGGCAGGTGGAAACTAAAAGCAGGTGCAATCAGTTGTTCCCATCCATCTAACAGTATGTTCACCTGCACATCTGCAATTCAGCTTCAACACAATGGTCAGTCCACTCCCCACAGTTACTGTCAAGATGTTGAACAGAAATCTCCCAGTTAATGATCAAACAGATTTTTTACAACCAATATGTCGACCGTCAACTATTTCCATATCCTATCAAAGAAGAGACAAAACTCCACAGGCTCATTTTTTTTAAACCAATGCAAATGACAGACTGGGTTTTAATAAACATAAATTACTTTATTGAATGAAAATCTTTCAGTTACAATGTACAAGAAGTAGAAGTGAACACACAGGCATAGTACAAAATTGAAATAACACAACATCAGTAATTGCACACTAAAACACTGCCATAAAATTATTAGGAAAAGGTAAAAATTCATCTTTGTACTGTCCATCGACAGGGTCCTGATCACATATTTGGCAGCCATGTCTTCATGGTGTAAACTTTAAAGATCTTTGGTCCCCGTTTTCTTGCATTTCCAAACGGTTCGGTGGAATTTCTATTAATACTGCAATCAATGTTCTTTTTTTTTTAAAGCCATAAATGCAAACTGAGGTAACAGAAGGCACATTTTGGTTCCAAAGTAATACAATTGAAAGGCACAAATTCTTATAAGTTATAAAGTATGGCTTTTGTTGGCATTATTAACACTGCGGTAACCTTGAGTGCATTGTCGTCCATATTGCAGCAAAGCCACAAAGTGAAGCTTTGGAAAAAAAAACAGACACAACGGCTTTTCCTATCGCTGAAACTCATCAGATTAAAGAGAAGGTTTGGATGTAGTCAAAATAGAGGCTTAAAACGATCCCCAAGGGTGAAAAAAGACTAACTGATGCCATTCCTTTGTGATGACATGCTTCCTCTTTTTTCTTAAGCTAAACAAGGGCAGTGGAAGTCACCTGCTATCGACCAGCGAAGGTCATGGCTGTAGCACCTGTTAGCACCTCGTCTATCTACAACACAGTACCAGGGACAGCTGTGTGTGCATTTGCTTTTGTGTGTGGATGTGTGTTAGTGTGTGTGTGTTGTGTTTGAGTGTGTGTGTTTTGAGGCATGCTGAGAGATTTATTCCACCCACGCACCCCTACCTCTCAGCAGCTGTGCCTAGGCCATGATCCTGAGCTAGCCGGCACCAGGACAGAGACAGGAAAGAACACCTCTTAACCAATGAGTTCACTATGTATTTGGTCTTTGGAATGGGCACAATTGCATCAACTGGGATGGTAACAAGTTAGTGTTGGAACTCAGTTCAGAGTTGGTCCAGCCTCAAGACATCAGTCAAGATAAAAAAACAGCTCCTCCACAAAACAGAGAAGTTAAGAAGCTTGTAAAGACAGATTTAAGCTCCCTCCATGTTTCTTAAAGAAGGGCATTTCATGCTCTTGGTTGGCCCTGCAAGTCATCAACAGTCCAGCTGGGCTTGTGTCGACCCCCTCCCTGTCTCCACTAGCCCTCCACGGCCCTGAGCTCTGCGTGGGTCTCTCTGTCTCTGTCCATGACGTCTCACACGGTGGGTGAACAACACCCTGAGGAGCTGTGTTTCTGCAGCAACGACATGCGGCTGAAGGTGCGAGAGCAGACATTACACTGGTACTTCTTCACCTCGGCGTGGGTCTGCAAATGAGCCCGCAGGTTGGAGCGGTCAGCAAAGGCCCTGTTGCAGTGGGGGCAGGAGAATGGACGCTCACCTGGACAGGGAAGGGTAGAAAGACATGTCACATGATTTCACTGGCATTCCATTTACATGTGGGTATAATGGCTGTCCTCATACAGAGACAGCAGTCAGGTGTCTCTGAGTGTACTAGCGCTTTCTATTAACACCTCACACAGAGAGCACATGGTAGGCTGGTGGGCTCACCGCCTGACTTCATTAGCATGATTCAATCAAAGCCAAATGAGATTATCACACTAACAAGTTGCTGCAGGTATAGGTGCTCAGTGATAGCAGAAAGCCTTTAGGCATTCTTTAAACTCCATTGTTACTCGTGTCTCTGGCAGCCGTGATAAGATAATCGGCTGACGAATCATTGTTGCCTGGACATTAAACACAATGAGTGATCAATGGGTGCAGGGTCTACACTGTGCTTCCCTGTGTGATAATATCTATTGATCAACTGCTGAGCTCATCAAACTGATTGTTATGGATATCCCGGTCTCTTAGTTCCCAACACAAAATAATTAGGGAGTGACCTGGTGATTCACAATTACAGTAATTCTAATGCGAATTTACTGCCACACATTCACTGATTTCTTCACCCATGAATCAAGTGGAAATTCAACAGATGTGGAAGAATGAGTCATGTTGAAGAGTGGTTTTAAATGTTTATCTTACCTGTGTGTGTGCGAATGTGACCACGCAGCAGCCACGGCCTGGAGAAAGCCTTTCCACAGGTGGTACACACGCAAGGCAGGGTGTGTGAGCGGATGTGCATCTTCAGGGCCCCAAGGCTGGTGTACTCCTTGGGGCAGTGTTTGCAAAGAAAGGCTGGCCGGGTCGCAGTGACAGGGGCCTCTCTCTCCTCCTCCTCTGGGGGACTGACATGAGCCATAACGCCAGTGCATTTCATCCGCTGGCGAGGGGCATATGTGTGTACGGGTTCGGGGCTGGGGGGGTCTGACGAGCGTCCTTCATCCTCCTCCCCACTGCTGCTGGCATTGCTGCTCAGACCGGAAGGAGAGCTGAGGTCCAAGGGGCCCTGGGTGGCAGAGGGCTCTGTTTGGGAAGTGGGCAGGTAGAGGGTGGGCAGGACACTCAGGTCCCACAGCAGACCTGTTGTGAAGCAGGTGGCAGCAGAGGTTTTGTCCCCTGATGAGAGCTCAGCAAGAGGATACCTCTCCAATGAAATGTCTGGGGAAAAAAGGCCAACATGGTTAAAACAGCCAGTATCATAAAGAAGACAAATGTCCATGTAAATCCATAAATATACAGCAACAGATGACAAAGGTGGCATTTAAAACACATTTATTATACTTTCACCAACTCCACATCTGTAGTTATTCCGTTTTTTAAGTCTTGTTTTTCTCAAAATGTACTAGGCATAAAACTGGAGTCATGGGAAGTTTTCAAGGGCCGTTTCCTCCCACGTATTCACAAGGGCTTGTAACATGAATGGAGCTCTGTCTGGTTGCAGGAAAGGGGGGAAAGTGCATCTAACGGGCCCCGACTTGAACGGGGAGTAGCCTGTTTTTTTTTTTTGTTTTTTTTTACTAAACTAGGCACAAACGCAGTACATTTACAACATAATACTAATTTTACTGGACATTGACAGTTACAATTAAAAGGAGTTATTGTTAACATGATCTATTTTTAGTTTTGTTTTTTATATTTTTCTTTTCTACATAAAAGAATCAAACAACTTTTTTTACTTACCATTCTGACATTCGAGTTCACTGTAGTTTGGCTTCTGTCTGGCGAAGTACTTTTTGACCAAAAAAGATCGAGGCATTGTCCTTACTGAGTATGAAAGCACTGTGGGTAAAGTATCCTGTGGTCACGACGCACAGCTTCAAAGCAAGAATAAAGCAAATGATCAAACCAAAAACAAAGTCAAACGGGAATCCTTGGACCTGTACCAAACAGAGAAATGTCCTCCTATAGTCCACGAGTTACAGTGGACTTGAGCAGACAAGTGTGAGTGTGCAGCTTTCATGCAGAATGACTAAATGCTGGCCCCTGTTCTAAAATACTCTGTCACAGGCGGCAGAGGGGTGTGCTCGCCCGAGGGCCCTCCCCAACTCCCGTATCACTGCATGAAAACGTCTTCATGCTCACACACTTTACAACAACAAAAACATGAGCCTCACGTCGTTTGCACATTGAAATCCAACGGTGTTAAGGCGAAATAGCTGCAGACGTAACTTTGATAACTGTGGCTGTAGCTGGACACGTGTTCCGAAACAATTATCATACTTTAAGAAACCCAGAATCACGGGAACTAACTGGTTATGAATCATCTGCCTGTAGTTAAACATTGAATTTAAAATTGAAATCGAGAAGAATTAGGTTGTTTGACTGGATGTTGTGGTTGTTATGCTCTCGTGGTGGAGTCACTGTATCATCAGACCTGTCACCTGTTACACTGCATTTCATGAAACTACACTTCACTATGGATGCTGCTGAATTAATCTCTCGCCTTTAAATTCCTCAGAAGGGTAACTGCACCATCTTCTGGAAGAAATCCGGTTTTTCTCTCAGATCAGTTCACACCAAAAAGCACTAAGAGGCGCTGTGTTAGAGGTTTACAACCACTGGATTTTGGGCCTGCTTGTTCTAAAAACTGTAGGTGCATGGAGGAGACATTTTGCATTCAATATAATGTTTAAGCAGAAAAATAAAAGAGAAGAAAATATAATTTAAATAAAAAAGCCAATCATTCAATTTTTCCGCCTATATTTGCTAGTCAAGCAAAGTTTTTCTAGGTTTTAAAGCATGACTGGAGCGGCTCGCTAAGGACTGCATATAATGCCATAGCAGGTAAACATTAATAATATGACAACGCAGTAAAAACACAAATCATAAAATAGTGGGTCTAAACCCTGAAGGAAGATCACCTGTTATGATGGAGTCTGTTTGAGCCGACGGGAGTTTTCCCTGTGTTTGTTTTTTCTGGTGTCGCTGTGTAATGAAAGGTTAGGAAAATAAAGACATGTACGTGTAAGTACTGATGATGTCATCAATGACGGCGCATAACTGCCTTTGAAGCGTTTGCCTTTGAAGTTTACCTATTCAGTTGTCAGGGAAACGATTTGATTACAGGTATTGGAGCTACAAGGTAGCAGTGGAAAGTTGAGTGTGTAGCTGAGGAGGTTCATTGATTATCATCTCAATGTTTTCTCTGGAAGTGCTTTGTTAGGAGCTCAATTGTAGAACGTGGAATTTAATAAATGTTCAGTGTTTGTCATACAACGACCTCTGGGGTGGATAAATGTCCAACCTGTCTCCACAGAATCTTTACCAACAAATCTAAAAGTTTGCATAAATGCCATTTTATCATGATTTTTGTACCACCGGAACACTGAATTTAGACTAAGCATCCTATGACCCTTGATCCAACTGTTTTAAAAAGCATTTTGTAAATCTACTATTGCAACGCAACTCAAGCTGAAAAGTAGATTTTGTTAGTAATATCAGTCCAGGAAACAGAGGTCCTGTTTGGCTTTTCTGTTGCCGTCTAATAAGGTTAATGATAAGGAATAATTGTTTCGTACGCATTTCTGTGACTGTTCAGGGAGTTTAAAAAGCTGGACAGTAGTGCGACAAACGAATAAAAAGGGTGTGAATAACATTGGCGGGGAGTTATCTTGGCAGCACTCTTTGCTCTTTGACAGGAACCCGCAGGCTTAGTACGCAGCCTCTGATTGGCAGAGTTCTCCTGTTGGGCGGGGACATGGAAGGGCCTCCCGTTGTCTACAATCGGTTGATTATTTGAAATCCAAAACAGCAGTGGGATTTTCGTTTAACAGTGACAGAGTTGTACAAGCTTAGTAAAATTATAAGATATTTGTAATTGACACTGCGCAGTGGTCTGCGCGGCGAACTGAGGAACCCCAAACCGCAGGTAAGGTACTGCAGAGTTACAAACAGAAAAAAATGCAGAGACTGGGCGTTATATGGTAGACAATTAACAGCTCAACCGCTTTTTTCATTATTTATTATGCACCGCCGTAGTGTTTAATCTAATCCTTTCTTCTAGCAGTGTTGTGATTATTATTATTATTTTGTATAACATTTAGAGAAAAGCACAACACTCGCTCTAAAACGCCACAGCAGTCTGCTCTGCATAAAATAATTTCAGGTATTAATAAGAGCAATGGGTGCACAGAGAATCATTTCAGTCCGTTAAAGGGTGCACATCAGGTTTGCACTAACAAGATGTTTGATTACAGGAGCCCCTCCCCCATATACGTGGAAACAGATGGACAACAATGAGATTCTGAGGGAGTGGGCATAATTATTCAAACAGCACTATACAAGAAATTTCATTGGACATCCCAGTCAGCTGACCAAACATTGAGTTTTTAAAAATAGTTATGAAGGAAGAGTCTCATGACGTCACCCACTCCCAGTGAGGGATTCGAGTTTGGCTTACTGAAGGAGAAAAATATGCTGCATAGATACGGTCATAACTTTATGAAAACATTTGTTTTGTTTTGTTTTTTGTCATCAGCAGCTAAAGGCTCTTGCATCACCCAAGTTTCCTGCTTTACAAAAAAAGAGTAGGAAAACAATTGTCAAGACAATCACCCAAAGAGAGGACGAAAGAGAAAGCAGGAATGTTCAAAACACTCACCCGTCTGCTCTTTGGTGGACAAGAGGAGACCCCTGAAGTTTTCAAGTCTGGAGAAGAAGTAGATGAAGGCTGGCTTGTTGTCAGTCATAAGGGTCAGTCCTGTATTCACACTAGATATTCAATTTTGCCCGCTAGTGTCACAAGTTATGGAATATTTTGTAGCTCATTATTCTTATGCAAAAGTTAATATATAAAGACTCCTCCAAAAGTTCAGTGTGGTCCAGCCTCAACATAAGTCAGAATATGAACATTGAAAGATAAACATTCAGAATGTCAGCTTTTGTTTGATGTTACTTATGTCTTGTTGTGTGTAACAATATAGAACGCTTATCAAACTTATCTCTTCAAAATGTATTGGAACATATGACTGACAAGTCTATCTTGTTACCCAGGGTATGGTCAAACCACAAATAGTTTTAAATTAGTTTTACCTGTGCAGATGACATTTGTTGTTTTAAGAAGAATAAATCCTTGTGAAACTAGAAAACGGTCTACGGGAAAAAGCAAGCCATTTTGAACCTGGGGAAAAAAGAAGTAAAAACAATCAGGGGCATTGCACAAGTGTGAGCGTAAACATTACAACAATGTCCTCAAAAAGAAAGAAACCAATTGGTGCTCTGTGCAATATGCGCACGACAGGTCAGCCAAGGAAAACAGAGATAACAGAAGCATTGTGAAAGCTGTCATTCCGTGTACAAAAAAACAAATGAATTAGTTTGGACGAGACTGTTTTCCAAGCTGCGTGATGTCAAATGTTGTGGCCATAAGCTACTTTTTCCCCCAGATTTTACTTTGCATAACAAGATATCTTTGCAACCTAATATTATAAGAGGGTTCGTACAACATATCTACTATTATCATTATATTATAGAATTATATGTCCAAACGTCATGTTTGTCTTCACAGAGGCAACTTCAGCAGAAAACCAGGATATACAGGCTGACTCCAAACCATCAAACTCTGCTCCTCATGGGGACACAGTTGCTAACAGAGAAACTAATACCAAGTGAGGAGGCATTAGAAATCATTTTTTAGCATGTGTAGAATTTAACAGGAAACTAAAGCCTATTTGTGTTATTGTAATGTGGCCCTCAGTGTTCTCTACATACGATGTACTCACTTGCCTTTCATGTTTCACTGCAGAGAGCTGGCTCCAGAGCCTGAGGTTCAAACCAGCACCACCACCAGTCGAGCCATCTCTGGGTCTTCTTCTCAGCCTAAACCTCTGGCAAAAGTGACACAGTCCGCCTGCATCCAAAAAGCTAAAGCATGGGCAGACCGGCACCACATGTCCCGTAACTCTATCCAGCGCAAAAACCGCATTCGTCAAGGAGTCCACCCTCACTCCTTCTACCTCCAACAGCCCGGGCATCGCAACCTCAGTCACTGAAAGTCTTGTGTGACTGAGGTTGTATTGAATAAACACATTTAACCACACAATTTAATGCACACATACACTACACAACACTGGGCATTATTACATCTGTTTTACTACATTTCAAGTGCAGATTTAAGCTTTACATCTTGTCTTGATGTAACCAATTACAAAACTTGACTACGAAATAGGCAGCAACATAATATCCTGTACTGTATTTGAATGAGCTATGAGGATGTTTGCCTCTTGAAATGACGGCCTGTTTCCTTGTTTGTGTGCATGTGAGTTTATACGTGGATGAGAAAACTGCAGCCTATGCAAAAAGTATCCTTAAACATTGTACAACAAAGTGATTTGATTTGTGAATCAACAATGCATTTACCTGTATGTACTTGATTTAAACCCCTTTTATATATTAAAAACATCAACCTTGAGGCTTGTTTTACTTATTTATAAAATTATAATGACCAACTGACATTGAACTGCCCCCAGTTTGACAGGTGTAAACGTTGGCATCTCATTGGTTGGCAGGTAAGTGCACCTGTTGTGCCTAATCACATATTAAGGTAAGTGAAGAATGCTGTTTGTGGAGTACTATATGCTACTACTGTGTTCTTTAATTAACTTTCCTATAGGAGGAAAAGTGAGTATGAGTAGTTCAGAAACCAAACTTAACAAGCAGTCATCATGTAGTTACAGGAGTTTTGCTGCTTCACCTCAGCTGGCTGATGGTTTTTCACCACCCAGTGATTTCTTCTTCCACGTGAATAAAAACCATGGTGAGAGGATTCAGGTGCAGTATAAAGTGATTTTTTAGTCCTAGTTAATAATTCATCGCACAGTTATAAGTGTTTGATGCTTTATACTGGGTTTAGACCAGCTGCTCAGATGTTAAGGAAGAAAATTGGCAGGAACATTAAGTCCTGAGGACCTGGGCTGAAGTTTTACATATTTTTTCCTTTCTGCTGCTTCAGATCTCAACTATCCCCCAAAAGAGGTCCCTCTGAAACCACTAGCTTCTGGCAGTCCAAATTTATTTGACTTAAGCCCACCTAACCTCGAAGAGACAGACATGAACAGCTCCCGCCAGGACACACTTACACCTCTCTATGTAATATCCATCACCTTTGCCATTGGAGTGACCATTGCTTTAATCCTGAATATTTATCTGAGAGAAAGTCCGGTAAGGAATATGCTGTGAAACGTGCTTAAACCAGTAGTGTGTTATCGATCTTCACCACAGTTGTTTCTCAGGTGTTTGTAACAGGTGTGTTGGTGTCGGACCATGAACGCTGCACTGCACTTGGCCAGAGAGTCCTTAGTGATCATGGATCTAGTGTGGATGCAGCCATAGCTGCCGCTCTGTGTCTGGGTGTTGTGCATCCACACGTGTCAGGTGTTGGTGGGTATGTGAATGACTTGTCATTGATATGCCTTTCGTAGTATTTTGATGCATTTGATGATTGATTCTTGCTTGTTCGTCCTGTAGAGGCGGGATAATGATGGTTCATGACATCCAAAAGAAAGAAACGAGGGTGATAAATTTTCAGGGAACTGCACCTAAAACACTTACACAGGAGATGCTGCACAACCTCTCAGAGCCCAAAGTAATATGTATATGTGTAACGTATAAAATGTACAAACACAAATATAATGCAACAAAGTTTGATATTGTTATTTAAGATGTAAACAAGAATCTATTTTCAGGCAGGTTTACAAGTAGGAGTCCCTGGTATGCTCAGAGGACTACACCGTGCTCACCGCTTGTATGGGAGGTAAGCAACCATAGACACAGATTTCTTCCTTCCTTAGTTTCTCTTTCTAAATATTATTCTACTGTGTTACCACAAAAACGCTGTAGTTTATCATGGGAGGACGTAGTCAGCAGAGCCGCTGCTGTAGCCAGAGAAGGTTTCAGCGTCTCTTTCAGTCTTTGTAAGTTAAACCATCCCTGTTTACATTTTCTTGCCCGATTACTCCCAATATAGCCTGATGTCACTTGACGATGATGATTGATGACCTGGATGTGACTCATTTGTTTTCTTTTTCTTCTACAGCTGAGGCTATATCAAAGGTAAAAGGTGAGCCACTATCTCCACTTTTCAGGGACCTGTTTATTCCAGGTGGCCAATCTCTGCACTCCGGCTCCTTTCTGAGGATGCCTGGTCTGGCACGCGTTCTAGAGGCTGGTCTGTCAAACGTCTATGATGGAAATCTCTCACAAGAGATGGTGGATATGGTAAACTTTCTCCACAAATTACAGAGCCTGGTTTTGTAGTACAACTATGTTGTCAACTCATTTAAATCTGGATTTAGGCAAGCCAGACATTCAAAAGCCAGTTTAACAGGGTTATCTGCCGTTTTATACAAAGGTGCGTGTAAACGGAGGGGTCCTGAGCAGAGAGGACATCAGTAACTACAGTGTAGAAGTAGAGGGGCCAGTTGAAGGCCTTTGTAATGGTAAACACTAACTTAGTTCAACAGCATACTGAATATATGTTTAAGTCTTGATACCTTCACCATATTGTTGTACTTTCCTCTTAGATTTTATAATTCAGGTTCCTGCTCCCCCTTCTGCTGCTACAGCATTGCTATTGGCTATCAACATTTTAAAGGGCTTCCATCTGAACAATAACACAGCAAATCAAACCTATCACTGGATTACTGAGGTACTTGATTGCAAAGCTTAAATATCACACTGGTTTTCATGAAATGTACCAGTTAAAGTGGAATTTTACCTACACAAACATTTTCTCTCCAAAGACCATGAAAGCTGCATTAGCCGTGGGCAGTGGTTTGGGGGACCCCAACTATAACACTTCAGTGACTGAGCTGCTCACTCACATGTTGAGGTAAACTTCTGCAATCACAATTGGGATTAGAGCTGCAATCAGAATAGTTCCCTAATTAATTGAATAATTGTTTCTCACATGGAATGCAGAAAGGAGATGTTCTGTCTCCTAATGTAAAATTAGATTGAACATTTAGTTTGCAATATGACAAAGAAATTCTCACATTGGAGGAACTGAAACAAGATATTTGGCTTTTTTTTTTTAAATGACAAGCTCTTCTGTCACTTCACCTGCCATTTAGTTGATCAACTATTGCAGCTTTAATTCAACTGTTAACTGTGTATTTTGTTTCATAGTGGACCTCAAACTCTGCTGCATAACACCAAACTAACTAATCATTACATCAGACACCTTTATGAATTTCCTGTTGATTTTCTTCACGCTCTTGGTTAAGTACAAGACAGGCTGATGTGCTTCGGCAGAGAATCGAGCACACTCGTGCATCTTTACACGGATGGTACAACTCCACTGCCCATTCCCTCCAAACAGAGTTGCATGCAGGACAAGTAGTAGTCATGGGATCAGATGACCTCCTGGTATCAGTGGCAAGGTGATGATGTTCACACCAAGAAAATATGTGTGGTATGTGCAGCTGAGCATGCTGACATTCTTTTATCTTATCTTTTGTCTTTATGATCTTGCAGTTCACTGAGCAGACTGTTCGGGAGCAGACTTATAACTCAGTCAGGCATTCTTCTCAACAGCCTCATCCTTGACTTCTCCTGGCCAAATAAAGCCACAGGGCAACAAATGAACCAGGTGCATCAGTGTTAGAAATGTGACCCAGTAAAATGATTGAGTTACACAGTACTGGCTTAAATACATTTCTGCTTTATTTGTGCCACAGAGAAACGGAATCCAACCAGGAAAGAGGCCCTTGACATCTCTCATGCCCATAATAGTGGTGCCAGTTTGGGATGAATGTGGGATCTACACAGCGCTGAGCAGTTCAGGTGGACTACAGAGTCTTAGTGCAATTACACAGGTTTGGTTATTTCATGTTATAAATTGGTTTGAATTCTGATTCATCAGAAGATGTTGAGAAATGTCATATACAAATGGGTACTTATAATTACATATGTGCTTTAGGTGTTGATCATTGCACTGTCTCAAGATCAAGAGAAAAATTACACCTTTCCTCCAGCAGGACTCCGTCCCCAGTTTCAGCCAATCGAAGTTCTTGTTGACCAAAGTATATGACCCAGTATCTATGACACACTATTTTTGCATTTATCGCAAGATACTTTATTGCTTCATATTAATAATTTCCTGTTCTCCACATTCTCCCTCCCCTCACTGTTTCTAACAGGGAGAATACAGGACTTGCATGAAAAAAGCCACATATTTCACAGAGCAAAGTGGAATTCTGATGTGCAGGGGATCCTGAGGAGCAAAGATTTCATCAAGGCCATAGCAATACCTCCACTACCTGATCTATCATAGGTTTATAGTTCTTATGGATGTAAACGTTTCAGATATACAATCCAAATTGTGTATATACTTCAATACCAGCAACTGTTCGTCAAGTGTTGGATGTCCTGTTATTGTGATCACCAGCCAACAGATGGCAGTCCTCCAAGGTTTATTCATATGAACTTATTAAAAGAATGTCCTTGACATTACTTGACATCCAGACTGACTTTTGTAATAGATTTTTACAAAGATATGAAGCTGGCTGATGAAACATAACCACTATGCATATTCATAGTGAAGAAAATAAGGGCTATTATGTCAAGCTCATGTGCAATAGAGATGCTGTCTGAGATCCATACTGACTGTCCCAGGATGTCTATTTGATTTTTGTTTTCATCGTCCAGCCCTTTTCATAGCTGCTGTATACATGCGGTGAAACATGTGACTCAAACACTGCACTCCAGGCTTTAGTTACTGTTAACCTTTTGCTCAATTTCTTATTGCTAATGGTGAGTAATCATTCCAGTGAGATTCAGTGTGTTTTCAGACTTAATGTCAATTCTAATGACACAGATGTTTAAGTAGGATAAATGACAAAGTCAGTGGTTATGAGGTGGACTTTAAAATTAGTCAATATTTTATGTTATGTCAGTATTCATACGCTTTTGAAAATTGCTCCCTCTCAATTGCACCCTTTAAAAATAAGATGTTTATTCTAGCAGGAAACATATAGAAGATGAGAAGTCTCAGAGACTTTCTAATTAGATTCCTGACCACTGTGTATTCACATGTATGTATGTTCTGTAAGGTTGATTTGCATTGAGTCATTCCTTTATCCCTTTGTGTGAATTCAGCTGCTGAGCTGACACCCACAACCTGTAAAACCTTGTCAATCTGATTTGGCCTACTCTTGTGTGTAATTCTGTTCTGCTGCATGTTTCTCCCTTTTGCTGATTAAATTCACCGTAACCATTCACTTGTGAGTTGCCTCCTAAACTTGCCTTACAGTTTTTGCCACAACAAATCTAGTCAACAAATCTAAATCAAGTTTGCAAATGTGCATGTGCAACAAGTGTCTAAAGTTGTTAGACACTTGTTGCACATGCATGCAAACATTTAAGAAAGTGAACCGGTGTATTGTTCCTGTTTATCCGATTATAAAAAGGTACATATGAATGATGTAGCACATTTAACAATGCCCTCCCTATTATGAAATGAACAGTCGTGTATTATTGCGGAAAACGCATTGTTTTAGGGCGGAGAGTGGGATGAAACGTAGGTCACATGCAGTTCAGTACTTCAACGCAGGCACATTATGCCACTCACTGAAGTGAAGTGTAAAAATCTTATTACCTAGTTTGCCAGAGTCTACGTGCAGTTAGGTCATGTACCGACGGAGGAGTTGTCTGTCGTGGAGTAATTGCACGTGAGAGAAACGGTAAAAGAGCGACGATTTCTACTTTTAAATAATAATAATAAATAAGTAGTCAACTTATTTAACGACTGCAGCAGAGTTGTTAGAAATGTGTGGGGGTACAAAGCAGTTTGTCAACCAAGATAAGTGTCCTGGGTCCTGTTGCCAAGACAGCACTGCGGGGACTTACAAGGAAGCTACGGGAACAGTAACTTTAAAATGTTTTTAAACAAATTGTTTCGATGTGGCTCGTTAATATAGACGTACTTTACAGTATTTATTAATGATGTAACGTAGCAGTGGATAATGTTAAACTGGAAATTATGTATGTTATTCGTGTGCAATGTATTTCCTCCTTTAACTAGATCCTCTTTAAGGCTACAGTGTATTTTTGGCGTTTTCCTACAGAAATCTACAAGCTCAGTAACCGCTTCAAAACGGCTTAAAGACTATAGGCTCGTGCTGGAACTTAGAGCTCTCCATGGAGCCCAAAACTGCGGTGAGAGAGGACTTTTTCATTGTCATACGCGGGAAGTCGAGGAAAGGCTTCTGCCGAGGATGCATTGGTCGTGTGAAGGCAGAGACGCAGCGTGGAGAGCTGATGGGGCTGCTGTACAGCGGCGGCAGAAACGCAGGGAGCCCCAAGAGCGGGGGCCTGGTGAGGACAGAGGACACATACCCTCTGACCCGTCACCAGGCCCAAATACTGCTCTTTGTTTCGTCCGCAAGCAAACGCCTGGAGCTGCTGTGTAACCCTCAGCTGTTCTCAGCTATCTGTGAGCTGTCTCAGGATGACCTGGTGGTGGTCAAGCACAAGAAGGGACATCTGCCCGGATTGGTGAAAAACCTGATGCAAATTGGGAGGAAGGAGAACAAAGACGACCTGCCCATGATTGGATTTGAGGTGAAATTTCTGGTGGGTAAAATTTTATTTGAATGGCTTTTTCTTTTTGGGCACCACAGTGTGTAGGTCTTAGTAGTAGAAAATAATTATAACTGCAAGCTTAATGTGAATACATATCTACATTTCACAAGTGATTTGTGCTCCTTTGGCTAAGAGATCAGTCAAAAATAAAACCAGTAGTCAATGACGAAAGGACAAAAAAAAGTCAATGACAGTACCTCAAAATCTATAAAACGTGACCAAGAACATTTACTCGTGTTCTGTCTGAGTATGTGAGAGCGTTACAATCATAGGTTTTCTTCTGAGGAAGTGTTTTATTGGTTTTTGCTTCCCTGTAGGATGATGGTCCCAATTTGTCATCAAATAAACCTGCTCCACTGCCATTGTTCAGCGCTGCAGACATCATCCAGGTGGTCCCGTCTTACTCCGTCCCCTTTGGACTGCACTGGAGAGATGGACAATTCGGGGGTAGGGAAAGTGTTTAAAGCATATCTGCTTCTTTCAGAGTCATAATCGGATATTTCTAAATCACAGGATAACTTGCTGGATAACGTATATTTTAATTCTAATTCTTAATTTCACCATTAGTTTAAATCTATCATTTGTTTTCAGCCATTAAAGCAAATGAAATCATGGGATTTGAGTAAACTCCAACCACACGTTTGCAGAGGAAGCAGTAGTCTTACACATCTAGCTTAACTGGTCCTGTTGCTCTGGAATGCAGAACAGTAGAGTGATCACTTGACTATTTTTTTTTTTGCTTGCACAATGTGATATATCTGCATACCTCATAGGTAGAGTTCAATCTGATGACACAGCAGGTGACTAAAGCATGTACGAGGAAAAACATTTTTCCTTAGCATCAGGCTCTCTAATCACATTCACCTTCCATATCTCTGCTCAGGTTTGAACAGAAAAGCGGTGACACGCATCAAGTCCATGCCCAACATAGGGACCCATTCACGACACGTAAGGAAAAAACCTACCAAGCAGAGTGTTGAGCAGAGCCAACGTACCAGCACATCTCATGCTCCCCTGGAGGTGGGATCCATGGTGGAGGTGGCGTCCAATTCAGGAGTCACAGTATATGGAGTCGTCCGGTGGCTTGGGGTTCCTGCAGGAAAGAGTGATGAATGGGCTGGGATCGAACTGGTGAGTTACTCACATTTTATTCAGACAAGTTTTGTCATCTTTAAGCATTTTAATACTTTATTTCTTTGATTTGGTTTTTATTCTGGCAGGACTATGAGCTTAGTGGCTGCTCTGATGGGACATACGGAAACCAGAGATATTTCACGTGCGATGGGAATATGGCTTTGTTCATTCCTATAACAAAGTGCAGCCTTGATAGCAGACTCGTCTACTCCTCTGCAGGAAAGGAGGTCCCAAAACCCCCTGAAACACCTCCAGGTTAGACATTTCTTTTAGTTTTCAGAATATTTAAATTTAAAAATAAGACAAGTAATAACTTTTAGAAATTCATGCTATTCATTATCGGAGTTTCTCAGTGTTACTATATTAAATACCCATTCATTGGATATTTTCTTCCCTTTAGTAGAACCATGACAATAGTAGGAATCCCTCTCGCCAAGTACTGATGACCTATAGAGGTTTTAAGATTTTTTCGATTTCATGAGGGAAACGTTTTAAACACAACCCTTTGTAAATCCTGTAGGCCAAATCAAAAATCAGGGGGCCACTCAAAAACAAGGGGTATGGCATACACGTTAGGATCGGGATTTTCTTTTCCTTTCTCTCTCACCTCTGGTGGGATTAAGTAAAGAGAAATTATGTCAGTCACAAACAATATCTGGTTTGTAAACACATTAATACCAGTCCTGTCAGCTTCCTGCTATCAGTCAAGCAGATTAACCATTATCAATAAAGACTAGCGTGAAGGCTGTTGTGAGGCACTGCTATAGGTTTCTAGAATCTAAATTTTGGGAATTAAGATATGTTAAATCAGTTTGTTTTTTTTTATGTTTGCTTTCTGTTTTCAGTTTCTTCGTTTGAGGATGATACACCACCGATCCCAGAATCAGAGGTTTTGTCTGTGCTAGTGGGCCGAATGAAAGGGATTCAGGGTCACATCAACTCCTGTTACCTTGATGCCACACTCTTCAGGTAAAAGCAGGTCACCTCCTACTTAAGGAATCTGAGTCTCACATGTTGTTGTTGCAAATTCATCTCCAATTTACTTTAATTTCAAATTATCTAATATAATTTGTTATTTGGAGGAGATCAAGTACAACCAGCTGAGCATTGCAAACTGCACTGAGAAAAAGCATGGAGATGATAAAACAGTGTGTGTTTTTATTTTTTAATTTTTTTTTCGCTTCAGTTTGTTCAGCTCCTCTGTGACCCTGGACAATATCTGCCAAAAGCCTACATACAAAGAACAACCCACATCCTGCACTCTGAGAAAAATAGTGAACTGTTTACGCAGGTATAAAGCCTCTCTTTTAAGACTATATGTAGTTTTAAATTCCTACTAATATCATAGTTTGCAAAACAAGAACATAATCTTATAAGTAATCTCAACTGTAAAACAAGTACTCCATATCATAATGATATTCTATATTACTCTATATTCGCTAGCTAAGGTAAGTGTTTGTCCTTAAAATTTACATAAAAGGGTGTGTCCTTGTTTATAGTAAGTCAGTGTGAGAGTTCTTGTGTTTGCCTATTGATAACTAATGTATTTATTGCAGACAAGGGTTTGTGCCTGCTGAGAGTGTGATGAATTTCCGTAAAATGCTTGGCTGTGAGACCTTTCAAACCGAGGAAAAAGGTACCCACCCATAAGAGATGTTATATCGTATTAAATAAAGACCACTGCGACATAATATGTGGAAGTCACTTTTACATTTATGCACGCTTTTAATTGTTTTGCTTCCGTGTAGACCCAGAGGAGTTCATCACAGTCCTCTTTCAGAAGGTGCTTTGCATAGAACCACTGCTCAAGATCAGGTATGATCCTATACTGCGCAGTATTAAGTGTCTGACCCCACTAGTCTGTGTAACATTGGGTCTCTGAAATACTGCCTCCTTTTAGATCGAGATGTGAGACATCTCACGGTGCCTACACCTTCCAGATATTCCTAGATAAAGAGCTGGTGGGACCGATACCCACTGTCCAACAATTGCTAGAGACATCCTGCCTGTCAAATGACCTCAAATTTGAAGAGGTGAGTGCCCGTCTCAATAGGCAAAGAAGTTATAGTACAGTCTCAATAACGTAACCCCAGTATTGCCTTCTCAATTTGTCCCTCAGATACCATCCTGTCTAATGCTTCAGATGCCAAGGTTTGGAAACAAGTACAAGATGTTTCCTTACATCATCCCTTCCACTGAGTTGGACATCACAGACCTTCTATACAACTGTAAGGAACAGATGTTATCTCCACTCAATCAAATCTTATACCATGTGGTTGAAATAATTTCTTTAATACACAGCGGTTGAAAATCTTAAAGATGCTTACATCTCCTAACAGGTCCAAGAGAGTGCTTTGTCTGTGGGAATCTGGCAGAGTACGAGTGTTTTCATTGTCTGCCAGATCACAAACTACAGCCCGGAAGAATCAAACAGTACTGCACTACCTGCAACACACAGGTAAACCAGATGACCCCTTTAGTCCTCAATTGTCCTAACTAGTCAACATCCTGTGTAACACTTGCTACCTTTTTTCCAACAGGTGCACAGTCATCCCTCTCGGCATGGTCACTCCCCTAAAGCCCTAGTGGTTTCTGCAGATGTTGCCTGTAACACTCCTGTGCCCAGACACATAATGCAGCTGTTTGCTGTACTCTGCATTCAAACTAGCCACTATGTGTCCTTTGTCAAATATGGCCCTGAGCCTCAGTCTTGGCTTTTCTTTGACAGCATGGCTGACAGATTTGGTAAGATTTCAGCTTTTTCACTTACTTGTGTTAATGGCTTATTTTTCTTCCTTGAATTTAATTCTAATGTTTGCGCAAACACTGATTTGTTTTGGTTTTTCTATCATTTGGACTGTTTCAGTTTCTAATACCGCAGCTTCCAGAGTATTAGATAGGAACCCACTCTGACGTCCCTGCCAGTTCTTTATCTCTTCTTGAGCTGATGTCTTATTTTAGGACCATTCTTTCTTACAGGTGATGATCAAAGTGGTTACAGCATTCCTGAGATCCAAGCTTGTCCGGAGCTGGGAGACTTCCTGTCTCAGCCAGAGGAGGAGCTCGCTCGAGCCGACCCCTCCCAGGCTCCTGAACTAGTACGCAGGCTGCTTTCTGACTCCTATATGTTTTTATACCAAAACCCAGCCATGCCACTTTCAAAGCCAAACCATGAGATGCCCTAATCACATGTGAGGACAAGGACACAGTGTTCTCACAACAGTGCCTTAATAACCTTGCATCTCTGGTTAATCAGCAAGATTTTGTGTTGGTTATTACATCCCAACAGGCGGAACTGAATGTAACATTTTGGTAAGAATAATAATTATTAGAGAAATGACTTGGTAGTTGGGGAAATGTCTTTAATCAATTTTAGTAAAGCCGTGACATTGGTGCTTATAATGTTGTGAGATCAGCTTAGCAAATATATGAAAAAATGACTCTCCACATCAAAGCCTTGAATGTCCTTTTGTTTTTACACTGGTTATTTATACTACATTTCTAAAACAAAATTTACAGCATGTCAACTGATTTTTTTTTTTAAATGTCTGTAGATGTAGATGTCTCCCAGATGATATAAATTATGTTTTGTTTTTTTGATGTTAATGTATTTTATTTATTAGTCTAAATTACTAGATATGCAATATAGTATTTTCACAAATAAATTGTTTTTAAAAAATGTTAGTTAATATATTTTGATCTGTTAAGTCAACTACATCAAAACCATAAAATGCCAAAGTTACAAGTTCCTTTGAAATGGTACTTTGCGATTCTGAGAGGTCAGGCTAATCCTGCCATGTAGTATTATGGACCGCAAATGCCCTCTTGTGTTTGCTTTGAACACCAATGACTCACAGCTACTCACAGAATAACTGTTTGATGAAGATGGATAAATATTCCTCTGAAATGTAATACTTTACTTAGTTCATTCTGTATAGATGTAAGCTTATCAACCCATATTAGTATGTTCCCAAATTGTCTTAAATTTGACACACAAATACTTTGGTGCAAGTTACTCTGTCATTTAATAACCTCAAAGTAAAAATATATCAAATTAAAAATACTGGTGTTTTAAATGCTGCCATGGGTATTTAGTTCAGATTCAGTGGTTTGCTAACAATTTGGGAATCTCTATTAAAATGCTACATATATTTAGTTATTTTATACAAGAGGACCACCAAGACCACCTCAGATTGAAATTAATTTTTAGGAAGTCTCCAATTATTAAACCTGAACGTTTGACTTTCATTTCACTAAACTGCTTCTCTTTGTCTTCCATTTATATGTGGTTTACATTGGCTCAAAGTTGTGGGCAATCCTAGTTTTTACATGAATAGGAATGAAAACCTAGATTTTACTGTTGATTACTGAAAACATTTTACCGCTCACCCAAGTCAGCTTATGTTATGATTGACAACACATATGGGTTATCAATTTCTGCAGACTACCAAAGACACTTTGACGTGCATTTACCCATTACCAGGTCACAAAGTCATATACCAAAAGGCAGAACCCTTTAGAAAGGACGATGATAATCACTGTAGTTTTATTTTACTAACAATTTACTATGTTTAAGAATAATAGCCTATGTACACAGAGCTGCCCCTTCCGTTGATTTCCGTTCTTTTAGTGGATAAAAATGAGACAAGTGGAGCAGTAAGCCTGGAGAAGTTTGTGCTCCTTGGACATGTGCCCCTCAGTACTGTGTGTGACCATCGTGTCCAGGACAGAATGGATGTGTTCAACAGAGTCCACGTTTTGTCAAAAGGAGGAGCCACACTGCTCCCTACCATTTAAATCTCCACGCATGCGCATTAGCATGCAATTGAGACTTGAATCTGTTACACAACCGTGTCTTTTCTTCATTCTGCCTGCATCTTCTCGCCGGTGTGTGGTAACCTTACACTTTCTTCTTTTTTTAAATAATTTTTTCAATCACGCGACGCTTAGGAAATGAGTGGTGACCATTCCCACAACGAGGACCAGGTAATGTTAATCATATTTGTTAATGTCATCACTAATGGTTAACGGGTACAGGTAGTTGCCGTTTTATTTGCTTGGTTTGACAGGGTAACTTGGCTAACTATGAACAGTGCCTGCTAGCGCGCGTTAGCTCAGTGTGTTTGTAAGACAGCCCATGTTGTTATTAACAGCGGCGTGACAAGTTTTATCAGAATTGGTTAGTAATGCTACGAAACAGTGTTCTATATCTAGCTTTTAGGCTTATGTATCCAGGCACGAAGTCAACGACAAAGTGGGATAACGGTACATTTAACTTGGCATTAGCTCTAGCCAGTGTTAGCAATAGCGGCTTCAGTATTAGCAACTAAGCCTTATCACCAGCAGGCATAGCAAGCTAGCCGAGCTAGCCGGCTAGCTATGAAACATTAGCTTTGCTATCCAGCAAGTTGAAGTTAGTTAGCCGGCTAATTAGCTACTACGGAATTTAATGTTCACCTGTTTTTAATTTTTCAGATTGACTGTGGCTCTCGGGTCAATGGTAAGTTTATTACATTAGGCTCACGTAGTAAAATGATTATTTTACAAATTCTTCAGTGATTAAATGTAACGTTGCATCTACTTCTCAGTAGAGGACAGAAATGGCGTCCAGAGACTAAGTCCTCTGTTTCACTCACAAGCGTCTATTGTTCAAAAGAGAGCTCTTGTAAAAGCGTTTCCATGTATCACTTTCTCAATTCGAATCAATATTGGCATACATCTGGAGGTGTTTTATCAGTTTATGGTATTCGATTTGTTTGTTAGTTGGCCCTTAATGCCACATTTCTCACCTGAAAGTGAGGGTTTGGGGGTTGAGGACTTAGTCTCTGCGCCATTTTCTTTTTCGGTCTAGCGGCCTGACTGCTCTGCAAGCTGAACCCAGACTGTGAAGTGCAGATGACTGTGTGAAGGGGAAATGTGAGGGTATATTGCTTTATCAAAGGCCAATATAATTACCTAAAATCACATTTAAATTAGTTGTAACTCGCAATCTTAAACTATTTCACAGCTTCGATATTTTTTAATGTATGACTACAGGGACTTAACATTTGGACATGTTGGGGAGGAAAGTACAGGGTTTTAGATGAAGCTGCATTTCATAAAATTTGTACATTGCAAAATTAACAAGTTATTAGATCATAATATTATTTTGACAAGATATTGACAAAACACTAGTTAAAAAAAAACACAAGTGTCTTGAAAATGTTGCTATCATCCTCTTGAGCTTTGGAAACGTATATAAAATTTTATTAACTTAAAAAAATAATTAAATTACTTAAAGCTATTTGCTGCCCAGGAAAAAAATGGTTGGTATATATCACTGTGTTGGGTTTGAAAGAGTTCAGCCCTTTTTATAAGACCTAGATTTTTAGTGCCCTTCATTGCTAAAAAAAACCCCATCTATGCAGCAGTAGCAGTCCTAAATGCCACAGCCCCCTCTCTTCATTAGCAATTGGGGAGTAGCTGCTTATGGGGTGGGGTTTGAAAGGCCTTAATTGCCCGTCAACACTGTTAAGCTATTAAAAAAGCATCTTACTTTTCACAGACTTGACATAATTTGTCAGGGTTTATTTACCTTTTTTTGCAACACTTGTTTGTCCAGCCAGTGTCATAGGCATATTCGATGCACTTGAACTGTGCTGTCTAACTAAAGTCCTAACTAAAAATGTATGATTTCTTAAGTGTTTTTGTGGATATGCCATGGAGGTTTGTTAAATTAAATGTATAGTGCAAAACTCTAATTTATGATCTTATATTGAACAACTTATGACGTTTTAACAACAGCTATGTTTATTTGGGGTTTACTATTTGAGACCAAATCACTGGCTGATCAAACCTGTCATTTTGAATATGTGAGCTGGGTTTCTGTCGCTGGTATACCAGGGATACAGTGCATCCAGAAAGTAATAATTATTTTCTTCAAAATTCCATGAACAATACTCTCTAATGACAATGTGAAAAAAGTTCATTTGAAATCTTTGCAAATGTATTAAAAATAAAGAAACATCACATGTTCATAAGTATTCACCGCCTTTGCTCAATACTTTGTTGAAGCAACTTTAGCACCATTTACAGCTTCAATTCTTTTTGAGCATGATGCTAAAAGCTTGGAAGACCTATTTTTGGGCAATTTCTCCTATTCTACTTTGCAGTACCTATCAAGCTAGTTATCTTGGCTTTGTGGTTAGGATTGTTGTCCTGTTGAAAGATGAGCCGTTGCCCCAGTCTGAGGTCCAGAACCCTGGAACAGGTTTTCATCAAGGATGTCTCTGTACATTGCTGCCTTCATCTTTCCCTTGATCCTGACTGTTCTCCCTGTTACTCCCGCTCAAAAAACCTCCCCCCACAGCATGATGTTGACACCACCATGCTTGTAGGGATGGTATTCTCCAGGTGGTGAGCGGTGCTTGGTTTTCTCCAGACATGACACTTGGCATTCAGGCCAAAGAGTTCAATCTTTGTTTTATCAGACCAGAGAATTTTGTTTCTCATGGTCTTGAGAGTCCTTCAAGCGGGCTGTGACGTGCCTTTTTACTGAGGAGTGGTTTGTTTGGCTACTACCATGCAGGCCTGGTGGAGTGCTGCAGAGATGGTGGTGGTGGTTCTGGAAGGTTCTCCTTTCTCTACAGAGAAATGCTGCTGTTTCAGACTGACCAGGGGCGACTGTGGCGCAGGAAGGTAGAGCGGTTGTCCACCAATCTCACAGTTGTTGGTTCAATCCCCGGCTCCTCTGGTCAAATGTCGAAGTGTCCTTGAGCAAGACACTGAACCCCAACTTAGTTGCTCCCGGTGAGTGTTGGCCAGCTGCATTGCAGCTCCCCCATCGGTGTGTGATTGTGAGTGTGAATGGGTAAATAAGAAGCTGTGTAAAGCGTTTTGAGTGCCAATAGGTAGAAAAGCGCTATATAAGACCATTTACCATCGGGTTCTTGGTCACCTCCTTTCCTTTGATCGTTCTTTTTGGCTGTCCAGCCCGCTCTAGGCAAGAGTCCTGGTGGTTCCAAACCGTTTCCATTTACAGATGGTGGAGGCCACATCTCATTGGGACCTTAAATGCGGCAGAAATTTTTTGTACCCTTCTTCAGATCCTATCTCAGAGGTCTGCAGACAATTCTTTGGACTTCAGGGCTTGGTTTGTGCTCTGACATGCACTGTTAACTGTGGGACCTTTTTATATATACAGTTGTGTGCTTTTCCAAATCTTATCCAATCAACTGAATTTCCAAGAAGTGCACTCCCATCAAGTTGTAGAAACATCGCATGGATGGTGAGTGGAAACAGGATCCACCAGAGCTCAATTTTTTGTATCATGGCAAAGGTCATGAATACTTATGTACATGTGTGGTGTTATATACACACACACACACACACACACACACACAGTCACTCATTTCACTTGTAATGAACAGTAGGAGGTGCTGTGCTACTATGAGTTTTCTGTTTACAAGCTTCATGACATGTTCAGATTTGTGTCACTATCTTGGAGGCACTCAAAGTCTACCTGAGTTTATTTGCATT
Source organism: Channa argus (assembly GCF_033026475.1). Taxonomy (NCBI): domain Eukaryota; kingdom Metazoa; phylum Chordata; class Actinopteri; order Anabantiformes; family Channidae; genus Channa; species Channa argus. Next base: position 6,960,863 of record NC_090201.1, on the reverse strand, counting down.
TAAGAGGACCTGTCTGTCTTAGCCTGTTTATTGTTTGTCTTTTAACGTGTGTGTGGAATCATACTGGACACATTGGGTAGTCCTATTACACAGCAATCCTGTCATTGTTTGAGTCCATTATTGCGTTGTTTCTGTATTATCTTTATTAATAAAGAAACTAACACTGTTTTTATTGTCAGACTCTCATAAGCATAAAGACAAGTATAAAGAGAAAGAACACAAACATAAGGACCACAAGAAGGATAAGGAGCGGGAGAAAACGAGGCATGGCAACAGGTATAGTTAGTTTGCCTTTTATCTTGTCTTAAAGTGAACTACACCACTGGAGTTATGTAATTTACATTAAACTGTAGAAGCTCAAACCACTTGAGTTAACGCTGTTTTTCTTTTAAACTACAGCGACTATAAGGACTTCTCAGACAAAAAACACAGAGACAAGGAGAAGGAAAAGATGAAGCACAAAGATGGCAGCACAGACAAATACAAGGACAAGCACAAGGAGAAGAGGAAAGACCAGAAGGTGACTTGCCATGCAAATTCATCCAATGCACTTATGTGGTTTGGCTGTGCAAGTAATGTGTGTGTTTTTTTTTTTTTTTTTTTTTTTTTTTTTTTATCATCTATTCATAGTCATAAAATCATATAGTCATGGTTTTCAACTACTGTATGAATTGTACCACTCAATACCAATCAACTAGTCTTATACATAAATGTACATTAGGCTGACATTTTAGGATTAACAATTTGGTAACATGTGGACTGTCATTTAGCTTTAATATGGACATAATTGATCATTTACATCTTTTTACAAGGCTTACATTTAACCCTTCCAAACCTTTTTAGATGAAATCCCTAGATGGTAAAGTCAAAAAGGAAAAGGAGAATGGCTTTGCCAGGTTTGTCTAAATTTATATTTCTTTTAAGTGCATGTGCAAAGATTACTTTTTTGTTCAATTTCATATAAAGCCCTTTCTAATTTGTCTGCTTTCCATTGCAGCCCTCAACATTTGAAGTCTGAGCCAGAGGATGACTTTTACCACTCTCCTAAACATGATAAGTCTCTAAAAAGAGAACGGGATGATGATAATGAGTAAGTATTGCAGTTAGACGTGCCCATTATTTCCAGTAGCCATATTGTACATACAGTTATACTTCATTGGGCATCAGTATAGTTTTGTGTTTGATAATTTGATCTAGCAGGTGATCTTCTTTTTCAGTTCAGAATTCAAACCCAAGAAAATAAAGACTGAAAATGACAAAAAGGTCAAGAAAAGAAAACAAGAGGATGAGGTAAGCAATGGCCACAAGCAGAGCTTAGTTTCACATTGTAGGTTTCCTATATTTAGGAAAACCTGAGAGGCTTGATTCTCATTCTTGTGTTAAAGTTTGTGGTTTTTGTTTTTGTTTTGTTTTTTTGTCTGCAAAACTTGGTTAAGGAAGTTTTTGCTCTTGTCTTTATCCCCCTCAGAACATGAAGTCTAAAAAAACAAAAAAACAAAAGGGAGAAGTCACAGATGGTAAAAAGAAAGCAAAGAAAGAACCAGAGGAGAAGTGGAAATGGTGAGTGTACATTACATTACTTGCATGGTAGGTTTCAGTGTTGCGATTACTAAATGTAGTGTGGCTACCTCACATGGGTTTCCCCCCTTCCTCGCTAGATTTAGTGGCTTTATTCTTTGGTTGATTCTAGGTGGGAAGAGGAAAGATATACTGATGGTGTCAAATGGAAGTTTCTGGAACACAAAGGTCCTGTCTTTGCACCTCCTTATGAGCCTCTTCCCAGCCATGTCAAATTTTACTATGATGGTGAGATTGTATTTCCCAACGAAATACTCATTTAAATTCATCAAGGGCTATACTGTGAAAGTACATCATAATAGGTGTAATTATTATTGGCTTTGGCATCTTTTTTCAGGTAAACAAATGAAACTCAGCCCAGAAGCAGAGGAGGTGGCCACATTTTTTGCCAAAATGCTGGACCATGAATACACAACAAAGGATATCTTCCGCAAGAACTTCTTCAAAGATTGGAGGAAGGTAGGAAAAAGCTCTTCTGAGTGTGGTCAGTTCTTTTCACTTCTTCATTTTTCACATCTTTTAACTGTAAGTAGGGAAAGGTAACTGTTAGGGGATTGCTGTTTGAGCATACAGTGTTTTGCTGATACAGGAAATGACTGGAGAGGAAAAAGCTATCATCACAGACCTAAAGAAGTGCAACTTTGTGGAGATGAGTGACTATTTCAAGGCACAGTCTGAGGCCAGAAAGGCCATGACAAAAGAGGAGAAACTGGTGAGCTAATAAACGTACATTACACCTGTGCAAAATCTGACTCAGTCCCTTAATTGTTATAAATAATGAGACACAAATAATATGAAACCTCATATCCGCCTTATAGGGGGGGACTGCATTGGTCATACCATTTTTTTTTTTTTTTTTTTTTTTGGCATGTGGAACTGTTAAAATGCATAGATGTGCAACAAAAACCCACAGTATTGTTCCTTTTGCCCCCTTGTAGAAAATAAAGGAAGAGAATGAGAGAGTTTTGCAGGAGTATGGCTTCTGCATCATGGACAACCACAAGGAACGTATTGCTAACTTCCGCATTGAGCCACCAGGCCTGTTCCGTGGTCGTGGAGACCATCCTAAGATGGGTATGCTTAAACGTCGCATCAGGCCTCAAGACATTATCATCAACTGCAGCAAGTGAGTGAAAGGGTCTCTTTTTTGTTGTTGTTTCTTTCCCCTTGTTCTTCCCTCAATGCTGCTTAACTGATTCATTAGATTTGTGATTAATGACTTTATACATGGCCTGCACAGAGACTCCAAGCACCCTGAACCTCCTCCAGGCACTAAGTGGAAAGAGGTGCGTCATGACAATAAGGTGACATGGCTGGTCTCCTGGACAGAGAACATTCAAGGCTCCATCAAATACATCATGCTTAACCCCAGCTCCAGGATCAAGGTAGGCTGAATTCTGCAATTCTTGCAAACTTGGTTCAAAATGATTCCCAAACTTTCATGTGACAGTATAGAGCAACTGGATCTACTGGTAGTGTCATCTGAAACTGGTTACAGCAGGTTTCGTTGTAACTTCCAGATTTTAATATAATCACTAACAGGTAAAACTAAAGAGACTGCTGTGTCATAGTATTGTTTGCATTACCTTATGCCTAACTAATTATTGTTTGTATTAATTACAAATTAATACGAAACTGTATATCCATAACACGAATATGGTCCCATAATTTTCATCAATGTCTGTTTGTTGCCTCATCTATGCTTATTGTTTTCTCCAGGGAGAGAAGGATTGGCAGAAATATGAAACAGCTCGTAGACTGAAGAAGTGTGTGGACAATATCAGGAATCAGTACCGTGAAGATTGGAAGTCCAAGGAGATGAGAATCAGACAGCGGGCTGTGGCACTTTACTTCATTGACAAGGTAAGTTAGATGATTGCATAAGCTCTAGGGAGTTTAATGTATTGTACTTGCTTCATAATGACTGCAGTAAGGGTGATGTCTTTTACAAGCTGTCTCTAAACCAGCTATCCTAATGTGCTATAGCTGGCTCTGAGAGCGGGTAATGAGAAGGAGGAAGGAGAGACTGCCGACACTGTAGGCTGCTGCTCGCTCAGAGTTGAACACATCAAACTGCATCCAGAGAGTGATGGTCAGGAGTATGTAGTAGAGTTTGACTTCCTGGGTAAAGACTCAATCCGCTACTACAACAAAGTCCCTGTGGAGAAAAGGGTAAGGAGTGTGTTGGGTTTTTCTCTCTTTTTTTTTTTTTAATTTTTATTTTTTTTTTTAAAAGAAGCCTCTGTGCTCGCACCTGTTTCTCTTCTAGGTATTTAAGAATCTTCAGCTGTTTATGGAGAATAAGGAACCTGATGATGACCTGTTCGACCGTCTGAATGTAAGCAAAACAGTACTTTTTAAATGGAACCTAAATCACCATTTTATTTGGGGCATCAGTTTTTAACTTCTCATCTTTTGCGTTCGCACAGAAAGCTACACTGTATTTGCCTGTAGATGGTCTCTGAAGCTGTAGTTCTGGGGGATGTGTTGAGTATGTTTATTTACATGGTCTACTCTAACTGGGCACTTATGTCTGCCCCTCCTAGCCACTAATAGTGGTGGCAAATTGTTTGTAAAATGTATTATTTTTTTTAAATCTCTTACTAATTTACAAATTGTGTTGAACACATTGCTAATCAAAAAATTGCAAGGGTGAACTTTTCATCCTTTTACACAACCTTTCCCGGTCGTACAGCTGGGGTTCCATTGCATTTGAAGTGCTAATGGTGGTACGCAGCAGCATATCTAGGTTCCCATTGAAAAAGAATGGGCAGCTGTTGCTAAGGCAGCTTTTTGTAGCTCTATGTATTGAATGCGTCATTATAACTGCAGTTTCTCCTTTCAGTGATTGCTGTCATTGTTTCCCTCTAGACTTCTATTCTTAACAAGCACCTTCAGGAGCTGATGGACGGTCTGACGGCCAAAGTGTTCCGTACCTACAACGCCTCAATCACTCTACAGCAGCAGCTGAAACAGCTCACAAACTGTACGTCTCAACCCATACTCAGAGGGTCTATAACAAATTTCAGTAGAATAATTTTTTATTGCCACCTAGAGTACTTGAAGACAGTTGGCAGACTAAATACTGACCATGCTCTCTCTTTCTAGCGGAAGAAAACATTCCAGCCAAGATTTTGTCATACAATAGGGCTAACAGGGCTGTGGCTATTTTGTGTAACCATCAAAGAGCTCCACCGAAGACATTTGAGAAGTCTATGCAGAACCTGCAGACTAAGGTGAGTGTGGTCGGGTTTTTCTACCTCCCCTAACACTCTAGACAGATTTTTGTAAACTTCCCTAGTCCATCTTGAATGTTGTCCACCATATGACTTTATACACTGAAATAGAAGTTGTTAAATGTTGCAGACGATTTAATTTCGTCATCCATATTCTATTATCAAATACACCTTCCGGGAAGTGTGGTGGGGTCTTTTTATTTATTTTTTTTTAACTCAGCAATTACTTACACTAATCCCCTCAATTTTCCATAAAAGCCATGTAGACACCCCATTCATATAAACATCCCAACATGCATTCAAATTTTTTGTGAAAAGCTGTTGCAAAATTTGGTATTGTAGGCTGCCACAATCAAGGACCCAAATTCCTGGAAAGAACGCATCAAAGATCTTATGACTTATTGGGGTGTCTTTAATGTTAAGCTTGTGTCTTGGAGTATTAAAACAAATGTGTTTTTTTTTGTGTTAAATTTAAGAGTAATTACTTTTTCTTTTCTTTGGGGCGGGAAGATTGATGCTAAAAGGGACCAGCTTTCTGATGCTAAGAGAGAACTGAAGAGTGCTAAGGCTGATGCCAAAGTACGGAAAGATGAAAAATCCAAAAAGTGAGTATGATTTGGTATAGATTGGTTTCTTCTGGTTATCCCTGTTCCCCACATGTGTAACCATTGTCCTTCTTGTAGGGCTGTGGAGACAAAAAAAAAGGCAGTTCAAAGGATAGAGGAGCAACTAATGAAGCTGGAAGTGCAGGCAACTGATCGTGAAGAGAACAAGCAAATTGCCCTTGGTACTTCCAAGCTAAACTATCTGGACCCTCGTATCTCTGTGGCTTGGTAAGAAGCTGATTTCCTTTAAATATTTTTGCCTCAAGGCAACATTATTCGACAGTAAGTACAAAATCAACTTTGTTATTCCCAGAGGAAAAAAAATGTTGACAATAATACCAAGGGATAAACTGCGCGGTCACGGGCCGAGCCGAAGCCTGTTGCAGTTGCTCATTTTATTTTAATTATTTTTTCATGGTTTTAGTGCATTATTTTAGTATAGGAAAGTTTCTGGTTTGTTGTGTAAAGCTTACCCTTGCTGATCATGCAGTTGGAGGGAGTTTTTATCATTGCTGAACCTGCTTCAAGCTGTGATCACCACGCAACAGCTGCATAGAGCTGGAGCTGGCTCATTTGTTTACGGTCGAGAACAGCTAATGGGGCTGCAGCAGACCAGCACCGTGACTTTTGTTCGGATTTTAAACATCCAGGATGAAATGAGAAGGAAAGCAGCGAGAGGTCGCATGGCTTGTGAAAAACAGAGGGATGGAAAAGAAAACTGGCGAGCGAGGGTCAGAAGATTTAAGCTGCATTTCCCATCGGATTTTGGGCATCAAGGGGTCTCTGAAGAACAAGATGGACGAGTTGACTGCACTGACGAGGAAGGAAAATATCCCTTGAGTGTAGACTGTGTTTCACAGAGACATGGCTGCTTCAGTGCAGGCAGATCAGAGGAAAAGAGGGGACCTGGACATGTTACTGTCTGTTGGGTTGCCTGGACATTGAACTGTTGGTAAGGACGAAGGGGCACTGCCATGTGCCTAGAGAGTTCTCACACACCGTATGTGTATACCTCTCTCTGCCTCCTCAGACGACACATGTGACATCATGCACTCAGTCTCAGACAGATTCCAGACATCACATCCTAACGCCCTCTGTATGATCTCGGGTGACTTTAATCATGCGACCCTCCCCACCTTTACACAGTATGTGGATTGACACACCAGGGGGAGAAGACACTGGACCTGATGTACTCAAATGTTAAAGGTGCCTACAGATCTTCTGGCCCCCACCCCTCGGACAGGTTTGACCACAATCTGATCCAACTCTTACCTGTGTGTACAAGCCCCTGGTTCAAAGGCAGCCCCATAGGAGTGCTGGTTCTGTCTCTCTCTCTCCCCCCCCCCCCCACTCCACTCCAGGCTGCATAGAGCACTTTTCAGCCAGAGACTGATCACAGAGCTCCGCAGAACGCAACAGGAGATCCTATCTCCCAGTGGCCATTAAACTATTCAGCTCACCCTCCTGTTCAACACCTCTTCAAATAAACAATTAATATTTTTTTAACTTCATTTATTTTTACTCCCCTAGCTGTATGTTTTTTTTTATTTTATTTTTTTCAAACTTAATCACACACACAAACTCAACTCATGGTTGTTGGCAGCATTCCCTTCAGTTAACAAATCAACAAGTGTTTGTTAATTACACGTATTGAAATCAAAGTTAAAATATAAAACCAATTAAAATAAGTTAACGCACATGAAAGGGCAAGCCTTTTATTTAATTTCAGTCTTTTAATTGGTATTTTCAGACCAACCTGTGACATTTTTAAATGGGCATTATCTGATTGTATGTTGTAGAAAACAGTTGCGTAATAGCAACTTCCAGGTAATAAAGAGCTGACTGTTTTTGCATAAGCATTAGTCACTGCACGATAACTAACGATCTTGTAATAAACTTTGTCCTTTATCCTTATTTGTTTATCTTAGGTGTAAGAAGTGGGGAATTCCTGTTGAGAAGATCTACAACAAAACCCAGCGAGAGAAGTTTGCCTGGGCCATCGACATGGCAGACGAAGACTTTGAATTTTAAATCCCAGTTTGTGGTTTTAACTATGATACACTCATTTTATTTTTAAATTGAATACTTGTTTGTTTTTTTAGCTTAACTGAATTTTGCTTGATGGCCAGGCCTGACCAAGGAATTTCAGAAAGTTGGAGCAGAAAAAGCATTGACGTGGTAGGACAAGGTGCGGCCATAATGAAGTGGGTATTCTAAAATCTGATCTGAGATCAGGCATAAAGGCTGAACTATACCCACAACTGAGTATCAAGGCACAGTCCCAGTAATTCAAAGACCCTTTTACAATTGTCTCTCTCTCCATCTCACTTGTCTGGGAAAGAACCTGACAATGCCTGAACTTTGAACTCTGTGGTCCTACAGCTAATGTATTCAGCAGAAACAAATTGCTTTGTATCATTTTATTTTCTTTGTTCACTCACTCTGTATTTTAGCCCTCTCGTGTATTATTAATGAATTCTATATTTTGATAGACAAATTTAAATCAGATGAATTCCTTAACTACACCCACACGCCTTTTGAGGAAATGGAAACGTGAGCTTGGTGTGTGTGTCTGTGTGCGCGTGTGTGTTTGAATGATATTTTAAACTGGATTGTGTTGAATTGCTGAGAATGAAAGAGCTTGTCTGGGCAGGCAAAGGGGGTAAATACTGCAACCATGTCAATATTTACTTAAGCAAGCAGAATGTGAATATATTGTTTTACAGCCTCTATCAGGGACTTATTTTTCAGTGTAAATGTGAACCAATCATTTGTATCCTTTGAGTTGCAAGCATCCGCTGGATATCTCTGCTAAGCCCTGTCTACATCTGATTTTAAGTTAATTTAACAGTTGTTCCAACAAAGAAACTCCCATGTCTGTTACTTGAAGATAATGCTATCATAATGTATTTAAAGTGAGTAAGTGGAAAGTGTTTTTCTTGCAGAAGGGTTTGTGAGGGATATGAACTTTGCCAAAAAAAAAAATCACCAATCTGTTACAATTTAGGAAGGTTTTTTTAATTATGTAAAGATTAAAGATACGGTAATTAATGTGAATTATCAGTTCATTTTATTCCACTCTGTTCTACACTTAAGATAGGAAAGTTGATGTAAGTAGCTGTAAATTCAACTTCCTATTCTTTTCCTATTTTACTATTTCGTCATAACCTTTGATCATGTTTTTTTTTTTTTTTTTCTTTGAGTTCTGTGCTCATTGTAGGTTAAAAAATGAATAAAACCCTACAAGTAAAGGTGCTTTGTATTGAGTTTTATTTCCATTTTGCCATTAATTTTTCATGTGTTGATATTTAGGATTGTCAGTTTTCTTGTGGTGGTTTTAAAACGACTGGTTCTTTTACCTCAGCAGGTGCCTGATGGAGCTTTGCTGCAGCATTTGTGAGCAGCCTCTGATAGTGGTCTTGCCAGAGTTTACAGCATCCTGGGGAAAAATCTTGTGGCATATTCGATTTTAACTTTGAATTGAATATGATAGTGATTTATAACTTTTTACTGTTTTGTTTTTGTTTGTTTTTTTTTAAATAATTTGGATTTTAACAGCCATCTGAGTCAAAAGATCATAAGCTGTCAGTCTGTCCCTTCAGGGGATGTAACAGCAGAACGTGTTCCACACCTTGAATTGGCATGAGTTTTTACGCCGGATACCCTTTCTGCCACAAACCTCATTTTATCTGGGCTCGGGATTGGCACCGGTGTGGCCCCTTGAGGGCTGGGCAGGGCTGCACCTGCTGGGATGGGATTCAAACCTGTGGCCTTCTGCGTTCCAACTCAATTGCTCTACCACTGAATCAGCAAGACTCCCTGGAATGGCTATCGTATTTTTACCTTTTCAGTTGGAAGGAACTTGTGACTCTCTAAAACCTTATACTATAGTGTAAATTGGTGTTCCCTTTAAGTCACAGCCTTTTTAAGAATAATTTAAATCTGCAAGACACTTTGTCCGGTTCTTTGCCCTTTGCGCACACTACACAAAAGCTCAGGTCATCTGGATACATTGATCAGGCTTGAAGTGAGTTGTGGAGTTGAGATTGAATGCATTATACAAAGTGGTTCTAATGGGGCAGCTGTAGCTCAGTTGGCAAAGGCAGTCGTCACAGGGTCAGTGGGTCAATCCCCAGTCCTGGCTATATTTCGAAGTGTCTCTGGACAAGACACTGAACCCCTAACAGCCCATCCCATCCCCAGCTGTGCAGTGCCAGTAGAAATTGGGGAGGGTTGTGTCAGGAAGGGCATCCGGCGTAAAAACTGCCCTGAACTTGGGATAAGCCAAAAGGACAAAGAAAAAATAAAATAATTACAAAGTGGTTCTAATGTTTTAAATTAATGATGTAAAGTTGCTCACATTGTTATGCCTGATCAGTGTATATCCTACATGAGACTAACTGGGATAAAACTGGGATTGTCATGGAAACACTTAATTGTATTGTCAGCTGCTCACCAGCAGGTGAGGCTGTTCGCTTTTTCTCTCTAATCCCAGTGCACTTTATTTTTGCTTTCACATTCATCACGCTGAATAATTAGACCAGTATCCATGGAACAATTCACAGTCACTCCTGTTGCAAGGTGTTGTGCAAATAATGAGACTTTAGTGCTTGGTGAGTATTCAGTTTATTCTGTAAAGATTCAGAAGTGTAGAAAGGATGATACAACAGTGCTTTATGATCAGACTATTTCATAAAAGTTTTTTAAGTGATCATAACACCGTAAGTCCAGATTCCATTTATCTCAAACCAAAATAAATTTGTAACATTCGACACAAGTGCATACACTGCTGGTAGGAGATCAACCTCCAATTTCACTTTGGATGGTATAGCACCGTTCTTAGCTATTAGCAGCTTGACAAAGATGCAGCTTAATAGGATTCATGTAGTGACTGTATGTTTTATATAAACAAGAAAATTCAGAGGAGAGCAAAGAACTCCTCATTTGGCTCTCTAGCTAGACAATATCTCACTCTGTCAGTGTCTAGGGATCAAATTGATAATTTTGCTATAAACATTTTGCCAGTAACAATATTTGATACAATTACAACTTAAAGTTAAACATCTCCAAGTGTACAGAAAGCAGCACAAGATTTTTTTTCACAGATATAGACCAACAGTGACCATCAATGTACTGGCATGTTTTTTTTTTTTCTTTTTCTTTTTCCCAGGACAGCACAGTAGCTGGAAAGCAAGGTGATGGGCAGACAGGTCATATAAACACATGGACAGAGCTGAGTAAGGCAACGTTAGCGTGACAGGCTTCTCTCTGTTCAGTTTGCAGGGCAGTGTAGTGTATCGATCTCGACAGAGCTGTCAATACCTTTATTGTGGGGCAGTGTGATTTTAGCATTGCTGTCTTCATTAGTGCATTATATATAGTCTCTTGCGTGTAGCTGAACTGCAAAGTGATCACCAACATTTATACAGATCTAAATAAAACATGTTTGATTGCATCTGGACTTACAGTGACTATAGAAGAGTAAATAGAATTGAAAAACCAAATAACGGAAAAAGTAAAATTCAAGGCAGTGCTGAAGTACTGGTTGCTAAAAAAGTAAAAAATATCACAAAGCCAACAATAACATTTCCTTGACACATCTTTTGTTTGTCCAGTCAGTACAAACCTTATTTTATAGTGCAGTTTCAATCATATATATATATATTTCTCCCTCTGACCCAATAACAATATCTCTCGGCCCTATCCTATCCTATCGCTCATTCAAGTCAGTTTTCCAGTCAGTGTGCGTCTTCTCTCTTTCTTTTCTTTGATCCCTTGTACTGACCTCATTGTGCACCCTCCCCACACAACCACAAAGAAGCATGAAAGGCTTAAACATCACAGGACTCAAAGGTGAGAAGTTCTTTCTTTTGACGATGGCAGGAAGTGATGGCAGATGGAAGAGGAGGAGGAGAAGGCAAAGGAGGAGGAGGGGTGGGGGGTATTCACAGTTACAGTCAGAGTCCAACGGTCCAGCTACAATCACATCTGCTGTCATTACGAACACTCTTTTTTTATTTTAATTTTTTCAGACCATGACCAGGGGAGCACGCCAGCCTTTAAAACATCATATTCCTCCTGCAAGACTGGGCCTGCTTCATCACACCTCCAGCAGCTCCATCCTCAGGCGATCCCTACCAGCGATACACACAAACAATCAAACACAAAATGCAAAAATTGTGAAGACATAACTGGCAAGTTCCTGTTGTATTGTACGTGAGCTACTTTTTGGGAGGGACCATTGTAAAAAGATCCCTGGGTACGAGTTAACCTCCACGAAAACCCATCTCGCCAAAGACAATTGTCATGATTTATTCACATATATTATCATGCTTTCTCTATAATTCAAAGTCCCAGACTCCTACTTATCTAAAAATAGCTTCTTAAACACAGACCTTTGATTGCCTGAATAAGCTACTCAGCATGAGTACCTGTACACACTTCTCTTGCCTCCTTTTTACTGTACATCATGCTGCAGCCACTACAATCAACAAACTGTCATGCTTTTATCACTCTACCTGGCTTGTATTGTTCTTGGTTTAGTGATTGATAAATAACTCTACGTTTGTAAAATATCACAAGACATGAAGATTGAGAAGTGAATGTTACAAACTTTGTAAGTCAGACGGGACTGCGGTACCTGGCATCAGTCTGTTGTTCAATGAGTGACTGACTGGCCACTGGCTGCTGGTGGTCGTCTGCTCTCTCTGACCAGGGATCCTGCAGGACTCCTGGCTGCGTTGACTCCTCAGCTCGGCCGCGCTCGCCGTTCCCGTCGGACCCCATCAGACCCAGCAGCGGTGAGTATGAATCCTGCCACACAACCCGCTGCCCTGAGTTCAGTCCTGGTTCTCCTTCAAGGTGCTTGTTCATGTCTTGCTCAACAAGTTTCTTTTTGGCCACTGGAGGGTCGTTCGGTGATTTGGCTTCAGTGTCTCCGTGGCACCTGGCTTCATCCGACTCTGCTGCCGGTCGCTGATAGGTCTCGAGCCACTTCAGCTGGCCGTTCTTGTGGCTGTACCTGCTGTCACTGAACCAGCGCACCACCTCCGACTTGGGAAGGCCTGTCTGGATGCTTAACTCCTCGTACTGCTGACTGCTGGGCCAGCGGGTGTTGGAGAAAACCTGCCGGAGGATGTGCAGCTGCTGGGGTGTCTTGTTGCCCCAAGGGGGCGAGAAAGATGGCTGAGAGGCAGACACCTCGGTTATGTCAGACTTGTGATCTTGTTGTACTATCTCAGACGTAGTCTCTGGCTCATTCATCTTCAGCCTCTTAAAGTTGATTTTGATGGGGTCTGAGCAGCTTCTCTCCCTGACAAATGGGTCCTCATTTTTAATGATTTGCTTTAAGATTGACATGCCTTTTATGGGAAAGTCCTTGTTGCATTTACCCTCGTCTAAAATGGATGAGCTGCTTTTTGTAATAACAATGGTGCTGGTGCTTTCAGTTGGGGATTTGCTGGCATGGTTCACATCCGGGACACTGTCATTACAGGTAGTACTGGGGTATTCACTGCTAATACTGCTGTTGTTGGTCTTGTGGACATAGTTGTTGTGTTCCTCATCGGGTTTCATGCTCTGGGGCTGCTCCTGTGGACTGATGATGTTATGATTGTTAAAGGTGGCGTTGGATTTGCTGGTGTTGTTAATGATCACTTGACTCTTGGTACTGTTTGAACCTTCCAATCCAAGGGTTAAACTGTTGCTTTTGAGGTTTGGTTTGCCGTCTGTGTCAGCAACACAGTGCTCCTCATTATTGCTAATGTTGTTTGAGCCAGTGGCAGTGCTGTTGATACTGTTGGTTGGGCTGCTGTTATGCACTGATTTCCTGGTGACAGTCTCACCACCATTAGTACTGCTGGAATAGCTGCTGATGCTGCTGCTACTACTGCAACTACTGCTGCTACTGCTGCTTCGAATGCTGCTGGTGCTACTGACACAACCACTGCTTACAGCCATGTCGAGGCTGAGGCCATTGCTCTTGTCTGGCTCCACAGTGGACTGAGAATTCTTGGTCAGTACCTGTGTTGTTCTGACAGAGGGAAACTTTGGGGGGACAATTGGAGTAGAATATGAGACCCTAGTGACATGGGGATTGGTGGACATGCTGCCCTGTGTTGTTATGACTCCAGCGGGCCTGGTTTTTATACCGCCGTAGGGAACTTTGGCCATCTGAAAGTTTGGTCCTTTTGAGCCTGGATGGGCAGTGACAGTGTGGTGGGTTACGATGTGATTGACGTGCCGTTGTGTGGCAGGTTGCTTTTGAGGTGCTCCGCCCTGGAACACGGTGTTGAACATCTTCCTCCTGGCCTCTTCGATCTCTTCAGGAGACCAGCTTATGCCCTGCTTGAGCCTTTGGGCAGTAAACCACAGTTTGATCTGCTCTTCGGGAAACTCTGAGACCACCGTTAGGTAGCAGAGTTCAGCTTTGGTCGGGTAGGGAAACTTGCCAAAGGATGTCTTAAGAAAGCTGCTGGTGTCCATGGCGGCATCGTAGGTGGGGATGCTGCTTAATGGGATCATCACCTTTGGAAGGTCTTTATTGGAATCAGAGGAGGGAGGAGAGTAAAGAGAGGGAGTGTGCTGGTGAAAAACTTGGTTGGACACTGTCGTCGTAATCACATGATTGACAGTGGTCCTCGGCATAGCTGGGGCGCCAGAAACACTGAGAGCCCCGTTTTGGAGTTCAGGCACATTTGTCAGCATGTTGGGGTCTACATCCTTTCCAGTGTCTATTTTTCGTACCTCCACAGTGTGAGAGACCACAATCTTTTTGTGCTCTCCCTTGGCTTTCATCATCTTTGCAATGGGTGTTTTGGTGAGGGAGATCCCAAATTCTCTGTAGTCTTCTCCGCTGTCCGTGAACAGGCTTTGTTCCACAGTTGTTACTCCATCTCGCTTGTTGACAGTTAGGGAGGCAGTGACCAAACCCTCCATTATCTTCGGGTGGGCGTTGGCGTTATGCAGAGCCAGAGCCTCAAAGCGGACAACTGACACCCCACAGTTCAGGCAGTAGAAGGTGGGCTGGGCCCTGAAGTCTAAGTGGCAGTTGTGCATGTGATCCAAAAAGTAGTTTAAATCTCTGGATTCAAAACGGCACGTTGAACAGCTATATGTGCCTCCTTTCTGCATCTCACTGCCACTTTCAGATTTGGAGGAGCTGTGAGAGAAATGGCAGGACTCTTCTCCAGAGATGCTGAGTATGCTATCTTCTGGGATTGTTGGTAGGAGTTCTGGTAGTGAGCCCAGTATGATTTCCTCACGCACATGTTTGGATTTGGATGGTATCATGCAGGGTACAGTGGATTTCCTCTTGCTGGCCATTATTGTGCAGCTTTGTGTAAATGGGAGAGTGAATGTGATTGGTTGTCCGGTATGATGAGAACAGAGGGCGGGTGGAGAGTGGAGAGGGTTTGATGGAGTTTAGTGTCATGGACCAGCCACTATGATATCACAGTGTTGCTTCATGCCTTCTGTCACTTCAGGACTCTTGTCACATGGACAAGTTTAACAGCTCCCAGGGAACCTGTGGGCAACGGGACCAAAAAACAGAAATGGTGTGACTCTTTCAGTCCATATTCAAATGCGTTATTTTAGAAAAAGAAATAATAGTGGTAGATACTGTAACAGATAATGTCATGGAAATGACACAACAAACCTACATGTATGAAGACTAAATTCATAATTAATGTAAATTAAAAATGTCAAAATGTACGTACACATAACATACATGACATACACTATTCCAGTAAGCAGGATGTAGAGGAAGCTAAGAGCCCCACACAGAGTAGTAAGTGTAGAGCTACAGTGTGATAAGTGTAGGTGGTATTTATCAGCAATTATAGCATAGAAGTAAAAGGAGTCCATGTTATTTCTTTTCCAAAAAGCCTCATGATTTTATGTTTATGATTTAAAAAAAATGAAGGTTACATTAAATTACTGCACAGAAAGGCAGAAAGAAAGTGGATCTCTCTTACCTATTCGAGCAATTGGCATTAGAGTTAAAAGATTATTCACATTTTGAATTAGCATTTGACTCATCTTTAATAATATTAAAAGGCACATTTATCATTAATTATATGGAAGGAAAAAAGGGAAAAAGGCTTTGCAGTAATATAAAATAATGTAGTGTTCCACTCTCAGACACCAACACACACACACACACACACACACACACACACACACACACACACACACACACACACACACACACACACACACACACACACACACACACACACACACACACACACACACACACACACACACACACACACACACACCTCCAATCTTTGCAGCCTGTCAGTGTTCTGGATATTTACTAGGATTTAGAGAGCTCTGTCACTAGCTGTCACTTTTTATGAATTCAGAAAAAAAGAGCGTAATAATGGACAAAGCCAGAAATGACAGTCTAATCTCTCCGATATTTGTTGTTCCTCCCCCCCGACTGCTGCTGCTATAGTTTTGGCTCTTCTAATTATTGATGGCATGTGTCCACTGAATTATTTTCAGTAGAGCTTCATGATATTAACAAACCACGTCAGAAACTCTAAGTTCAAAGCTAAAGCAAATACCGTGTACAGTGCATGTGATGAGTTTGAATCAGTGTTGGGATCTTTGTAGCCAGACGCCACCTGCCTCCCTCCAGGAAATAGTTTAATATCAGTGAATAAATATCGTCAACAGACTACCTTGGGGATTTTTCACCTATTGAGTGGGATGCACTTCACATTTCCAAATTAATTCTGTTGTATCTAACATTACCAGCTCGTTTTTCCCGTTGTCTGCAGCTCCTGCATATATGCAAACATATGCACACAGGCTTGTGTCTGTCTGCAAAACTAGTCATTGCTTGGAAAAGTAGGAAATTTTATTTTAAAGGATATTTATTTATATTAAAGAAAGGGGGACATTTTAAATTGAATATGTTCACAGTCTTTTACATGCACTGGATTTTGCAGGCCTGTTTCTCAGACAAATTAAGGTTGAATGACTGCCAGTCAGAGTGCGTATTTTATTGCCAGACTTGGGTGTGAGCCATATGTTTTACATTGGACATTACATTACAGTCTTCTGGGCATAATGTAGTGTGAAGAGGGGAAATCAGGTGACTTGTGTGTGTGTGTGTGTGTGTGTGTGTGTGTGTGTGTGTGTGTGTGTGTGTGTGTGTGTGTGTCTCAGCAGTCAGCTGAACCCAGTACTGTTAAAAACCTGAAACATTTCTTACAAGGCCTGGGAAGGTTCGTCCAAACCTTTCTGAGGCCATGTACGAGCTCCTGGTTCAAACTGTGACATCCTACCCATGTTCAACAAGCAGCATGGCATCACATGCATGCATACAAACACAATACACAAATCAGTGGGTGTGCAAACCCATTAGCAAACCACATCCACAGCCTTTTCTCTCCTACAACACTACCCATAAAGATGGATACAGATTATCTCTTCATATTAAAATGGTGAACAAGAAAGACACAACCCTGTTTCTTACAAAGCCCCAATTATTTGATTTGATTTTTGTCAGTTTAACACTGCAAAGTACAAAATTTCAATCAAATGAGGAAAAAGAAATTTTAGTGGAGCTTTGCACTCTCTGCACTTTGCATGAACCTGTGACAAACACATATTTGCACACGCCCTCTCTGAGACTCTGTATATCACTTGTCTTCCTTTCCTGAGCCTCAAAAAGTGTTGATGTGCGACATGCTGCTGGAAACTATACTCACCCTATCATCATCTATCCATATCACTCAGGCTTTACCTTGTCATGCACTCATGGGGAAAAAAAAAACATTATCTACACACATTCGGCTACCAGAACCCCAAAAACCTGCCTTCTGTTGAGATCCAGCATACCTCCACATCTTGTTGAAATTCCTTCAACACATGATTTTCTTTTGGTCACACTTCATTCGTACAAAGTGAAAAGCGCTTTCACAGACTTTCATTTTTCTGCATCCACGTGCATGTTCACCATGGCCTTCTGAATGCTAAATAAAAGATGAACCTGTTCCAGAATTAAAACCCTCAAACGACTACCTAAACAGTACACAACGATCCCAGACTGACTATGACACCCTCTTTGTTACTGCCTTTTTTTTTTTATTTCTACTGCTTTATTCTGACAGAAAAAAAACCTAAAACAAAACAAAACAAAAACAACAACAACAAAGAAAAAAATAGGTCACCAGCATCTTATGCAGTAATCCCGGTTCACTGCATCCAGACGCGGACATGTGCTGTATGTTTTGCCGCCAGAGAGGTCATGATATCCTCTGATGGCACACTCGATTAACCCCTGGTGAGGACACAGCGTTCACTGAGTTTGTTCCACTTAAGGAGGGATTTTAGAATCAGCTTTCACGTTACAGAGGGGGATGTAGTCATGCACATCTGAAACATCTGTGTGACACTATGTTATAGAAGTTTGTGAAAAATCTGTGTTAGATCAGTTTAGCTGTGCTGATGTGATTCATTTTGTTTGTTTGTCTTCTAGACAAGGTGCAGACAATAAAGTGATGGAGATAATAATTTGGTCACGTTGGGTTGGCGGGGAGCTGTGACTGGCGTACAGCCCCAAAGGGGACACTCGTCTGACGCTGGCCTAAATCGGAAGAAAAAAAAAAAAAAACCTCCACTTCCTGCCTGAGAAACCCCAAGACAAGCCAAAAGTTGAGAAAGGTTACATAAAGAATCAGGTCACCTATCAAAAGAATGGGCTGCTTTATCTGGCAAGTGAGAAGCACGATCAGACACAAGACAAGGGCTTTCCAGACAGGGAGCCACTGAATGGATCCCTGTGAAAAGCCAGGCCTTGTGTTTCAGCGACAAGGTAGACAACGCTCAGACGATCATTGTCCCCAGTGTGTCGTATGTCCTCGCACTGGCACTGGCTCTGGCTCTGTGGCACAGAGGGAGAAAACTCTTTTCATCTGGGTGGACCGGGGCAGTCGAATAAGAAGTGAAGCGAAGGTGGCAGAGTTCTCAGACGTGCTTTCCGAACACCCACATTCGGTGTAAGCAGAGGCGCCTTGTTCGCCGAACTAAAACCACATTTGAACCATTCAACTTTTCAAAAACAAGCGTTTCCAAACAAATGGGATTAGACTTGGTTTAAATTCTGATGGGGTTTATACGTTCCACCTGATTTAATAGCAGCTTTGAGATTTACAGGAGGGCCTCCCGCATGTTCTCGTACACTGTCATTTCCATCACAGTGATATATTTGCATATCACCCATGTTTAGTTATATTCTTTATACTTTTAAGTGGCAAAAGACTCATTTTTGGCTTATTTTTGCAAACCAATTGAAAGAAAGCAGCATGTATCGCCTTTCATCACCTCATAAACTGCTGCAGTAATTACAATATTACAACAGAAAAACATGCCCAATCTTCAGCGAGCTGCTACCAGCGGAAAGGGAGGCGAGGCTGCAAAGGGGTTGCTAGACATTAAAATTTAATTCAAAACAGTCCACCGATTCAGACACTCCCAGATTGTTGGGTCACCTACAGTTGACATTACCAAACAGAGATTGGTGTTTTTGTTGTGCCGCTTGTCACATGAATGAGAATGTGAAGACTGGAGGAGGAAGAAGGACAAAGGAAGACAAAACTCAGACATTTGGGAGTGAAGTGAGATGATGACTGATGATGATGACAGGCTGTGCTGTTTCAATATTCCTCCCTGCTGACACCTCTTAGGCACACATCTCCACACACACGCACGCACACCACTCACACACTCCCTCCTCACCTCTGCAACATTTAGCACCTGCACGGTTCTGAAAATCTTTCTCTTTGAACTGAATAACTGGCAATGAGTCTCTTGATGCGACAGTTGGAGATAAGCTAAAAAAAAAAAAAAGGCATGAATTCTTTCACTTATGACAGTATTTGTTTTGTGTGTAATTTGCTTTGACAGTGATCCGTGGCTGTCTTGAGAGTCTACTCCAGAAATCGGATCCCTTCCCCAAAAAATAAAAATGACCTGGCATCTGCTGGGGGGGCAGAGGCAGAGCGGGGGGAACTCCTGACAGATACATCTGAATGATCAAAAAATCTGTTCAGAAAGAACACTTTCTGCCAAATGTCCATTAAATAGATTAACGTCATGTGAGTGAATCAGATGGACACCCAAATATAAGCCAGAGACAGAGAGCAATTACTGTCTTCCACAGAGAAGAGATTGGGAACAATGGCGCCTCATTTATAAGGGAAACGTGATCCAGCGCTGGGAGCCTTTAGACGGCTGACTGTCGAATTGCGATTGTTCTTTTTCCTGCTTGTTTGGGTGTCTCCTGTGTCCATCATGCTGCCAGAGTGGACTAATGTGTGCTTCTTTTTGACAGTAAGGGTGGACAGATTTCAGTTTGGGGACATCTTTGTGTGTGAATGCCACTGTACGCCTGCCAGCATGAATAAGTGTCAGGCTCCAGTGTTACGTGTGTTGAAAAACAATTCAGAGTCACCAGGGCCATTAGCACAGTGCTAATACAGCACACGAGTCTGCACTGTCTTCACTGCCTGTCCACCTGAAGACACGCAGTGGCTCCATCTCTGCTACAGGATTTTTTCTCTTTATATGGGTGTGTTTGTGTGCCTAAATATTAGAGCCTCAGTGCCTGAGACGCAGGTGTTGTCAGCCATCTCATCCTCCTCCTCCTTCTCCTTGCACATGCACCCCCCCACCCCATTTTCTTTTTTTTTTTTTTTTTTTTTTTACCTCCATGGCTGCAGCCTCGTCCACTGGGAGACCGGTCGGTGGTGCCACTCATGTGTTAACATTGCCATGGCAACGCCTCTTCCCCTTGCCCACCACGCCACACACACACACACACACTGGAGTTACTCGCCCACACCCACCACACCAACCCCAAGACACACACGTGTACACACATTGAATTCCTTGGACTGCATCCGGTGCAGGACAAACTTAATCCGCATGCCCCGCCAGCCATCTTTAAAAAGTCCATTTTTGGTTATGTCTCTTTCAAATAACTTTGGATGAGGTCTACAACAACACCATCGCCTTTCTCTTTTTTAATTGGGTTCAACAACACACAAAAAAAAATCGCTTCTCCACTGTTCTTATGTTTATGACAGCAGCTGATGTAAGAAACATGGGAGCTGCACACAGGAAATATGACCCTCCTGTCAGTGCTGTTTTCTTGCTAAATGAGTGCTGAGGCCTGGAGACTGATGCGGTAAAGTATATACCTACTGCACTCTGCCGGTCTGAGCATCTCTGTTGCGTGGTCCTGTTTTGTGTTAGTCTGAGTACTCACTGCTGAAATCTTACATTGTTCTCCAAACCCTTCTATCTGTGGCCCAGATGAATGACAGACAAATAAACTATGGTGTGTAGATAAAAAAAAAAAAAAAAACTCTGAGTCATGCATCCTTTTACATCACTTTTGATGAATAACTTCTTCAGTTCTGTAGCCAAGGCTACAGGCATTCATTTGGCAACTTAAGACGAAAAGGAAGAAAGATGGCGGCGTACCGCACATTGAGGCGTCCATTCTAAAATGGCTGACATCACAGCCTCCTCTAACTGCCAAAGCCTGGCAAATGCCAGCTCCTGCTGACCAAACCTTTCTTGCATGGGACAGAGAAAGTGGCAGGGGCTCTTTCCACACTAGCCCCAAGGTTTGTCGCCCCCCCCACCCCATCAGTGCACGGGCGTTTCTTTTGGTAGGAACTGTGCAAACATGCTGTTTTAGTGAGGCTTTTGAGCGGGCTGGGGCTTCGATACAGCCTTGGTCTGATGACAAAGGCAATAACAAAAAGGATGAAAGACCCAAATAAAAGTGAACCTGTGTAGACCGCCGTTCTTTCTGTTGGGAAAAACAGGGCTGTGTTTTGGAGAATTTTCTGTGAGGATCATGAGGTATGCTGCTATCGTGAATGCTTGTTTGTCTAAAAATGGCTGGAAAATATATCTGGTTGGCATTAAATAGATGAGTTTCTTCTCTAAACTCAAGGAATGTTATACACTCCATGTCAGCTAAATCTCCAAATCATGACCATATGACCTTCCTCTGTATTCTCTGGCAAGGGATTCATTTTGAGCTGTGGGAGTCTCACACAAACATAACATCCACATTGCGGCTGCTGTTGAAAATGAGAACACCAAATCCTAAAAAGTACAGTATTCCAGGTACATGAGGGGTGGCATGGGCAGAGCCGCTGTTTTGCGAAAGGGGAGTGGGCACTCTTGGCCCACCACATTGTGTCTGTGTATACAAACAGTCCGCTGTGGCCATAACGAAAACTGTGAGCTGTGCCTAACTGCAGAGAGTGAGGGATGAAAGGCAATATGCCTGGCCTCATTAGAGCAGTTCCGAGAAGGGAGGTGGAAGACTGTTCCCAGGGATCCACAAAGGGAATTGACATTCCCCCAGTGTAAGTGTCCTGCTGGACTGAAAATCTCCACACACTGAACGCACCGGGCCAGGCTGAGCCGATCCACTGGAGCTGCACAGTGAGAGCTCATTTACCTTTGTTTTTCTGGTCATCACACCCGCCTGCAAATTAACTACCAGAGTGCAGAAATGACCACTGTAGACTGGACTTCACTCCACACTTGGAGACGCTCTCCACAGACCAAACACCTACTCTCTCAGGAAAACCTCAAGTGTTCTGCAGTCATTTCCATGACCTACATTATATGTAACAAGCTTAGCTGGTTAAATAATTAAAATACATTCCAAATATTGCTGGTGATTCATGCTTGTCTGGCTGGCAGCTTGAATAATATGGGGTTGTCTCTGGTGTTATGGGCACTGGACCCACACATGATCCACAGAGGCAACATTAGTCAGCACAGAGGTCCCTCCCCTAAAGGCAGAGGGAGACACATGGCATTCAAAGCTGGGTCAATATTTATGTACAGACCGAAAATGTGACCTTATTTTAATGCAACGCCTCACTGATATTCCACAGTTTGTAAAGTAACTGCGTGATCCTGAAACGAGCAGCTCTTCTTACTGTACAGTATATATCTAAGTGTGTGTGTGTGTGTGTGTGTGTGTGTGTGTGTGTGTGTGTATGTATGTGTGTGTGTGTGTGTGTGTGCGCGCGCGCGCGCGTGTGTTGGGGAGCAGCACATGTTGGTAGGAGGAAGAGGAGGAAATGAAAGAAAAGAGTCCTATGCATTCAGATAAAGGCCTTGCCTTTCTCCTCTGCCAAGAGGAAGAGTTGTGTATAGTCAGCGATCAATAGAAGAACATTGATATTTGGCGCTGAACATCTATGGACTTAGAGGGTTCTTATATCAGTCGATAAGCCTCCTAAAGCACTGTGTTCAGAAGTCTTTCACAACTATAAAGCACTCACTCTCACAGCACTGTGGGGAAATACAGCGCGTTGTGCAATAAAATAAGCAGATACGCCACATTGTATAGCGCGAGAAGGAGAACAAATTGAGCCAGGCGGAGGATCCGTTGTTGTAACTGTAACGAACTGACGAGTTAACCCGTTTCACTCCATTCACTAGGCTGTGGGGCAACACACTGCCTCGGAGCTTAGTTGCCAAAGGCGATCTGGCACTCTATATAACCTTATGAATATTCCCAAAAAACCTCCACCCCCCTCCTCCACCTACTGTCGCCATTTTATACATTGGCGACTTCATATAAACTGCCTTGACTACAGCACCAGATGAAAATTCAATATTCAACAGCGAGACATATTTTCAGTAAACAACTTTGGAGATCTCACCTCGCCAATAATGACAGTATTCGTGCTTAGGAAGAGTAGAGGTGTCCTTACCTTAACAGTCGGTGGCAAAAAATGGAATCCGACATTAATATATAAATGAATAATATTGGATTAGCTCCGATCGTTGCGCGTGGAGAAGAAGAGGAGGCGAGCAGGGGGTGGGAGCTCTCCTCAAGTGAACCCGGTGAACTGGCGTGAACCCGTCAGTGACCACGGCAAGGTACAATACATTACATTACCTTTCCACCCCTCAGCCACACTGTATGGAGACGGCAAAACAACTATGGTCGGCGGTGCAGGACGAGGCAGCTCCAAAAAAATTATAGCGAGTGTATTTCCTATGGACACGTGATTCGGAGCGTCATCCAAAATCCAAAAGCCCTTTCATCTAAAATTTTGGAGAGGGGCGGGGATGAGATGGGGATGTGTGTGCGTGCGTATGTGTAGAAGGGGAGGAGGGGAGGGGGGGGGGGGGTACGTATACTGAGCCCTGTGCACATTTGGGTATGTCGTTATAGGGGCAAGGCAGTGCTCTCACAGATTGGGTTATACATAGCTATAATGGCGCCGCGGAGCAGGATGAACAGATGGATTGTGTTTGTGTAAATTCGGGATTTGACAGGAGTTCCGTGCTCTGTCGTTTCGGTGCTTCATCACCCAAAAGATTCTCTTAATTAGGTCACATGCTTTTTCCAATAGCTGGCTGCTGTCTTTAAAAATAATCTTGATGGGCTACTATGAATATTAATCGGTGTGGGAATTGTCATTTAAAACACGGACCTAATAACTTAGACTTTTACGCACGCGCGTTATAGTGATTGACCAATTTACGCAGGTGCACAGTAAACACAACCTTGTTGTTCATGTCCGTTTTTATAATTACATGGAGTCAAATGTTTGGTTTACGTTTTTGTGTATAGTATCCTTTATAAATTACTGCTCTGACCCCCGTGACCTTGTTGGCCTCCTGTGCGTAAAAGCGCACCGAACTGATCAACAAACGGGCTTATTGTACGTACCTAGTAAAACGGTACAGGAGCTGCAAATTAGCTTTTTGCTAAATGCCATATATACATGTGCCGGGTTGCTAAGCTGTAACAATTTTTAGTTGTATTGTCCCTGAAAAAACAATACATTATCGAACCTAAAACAATACTTATAATACCTTCAGGTTGAAGCCAAGGAGTATTATGGACACACGCGTCTGCTCATACGTATGACAAGCTTGTAATATAGCTGATTTAGACCTGTAGTCTACACTATGTTTAAATGTGTAGATAGGTGGAATGCAGTCTGAGGCAGTACGTGGGACATAAATATAACAGGCCTCCATTATTTAGGAAACATGGATTTGCGCTCCCCTCCCAGTTTGTCCTCACTGGGTTCAGACGTTGCCTTTAGCTGTGGCTGTGTACAGTCAGGAAAACAAAGATTATCTATCAGGAAGATGAATCACAAAGTGGTTAAATTGAGAAAAAAAAAATAAAAAACTCCACCCATGGTTCCGGTCTGTAGAAATGAGACGTGTTGTCTTGAATGATCTGGTCTGATCCTTGGTTTGAGAGATGTTTGACTCAAATATAGCAAAATGTACATTTTCTCGTTACTGCTAGCACTTGGTGAAGATTTTTACTATGGTGATCACAGTATATTGATCTGTAATGACTGACAGTGGAATTTATGGACAAATATATATGAAATGTCTGCATTCTGTGTACTACACGGTTTGCTGGGTGAGGTCCCACTGATTTAATAAGTGCTGCTCTTGTGGGGATTGCAAGTCTCCCGTTTGAGCTCATGCATTAGGCCTATGCACAGGACATTATCCATGCTGAATACAGATTAGATGGTCCCGTGATAGTGTACAGAGCAGTTTTTCTCTTCATTATCTGCTGTATTAAAACTCATGCTGCTTGTTTAGAGTTTTATTTCTGCAGCTCTATGTTATTTCTCAATTAAACGCTTTTTTTATTGTGTACAATCCCACGAAAGTCCCAACATAACAATGTAACCTCGAGCACAGCAAAACTAAACCCAGTTGAAAAAGAACTCACAAATTTTTTGGCACATTTGTATTGTTAAGGTTTACAGTAAACTAGGGAATGAATAGCCTTGGATTGCTTGTAAGATACTTGGTTTCTTAATTTTCCCACTGCAAAGCGCATGAAGCAGAGAACACAAAATCTTTCTGTCCCATTCCTAGTCTATTTGTGGAAGGCGAAGGTTGGTGCTCAGTGACCAGAATCCATTCTTTTTACACAGATTATATTAGAAGACCTCCTCGTGTGTGTAACAATGTTAACTATAGTTAATTCCATATTTTCAAAGTTATTTCAGCTCATGCGTCGGTCCGTTTTGCTGACATTTGTGATCTTTTGCCAATGCATCCTGCAGGAATGGCAACTGTTGCTATGGTTACCTGCGGTTTGCGTACGTAATTGACCCGATCCCCCCTGGCAAAATATGTTTCCGCACACTTTTTGTGCGCATAACTAAATATCCCCAGTGACGATCTGATTATTCTTTCTGAATTATAATACACCAATAAAAATGTACTTACTTGTTTTTGTAATAGCCATTTGGACAGTGAAATCCATTGTGCTTACAAGACCCAAGTGTAAACTATCCCAACCCTGGGAACTCTTTACAATACAAACCTCAACCATTATGCAACATTGTTTTTTAGCACGGTAAACAAACAAAACCACTGATGAGCTACCGGCTTCGTGCATTCAAACACTGTGGGTCACCGGCTCAGATTTAGTGGGAAATGTGCAGACAATAATCACACAACTAAACGCAAAGTGCTGCTCCTGATTGCTGGAAACAGCTTCAGCAGGTTTCCCACACTTTGACAGTTGACAGGGGATGAAAGTTACTTCATTCACGTTTGTTTTGTTCTAAAAACTACAGAAAAACAATTTGGCAGCATGTAACAGTTTTTAAATAATTAGATTTCTGACACTGGCCACAGCCTCGGTGATATTAGAAAAAAATGTCAGAGTGAGACCTCTTTGCTGTCGCTCGCTCTCTGCAGTGTAACCGGATCAGGGCAGAGCAAAGGGCCGTACAGGAGACTTGTTTTCCTCCAAATGAGCCAATGAGGCCGGCTTTACATTAGACTGACAGCCTGACTCGGCGATCCCGGAGACGCCATGCCGGTTTAACAACTGTCCGACAGCCAATACGGAGCCACGACAGTCAGGAACGGAGGGAAACAACAAAATACGAATTTGTGTTGGTGTGTGTCCAAACGTTACCTGCCACCTGCAGCACAGTGGAGCCTGTTTGAGCAGAAAGGGAACAACGATCACAACAACGATGGCCCTCTCGCAATGCCTGGACGACTCACCTCTGAGGTGGGGCCCAAAACACACCGGGGCCGAAGACGTGAACCTGCAGGAGGTCTACAACGAGAGACACCGGCTGGCCCTGGAGGAGCTGCTCTCACACGGGCTTGACAACTTTCTGGACTTCCTCAAGAAGGAGAGGATCCCCAACTTTCTCTCCGACGATGAGATCGAGCGGATCAGGAGCGCCGCCGTGCCCCCTCGGTGTGCTTCCCACCAAGGTGAGGATCAGGCGCTGGAACAGTCGCTTAGCAGCTCCTTGGACTGCTCTTCCGTCACCTATTTCCCCGAGGTGTCCGACGTGGAGCCGCCGATGCTGGAGATGGGCTGGCCCGCCTTCACCGCTGGGTCCTACCGGGGAGTCACACGGGCCGTGGCGCATTTCCAGCCCAGCTATGGAGACTGCGTTTACAGCTGCAAGGAGGCCGCGAGGCGCATGATTAAAAGCGCAAGAGAGGTAAAAAGTAAAAAGTGTTCGATAATAATTATCTTTCTAATATTAATAATTAATAATTCATTTTATTTCTAAAGCACTTTACATTTGTTAACAACTGTCAAAGTTCTACACAAGACGATTAAAATCAAGAATAAACCATAATAAACATGTAAAGCATAGAAACATATAAAACATAAAATAACATAGCATAATAAAGAAAATGTAATTGGTAATTAAGGTTATTAGACTTGATTTTTTACTTCAATCACCATTTGGGCATTGATTGTGTTTGTGTCAGTGTAACTTTGATATTCGTAAAGGAACAAACTGTGTAACATCTGTTTGTAAGGTTAGTCTGTTTTGTAGTTTCACATTGTAACATTCGTAAGAGATTGTCCTCGCCTAAAGACTACAGTTATTCAGTGACAACATGGTTTTGTGCAGTATTTCCAAACACTTTTTTTTTAGTAATGTGTCAATTTTTATCACCCCCCCTTCACACACACACACACACACACACACATCTAAAAATTATTCAGTGTGAGTATATTTAGTCCCCCAATTAATAATTTTTAAGGGAAAACTCAAGTTCTACTTCTTCCTTGGATCTTTAGTGCCAGATTATCCCCATGGATTTCCCTTGATCAGTTTGGGTTGTAGAAGTTCAGGTTTTTGAAATATTGATTAGAAAGGAAGCAGTGACCAAAGGACCAAACAAATAAACAGAGCGTGAATATTCATGGTGTGCTGATGTTCCTGATGGGATCTGTCAGTCCAGCCTCTGGTTATGAAATGAATTATCCCAGCATGACTGTGGCTTCAGCGGCACCTCAGGCTTATGTAGGACCTGCGTGCCAGATGTGCCTCGACTTGCTTTGCTCCCCCTCCATGATAATATGCATTCCCTCTTTCTTTAGAGAGCTTTAAACTCTGAATTTCCCCTGTGGCCTCCAGCTAAAAGATGGTTGTCACATATGCAGCCAGTTTTTGGCTTGGCAACCAGTTGAAATCTTAAAATATTCGCACTCGTAGCACACAGCCCTTATTGTGCAAAGGAGCCACTGACTGTAACAACGCTGTATGTTGTCACTAGTTAGTTCACAGCACGGGTCTGGGTTTCTGTGAAATGTAACTGTTTTTACACATTTTCCTAAAAGTAACACCCCCCCACCCAACCCTGACAGACACACACACGCGCACACACACACACACTATACCATCCAAATAAGGCGGGAAACTCCTGACAAAGCTGCATGTGAATCCCAGCAGTCTGAAGGAATAAATTGGAGATATGTAAACATCCGTGTCTAATCCTCCACACACAACCTTTACCACAGCATGTGAAATTCCATCCCTCCTTTTGAAAATGATAAATCTCAGTGTAAAACAAAGATCAGGAAAATGGAGGCAAGCCCTACAGTGTCCTGTATAAAAGTCATTTGTTTGCTGACCAAGCGTTACTGCCGATTGCCATGGTAACAGACCACAGTCAATAGAAAGCTCATCAGCACACACGTTACAAGGAGTGTGTCTGACAGAGATTCACAGCCCTGTTTGAATAAGACCTTGCGTTTGATAATAATAAAAACACAATCATGTGCTACATCCGGGAGAGCACGGCTGCAGCCCTAAAAGGAATTCTATTATATTACCTCTGTAATTTTCCACTGCAGGTGATTGCCATAGTTACAGACTCCCTGACAGACCTGGATATCTTTAAGGATCTTCAGGAGGCATGTTCCCAACGCAAAGTCCCCGTTTACATCCTGCTCGACCAATCGTGTGCCCCAGCTTTCCTCAAGATGTGCAGAAATGTCAACGTTCGACTGGATGACCTTCGGGTATGTGGTTGGTTCAGTAAAGCCGATGTGTCTCTGTACACACAACATGAACGTCAGATGGCATGAAATTAAAATATATAACCTTTAAGGGGCCTATATAAAAGGATGGGACTGTTCTTATCCCTCAATTGTGCTTCTTATTTTGTAATCCTGACAGCAAATGAGGGTACGAACGATAACTGGTACAACTTATTACATGAGATCAGGAGCGAGGATTACTGGGAAGGTTCACGAGAGGTTCTTGCTCATTGATGGGAACAGAGTGGCTACGGGTTCATACAGGTAGAAACCTGCTAACCATTCCATTAAATCCAACAGAACACACTGTGTTAGTTTGTAACCCCCACATTTACCAGACTGACGTAATACATGTTAGCACTTAGGTCAAGAGGTAAAGCTTCCTATTTTCAGTTGTGTGTTAAATCTCATTCCTGTGTGCAGGTACAACTGGACTGATAGCAAGCTGAACAGCAGTAACCTGATTGAGCTTTCTGGTCAGATAACAGAGAAGTTTGATGAGGAGTTCCGCATCCTCTATGCCCAGTCTCTACCTATAAACACTCGAGGTCCTCCAAGTGTCCATAACAGTGGCATCTACGAGCACATCCTCATTACAAATCCAGTAATCTCCTCCCCTCATCTGGCCAGAGGGAGGCCTGTGGAGCCAGTGTGTCTGACCAGCACACCCAACCGCAAGCCCAAAACTTTAGCACTGGCTCCATGTGATCCCTTGAATCCAGATCATCAAAAAACCAGCCCTGCATCTGACTCCTCCACCATAGGTGAGGACTGGACGGAGCAGCAGCACATGCAGGAGGAGATCCTGGCTGGTAGCACCACTCCGTGTTTCCCTGCAGAGCAGCTAAGCGACAAAGGGGCGATGCCCCCCAGCATCATCTCTTGCCATGCCTCAACTCAGACTAGCCGGTCAGTGACAGACAGTGGCACCCAAACTGACTTCCAGCCCTCAGAACACCACGGCCGTATCATGTTGTCATACACAGGGCCAAACCAGACCACCTTACCCTGCTTTGCATCTTCCAGGCAGATCGTGCTCACCCAGGAAGCTTCAGGCGACACCCTGAAGGACTGCTTCCACAAGCTGTCCAACATTCGCCAGTACCACTACTCAAACATTCGTGCCAAGCTGGAACACATTGTGACCGGGCTGTCCCACAGGCGAGAGCTAGCGGACATCACCAACATGACTCAGGGGCTCGGCGCTCACAGCAGGCAGAGTGTACACAAGGACTGGGAGCAGGAACCAAACCCCAGACTGCTTGTTGAAAGTGCGGGCATGGGCACGTGGCCAAGAGCCAGATGTGTACACTAGTTTTTCTTCAGGGATTTTGGGGATGGAGGAATAACTGCTGTGAGTTTTTTTTGTGGATTTTCTGTTTCAAATTTAAGGAATGGTTTCAGCTTATACAGTAGAATTTCAGCTTTTTTTCCATTTGTGTGCTTTCTGCTCTGCCCACTTTTGTCCTTTTCATGCTGTGTCGTGTCCATGTCGAAACAATTTTTGGTGTAATGGTTAGGCCTCATTGTAACTGACTTTAACATCTTGTAGCAATTATTATTTCAACCAAAGACACAATGTACAAAACTTATATTTCTTTTTGACCATGTCAATTTAATGAATATCATTTGCTGAGATGGCTAAGACGGGATAATATCAGCTGCTGTAGTATGAGTGAGAATACACTGATGTGCTTTTTTTGTTTATTTAAATCAGATTTGGCTGTTGTAATTCTTTCTGAACATCATTCCAGAGAGCAGCTGGCTCTCACTGTGCCTTGGTGATAAATAAAGTAGGATTTTGCAAGATGAATGTTGTTGTTTTTTTTTTCACACTTCCTACTTACACACCCTGTGTGTTCTTTTGTCCTTAAACTGCAATTGAAATCTTCTCATGAACAATGTCTTAAAAAAATATTTGTTCAGAAGTTCCTGGATAAGCGAGGAATCAAAACGCACTGAAGTAACTTCACAAAGAGAATGAACACCTGCGCCTTGTGCACTGTGGTGCCTTCATGCAATTAGTTTAGAGACAGCATCTGTGATACTGGCACCTCTGCTGATTACGTAGCCAATCACGGTTGTTGTCCAGGGTGAATTTGGAGAAGACGCTCTGTCACAAATCACAAGCCTAGATTAGGACAAGCACTAAATGAACACTTCTTAACACACACTATTCCATATCAAGATATAGACCTAGCCTTAGTCACAAAGCAGAGGGACCTGCTGGATGTGGTTTTAGTACAAAAGATCCTAACTGCTAAAACACTAATGAGACAAGGAGAATTTCTAGTTTGTATTTCAGTTCAATTCAGTTCAATTTTTAACCATAAAATCACTTTAGTTGAATCACTTTTTGATACATATGTTCTGAAGTTGACTTTTTAAACTGTACAGTACAAAATTTGCACAGACAAATAAAAATAAAATGTGGCATTATGAACACCCTCGCTTTTAAAACAGAAAATATTTCAATGCTGAGCCAGCTGTTTATGTCAGAATACCATGTAGAATGAGTTTTTCTAGCCTTCTCTTTTGTAAATATTTAACAAAGGTTTATTGTGATACTTGTACATGAGTGTATTACTCTAAATCAAGTCAGCTATTATTAATGTGATGCCCTATTCTCTGATTTATTCCAGTCCAGAAAATAACCACATTCATTTACTCAGTTACTGTGATTAGATTTTAAGATATTTGTACATCAACTGAGCATTTTTCTATTCTAATAATTTGGATTTGTTCAAATTGACAAATACTGTATACTTACATCACTGTATTAATCTGACAGTTATTTCATTATATAGTTACTACATATACATTAGGTCTGGAGCTACTGTTTTATTTCTTTAGACTTTTTTTGGTAAATTATTTGGTATATTAAAATTGGAAACAGTGGAAAATATTAATTTCAACATCTCAAATGACAAAATGGCATTCCTGAATTTCTTGAGTTAACATAAACTTAACATAACATCAAGATTTCTTGAGTTAACATAAAACTTCTTCACCAAGAGTATATATACTTTTTGGTTTTGTTAGAATATGATCAGCCAAATTAAAACATTGCTTAATTGCATCAGTTAAAATATTTAAATCATATACAATATAAAATATATTAAGATGGTTAGTCTGCCAGTTACATACTTTACACATTTAGCTGTTTAATTTACAGAAAATAAAAAAACAACATAAATGATAATTGAATGCAAATGTAGTAATATGAATTTAAAAGCTAGTGTTGAAAATGTTTTTCATTTGTGACAAGCCACATTATTACCATTCAGACTCAATACAGCCTACACTCTAAACTATTACATGGCAATAAGGTAAGAACAGCAGGCTCTTCAGAGGCTCCTCCTGTGGTGTGTGCATCTCCTACCAGGCAAGCACATCAAAAGCCTCTGCATTCATTATGTAAAACACAGCTGAAGAGAGCAGATCTACAAGTAAATAGAATGGTGGTAATATGTTCGAGAAAGGTATTTGATTTTAATTGGCTGCTGCAAAGCAACCACTGGCTGTAATCAAGGAACCAGTGGGGGATCCACAACACAACAGCCTGCACCCATTAGACTCAGCTCACTGGTAAACAGGGAAGTCTGCATATTCCACTGACAATTAAAAAGTATATCTGTCATTTACTTTTTAATTGTTTTTCCTTGATACAAAGTACTTTTGTTTTTACACATTTTTCTGGGATTTCGCTTCAGGATGATTAGCTGTTACACTGGCAGGATTCAGCCACTAGAGAGAGCCCTGTCTTTAGATAACACACGTTCATTTATTCTTTTTTAAAATTTTGTTCTGGTATTATGCTCCTACAGAGAGGTGTGTGGAATTATTATAGATTAATTTATCAGTTAGTTAAATCCAACAATATTTGTCTTTTGATCACAAAGGCCTTACAGAATTATCCCAATTCCATGAATCCAAGTTTTAGATGCATGTGCTGGAGGTTAACTCTGGTGTTGGCTGTCTCACACTTTCTTGACAGAATTTTCATTGTTAAGTAAAGGTGTGCACAACACAATCAGACAGTGCTCGATGTCCTCTTCAGGTCACGTTGATCCCCAGAGGATTGTAGTAGCAGAACCTCTCCTGCTGCATGCTGGGTAAAAATTCATGTGGATGTCAGCATGTCTGACAGAAGGTGTAACATTATATCCAACCAAATATTGCGTTAAAGCCTTATTCACTTATTCAGCTCAAATATAGCCATTGCGCACGGTAATAAATAGCATCTAAAGCTTTGAACTGCAGGTCCTTAGAAGCAGAAAACCACGTTGATTAATTGTTACAAGAGGTTATGCTTGATACCAAAGAGATGTAAAAGTGAAATTCTTTCCATTAAATATATCTGTTAATTAGGTTAGTATACATATTTTTGGTTTATTGATTTTGGTGCTCAGTGTTTGAAAACATGAAGATTTGAAGGCCACAGTGTGTATAATGAGACAACATTGTCTTACGCAAACAGTCTTACGGGAAAGCATAGATCAGGGTGTTGCAATTTTTCTATTCAACTTTATTTATATAGCTCAAATTCACAACAAAATCATCTCATAATAAAGTCAAGACTATGCTGGTTAATAGAAAAAACCCAACAAATCCTCTTTAAGCAAGGACTAGGCCACGGAGGAGAGGAAAAAACTCCCTTTAACTTAAGAAACCCTCAGTGGAGTCAGGCTCAGGTTGGACGGCCATCTGCTTTGACCGGTTGGGTGACTGAAGAGTGGAGAGACAATAGAATAGATGAGCAACAAGAAGCACCAACAGTACACAGGACCAGTAAGTGCACATTAGAAACACAACAGCCGGAGATACCTGCAGAAAGGTACAGAGACAGGGAAGCATAGGGAGAGAAGCACAGCTACGGGAGAAGAACGATACAAATTAATGTCATGTAATGCTGACATATAAATACATGGAGATGAGAGGAGAGGGGAGGGGAGGGGAGGAAGGGAGAGGAGCTCAGTGCATGTGTGGGGTCCCTCAGCAGTCTAAGTCTATAGCAGCAAAAGAGCTGTCAGACAGCGCTGGTGATACAAATGATTATTGGATTTATATCCATCATTGTGTACATTTATGGAGGCTCACTCAGGGGCTGGGTTTAATCCACAAACTGGGCTTCTCGCTGTAGCACCAGATATATGTGTTATGATATTTTATCATCATATAAACTGAATGAACAGTTAGCAGCTGAATTTGTGTCAAATGTTCGGGATTTTGTTTCTAGCTCCTGGAAGTAACAAATATCACATTTGGCTTCTGACACCGACTGATGGATTCAAACAGCCCTCCTGATGCCGAACATAAACCTTTTAATTACTGCAAACATGGTTGATGAGTTTGGAGCTTGATTGCTTGGCCTTCATTAGTCAGATTGCGAGCTATAGTGACTCCCAGAGGCACAGTTTGGCAACTCTAAACAGTGCTGGCCTCTGTGTTTGGCAATTACATTTACCCTGCAGTACACCCAAAACGGGTGTGTGCACCCAAATACGCAAAGACACGCACAAGCTGGTGTATGTGCACTCACACTTTTTATTATCAGCTTGAGCAAGCAGAGCTGCATGCAGTGATTTCAGTCTGTTCTTCTTCTATTTAGAGAAAGAACCTGACTAAAAGAAAACACTGATAAAATGTGCTTAGTGTGCTGAGTCCTACTTTGTTGAACTGTGCCTGTCATAATGATTTCATGTTTGCTGTGCCATCTTGGCCTTGTTTTCCATCAGGGCGGCTGGTGGTTGTCACTACAGCGAGGAGGGAGCGTTCTGCCTCAGGCCGCGACACACTGATAATGAATGTTCAGCTCACTGGAAAATAAAGTATGTCTGAATTATGCACTCAGTATCTGGCTGTTGTTTGGGTGTGTGAGTCAGACGGTTTAGTTTATGTTTAGTTTGCACAACAGTCATTCTCTTCCCGCGTTGCAATGCTGATGCCAGGTCGCAGTTAGGCTAATACAGGTGGGAGGTATTGTTGATAGTCGCTTTGTGCTAAACTGCATGTTGAGCTGTAAAAACATGCTGTCCGGCAGCAGCCTTGATGCTATTTTTAGATGGCTACAGCTGCTCCTTAGCACCCAGCCTTAAACCAGCCATTCACCGGAGATTTATGCTACGAGAAACAGCTGCAGTGTCTTCCCACTTGGTTGTCCAAGAAGTGCTGGCTGAGGTCTATCGAAAACTGTGCAATTCCTTTGCTTACTGTGATGTCTGTTCATTACAGCCGACATCAGGATTAAATGCAATCATCAGTGAGTAAGATGCCTCATGCTGTTGGATGTTTACACCACAAGTCCAGAGCGTCCAGTGCTGCAGCGATGAGTCAGCCTCTGGTCACAGTGCCACCTGTGCCCGACACAGTTTCACCATGTGTGGGGAGGTACTCCCAAAAAAAACATCATGTGGCCCTGCACTTTAGCTCAGCATGCTGCTTTAGTGCAATAACACAATACTTTATTTATCAGAAGAAAATACTTCTTGTCCCTGATGTGGGCCACCGTTTGCCCCAGTGTCCCTGGTGAGGACACTGTAAAAGAATTCTAGGACCTTGTGTTTTGTACAAAACGCACAGATGTGTCCTTTGGTTAATTTTCTGCCCTGCTTTTCCTTTTGATACTGTATCCACAGTCCCGTTCACCACAGGCTGACTACGACTGTCACATGATTACAATTGTGCATATTGGCAGAAAACTGCTGGGGAGCTACAGTAGGCACAGAAATCAGCCTGGTGGTGGCACTAAATGTGCAGCTCTTCCAGCCACACTACAGCAGCCACGCCAAGCCATCACTGTGGGTCTGTGGTCTGCATTATTCTAAAGGACACCTTATCAACCGCGGTGACATGTATTAGCCTTTTCTACTGTGTGCTCCATACAGCGATGTTCTACATTGTTCCACATTAACCCTGGTGTCTATTTCAGCAGTGCTCTATCCATTTATTGACACGTCTTCTATTGATCCCAGTATTGATTTGCCATGCAATCCATTACCTGTCTGTCTGTTTCAGTGGGCTTTTAAATGATCCATCAGATTGAGCTATTAAAGGTAGTGGTGGTAAAGTCCAAAGGTTGGTGATACAGTGGCTTCAGAAAGTATTTGGGTGATTCAGTCAGGTTTACTTAAATTTTCCTTCAGATATGTCTTCTAGTTGACTCAAGTCCACCTGTGGCAATCTCAATTGATTAAAGTTTATAAAAGCATAGACCTGTGTACAAGGTTCCACTGTTCTCACTAAAACCGAGCCATGAAGTCCAAGAAACTCTCTGTGGCGATAATGTAGTAGATCGGGGCAAGGGTATGAATCCATTTCTAAAGCTTTAACTGAATATTTTCTGAAGCCACTGTACATTCAAGGAGTGAAGGGTGCTCTGTCTTTACATGTCTGGGAGTTAGGTGTGTTAGAAATGACCCACACAATCGTGTGATACTAACACAATGTAAACCCTCTAAATCCTTAGGAAAGTTGGCTAATTTTAGGGAAAAACTCCACATATGTAGGAGAAGCTACTAAACTTCAAAATTTGCACGTACATGTCAGCAACTAGGAAATCAAAATCTAGTCAAGGTACTACTTTATCTAATTTATTCAAATCATGGGGGGTATTGTGGTGCTGTGCTTAGCACTATTGCCTCACATCTAGAAGACCACTAGCTGGTTGTAGCCTTTTTGTGCAGGGGTGATTTTCCTTTGGATACTCCTCTACCTCCCACAATTCAAAGATATGCAGTTAGGTTAATCTGTGACTAAATTGGCAGTAACTGTAAATGGTTTTCTGTCCCTGTTCGAAGACCTGTCCAGGGTACAGTATAACCCTGCTGTGGGTGTAACTTGCCCGATGACTGTTGGTATTGGCTGGGGATAGTCAAATTCTATAATTAATCTCTTTTTGATTTCAGGTATTTTCCTACCAAATTTCTTGCATCTCTGTCTGTGTTAGTAAAATATATATATAATATAAATTAAAACCCACTTATACTTTGCTTTAAATTTTTTAAGTTCTTAAAAAAAGAATGGGAATCAATCCCTGAACTCAGATATTGGTACTAGAATAAACATCTGAGGAGGTGATTGGGATTTTATTTAGAATGGCAAGAAAAGTAAACAAAAATGGAGGAACTTTATGAACTTTGTGAAAATCTGGAAAATTCTGGACACTCTGAAAAATGCTGGATCATTAAGCTAAAACAAAACTAATATTTATGAAAAACACATCCGTGACACAGTAGCTACCCTTAAAGTTTTGAATATTTATTTTTAAAAAATTCCTTTTTTTAACTAACACAAAGGCTTTTTGACATTTTATAGCTTTTTGACTTATGGTCTGGGTTTTTTGGGGTAACACTTTAATCTTCTTGTAAGAACACATTTTGTGGAAACAAAGAAAATGCCACCAGCCAAAAACAGATGTGGGAAGCTAAGAGGAGGAGTGGTGTGTGTGTGTGTGTTCGGGGGGATTTCAGATTGAGATGCAAGATGGATTCATATATATTCATGAATTCAGTCAGAAAAGTCAAACGGAAGCAGTATGATAATCTTGCAGTAATTGCATTTTTCCCTCCAACTGTTTTTGGCAGAGCTAAGAGCCACATCCTGAGATGTGCAATGGGGGATGCAGTCTCCAGGAGTGTCACAGGGGTGTACAGTGGATACACTCTGACCCTGTACCTAAAGCCAGTCAATCCACTATGGGGTCAAGTGGTGGTTATGCCAAATCCACTGAATTTATGGGTAATGGGGTGGCTATCATTAGTCCTTGGATGTTCAATTATATGTTTAATTAAGCAAGACAGACATCAGATAATTGAACTATTGACTGCCCTCTCATAGTCAGATTCATCTGATTCAATGAGGGCACCGTCGCAGTCATATTAGATTTGTTTGGAAGCATGAGATCCTGATGAGAGTGGATATAAAATACATTCCTTTCATTTCCCCTTACAGATGTTCTGACCTCTGACTGAAGAACTTTTTCAGTTAAATCTCTGACTGTGCACTCTTTCTTCTCCAAGGCTCAGGAAACACCATTATAATCTCACAAAAAAGAGAAACATCCAAAGGACCATATTTCGAACTATAAAGCTTTTTTATATATATGTCAGTCTCCTGGATGCATGTCAGCAACCGTCTGAAAAGTGCTGACATTGCTGCCCTCCTGTTTGCCAGCCCGCTACCTCTGTGTGAACTTGGATTTAGCTCAAGGGTATAGCCACCCTGCTAATGTGATGTCGCTCCAAGAAGGAAACAAATTGGCCTGACGTCTCATACACTGCCTTGTCTTGATTGTGTGATGGCTTCTGCTGCTAATGTGTTAAGATGGGTAGACCTGCATGGGGAGGGAGCTCAGTGTGTGTGTGTGTGTCTGTGTGTGAGAGAGAAAGAGAGCGAGAGAACGAGAGGGAGGATGGGGGAAGGGCCTCAGTCTGCAGGATCAGCACAAGTGGAATTGCATTGATTCAGTTAACTGCAGAGTTGGAGCGTGATGTGGAATTCTGTTTATCAAGGGTGGAGTTTACATGATAGGCTCCATTTGGATCTTATTTTCTACATCGCATACATAAGTGGTCCTTGCTCATTCTCTTTCAGTTCCAGCTGGAGTCACATATTATTTCTAATAAAATGGACAAATATAGGTTGGTTATTTATGTAATGTCTTTAATAAATAGGCTCCTAATAGTACCAAAATAGTACCTTTATTCTAAAGACCAATAGAAGAGCTCACACTGCTCAGATGTGATCTGCCAGGATGGCCAATAAACACTGTAAACACCAACATAATCTGTATTAATCTACAGGATCAGATGTAAACAACTGACACGGTTTTCTGCAAATCTCCAGCAAATGTGGCACATATTCCAAGTAAATACTGAATCTTGTTTTATAGTCAAACTGAAGCTGCTGGCCCAGAAACGACATCTGCTGAATCTTAACAAATTGCAAAATAAATCTCAAAGATTGTATTCATTAAAGGGAACAAAGCACATTGTGGCTCTTTTCCTTTCAGAGTGGAGCATTTGGTGGTTGAAAATGTCCAGAAAAAAAGATGTGATGTATTTATTAATCTGCACGTACAATGTACAAAGTAAATTCCTAAACTGATGATATTGGCCAAATTTCTAAGTAGTCTTGGTGACTGGTGTTTTGTGTTTAAAAACCGTTTACGTGCAGTCTGTTTTTGGCATACACAGAGGATGCACATATTTTAAATGAATGAGGCTCTCTCTTAAAGTCAAATTAAACTGATCCTGTGGCAGTTGTACATTTTCGTTTCTCTTTCCCTCTCTGCCCCTCTTTTTCCTTCCCTCATTTCTCAGACTAGCTGTAGGGAATTTGTCTCTAAGGGTTTATCATGACTGCCTCATATTTCCCCCCTCCTAGTTTGTCATTTTGCTGATCCAGACGCTTTTTCATATTTCAGTATTCTTATCATCCACTGGCAGTAAGATGATCCACTTCACTTATTCTTAGAAGTGTGACTGCAGCCTATAAGTTAATTTCTACAGAATGAATTCGGCAGAAGGAGGGCTAGTCAAGGAGGGCAGCTAGTTAGTAGCAGTCACGATGGTACTGGTGGTGCAGGACACTTTTTAAAAAAAAATCCAGAGTCAGCAAGGGTAAAATGTCAAGCATTTCTTAGGGAAGCAGCTCCGTAGGATTCCATTTAAAGCTTTAATCTTAATTGAGAGCATTGCACATTGATATTCCATAGGCCTCTTTGCCCTTCGCCTCTCAGCTACTTTCATTTAGAGGACGGCCATACTGCACTAGAGCATGGGGATTGCTTTGTCAGACAGCCAAAAGGCCAAAGGCAAGGTCAACCTCTCTTTGTAATGGTTGCTCACTGTGGAGCGAAGGCTTCACCTCTTTGACGCTGTCAGTGGATTTGTTAAACATTTTCAAGTCTTCCTAAAGTAAAACTGGGTAAAACGTTTCAAATGATGTCCTAAATTTGTCAATACAAACTATGGAGGTCTTATACGTCAGTGCATCGTGTTACAGTACTAAAGTTCAACAGTTTGATAGCTTCCTGACTTGTGGATCTAAACAAGCTACTTCTGTCTCCCACAGCTTGACGCCGTACAGAATGATGATTTAATGCAGTGAGGTGTAAAAGAAAGCTTTGCATATGTAGCAGAGAGTTCGTCGTGCCAGCCAAAAAAAAAAACATTATTCATAGTTGTAACACTCAAAAGAAATTAGAACTCTGTAAAAGTACAATTCATGGCAGACATGTTGTTTTTTACTACATTAGATTGTACAGGTGAACCTAATGCAGTGAGTGTATGTTTAAGATTATATTCATAAAAGTTTGACTATAAATATAGCGTCTTCACAGAGGAACAGATGTGTGCCTCATCCATGTCATAAAGCTCCTTATTAGTGCTCTGTGGCTCACAATGTGTGCAGTAGCATCCCCTAATCCTCAAACAAAGACAAAGGACAAACTGGCCCTGTAGATGTAGCGATAAGGCCCATGTCATCAAGTAGGGTGGAGGAGAGGAGAAAGGTACGGGACAGCAAGTTTCTTGCCACCTGTGTGGGAAGACTTGTCAAGCAATCTTTCCAGAACAGATGAAAACAGATGGAGTTAAACGCTCACAGCACACACACACACACACACACACACACACACACACACACACACACGCACACACACGCACACACATTCATACACAAACTGTTTACAGCTGAATGCACAGCCCCTATCTGTTGGACTGGGGACCGAGCACGCCTCCCTTTCTCAGGCTCCAACCTCAGCCCGCTGCTGACACAGTTATACTGTAAAGAGATAGCAGTGGAAATAGGTGTGCATGTTAAAGTACCCTCAGGGGTGAACCGGTCTGAAGGCACAAACCCTGGAGGGACAATATCCATCTGCCACACTTTCCTCATTAATCTTAAACTTTTCAGCACCATTGTGATAATATGTTTCAATCTTTGCAGTGTTTCTTTTAGTTTAAGCATGATTACAAACCCTCAATGATTCATTTTACGAGTCCACAATTTTCTTCCCTGGTTCTGTGGGAAAGTCCAGTTCTCCTGTTTTCCTCACCCACAGCAGCTTTCAGCAAAGACCTCAGCTGCCACTAGTGAATCCACCGAGGTAGCTCTCTGGACCTTCCAGACAATAAAAGTAACTGAACTTCTCAGCAGGACACTTAAATCTTTAAAGAAAGGGTTCACATAATCAGACAGATCAATAAAATCTATTCTAACCAGGCTGTGATACTTCACTCTTGCCAATAAAATGTAACATACTTTGTAACTTATCAGATGACACTAGAACATTGTCCAAAATGTGAGTATATTTTCAGCTTCACCTTTCATTTAGTCACCGTTTTTCCACTGCCCTTTATTTTAACATTTGTTGTTTGACCAGTACTTACTAGTGCTGTGTGGCTCACTAACTGAGCAACAGATTTCACAATCAGGATCTTAAAATAATTATTTTCATTAAGTCATATAGATGCCGGCAATTTTTTAGGGCAGCTTAGCAAAAAGAGCAGTTGAAATTTTCTTAGGTTCATGGAAAAAGAATGTGTAAGGTCTGCACATGAATGAAGGCTGTTCCTCTCTATGGGATTTAAATATAGCCCCACTCACCATTACTGCTGTCACTCCCCGACTCAGAGTGACCTCTTGACCTCGCCTGTGCAAAGGAGACTCGAAGCTGACATTCTCACTTCAAATGCTTTTCACCACTGCAACCAAGGACAGACAGATGCACATTATAAGATTGTTTTTCTTTTTCTTTTTTTTTTGATGTGCAGGCAGAGGTCAGAGTTTGTTGAGTTATAAGTCAGAGGCCACCAATGTGTTGTTTTACAGCTTGGGCATGTTAGCGCTGCTGCAGGCCACTGCTCAGCCGCCCGTGGGCGACGTGTTGCACTGCACACCCAGCACTCAATGCACCTTCTCTTCTCCGTCACTGGGCTCTTGCTATATCTTAACAACAATAAAATTGACTATAATGACATTTTGTACAGAAAACAGAGAATCACTGTATCCATGGGATGCATCTTGTGATCCCCTGACATGTGCTATTATGATGTCAAATTGATTTATGTGGTGCAATGTACCTGCAGGATTGGCACAAATTTTGACACTGAAGTCCCCAGAAAGCATGAGTTTAGGCTTTAAATGTTATAACAACAATGGTGCAAATGCTTTTGTATAAAAGAAGTGGCATACAGTGATGAAGTCAATATTTTAGCATGTATGAGCTTATTGGTTTGAATTTATGGTCTAGTATAGTTTATGATTGACTATAGCATATAACAGGTACAAAGTCAGATATTACCCAAGGATTTAGTGGAGGCCAAAACCAGAATTAAGAGTGTATATGGATATGTATTTGTGAGGCAGCAAAACGCATACTGTGCCTATAAAATCATTCACCCTCCGTGGAAGTTTTCACCATTTATATTTAGTACAACGTTGGGTCATAGTTAATTTATTTGGCATGTTTGAAAAGTATTTACAAAAAGACTCTGTTAGTTAGTTAAATGGAGAAGACCTGAGGCAGTGAATGTGGTCCAGTATTCAATACATTTTTCTTTGTTTATATTTTAAATCAATTGGGATTAATTTGTAAAAATCTGTTTTTACTTTGACAAGGGAGTCTTTTACAATTGTTTTCCATAAATGCAATTAAATCAACCACGATTCAACGTCACGACCTAATAAAAGGTGAAAACTTCCAACAGGGGTGAATACTGCAACTCCGAATAAATGCTGATATTGGTCTGTTTGTGCTGCATGTGTGAACTGCTAACGTTACTGCTGACGTATCTACCATGTTTACTTTACCATGTTAACTTTTGAGCTTGCTAGGCAACTAGCAAAGATTGGAAGAAGTCACTATTCCATATTCCAACATTATTAGTATTTATTGCCAGGGTTTATTATTTGACAATAACTATAGGTTTTTTATTTCTATTTGCAATAAAAAAAGTCTCAAGAAGCAGCATAATGTGACCATGTTTTTCTTGCAAGTAACATGTATCTTGACTTCCGTTGGAACTCTCCTTACACCCTTAATAAACTTTGTTTTTTACTTGCAACCTTTCATTTAATTTTTTTGAGAAGTTTGTTTTTTTGGCCGTCTAATGCCAGAACAAACTACTTCCTATATCTTGGCCACAAAAAGAGCAAACAAGTACATTGGTTCACTATAGTATAAAGGACTAGATCCCCTTAAATAGATCCCTTATAAGCTTCGTGTTAGCC
This sequence comes from Channa argus, assembly GCF_033026475.1. Taxonomy (NCBI): domain Eukaryota; kingdom Metazoa; phylum Chordata; class Actinopteri; order Anabantiformes; family Channidae; genus Channa; species Channa argus. The sequence continues at coordinate 6,917,838 of NC_090201.1, read as the reverse complement.
AATCACAAGTTTCTCTCCATGACAGTCTGACCATAGTGCCTATTTAGTTGATTCTATGTTGTTTTAGCGGAGACTTAACATGGAGCATAATGACAAAGATGGCCAGAGAATCAAAGAACGGGTGTGTGAACGCTGTTTTGCCAAACCCTCCAGCTGAGTAGAGGGCAGACCGCGCTAAAATCAGTTGAAAGAAAAAATAACATGGGTTTAACTTCAGCACAGGGCTTCTGAGAAACATAAAGGAAGAGTTATGACACAAGGGAGATGTTAACATGACACATTAGTGGGAGAGTGACACACCCAATTCCAAGGAGGCCTGTTAGATTTTACCAGAACATATGACACTGCTGCCATATTCTCATGTCAGCGACACCCGTAGAAACTTATGAAGAAGGTTGTTGAATGGTACAAGTGCAGTGACAACTACTAAAGTTTCATTTTCACAACCCATAATTTGTTAATTCTCCAATTTCTTTTTTATTTGCATGAGCAAATCTATGATTTAGTCACTCTGAAATGACTTTACTAACAAGTGAATAAATTAATAATTGTTCCTTTCCAGTTAATCTCTGGAGTACATTTTATTGTTCTCACATTTTGAGCAAACGTTCATTTACTACACACATACATACCTGCACATACCCCGACACAATCATCCAGATTTATATCCACCAACAAACATGCTTTTTTTGTCTTTCATGTTTATTTTTTCGGCCACAGTGTCCTTCCCAAAAACCAGAGCACCATCATTACTTTAGTTATGTTGAGTTGAGTTATATACCAGAGACACACTATGGTCCCAGAGGACCAGACCTGTTTCCCAGGTTATGTTAAACTTGTCAGGGTGGATATGGTGTTGTCTGAGCAGGAGCTGACCCTAATCAGCAAACTTTGCTAACAGCAACTGACAGCCACAATTATCTGCCCTATAGATAGGTAGGTTGTATACTTGGGGCCAGGGGCTTGTGGAAAGGGAAGAGGCTGCCGGGGGTGGGTGGGGGGGGGACTTGAGTTAACCTCCGAGGCTCGTGTTTCTACTGTTCTCTAATGGACGCCTGTCATCATTATGGACAGAAACAGGAGGGCGCCTGGCAGCTGCATGACCCCCATAAAACAGAACAGGAAATCCTAGCATAGAATGAAAAGGAAAGAGATTCTCTTCTCTTCTATGATCCTTCCTCCACTCTTCAGCTTGTTGTTTATGCTGTAAACCAGCACTGTCACTCTGATGATATAGGGTAAAAAAGTCAAAATCTTAAGGGTTTAGTTACTGGAATGCATGTGTTGTACAGAAAAACGTGGGACACTGCAAAAAAATGTAAACTGAAACAATACAATTTCCTGCAAATAATTGAAACCTATATTTGAACAAAAATACTACAAAGACAACATTTTAAATTGTATTACTTTTTCTTTTTTTTTTCTTTTTTTTAATTTTACACCAGCAACACATTTCAGAAAGAGTTCCAACAAAAGCCTGGAACGGTTTTGAAAAGAAAAAAACCCACAAACAAACAAACAAACAAAAAAAAAAACACTGACATAATTGTGTGTAGGGTCAGGAAGACCTCTAAAAATCATTGTGAGTAAACAGTCTGTTGCTACATCTACAAATACAAATTTCCATGCAAGGAAACAACCACGAACCAAACAACTGGTTTTGAACAACATTCGCTGCCATTTTAAGGGAAGGCCTTGCTTATATTTGTACCTGAGGCACTTGTACTTTACTGGGGTACTTTTACTACATTACAGTTACTTACCGCTTCAGCTCCTAGTTATTTTTTTTGTAGACAAAGATTAATTTAAATAATATAATGAACTAATAATAGATTGTTATTATGTTGTTTTGTGGTTATTATGTTATGGATTAACCCCTGGTTGAAATAGTGGTTAAAATCAACCCTTACCAGATCTGAAACAATGTACTTGTAGAAAATGTTCTTATTATGTCAAGTAATGTAAAAGTGTACTTACGCTCTTACTTGAGTACTGATTTTGTGTACTCCTGCCACCTCTGGTTTCGAAAACACTATGCCAAACACGTACATTTTGTACGTATTACAACAGCTCGGCTCTGTATGAAAAGAGGGGCTAAAGTTACCTGCCTGCATTCCAGACCTGTCACGCAATTGGTGCATAATGAGGCAAAAAACATGACAAATGAGGCCTCAAAATGTTGAGTAATTGAAATTCTTCATCAAATAACACTGAGGAAAGAAATGTGACTTTTTAAATTGAAGCAATTAGTCTCCTCAGTTCCTAAATGCTTGTGTGTTAGTGTGGGTGTGAGTAAAAAAAAGGCACTGCAACACAGTGTTAAACATGATGATTTCCTAATTAATTTTTTTAAGGTGCTGGCATCAAATAAACAAGAAAACTAAATTCAACAAAATCCACTTTCTGAGTTTTTATTTAGCTATGCTTTTCATAACGTCCTAAATTATTAGTCACTTTAACAGTCAAACAGGTCGTCTGTTCTGTATGCTAGTAATACCACTGTTTTTCCCCTTTACCAAGCTCAGGCTATTTTATAAGAGTCCTGCCATCTTTAGAGGAGTTTGGATAATTATTACATACAATGGATCAGCCTTTGCTCTTTAACTAAAGTCCAGGGTCTGTAATTTTAAAGGACTTTGTCACAACTCTCTCAGCGATGTCCACTGAAACGTGACAAGTACTTTATCAGAACGTCTTCCTATCAGATCCCCAGGAGTTCATGCACAAACACACTCAACACAATGTCCCCAGGAAGCCAGATTCCTTATTACCGCCAATAAGATACAAGATAGGAAGACAAGCTTTATAGTAGCACTGAGGCTACACATTAATCCACTCAGCTGGATCCTGCAGTAACCATCATGTGATAACTTCAGTCATTACCGGTAGTACAATCATAATTACCATGGAATCATTCAGGATGTGGCAAGAGAAAAACAATACTGTCATAAGTCACACAGAAGTTAAGGCAATCAATAAAAAAGATTCATTTATGCCAGAAATTGTTCGTCACAATCACATGATTTTAGGACAAAAAAAAAAAGAGTGTGAAAGAGCAGGAAAGTGCATGCGCATGTTTTCATTTGCATACGCATGTCTGTGTGTGTGTATGTATGGCATGTCCATGGAAATGTCTGTGTGAGTGTGTGATCACTGCATGATTCACAGTGTCACAACTGAGCACAGAAACGACTGGACATCCTGAGCGGAAACCACAGCCGCCAAAGCTGCGTTTTCCTGCGACATCCAACCTTACACTCTCACAAAGAGTCACTTGACTGGACCATCATATAGGAAGTGAAAGAGGAAGCCCATTGTCCATCCTGTCCTCCATCCAAATTTCTGCTGTGCTCTTCACGTGAAGCCACTCTTAGAGGCGATCACACTGTGTAAGACTTTACTGTTGCAAAAAACAGCGAGAGAACTGGCTGAGGCTGGAAATGACTTGTTTCTGGGGGTCAAATGTCAGGTCAGTGGACATTGAGATGGTTTAAGATCGGTTACAAACACTACGGTGAACATAAAAATCACTAAACAATCAACACTGCTTGAAATTAAAGAATAATTACTTCAACAACTGACACTTATTTGACAGGCTGTGTGTCACTCAGGAACTCTGCACTAAGATACTCAGTTTTCAGATAGTCAAGCTGGATTAAACCAGCGGTGTCCTGGGGGAACTGGGTGTGATATCACAGATGGAAGTGGTGAATGGTTTTTGACTGTGGGGTCTGTTGCCCTGGCCTTCCCTCATGACTCAAGGCCGCTGGCTGTGTTCATTGGTGTCAGTGTACGTAGCCTGGCAGCCTGCATTCCTCTGCCTCTCCCCACACAATGGTGAGTATCTGCAGCATTCCTCTGTCTGTGTCTGCTGTCTGAGACCCAGCCAGGCCTTGGCGAACCCCACACTCAGCCAAGAGGTTGGCACCGCATTCAACTGATTCACAGATTCACACGGACACGTTAGAGTGTTTTCACTGAACACCAGTCATTCATGGGCATCATTTATTGAACAATTCATTGTATGAGTGTGTTACAGCTAAGTTACTAATAAACATCTTGTCTCATTGTGAAATAAAGGGGCCTTTGCAAAAGAGATTTTGAAATAATATAGGATGGTAATGCTTCCTCTTTAACCTGCTTCATCATCTCATACTGATGTTTTTTTTTATTTCTGTGCAGTCTCTTCTTCTCCCTATCCGTTTTTTTTAACCGCTCTTTATCTTTCTTTAACAATTTAGCTTTCGCTCTAGCTCTGATGCCACAGCTATACAGACACCTTTCCCTCCTGCTGACTCAGTAGGTAGCCTCAGGCGCTGTGGGCTCTGGGTGCTGGTGGCGGGGAGGAGGAGGAGGAAGAGAAGGGGGGAGGGGGGTTGCGAGGCTCCCACATCAGGCCCACTAGCCTATCACATGCGAGGGAAAAGAGCTGGCTAATCGTTTCTACAGTGGCACCCTGCACGCTGTCACACAGTACCACAAACCACTTTCCTCGCCAACACTTCTACTGTGTTATTCTGCTGTTGCCTGAAAAGCCATGTGATGTACGCAAATGCGCAAACATATGACACTGAACAAAGAAAAGCAATTTTTGGAAAACCCCACCCACTAAAACATGTTAACTGCAAGAAATACACAAGTATACGTGTTTACTATACCACTATACGTGTACCCCTACTGTAAAGTAGTTACAGTAGTGGGTAGAGTTAAAACATGATATTCACACACACATGTAAATAGTATAAATAGTAAGTATACATACACATTGATACCATGGGTATAATGGATACTATGTGTATGGGATTTATTTTTTTTATTTTCCTCAAAGTGTGTGCAAAAGTACACGTTGAAGTAGTGTGCTCTATAATGCAAAAATATTTTTTAGATGTTGGTTTATATTAAGCACAGAGGGTTTTAACATTTGAACTCATTACCAAAGACATTTTGTTACCAAAAACATTCAACTAAATGAAATAAACAGAACAGAAAATGAATGTCAAGTTTTACTTTGTGTAAGGCAGTGAAGTATGTAAGAGTAGGTTTATTGTTAACAGTCAGTGTCCACATCATGTTAAAATTATACCATGCCTGTAAATGTAGTCTGACAGTCACTGATTAATGAGGCCTTTAACATTAAATAACATTATATAATACCATTAAAATACAGATTCAAGGCAATTCTTGTTTGCATATTTTGTAATACGTTTATTGTGTACATCCTTGATTTTCACAAACAAATACATCTACGTCATAAACTCTGCTGCGGGCCGACCTCCAGAAGGAAAGTGCCTTTGCACCTGTGGTGTGATTTTAGAGCTGCTTTCTCTCAACAGAGGGTGAGGTCGCAACTGTCAGGGGTCACACATTAAACGAGAACCTGGTTTCCAGGCTACAAGGTGGGGCCATTAACCGGCCACCTGCCCAGCTGAACTCTGACTGACAATGGGAAAGTCTCTTCAGACAGTGGAAAACTTTCTAAGAAGTGCAGGCCATCACAGAGGTTATAAACTCAATTTACAATGTGACCACTTATCACACATTATCACACTGGCCTTGGAACTATTATGGTCATCCAAATATTATTGTAGTCCTCAACCGAGAATGATCTGTGTTCAGGAAATTTGTTTGAGAATGTGAGAATGTAAAACACACACATTCACACACACATTTAAAGTGAAAAAAATCGTACAAGAGAAGCTGCGGCGAGCAGTGTGTCACGGTTGCTCTCTTCCTCTGTTAATGAATGCAGAGGTGATGTGTTTGTCTGAGGAAGGGAGCTGGGGGGAAGCCTGATTTCCACTCCATTTTATCTGTGCCCCACAGCCCCTGCCAGTCAGACCCCTGTGCTTTCACATGCCGGGGTCCCACAGGAAGCTGCACTCCATGAAGGACAAAGGTCAGGGAAGAAGAGAAAGCCACTCATCCTTTCATTCACCACCGAACTAACACATGTCTATACTACACTGTGACTGCTGTCAGTTGATTGCTGTCTTACAAAATACTTATAACATGATAAAAAAAAAATATGACTTTTTGTAACAAGTGTTGTAAATGTATGAATGTTTTAAAGTTTTATGGAGTATGAGAGTATTTGCCATCTTGTGTGCACCAAGCACAAGTCACTTTCATATTTAGTTGACACTAGTCTGCACAGATATTATAAGGATATTACTGCGATTTAGGATGTTTAAAAAAAGCTTTATAACCATACTGAAACTTTTTATATTGTGAATTTTTAAAAATCTTTGAAGATCTCTCATAACAAATGTCATTGCCAACATGAAAACTGCAAAGTTGTGTGCAGTTGTGTAAGTGAAGTATATTTTTCAGTATTCAGATTGTTCTGGTGTAATATATTAATGTGTCAGCACATGAGACATAGTTTTAAAAATTCACCGCATTTATTGATCCAAAGTAAATGAAAAACATAATAGATGAAAAACAATTAGCATAAATGTATATTATATTTTAAAAAGAAAATATGGAACACATCTGTCCAGCAGAATCATTTTCATAAAAAATAATGTCATTTTTAGCATCTCTTTAGCACACTTTTCATTATGTTTTCTGGTTGCAGGAAGCTGAACACAAAGCTACAAAACTAAACAAAGCAAAATCACCAAACTTAAGATTGAGCAGTAACTGAAGCGGAAGGATTAAAGTTCTTAATAAAAAGGAATATTCTCTGATATCAAGTATAGTTTTCAGACAAAATATGTCTGTATAAGATATGCCCGTATAAAATAAAATAAAAAAACATTTCATAGTTGACATGTCCTGCATGCATGCTTCATTGTATTTTATTAATTAGCTGTTGTATCTAGAACCTGTTACAATTATTTCCTTATATCCAACAATAATTAAAGCTTGATGAACCCATGAGATTGGTTTTTAGAGAGCAAGGTGAGCTGTCGACATAAATGCCACCATATGTAAAATAATCAGTCCTGCAGGAATTTTACAAACTCACATTAAATACTCGGGGGACGAAGGGTTGTCACTGGTAGACCCCGTTTCGCGGTAACAGTTCGCACCGGTGAGTTTCTCACATTTAAGTTTGTATGCATCCCTCTCCCGCATAAGTCTGCTGAGTTCATGTTTCAGCTGCTCCACCTGTAACACAAGGCTGGTCTTTTCGTGCTCCAAGATGTGTTTCTGTTGGACGCGCTTATAGCGGCAGGACTGTGCGTAACCTCTGTTTTTCAGGGTTCGGCGCTTCTGCTTTAGACGCATTACTTCGTCCTTGCTCAGGCCTCTGAGTAGCCGGTTGAGCTCCCTGACTGACATGGACACCAGCTGGTCGTCTGAGAAGTGCATGTCGACTGTGGATCGTCTGTCGTGACGGCTGTGCTGCTGTTGGAGGGGATGGTGCGCACCGATGACCTGCTCGGCCTCCGGCGACTGAGGCGACGCACTTCGCAGGTCTTCTTTGAGATAGGGGTCTTGGCAGTGACTCCTGGGTATGCCCTGCATGTCGGGGTGAGTCGGGAGTCCAGGGTAGTGCTGCACAGGCTCGTTCAGGTGGTCGTATCCTTCATATTCAGCTTGGAAAGATGGTTGATGGTGGCTGTGGGGCGCAGATGGGTGTCCCTGATGCGCTGTAGCGCCAATGAGGGCCTCCATTGCGTCCTCGGGTGTCAGCCCAAAAGCTTGAGGGTACATTTGGTGAGGGTAACACCCGTTGTTGGGTATCCAAAACTGGTCGTTCGCTGGGTTATTTCTCTGCTCGTTTAGATTGAGGTTTGGTGATGAGGGTACCGAGTTGCAAGGTGTGCTGCCTGGGGTGGAGGAGACAGAGTCTGGTCTCTGGAGCTGGTTGCACGGTCCTACGAAGGAGCGGTCTATCCCCTGCATCGTCTCCTTCTTGACGCCGAACTTCATCAAGTCGAAGTCGCTGACGAAATCCATGGGGATTTTCTGCAGTCCCAAATGTGAGTGCGCCTCGGCGGTCATAGAAAATGTCAAGCTGGTCTCTTCAAAGAGCTCCAAATGTCCACAGCTATTTCATGCAGTCAGTGAAATCGCACTCGGGGAAAAAAAAAAACAAACAAACTGTAATTCCAAACTTTGATTTTAGGCGAAGGGAAAAAAGAAACATGCGTGCACAGAGTGGCAGCCTACACCAAACTCCGTACGGAAGGATTTTACACGGAACAGTCTTTTTGCCTTCACAAACTACAAGTCCACTGACGCCAGAGGACAGGACGGACCTCTGCCTGATCAGGAGAAGCGCACTTTGTTCATAAAGCTGCATTGGCATGATGTCACGCCTTCCAGACTTACACCTCCACACTCCGCTCCAATGAAAACACCATGAAGAGGACGATTTGCATAAAAGCTGTTACGAGTCTGTCCTCAGTGCTCGGGATGACCTGACCAACACCTACACGGCGCACATACCCTATTCTGCATTACAGTGCTCTCTTCTTTGGCTTTATCCCTTTCATGTAAGCCTCTCAGACATGTCAGTACTTTTTATTTTTTATTATTTTATTTTTATTTTTATTATTTTTCAAGGGAATTCACCAAATGCATGGCATTACATATATATATATATATATATATATATATATATATATATATATATATATATATATATATATATATATATATATATATATATATATATATATATATATATATATATATTTTTTTTTTTTTTTTTTTCCCCTCAAATGATGTTTATATTTAATTTCGAGCTTGTGGTGATTAATATGAATACATGAATGCGTGAATGCACATAAACAACGAAAAGGAGCCTGAATGGCAGGTCTCTTGACCCTTCAGTGTTTGCTGTGTCTCGGTTAGTGCACGGATAAATACTGACATCTCATGGCCATCAGTCCGCCCTGCAGAACACAATGCCCACTCCATCTCTGAGCTGTCACAGGCATGAGTGGGCTGGCGAGCAGTTGTAATGCAGTGACCAGTGAACTCATGTTCATACATATGTAAATTCACAAACAGTGTTTATTTACTCCTAGGCTATAAGCAAAACATCCCTGTTGATTGATCAGGTCAGGCCAGCTCTTTTCATGTTCTGTGTTTTCAGATATTTTTTAATGTTTTGAGTTGTTGGGTTTTTTTTTTTTTGCAATATTTCCAGGTTTGCAAAGTTTGCAACGCTATCAATTCGTATTTTTGAACTTATACTAACTTTGATTGTGCACATATGGGATATGTGCATGACACAATTCTGGACAATCAGCCAAAACTGTGTCAAGAATTGTTTCTTTTTTTTTTTTTTTTTTTTGGAGTTTCAATGGAGTGACCAAATTTGAATTAGAATCAGATTTATTGGCCAAGTATGTTAACACAAACAAGGAATTTGCTTTGGTCTTTAGTTGCTCTCAAGGACATTTTCAAGGAGTAGCAGTGCAGACAATATGAAATGACAAATGACATACGAGGAAAAAAACTACGGACAATGTAAGAATGGCCTAAAGAAGTCAGGTGCAGTCTGTGGAAGTTCCATCATAATTATTTGTATACTTAAAATGCAGTCAGTGTGTTTTTGTGTGGGCAGTTAAGTGTTTGTGTATCCAACGTGTACAATAACGGGTATAGCAGCATTGTATCAGTAAGTATGAGGTCATTTATTAATGAGTGTGATGGCCTGAGGAAAGAAACTGTTCTGGTGTTTAGTGGTCATGGCAGAAAATGCTCTGTAGCATCTGCCAGAGGGGAGAAGCTGCAAGAGGTTGTGTCCAGGGTGAGAGGGTCAGGGTTGATATTCTTTGCCTGCTTCCTGGCTCTCGATGTGTTCAAGTCCTGGAAAGTGACTTGTGAGCATGTTAAGTTTTTCACCATTTCCATTCAAACAGTGGAATGAAAATGCAGCGCACATGACATGTATGTGAACTTTCACAATGCCACAATGCATTGTTTCACAGATTACACAATTACAGATACGTGGCCAAAACATCTAGACACCAGTGTCTAATTCACGAATGCCACCCTTAATAATGTCCGTAGTTGATGCAACAGCACTGGTTTTCAAAGTGTTAAAACACATCAGGAGCTCAAAAAGCTCTTACACATCGGAAAGTTCTATTTATCTATCTATCTACATACGAGTGTGTTTGTGTATTATTGTCAAAAATCCCTGGGTCTTAATCAGAGCCTGTTTGTTTTGAAAGGAGAATGAATTTTGTTTTAAAAAATGTATCTATTTTCACTTATAAAAATGTTTCAGTAATGTCCAAGAACAGCTGGTCACCACTGTTTTTTTTTTTTTTAAATGAATCTAACACAAATAGGTTGTGCATGTTAGGGACTACTTTCGGCCGCAGATTAATACACATTTCCTGCGCCAGCAACTGTTTACAGCAGCAGAACAGTGTATGTGGGACTAACTGAAAAAAGGTTAAGGTGTGTGTTTACACATGAAGAACCATGTGACTGCATGCAAAGGTGTGGTTTGTTTATATTTTTCCTAGTTTTTAATAGTCAATAACGGACCTCCCTGCCAATAAGCAGGTTGGTTTTAGTCTGTTCATGGGATTATTAAGAATAGGCAAATACAGACAATCAGACGTTTCCTTTGGAGGCTGAGACTACATTGGAAGTCGAGGTATTACCAGGCGGGAGTTCCTTGCAGCATTACAGGCAAGGAGTCCATTTCTTAAAAGCAAAAGAAGCCACATAACCTGTGTTCGAACAACACCGACTGTGAGTATATACACCACACAGGTTTTCTGTAGCCAGATAGTCATATGATGTCTATTTACTATTGACTTTTCAGTTACTCTTTAATGTGACCTTAATCAGGGTCAATCCACTGCTTACAGGCTGATGCATAACATACTGTGTTCTAACAGTGGCAGCATCCATAGACACCCTGGACAATGAAAAGTATGAATGTTACATTTGGTGCAATGTTCTTTACTAAATCCTCAGTGTCCAGCCTGCATTACATTTCTCCTCTGTCTCTGTATCTCTCTCCACCTCTTTGGCATCCTGACAGTAGTGCGCCATGTTCTTGTACCTCTTTCTTTCCGTATACACATCTCTCCCACATGGCAGTGGAGTTCTATGCGTTTCACTGTCTATTTTGTAAACACAAAGGGCCATAGCTAAAAGTGAGTTTCACTTACTTTGTGGTCCACAGATGACAAACATGGAGCGAACAAGTAGCATTGGGAGAAAAGCCATGGCTGGACAACAAATGTCTGAAATCATGATTGCTGGTGAACAACTCAGGTATGATGAGAAAGGGGAAAAGTGAAAATATTGCCATTTAAATTATATACATTTTTAATAAATGCGACATTTAAGGTTAGACATATGTTAAGTTTCAAGTTTGATTTTAATTTTAACCTCGTATGAAGGTTGAAACTTCATGATGGGAAACTTATTAAGGACAGACGCTACCACCTGCGCACATATCCTAATTGCTTCATAGCACAGGAGCTCGTAGACTGGCTTGTGAGCCACAAGGAAGCTCCGGATCGAGTAACAGCTGTCTGCCTCATGCAGCACCTCATGGATCATGACATTGTTCACCACGGTAAGGAGAAAACACAAAGCTTTTGCTAAGAACTATTTAAATACACTTGATCCAAATGAAAGAAAATGCCATTGTAACCTTAGTTGGACATTCACTAATACAGTATCGAATCTTTCTTTTGACTTTTCTTAGTCTGCGATAAGAGGCCCAAATTCAAGGATGCCAAACTGCTGTACCGATTCCGCAAAGATGATGGCACATTTCCCTTTAATACAGAGGTGAAAATCTTCATGCACGGACAACGTCTTTATGAACAGTAAGAGCAACTTTCCTTGTACTGAAAGTCTCTTGGTTGAGTAGGACCAGCTGACCTTGATGTGTATTGTCAATCATACTAATACTAACATGAATAATAGACTATGGTTAAAGTTTCATACGGTTGAGTGCAAAAGTTTGCATCCCTCTATTTTCAAATGGCAGGATAAAGAAAATAAAAGACATTTTCATCAATATTATATTCAATGCCTTTTTCAGCTTAGACAAATGCTTAATTAGAATAAAATGTTAAAATTATTTTTATCAAGCCAGATGCAAATTTTGCACTAAAATAATTTCATTATTTTACTACAACTTTTTTAATGCACTCCATGACCACTTGTGTTACTTTTGATTATGAGGGAACATTTATACCAGCTGAATGTGCATTTTCATATTCTTAGGTCTACAGTTAAGTTTCCATCTGTTACAATAATACAATCAGTTAGTACATATGTCATCATTAGAAATACCAAAAATGGTGTATAAGTGTATAAAAAAGTTATATTAAAATAATGAAAATTACATTGGTGTGACAATTACTGGTTTGCATAAATTAATCTTTGATAAATTAATTAATTAAATATTAAAAAACATTTGTTCTACTTCTTTTAACAGTGGTAATAATCCTTCGTATGATATACTCTAATCTACAAATGTTTCCATGTTATGAAAAATTTCATCTGGGTTTTGGTTTCTTTAGTCTCATAGGGGACAAAAACTCTATTCTGCAGCTTAGAGAGGAGCATGATGTTGCATATCAGCGCTCTTTTCCTGGCTGCCAGCTGATTGACTGGCTCCTTCAGAATGGGGAGGCGGAGAGCCGGTGTCAGGGAGTGGAGTTGTGCCGTGCGTTACAGGAGCACGGCATCGTTCGGCACGGTGAGAGGAATCTTCATTTGCCCTTTGATGTTTCTAGAAATTAGCTGCTGATCAGTGGCTGTCCAGCTTTGGATGCACAGATGGAAATACAGTCCACAGCCCTTTGTCAAAGACCTATACATTTTAAAACATTTTTATCATTTGTTTTGTTCTTCTCTCTCTCTCTTTCTCCCACCCATAGTTGCAAAGAAGCATCATTTCTATGACAGCGGACTTCTCTATCAGTTCTGCATCAATTTTCGCCGCAGACGCCGCTTATCCGAGCTTTTAAATTATAAGGACCAAGACAATGATGAGGAGTTGACAGTGCCAACACAGGAGGAAAACCTTCCTGACAGTCTGTTTGATCTTTGCAAAAGCCCGTCCGAGGAGGGCAACAATGCTTTCAAGTCAGGTATTAATAAATAAAACAAAGATACTCTTTTGTTGCACTATAACCACTTCATTTCTAAATATTGCATAATAATTTTACTATTACTTTTATTATAGTGGTGCCGAGTAAAGAGCTGAAACTAGTTGGCGATGGGCATCGAAGCAGCTTGAATTCCATTCACTCTGCTGAATTTCTACCTTTTGTTCAGACGCTTTCAACTGCAGTGGTGGGATGTAATCCTAAATCAGGCAAGTGCGTAGTTAATATTTACCAGATGGATGTCTAAAACTGTAATTTAACTCTCAGGATTTGATAAACTGTAAAATATGCTTGCTTGTAAAAGCATAAAAATATGTTTTTTTAAATTACTTCACAGTACTTAGAAGAGATGTTACATGTGAAGAGTTATTGACACCTGGCGCACCCTTCATAAGGAGAGTGTTGACGGTGAGTTACTGACTCAACCTGGGCTAAAATGTAAGCCTTGTAGGATTTTATTGCATTCAATTAGTATAGCCTGAATATCATTCTCTGTAAAGTCTAATAGTGGCTATGCCTTAATTTGCAATTATATTAAGAAGCAAAACTAAAAAGTACAGGAAATCACTCTCACCTATCATCCACTGAAAACAAATCAGTATCAGTACTCCTTTATGGTTCACATTACAAACAAACTGTATTAAACTGTATTTAAATGTCATCCTCCTGCCATCCCAGGTGATAGGAGACGCTCTGGGATGGGGATTTGTTGTCAGAGGCACAGCCCCATGTTATGTGCAGGCTGTTGACCCTGGAAGTCCTGCTGCAGCTGCTGGGGTTAAGGTTAGATGTGGGACTATGTTACACACATGGCACTGACAGTGAAAACTGCACAGTTTGAATCCAAACACGACTCTTTTCTTGATGTAATTTTCTGTAGGTGAGGCAGTTTGTGTGCCAGGTGAACGGACAGTGCGTTCTCCACATGGACCACAGGAGGGTCTGCAGACTGGTGATGACAGGACCTCGCACTGTTGTACTGGAAGTGTTGCAACCACTGGAATGAACAACACCACTGCATTTGCTAGAGCTGAAATACAGTATAATAAAATAGCTTTTTTTAAGTAGTATGTCATAAGGGGCAGAGTTCATTGATCCATCTTGGGAAACAAATCCATCAGTGAATATGATGCAGCAAAAATGAATAAACCAAAGAGTTGTGCTTGTGGTATTCATATGAACCGGGGTAATTCTGTAAAATAAAACACTGCAATATTACGACCACGGTAAATACAAACCTCTGAGCATCCAACATCTGCCAGGCTCCTTGCTACGACTTCCGTCTTTTCGTCGTCGCCATTTTTGGTTGAGAGTTGCCTCAGTTGGAATAGAGCTAGGCTTAGCTAGCAGACTGGCCTGACCACCGGTGCAAGCTAAAGAACTGATCCAACGACACTGGGTGGTGCGGACAGGCTCTCACTTTTACAGCATACTATTGTCATGAGATGTGCACCACTTTGTCCTGTCTTTGGTCCCTCCAGCTAAGTAGCAGCTGTGGCAAAGCATCTAGCCTAGTTAGCTCGCTGTGGAGCAGCACATCAGCACCGGTGTAGGTCAGTCTGCACAGCACGGATAACCTGATAACTTCATTGTTAGCGATTCATGTAGTGAGGCAAACTGCGTAAATACATCCTTCACGAGCGTCATACGGTAAGTGCATCGCATAATTTGATCAGTATGAATTACAGATGAAATTGCGCTAACCGGCCATTCAACGGTAGCTTTGCGGCTAAGAAGGTGAGCAACCTGACCTGAGCGGGACAGCCGTGCTAAGTCAGGCTAACGTGTTAACGCTAGCCCACAAAGCTAACAACATGTACCACAAACCTCAGATTTCCGTAATCACTGGACAAAGTGGAATAGGACAGCCCACAGACCCGTGTCTGTGGTCAAACCAAGATACTGTTTAAGACGTCTACAGGAAATCCACTGAAACAGAACCAGGCTCCTGAAAAAACGTTTTTCGCTTTTAACATAGAAAACGATGCCTTGCCACATATCAGTATGTTGCCAGTGATTTATTGTATGTAGACAAGAGCCGAAAGGACGTTACGTCTTATTATGAAGTCAGTTTCCTATAATTATAATAATTAATTAAAATAATTATATTGATTAAGTTATAGTCCTCTATAATAAGCTTGATATAATATTGAATTATTTGATGATGTTACTTAAAATTTCCCTAATCAACTAATCTAAAGTGTACTTTCTGTTAGTCAGCGGAGATGTATCAACTTCCAGTGAATAATCTAACAAGAATCCGGAAAGCTAGGAAACAAGTGAAAAAAGCACTTGGAGACATTGGGCTGGAGTATTGCAAGGAGGCAGCTGAGGTGAGTGTTTTAATTGCATGTGATTTTAAAGAAGAAAGAAGAAAACACTCGGCAGCAATATGGAAACAGTACCTATAGTGGGGATAATTCATTCATGTTTCAATATATAACTGTGTTTAGGGGCTTATTTGTTCTAAACAAACACTGAGCATAATAAATAAAGATAATTTTATCTGTTCTACAGGAATTCAAAGAGTTTTCCCCTAATGAGCAATTTGTTAAGGGGACTCTTTGTCTTGATATCTGCTCTTGGGATCCATCTTACTCTAAAACACAGGTAAGTCTTTTTAAAAAGAATTTCTAATTGCTTAATGGACAACTTGCTGTATTGGTCTTAATGTGATTGTTTTTTTTTTTCTTGGTGTCTTGTAGGAATACAGATCCAAGCCATTTTGTTGCACAGAATGCCCATTTTCTTCCAAACACTACTCAGGCTACAAGAATCACTTTCGCAATGTGCACAGGAATATCTTTGACAGTAAAATTCTGCTCAGTTGTCCATATTGCGCCTTTACTGCAAACAAGAGAACTTTGGAGACTCATATAAAAATATTTCACAAACCTATCTCAACACGGCACAATCATCAGAGTTCACTGGGAACCGTGCTGGGAAAGGACAAAACCTATTTCGATAGAGTTAAACAGGCAGATGGCGTGGGGAAGGCAATGTACTTTTGCAAAAAATGCACCTTTCGGGACACACTCTACAACATTGTGAGAAAGCATATCTACAGGGAACACTTTCAGCATATTGTCTCACCATATCTCGGTATGGTCTCTGAGTCACTAGTCACTGGCACCAATTCTGTCAATGGTAACAACATTCTCTGCAAACGCTGCCAGTTTTCCACTCGTAGCTACGAGGCTCTAGTACAGCATGTTATCGAGTACCATGAACGCATTGGTTCACAAGTAACCACTATGATCGGACATGCAAATATTGTTGTCTCCAGGTCTCAAACCTTACCTTTAACTCAGAAGACCCCTCCACTTGTTAGTAGAGGCCAGACAATTAGAGCTGATCCAATAGTACAACCAGTAATTGGCTATTTAAAGCCAGTTGCTAAAAACCAGCCCCCAATCATAGCCAATAAGAAGCGTGTTACACTTTCTGCCAACACCACAGTACCTGAAAATAATGCTACTGGTGTAAACACTGCCCAGACGCAGAAATGGAAGATATGTACAGTTTGCAATGAGCTTTTTCCTGAAAACCTCTACAGTGCTCATTTTGAGAGCGCGCACAAGGCAAAGAAAGTGTGGGCACTGGCCAAATACATCATGAAGATCCACAACTTCACCAGCAAGTGTTTGCTTTGCAATCGCTATCTTCCCAGCGATACACTACTTAATCACATGCTAATCCACGGCCTCACCTGTCCACAGTGTCACTCTGCTTTCCACAATGTTGAGAAAATCATGGAGCATGTGGCTCAGGCTCACCCTGATGAGTTTGTCGGACCCCCTGGTGCGTCACCACTAACGTTTGATCTCACTATTAAGCAAGACAAGTCGAGTAATGTTCAGCTAGTTGTTCTCACTTTTAACATGAAGGAATCTATCAATGGCCAAGATCAGTCTGCATCTGCTCAGAATAGTGTTCCATCTCTGGTCAAATTAAACGGCCCGGAAATGATTGAGAAGAAAAGTGAACCGTTTTCTAGAAGTTTCCCTTTATCAGCTCCGAAGAGTGAGGTTGGAAAGACTCTGTGTCCCCTGTGTTTCACCATCCTCAAAGGTCCCATTTCTGAAGCTTTGGCTATGCACCTCAGGGAGCGCCACCAAGTAATCAAAACAATGCATCCTGTTGAAAAAAAGATGACATACAAGTGCATCCATTGTTTGGGAGTATACACAAGTAACATGGTTGCCTCCACAATTACACTGCATCTTGTACAGTGTAGAGCTGTGGGTAGGAACCAAACAAGCCAAGGCTTCAAGTCTGCTCTGACTCTTAACTCATCTGGGGCTGGCTTCCTCAAGAGACAGCCACCCATGCAAGTCACATCCAATCCCAAGAGAATAAAACTGGGCAAAGAAACAAAGATTTCCCCTACCACAGTTGGAAATCAGGGTGAATGTGATGGACTTGCTCTGGATCCAAGAAGCTATGAGCACAAGACATATGAGGCCAGAAAAAATTTCCTGAATGCCTATTTCAACCGTCGACCGTATCTTTCTCAGCTGGAAGAGGACAAGCTGTCTGCAAGTCTGTGGCTCTGGAAATCTGACATTACTAGTCACTTTGCATCCAAGAGAAGGGCGTGTGAGAGACATTGTGAAACCACTAAGGTGTCTGTGCTGCTTGGCTTCGACATGCTTGCTCTCAAAAAAGTTAAACATGACTTAATGTTTAAGGAGAGCAGGTCTGAGGGCACGTTAGTGGGAAGATCTGGTGGCTTGAAGACTGGTACACCAAACACAGACCAAAACAAGCAGTTTGAGACACTAAGCTATAATGTAAAACTCAGTACTTGCACAGAGACCATTTCAATCGACTCAGACAGTGAACCAGAAACAGAGGCTAAATCCACTGAGCCTGCACATGTTGACACAAACCAACTTGAGAATGTAAAATCAGAACCTATTAAAGCAGTTGAGCCTTCTAGAAATGAAGGCCCTTTGCAAGATGGGAAAGCAAATGCTTGGATGACTTTCTGCTAGTGTCCCTGCTTAGCAGTGTGCCTTGGTTGAGTAACATTACAATTTTTGAGGGGTGTATTAAGATGAAGATTTAAAAAAAAAAACATGTTTACAGATAGTTACACACTCGAAAGTGGCATGGATCATTGCAACACTTTATTCTACATATGACCTCCTTACAATTGTGGAAAGAAGTATACATTGGAGGGCATAAATGCAAAGCATATGTGAGTGACATTGTATATATTTTAGCTATTGTTCTTTGTAGTCTCTTCATAGAGTCTGTGCTATTCACTGGTTTACTGTCACAAGATTTGCAGTTATGCTCCTATTTCCATAGTGTCTTTCTCAGCTGTGGCAACCGTATGATATTGTCATTTCATATTTAGATCCTGTAGGATATGACAATTGCTCATGTACACATTTTAATAAATGTTTGTTTAATAAACATCTTTGAATGGTTTACAAACAGTAATTAGATTTGGCTCCAGGTATGGTAAAAGCCACGTTTCAGTGCATTCTGTGCGTAACATAAATTGATTATTAAAATTAAAATAAGATTTTAACGGGGCTTTTAATGAAATTAAGCTTAATCATAAGACAATTAATAGAAGATTAATTGCTTTTTAGCTGTAACACTTAATGTATGCTAATGTATGCCTACCTCTGACCACAACCCTTCCACATTAAACCATGAAGTTAAGCTTCAAGATAAATTGCAAAAGTGTAAAAAAAAACAAACAACCGATTTGCAATAATTCGTACAACAGTAATAATATAACCACAAACTTTTTTACAAGGTATTCTGCATAATCGATGCACGTTCATTCGTTAAACTAAATTAAAATGAACTGAAATACCTACTCAGCTTCTTGTACTCTACTTTTTGCTGAGCAAATGCAGGTTTAAAGCCAAGCCAAACAATTTGTTGTGGTTCTAGTGATCTTCAGCACAACAAACGAAGATGCGCGCCTCTCTGCCGTTGATTTGGTGCAGCATCCCGAGTTTGCAGAACTTCTGGCTGGAACATTAGCAGAACTGGGTTAACTGGCAACATGCACCGTGTTCATGGCTCCGTTTTTTGTAGGCGTATTTAACAGGTTCGCCGGATAAATTTAATAAGGTTCTGGCATGATCTCGAATCTTCAAGTTCTTCCAAATTCATGATTATAATAAAGATGTGCATTTAAGCTGTAACACTATGCAACAACACGGGGGTCAGAGTAACTTTAACACGTCCCTGCAGTCTGATGACATTTCTATTAGTCGCAAAAACCCGAAAGGTATTCAATCATACAATCACACTGTGTGTGTGTGTGTGTGAATCGCATTTAATTTTTTTACCCGGCATAAAACCTCTTCATACTGCTAATATACAGCTAACAGCAATACACAGGCACCAGTTTGCGGAATGTTCTAGTAAGGTTCCTTTCGCCTGTTACCAGTCTCTAGTCGCGCTTGTCTGAGATTACACTAACGCAATCGGACATGCAATCGTAGTGTCAGGGAGGATTCACGTTTAATCTTTAAATCAGAAACGTTTAATCAGAAACTTTTTTTTGTCCATATGTCTGCATCTTTGCAGCAGTTTAGCTGTACTCATGCTGCGCTCTCTGGTCTCCCCCTCGCGTCAGCCAATGGGAAATCTGCTGATCATGGTTTCTAGGGTCGATATATTTGGTCTAGTTAACATACACGAGAGCGCGCAGTTACTCCAGGTGATAAAATCCAGCTTTTCTAATACGCTTCTGAAGTGCGATAGAAGAACCTATATAACCGGATACCCTGATTCAGGATTTGAACATCGAGCATTATTCCTTTAATCCTGGATCCGTGAAGCCACGTATGAAGAACAGGGCCCAGGCCTCAGAGTCTGCAGCTGCAAAAATGTCCATATACCATTTGTATTCACACGTATAGCTTTTAGTGACTGTGTAGCTGCGCTACCAAGAAGCAAACCGCGGTTTAGCTGTAAGTATAACGCCAGTAATGACTTGTATTAGTCACTTGGCTTTAGTTTGTAGTTGTTTTGGTGCATTTCCTGTAGGCTGTTTTAAACTAGCTAGTTAGCACGTGAAGCTAAAACCGGTACTATATCTAACATTACGTGACATATAGCCAGAGCTGGCAGCTAAACGCCATATGTATACGTGCCGCATATGCCACGCAGTGAGTTCTTGTCAGTTTTTATAATGCTAATCCTGCTGTGCTCCTGCTGAGCTTACGTGTGTTTGCTCGGGTTGTTTTCTGCTTTGCTAATGTTTGCTACAGTTTCTTCGATGCGTTTTCTTACTAATTCAGATATGCACTGCTGTACAACAGGAACGTCTGTTAGGACGTTAAGAATGGGAACGAAATATTATAATGGTGTGTTAATGCAGCACAGCTTTTTCAAATAAGTCTAGATTGCCCAGCCATGATGACGTGACTAGAAATGAATGCAGATATTATCTGCAACGTGAAGGATAATAAACTTCTACTGATGGATTGTATATGCTATAGGCTTGAAACCATTGACTCACTGCATCATGTGTTGCTGAATATTTACTTACAAGAAATAATGCATCTTTTTCTCCTCTCTGTATGCTTCTAGGATGATGATGCAAGTGTGGAAGAGATTCTAATGTGGAAGTCTTGGGAAGAATGGCAGGAGAAACTGTGATTTGATTAGGCAGGCTGTGTGCTGGAGGTTCATAGTGTGGAAATAATGTCATACAATAACAGAGAGCTGGTGGAGTTTTTCATAAACTACAAACTGGCTCAGAAGAATTACCCAATCTGTATGCTGGGGCTAGATCAGCCTGGCGGAATGGAAGAAAAAAATAACTCGGCAGCTGCCAACGGCTTGGGGGTCAACAGCACGAATGGCAGTGGCCAGCCAGAGACGTCACCGCCCCCGTGTGGGAGCATAGAGGCTGTAAAGGCTGCTCTTAGAGACTCTGCTGAAGAGTTTGAACTGCTTGTCACTCAGGTGTTTAGTGACCTTTCTTCACAGCTTGACATCACTCCTGACACGGCCTACCACAGCTTTAAAAAGGTGCTGGATGAGTTGTTCAGTGATGGAGTCAACTGGGGACGCGTAGTGGCGCTGTTTGCCTTTGGCGGTATGCTGTGCGTGGAATGCATCGAGAAGAATAGGAGTGAGCTGGTATCCTGCATTGCAGACTGGATGACGACGTATCTGGATGAGCACCTCAATCCATGGATCCAAAGCCAAGGAGGCTGGGTGAGTGGCCAACAGATGAGCCTTGCACATCTAATCTGAGAGATTTAACCCTTTGCACTTCTCATGTCAGCTTCCACACAGGGATGTTTGCCAGTTCCCACTGTGTACTTCAGGTCCTTTCATCTGCCTCACAGTTGACTGGCGTAGTCGAACTTCGTTGAAAATTCTTTTTTTACCCTTTCTTTTAAGATCTCCAGAAATCTCCTTGAACCATCAAACACTTAGACAAGCCTGTGTTGTCAAGATCAGACTTTGATAGGGAAGACGCAGATTTCTCTTAATAATGTAATAAGACAGGAGCTCCCCGTCTCTCACCTGATTGATATTGCAATCATTGGAACATCTGACTCTAATTTCCCCTTCAAATTAATTGAAAATCAAGGTTCACTTATTTTTGAAACACACAAATATTTAAAATTAGATTTAAAAAAAAAAAATCATTTTAATTTAGTTCCCCATCTAGTTTCAAGACTTCAATGAACATCTGATTATATTTTAGGTCACCTTAATGCAGAAATAGAAAACTAATTCTAAAGGGTTCATAAACTTTTAAGTATAACCGTTTTTTTTTTTTTTTTTTTTCTGTCCAAATGTGTGAATTACAGTGTCTGCACAAGTGTTGAACCTTTGAAGGTGATTGTGTTTTGGCCATGATGGGACTGATACTATTTCTTTGTCGGCATTCTGCTGAAATTCAATGTTTCTGCTATAAATGGAGACCTGCCCAGTAAGGTGTACAGATATTAAATGTGATGATGAGCAGGGCTATTTGATCCATACATACACAATTTAAAGGGAATTTTCTAATGGAAAATTTACCCTTTTCAGAATTAAATCTTCACTGTGTAGAGGCTTCAAATGGGACTGAAAATAGTTACAGCAGTTGCATATTATTCCAAGGCAACAGATTAATAGCAACAACCTTCCTAAAAACACCTCAACCAACTTCTGTAGTAAAGTACACTCCTTCGCTCTTGATCTGCATGCAATAGTTTTGTGTAATATATTGTAATTTATATAACTGCTTTCATGTTTAATTACTTAATTTTGGATTCCAGGACTGCTTTGCTGAGATTTTTGGACAAGATGCCGCTGCAGAAGCGAGGAGGACCCAGGAGGCTGTGAGGAGATGGGTGCTAGTTGGAGTGACACTGTTAATGGGAGTGCTGGTGGGTGTGCTCATTGCTAAGAAACGATGACGGTGCTTCACCACACAAACCCTGTGTAATGCTACGCCAACAGAAACACAACTAAATAGTTAATGTTTACAAAAAGCCCAGTCTGCTTGTGCACTGACAGAATTGATTGGATTATGTAGTCTGTGGGAGTATCCATAACATGTAGCTCACTCCGCATTGTCCAGTGTCTTTATTTTTTTAAACAGAGACAGTCAGTTGGTGTTAACTTTCAGACTGGAAATGCTTTAAATGAAACTGATAAGCTAAGAGAGAGTGACACAGATTTGGCTGGTTTGAGACTGCTTTTGTGTGTGTGTGTGTGTGTGTGTGTGTGTGTGTGTGTTGTCAAAGGACCAATTTTTATTACTTACAAACTTTTTGCTGACAGAAAATAAAAGTTATTTTTCTTTTTCACTGTGTAATGCTCCGCTTTTTTTGTTGTTGGCTGTACTGGAATTTAAGGCATGCTTAGAAATAAATATATTTATGTTTTTATTGTGTCCTAATTTTGCTTTTATCAAAACACTATTTTACTAAAAGGAAGAAGTACTAGCCCAGTTCTAGATCACTAAATTGATCTCATTCCAATTCATATTTGTATATTGAAGTGAAAATATATGACCCTGCATGTTTGTCAACAGAAGCAGACAACAATGGACTTTAATGCATTATTAAGAAAGTGTAATGCATGATCTCATTAATTCATATTCCACATACAGAGCCTATAAAGCATCTTAACCCTGCTTGTAAGTTTATGTATTTTGTTTTATTACAGTATTCATTGGTGGTATTATATAAAAGACTTGACTAATATTAAAAAGCATCTAAATTTATTAAAAATATAAAAGAGTAATTAACCTAAGTATTTGTTCCCCTTCTTAAGCATCTTAATTGATCAGTGGTGCATCCATTAGGTTTCAAAAGTGTCACAGCTTGTTGATTGGAGATCACTCGAGTCCAGTGAATGTGTTTTAACAAATTGTATAAATGCAGTATTTCCTCCTACAGTCCAAACACATGCATGTTTGGTGAATTGGTGACTTTAAAGTGCCCTGTGTGATCCAGTGAGTATGAATGGTTCTCTGTGTGGGCCCTGAGATAGACTGGAGACCTGTCCAGGGTGGACCCTGTCTCCTGCCCAACTGACAGCTGGGATAAGCTCGAGCCCCCCTGTGTAACTGAACCTGATAAGCAGTTACAGATAAAAGGATGAATAATTATCGGGAGTGCCTTAAATTCATTTAGAAATAAAAGAAATTAGATGAGCTTTTTTGATAAAACTAAATATTTTAAATATTACAACAGACACCAAAGATAACAACAGAATCAAAATGTTCCCCCAATTCAAATACACTAAATGATGCAAGATTCAAGGCACATGTCAATTATAGGAAACATTTATTTGAAATGTCACTATAAACCAGTTATTTACACCTTGATTTTTTTTTCATTTTTAAAAATGTTGCCTTTATTACTTTTGTCAGTTTTAACTTCCTTTAGAGAACATTGTAGCTTCTTAGTAGTCTCAATAACTAGTCCCCTCTTTCGTTTTCGTTCAATTTTTGAGGAGGTTCTGTTTTAGTTAGATTTAACCATGTTCCTCTTTCCGTTTCGAAATGATGGAATTGACTGTAATAAAAGAGATATTCAGTGACTTGGAAATGCTCATCCCCTGACTTCTGCTTTTTAATATGCTTTTCTTTGAGTTGATTGCTGTGTTCTTTTGTCTTAATAGTTTTGATTTTGGCCAGAAACTGGACTTTTCAGATACAGGTGGATTTATATTACAATCCTTTAAACACACACTGCACTCAGATCCATTTAGCTATGTCTCTTCTGAAGTCAACTGACTGCACAATTGATGATTCAGGTCAGTTACTGTAAAGGAAGTGAATAATTATGCAATCGCCTGTTTTCTGTTTTCTTTGTAGAGATCTGATATTTGTAAGTATCGAAAGTACTGATTGCATTCATTAAGATGTTATCTAGACTATAAACCCAAAGCTACAATATATCCCCAAAATATCTGGATATCCAAAATCAAGGTAAGGATATGAATGTCCATCATTTCATATTCAGCTCATCATAATCTGAATCCGTCTGACTGTAAAGTCCACACTTGCCCTCCAATGTGTGATATCTCTAAAGTGCAGTTCAGGGTTTGATATCCTGTGTCAGTTGAGAGAAAACTGAAGCTGCAGTGTTGTGTTTTTACCATTTGGGGGTGCTACATATTTCAAAATGGCGTTATTCATTAAGGTATGGCAGCTGAATATACTTATTTATTTATGACTGGCTAAAACTGTAGGGTTTACATGCTGTTCTGTAATGATATGTTACTTTATTCAAGCTTGACAAAGGCTGATTTAAACAATGTGAACTCACACATTTCATCCAGTTATGGGTTTAGTCTGTGCAAAGCCACCACTCCAACACTGATAAGATGGAACAACTTATAATGAAATCACTTGTTTCAGTGTCAGTTTCTGCCAAGGCTTTCTACAACCCCGGAGGATAAAATGGCTGAATGGAAAAAGAAACAAATACCTAGTATGAGAGAAAATACCACTAACGGATGGTCTTGTGAGTGAACTGGAGCAGGCCTGTGGTTGCTAATCTGTCCCCGTCATTTGTTGCCATTTCCCCAGAGCAGAGCTGGCGGCTGCGGCAGATAAACAGCAGATAAAGACAGTTGAGGAAAAGAGTATAAATTATGGACACAATTGCCAGACAATTGTCAACAATCATGCCTCTTTTTTTCACTAAAGTGCCTGTCTCATGATGACGTTTACCGGTTCTTCTTGCAGTTCTTGCAGGCGGAAATGATGTGCATACTTCTCTGCCTTAGTGTGATTTAGCGTAAACTTTGGGAGACTATGGTCAATTGAATCTGATAGAAAACCCCTCGTCTCATTCTTTGCTGTTCAGGGTGTCATTGCATTAATCAGCATTGATGTTCTGGAGGAATGTTCTAATAAAATCAATATTACCAGCACATATTACTACCTCATGAAATGTTTTTTCACTCTCAGATATTTGACAGTTAAATACAAAGAAATGATAACAGTTAGTTTTTGTTTTACTTTAGAGTTTGTTTATTACTAATATAGTTGTGTGTGTGTGTGTGTGTGTGTGTTTGTGTGTCATGCGGTGTTGTGAGTGGGTGGCATGCCCAGATGTTCTCAGGGCCGTGCTCACAAAGCTGAAAGCAAATGCATAAATGAAAGTCTTATTTCTCCCTTATTTCTGCAGTGAAGCGTTTACAAATCAGCTATGAAAAAACATAGAGTGATGTGAGTAATAATTTATAGATTTCTCTCAAGTGAAGCGTTTTGTTTGTTCCCACAGATTACAAAACCTGACTGGACCAATTTGACTCAAACGTTACACACTGATTTTAGAACTAAATTCTTTTCAACAAACAAATGGAGTAAAGCTAGAGCAATATTGCGTCTTTATCATCCCTCAGGTGATGCCAATAATTTATTTAATTATTTGCTTGCCAGAACTCATCTAAAGGTCAAGTCCTAAAGCTAGAATGCACACAGTGTCCCTCTATGAGTAACTGACAGGGAGTGTGAGAGTGGTGGTGCCAGCAGCAGGTGGATGGTTTGGGGTCTGTGGCCTCGGTGATAACTTATCAGTTATCCCACAGTCCTGAGTGAGCAACCCCAACCCTGCTGCTTAGCATAAAAAAATACACTATACATCTTTACCACTCTGCTGTGTTTACTGAATGGCTTTTCAAATACAAATACAAAATAAAAAATAAAATTGATTCAACATTAAGGTAAATGTATTTTTAATGTCTGCTACTTTAGGTTGTATAAACCTGTTCTTTTATATGTACTATTTACTTCATAATGCTCAGCTAACAAACTATGGTGCATCCGTTCAGAATAAATTACCCAACATCAACCAAATTAGCTCTAACTAATGTAAGTCTACAGTATCCATTTGGCTGCATTATGTATGGTATAATTTAATAATGTATAATGGAATAATGTTACAATTGTAAAAACAGCACTTTTGTGTATATTAGTAACCTACTGTATGCAAGTATTGTCTCACAGTGAGACAATACTTATTATTGTCTCACAGTGAGACAATACTTACTTATGTAAATATTGTATCACAGGTCAGGTGAGCTCAATGCATTTGTCATTGTCATGTATTTACCAAGCAACTTTTCTGCAGCCTCTGACCTTTGTGTGACATTAGTGGGGAAATTTTATGCAGGTAAAAAAAAAAATCCCCCTTTTATGAGAGTATGCATGCGGATAAGTAAAAACAAATATAAACATGATCTGTAATCTGTGTGTGTGTGTGTGTGTGTGTGTGTGTGTTTGTGTGTGTGTGTGTGTGTCTTCAAAACCTGAAGCCCAGTTGTGAACAAACTGTCTAAATCGGAATGATCTAAATATAAAACAAGTATAAGTGTTGCACTTTAGTTAAATGTGTGACACCACTGTGGAATAGAGGATTTGCATATCCGCTGTGTACAATTACACTGTGAAAGTGGAGCTCTGCCTGCACAAAGAGGTTATTATACCTGAGTGGAGAGAACAATGAAACCAACAGGAGGCTTTGCTGTGGTCAGTGCACTGAACTGAGCAAATGAACAAAGAATTCAAATAACTTTACAACCATAGGCTTCCAGCAAAATAAGTCACACATTTATTATTATTAGCATTTTCTGCAAAATGTCAACATGGGAGAAACAGTTATGTAATTACAAAAAGACCCGTGACCCACAAAACTAAAATATGGTTTCACATTATGAAAAATAACAAAGGCAAATATATGGCAATCAAGTCGAAGTTGTATTTACAGTTGAAAGAATTCCCTTATCAGTAAGTTTACATGTGTAGCATGTTCACAGACTGATTTTATCTGACATCAAATGAGGTCTGGAGGTCAGAAGATCCACAAAGATGTTTTTTCCTTTCCAATAAGAACAAACACATCCAGACATCCAGTGTGAATACACATATTTACAAATCCAAACAAACTGGCAAACAAGCAAGCTGATTCGTGAACGTGATTTCAGTTTTGTTACTTCACACAAGCGTTGGCACCATGCCAGTATTGAGGTGGTGTGTGTAGGGTATGGAGTTTGAGGCGTGCAGAGAGGAAGGCGCTGAGATGAGGTGTGGTGCGTGGCTGTAGGTCACGAGAGTCCCGGGTCCGAGGGAAAAGGGCCCACTGTTGTCATCCAGGGAAGATGGCGGCGTCATCTCTGAGTACTGCTCCAACATGGCGGCCTTCTTGGTCTTCTTGTTCTTATTGGAGACTTTTCGGTTGCGTGTTTGAATGCCATCCTTCTTCATGGTGAGGGGCCGGTTGACCTGCCAAATGAAAGGAGTTAGGTTTTGTGAATGTCAGGGGGGGAACACGCTAATCACTGAGCTGTGCAAAAAATACACATAAAAATACAGTTACATATTACATGACTCACATTGTGCAGTTTAAAGTAGAGCCCACAAGCATTACACACAGGCTCTCCATTGGCATTCCGTCTCCAAAGTGTCGTTGTGCTTGTGTGACAGTTGGCACACAGTGTACCTGCTCGCTTGCTGACAATCTGAAACACAACAGGAAATAACCAGAGCATGTCAAGGGCTCTGCCAGTAATGATTGATTGTTTTAATGGTTTACTATAGGGCAAATTAAGTGCCAACAGCGTGTCATACCAGTCTCTTCTTGGGCCGGATTAGGGGTCTGTTTTGGCCATTCATCTTGTGGTACAGTCCACAGGCATTACACAGGTAGTGCCCTGTACCGTCCCGACGCCACAGAGGAGTAGCTGTGGCTCCACAGTTAACACACTCTCTGGCCTCTGTTCAAAACCAAAGCAAAACAGTTGTTGTTTTTTTTTGCTTTGAAATTGCAATACAAAATTAGGCAAAAATGCTTCTTAAATCTCATCAGACAATATTTGGTAAAATACTCTGTCTTCACCACAAAGGCATCAAAGTCTTTTGAGTCGTACCAAACGATGGAGTTTTTCTTATCCATGTTGGTGACTGAAAGTTAAATATTGACCTATACTTTTTATTTGCAAATTTAAGCATTTGCGTTTCCATGACAACAGAGCAACTCCGTCTGCTGACAAAGGATATAATCAAAAGCTCCAGAAAAACAGCCAATAAATGCTGTTAACAAACAAAACACTCTCTTTACTGAGATGATTGACTCAATTGGATTATAGTAGAAGTACAAATCTAAAACTGTATTCTCACCTGGAGTCGATATCCTTAATTTATTGCGGAGTTTAGGGGAGTATGAGGGGTTGATCCAGGTCCCGGGGCTGGAGTAGAGTGCAGCAGAGCTGTACTCCTGCGGGCCAGTCATGTAGGAGCTGTAGGGACTCAGCATGTGTGGGTGGGTATGGGGCGATGGTGTGTACACAGTCCCAGTGGCAGGAGTCAGATTCAGAAAGCTGCTGTTGGCCCCTGAGCCCCCGAGCGGGCTCAAGCGCTCAGCCTTCAGGGCCTCCTGAAGACGGGGGCTCTCTGTAGCCTCTCTGCCTGGTGATGAGTATCCATCTCTGGAGCTGGTGAAAGAGGCAGTGGTGTACAGGGAGGTCTGAGCATGTGAGTGAAGCGGGGTCTTGGTGAGAGAACTGCTGCTCCAGGTGGAGGCCGGAGGGTTGTAAGGTGAGCTCAGAGAATGGCTTGCTGTCCCATCCAGCAGCTGGAGGTTACTGAGGAGGTGTGGTGAGGTGAACACCTGTCGAACTGGGGAACGGAAGGACAGAGGGGATAAAGACAGATCATGATTAAAAGAGTTGCATTAGAAGTAGATTTGTGGGGTAAAAATGGGTTGTGAGCACTAACCCGAGCTGTGTCTGTAGGTGGACGGTGCACGGCTGTGGCTTGGGCTGGAGAAGAATGAATGCAGGCTGCTGTAGTCTGTGTCCTGGCTGGAGAAGAAGGCCTCACCCTCTTCTCCAGGACACAGCAGGCTGTGCTCAGAGGAGAAACTGGCCAGAGGGTCTGAGCTGAGCAGAGCTGGAGAAACCCAGTGAGACTGCTCTGACGAATCTTCCATGCTGACAAGGAAAGGCTCAACCTGTGGCAGCACCAAGAAACATACAAAGCTTTTTTTTCTCTGAAAAGCATTTCCTTAAGAAGATTTGTCTTGAACTGAAGGCTGAAATCAGAGTTGTATATTTTTGTTTACTCTCCACACAGTCCAGAAAAAGCTGTGTGATTTACTTTAACTTTGATTGAGGCGTTATCACTAAGCTCTTCACTTCACAACAACCAGTATAACTTGAAGTTATCAGGGACAAGATCTCTCGACAGCAGGCTTCTTCAAACTTCCTTTTCTAGGATCCTCATTTGACTGTGGCTGAAAGTAAAAACTAAAAATAAATGGGTCTATAAATGTAGTGATGCAGCCAGTGACCAAACGGTTACAGAGTGGCCTTTCTACAATAGGCGTGTCAGTTAGAAGAATGCAAATACACAGTATGGTCTCAAGAAGCTTTACAGGATAGACAAACAGCATCAAACTCTGACTATTAAAAAAAAGAGCTGTGTTTGCAGGAACTGTGGGAGTGTTAGCGGTAACTTCTGTGACCCCACATGTGGTGTTTTAATTAAGTATTCATACTTTAGTCACAGTGTTTTTTAATTATTTTCAATTTTTCACAAAAACGTTTTACTGAACAATTCATTTCTGGAATTGGGAAATAAAGCCGGCAAAGAAATTCGATCTTAAAAAAATATATAGTTTAATTAGAATAACGTGTGTTTTACAGAAACTACAGTAGCACAGAATATCACAGCAGTACTAGGCAAGAACTACAATAACACACAAGCCACTTTCACTCCATATCTTTAGGGGGAAGAGAAAAGGAAAGAGATAGATAGTGTCTGATAAAGTCTGAAAAAATCTGATAGATGGCATTATTATAATGCTAAATATATCCAGGCCCACTGATAGAACATGACCAAAATCTGATCTGATTAATAGAAATCTATCAGAAGAAAAATGTGACAAATGAAACGATACAACAGAATGAGACATGGCAAACATGCATGACTGAAAGAAGATGATTTGACTTTTGCTATTTCACACCAGTGTGGACATGTCATGAGTCAGGATTATTGTTAATGATTGGAATCATTAATATTGTTGTGGGAAAACCAGAAATTAAACCAAGAGGTGACAATCACATTCAAATTTAATCATTTCAAATTAAACTTAAAGAGGGTTATTTGGTATTCATAAAAATACATCTGCCAACATTTAACTCATCAGGATGAGACACTAGTTAGATTAGTTACAAATGGATGTAACACCAAGACAGCTAATCGCGTGAAATTCAGGTGATAGAAAATTTATAAAATTCTTTTAAAGCATTTCATCACTCAATGCTACACTTATATGGACTTAAAATACTATGTTCAAAAATGTCACTATGTTGTAAAAATGTCAAAGGATGTAGTTTCAAACAAAATTGATAAAGTTTAAGAGGAACTGTCTACTTCACTTAAAAGGACACAGAATCTCCTTAACCCCAAAGCAAAGTCCTCCTCTCTCGTTTCTCTATGTGTCACAGTTAATCAAGCAAGAAATTACCTAAAGTCATATAAAACTCTCACAAAAATGGTGTACAAATGTTCTTTTCGACACACAGGTTACACACTAGTGACCACAGAAGAAGACAGGACCAACGTAGGAGGCAAAGATCTGAGCGGTGACCTACCTGAGTGGATGTCACAGACGTGTGAGGCGGGCGGTAGGGCAAGACTTGACTGTCTACCTCAGTATAAGCTGATGGCTAGAAGAACAACTTCTCCAACCACCAGCGAAGTTTAGGGCTAAGAGACAGTACGTGGGAGGGGTTGGGGACAACTTTTTTTTTTTTTTAAAGACACACCTCTTTGGTCCAGACAGAAAGAACTTGTATGAGGGAAAATTTAACATATTGAGACTTGTGAATTTAAAACCTTTATCTAATGCACTTACAAATACTAAGTGCATTAGATAAAAGAAAGTGTTGCCTCATGACATGTTTTTGGCTCCTAAAGCAAATGCAATAGGCGAAGGTGTCAGCTTTAAATCTTGGTTCCTCTGCTTTTCCTTTATGGCTGTGTGAGCTGCAGTGTAGTATTGATAACATGTTTGTATCTCTAATTTCCACAGAGGAAGCTACATATATAAAAAGCATATCTCCAACAAACCAAGGCCATTATCAACCATGTTGGGCTTCCCCGAAGGATAGAAAAGAGCAGGATGAGTGCAATTTTAGTGACTCATGAATTTAGAGGGTATTTGTCATTTTAAGTTTGCAGATAAATACCCAAAAGTTCCATATGTGTGATATATATGCGATGTCAGTGGTTCAAGACTCAGTGGTTCAAGACACAGCAGTCACTATTCAGAGGGTTGCTTTTTGTCTGTTGATGAAATGTGCATACAGCCCCTGATAAGGCCAACCCCACATGGAAAAGAGTTTGACAGACATTTGAACAAAGCAAATATAAAATGCAAAGACTCAATTTCTTTGTGGTCCAGCAAAGTTTAGAATGGAACACAGTAATGCAAATTGAGAGAGGAGCTGCAATCATGGGGGAGAGATATGGTCTGGACACAGTCTGGCAGTGCACAAGCCTGTCACTGTCCCAGTCATTTGATAGTCAAAGCAGTTCCCCAACTTTCCTCTCTCTTTGTTCATTTACAGTTTTCAGGGAAATCAGGGGAGGAAAACAGTTGGGAAGAATTGAGACCTTTTTTTAATTGGCAACACTGGGTCTTTTTCTGCTATTTATGTAACAGTTAAATCGAAATTATATCCTCATAAGGTTGTGACAGGCTGATAAACTGCATCAGTTAGGGCAGATGCAAATCGATGTATAGGCCATGGCAACTGTAGCACAAATTTGAAATTGAGTCACCTGTTTCCTTAAACTTGTCACACTTTCTACTGTTGCATGACATATAATATCCATCGTGTGCCGACAGAACCAGTTTACCGCTGCAAGTAGGACCAAGGCTGCAGATTTAAAACAACTCCAACAAATGTTTGAACAGGGTGCCAGCAAAACAGAATGCCATGTTAAATTCCCCTCTTTCCTGGAGCCATTGCTATCAGCAGGAACATGTAGCTTATGTTCTCTGTGTTTTGGGGAGTGTGGACAATTTGGACCACTTATGTCTTTTAACTTTTAGAGCACAGTTCCAATAGCCATGATGGTCAATAGCCATGATGATGGTCAATAACAACTAACTTATGTTTAAAAATTCAGGCCTTATGCTCCAGATCTGAGGCAGTGAGTAGTCTTATATCAGTTTGATAACTATGCAGGCATTTGCTGTTTACATTTTTGTGGGCTAATATTTATATTATCTGCATGTGTTTTGTCAGTAAGAGGGCCCTGCATTCAACATTTGTAATTAGGTAGATTGAAATCTTTAAAATACTGTGTTTTTCTTAATGACTTTGCTCAATGATCAGCCCATTGCTTGCTGGGTATACTCCCGCCTGCTGTTACCCCAAACACTAGCAAATCTATGAGAAAAAGTTCTAGTGCTGCTAATTTATAGTGTTATCATCTTTATCTGTTTTTTTCCGAAAGTGTGAAAGTGTTAAGCATCTGCCTTTGTGCAGATGTTGTGTTTTCATTTCAAAACTGAATAAGAGCAGAGCAGCGAGTCTGAGTGACACTAATATTATGAGAGAGAGAGTGAGATGAGGTCTCTGTGACAGTGTGGACAGCTGGGCAGGGATGTGGCTGCTGCCACTGTGTGAGTGAGCTGCTCTGCTCTGATAAGTAGTTATCAAGATGAAAGGAGGAGGCCAGGAATTACAGGCCCGCCACTCGCTGTCATACAGCAGCACAGACACACGGTCAGACTTACAGGACATTGCAGCACGCCCGTGGTTGTGCCATGTAACTCACATAGGCCTGTGTAAACACAAGCACGGACACACACATGCACGCACCACGCCTGCTCTGTTCACAGTATCTTGACAAAAGCAGTTTGATCTGACACTGGAACGTCTTGTTGGACAGTTAGGAGGATGGGTGAGCCCATTGTAGAAGGGGTGACGGATGGTGTTGTGTGTCGGGGACAGCTTTGTAATTCCCAAGAAGCAGACTTCTGGGTAGGCGGTGGTCTTATCTCTGCCACGCAGAGCCGCAGTGACAAGCCCAGGAGAGCTCCGTCTCACACACACACACACACACACACACACACACACACTGTACTTTAGTTTTAGTCCTTATTTTCTCAGCAGTTACTCACATTTTTAGTCACTAGAACAACTAAAGGCTTTTTTGGGGACATGAATCTGATCAGCATGCTACGTGTATTATGAGTTGATTAAGTGACCAAATGCTTGGCACTCCAGTGCCACTCACTGAGCTATCGCAGCCTTTTCAAAGGCTGATTTTTTGTAATCTCAGTATTGTGTGGCACCTCTGACGTGCAGTCTCTACACGACACTGATATGCAAATTGATGTTGCATTATCCCTTAAAGTATGTAATTTTATTATTTTTTGCTTTTTGAACTTTATATTATTTTTTGAGTGCATCTGCACGTTTTTATTTCTTGTTAAACTTTAGTGATTTATTAACTTTTCTATTTTTCTTAACTTTTTACCTGCTTACACATTATTTTTTCAGTGTATTATATTTCTTGATGATTGTGATGGTTGGTTTAACACCCAGTTTCCCCCTTTCTATCCCCTTAAGAAATTCTCAAGGATCCTAAAATCATGTTATTACTATGGTGTTATCTGACAACAGATATGTACCTTGTCCAAAGCTGAAGCTATATGATTTTTACACTGAGAAAAACATTCAGAATGAAGATCAGAAGACAATATTTTAGATGCATCATGTCATACACATTTACCCAAATTCAGAAATGCTACTATGCATTTTTAAAAACTCAGTCTCCAGTATATAAATAATAAAATGTGATTTGTGCGCATAATATTGTTCAGCTGCAAATGATAACGATTTGCACGTACAGAATTTTGCTACTGCATTTTTTTAGTGTACAGTAATTATTACATTTGCATGTTATTCATATTTTTGCAGTATATTTTAAATGCTGTGGGGTTTTTTTGTCCTGCCATACTAATGATGTGAAAGTATGTTATGTATTCTGCTAAAGTATATTAAGTTAAACCTGAATCTGAAAATATAACATAAGCAATCTGAGTTAAAAACAAGTAGTGAAAACTCAACACACAGTGAGCATAACACCACTTCAGCTGGTGAAAGCCCCAACAGAAAAGAAGTCCTGGAGGAAAGGTGAATCACCTGAGGCCTGTAGTGCCCTCTAGTGGTAGAATCCATTTAATTTAATTTAATGATTTTCTTATCATTAAATTATTGAATTTAATACATTTTGAAAATTGTATTTAATTTTATTTTTTATGTTTAAGCATCAACGATTGTTTTACAGTAATGTTGAAGAAATAAAACATTTGCAAGTACATGCTTCACCAAAATATATTTAATGCAATAAACAATGTTATTATGCTTTACAAAGCCAAAATATTTTAAACCATTTAATTTGCCACATTTGTATGACACGTTTTATTTAGATATTTTAAATATATTCAAATTTTAAATGTTTTTTCGAGACTGAACATTTTAAATGAACGAATATAGCTACTGTGTGGGAGGGTTGCGTCATGAAGGGCATCCTAGTGTAAATAAAAAAAATGAGCCAAATCATCAGTGATCCGCTGTGGCGACCCTGAACTCACGGGATAAGGGGCAAAAAAAATGTAGACTGCATGTGTTTTGCATTATGACAGTAGGCTTATTCAGTATAATAAATATTTTATATATTTTCAGCTTTGAAAACAGATGCACCTTTAGACTGTGACAGAAAAAGAGGGCAGAGGCCAAGTATGTGCCAAGTCAAGCTGTTGTCATACATGATGCTTTCACAAACATACCGTTACCACAAGCTGCAGGTAGCCTATGTAGTGAGGACTTGCACGTTGCATGTAGTGCTGCTTAGTTTTGTGATCATAGAGGCTGTGTGCAGACGGCTCGGCTGAACGTTAAGTTTAACCTGACCTCAGCAGGCGTTTAACATACGCCCACTGACAGTGATACTCGTGGGAATAGAGATAGGTAAAATTACGAGGAGCACCTGAAGGCAGCCGCAGATGGAATCGAACGTGGATATGAGCGAAGGAAAAGCTCCCGTAACTCTGAAAATAATCCTAATAGGAAACTCCGGGTAACGTCTACCAACCTCTGTTTACGATCGTTTTTGATTCTATGAAAGTCTGGACTAACGTCTCCGTCAACAGTGTTTCACTTTCATTTACAGTAACTCGCTGATTTAAGCTAGTATAAAACAGGGTAGCTCCTAGCATAATATTCTCAAAGGTGTAAAAGTGTTGTATTCAGTTGTCCTGAAAGAAAAGCTGAAAGATTAAAGGTCTGACATATTGGACTGTATCACACCTTTGTTGTGTGTGTGTGTGTGTGTGTGTGTGTGTGTGTGTGTGTGTGTGTGTGTGTGTTTATTCAGGGTGGGAAAATCTTCGTTCATGAACAGATATGTGAATCACCGCTTCACCAGCATGTACCGGGCCACAATAGGGACGGATTTCTTCTCCAAAGCAGTCAAAATTAACGGGGACTCTGTCACCCTGCAGGTATGTCGTCTGTCCACCTGTCCCGCCACGGTGAAACACAAACCACCTGTGTGGACGAGTTCTCTTTCCCACATTGATAAGTGTAGCCTGCAGAGCTAATAGGCATTTTTATCCTTCTTTACCGCTGTGTGTCTGTCCGTGTCAGATCTGGGACACAGCAGGAACAGAGAGGTTCCAGTCTCTGGGGACCCCTCTGTATAGAGGTGCCCACTGCTGCATGCTTGTGTTTGATGTCACCTCCAAGGCCAGTTTCATTGCTCTGGACAACTGGAGGAAGGAGTTCTTGGTTCAGGGGGAGCCGCAAGACCCATCTGAGTTCCCTTTTATTGTAGTGGGCAACAAGACTGACCTGAGGGACCGGGAGGTCAGTCCAATAAGTAACAGTTGACTTTAATATT
This sequence comes from Channa argus, assembly GCF_033026475.1. Classification (NCBI taxonomy): domain Eukaryota; kingdom Metazoa; phylum Chordata; class Actinopteri; order Anabantiformes; family Channidae; genus Channa; species Channa argus. The sequence goes on along the minus strand of NC_090201.1, from coordinate 6,881,352 downwards.
TACAGTTTTCAATCAAGGAAAGTCAAACAGTGTTTAAGCAGTTTAGTCCACTAATATTTAGACCTATGAAACTCTTCTAACATTTTTATTGTTTCAATTGAACCAATCAAATGAATTTGAACACTGTGGAGAAAACATTACAAGTTAAAATTGCTATTGCCAGAGCAATAATAGCAGCAGGCAGCTTGACTGAATATAATAATAATAGTGGCTATATATAGTAAAGTCGTAAAGCAGAATTCATTTGTCTGATAATGGGCTATTTTAGAACATCATATCCAAGTAGAAATACTGTACAGCCATTGGACTGGAGCTCTAGTAAGGGGAAAAGAGAATGATCACTTAAAAAAACTACAGGTCTCTTGTGAAAACTAGTGTTTTGCAAATTTACTGTATAAGCAGTCACAGCTGTAGCTAAAGCAATTATTGTATTAAGCAATATAGAAACATTCAATATTTTTAGTCAGGAGCAGCTTAGCCAGTGTAAGAACATGACATTCTGAAAGAAATTTAAACTGGATTGAGGCCTATGAATACAGTGCATCCAGAAAGTATTCACAGACTTCTTTCAAACAAACTTCACGCTGCCATTACACCTCATAATGACAGCGTGAAGTTTGTTTGAAATCTTTGCAAATTTATTAAAAGCAAAAAATGAAAACAATCACATGTACATAAGTATTCACAACCTTTCCCATGACACTCAAAACTGAGCTCTGGTGGATCCTGTTTCCACTCATCATCCTTATGTTTCTACATCTTGAATGAAGTCCACCTGTGGGAAATTCTGTTAATTGGACATGATTTGGAAAAGCACACAGCTGTCTACATGATGTCCCACAGTTAACAGTGCATGTCAGAGCACAAACCAAGCCATGAAGTCCAAGGAATTGTCCATAGATGTCTGAGACAGGATCTGGGGAAGGATACAGAAGAATTTCTGCAGCATTGAAGGTCCCAATGACCAGTGCCAGTGTCCATCATCTGTAAATGGAAGAAGTTTGGAACCACCAGGACTCTTCATAGAGTGAGCCAGCTGGCCAAACTGGACAATCGAGACAGAAAGGCCTTAGTCAGGGAGAACCAGATGGTCAGTCTGAAAAAGCTCCAGCATTTGTCTGTGAGAGAGTAAAACCTTCCAGAAGAGCAACCATCTCTGCAGCACTCCACCAATCAGGCCTGTATGGTAGAGTGACCCAACAGAAACCACTCCTCATTAAAAGGCACATCTCAGCCCGCCTGAAAGACTCAGACCATGACAAACAAAATTCTCTGGTCTGATGAAACAAAGATTAAACTGGCCAATACCATCCCCACAGTAAAGCATCATGCTGTGGGGATGTTCTTCAGTGGCAGTAACAGGGAGAAGAGTCAGGATCAAGGAAAAGATGAAGGCAGAGAAATACTTGATGAAAACCTGTTCCAGAGAGCTCTGGACCTCAGACTGGGGCAATGGTTCATCTTTCAACAGGACAACAACCCTAAGCACAGAGGCAAGATAACAAAGGAGTGGCCACAAGAAAACACTGTGAATGTCCTTGAGTGGCCCAGCCAGAGCCCAGACTTGAACCCGATTGAACATCTCTGAAGAGATCTGAAAATGGCTGTGCATCACCGCTCATCTCCATTTAACCTGAGGGAGCTTGAGAGGTACTGCAAAGAAGAATGAGAGAAACTGCCCAAAAATAGCTGTGTTAGCTTGTACCATCATACTCAGAAAGACTTAAGGCTGTAATTGGTGCTAAAGGTGCTTCAACAAAGTATTGAGCAAAGGCCCTTTGCCTTTCCCCCGTTTTTTAATTTTCAATACATTTTCAAAGATTTCAAACAAACTTCTTTCACATTGTCATTATAAAGTATTATTTGTAGAATTTTGAGGAAAATATTTAATTTAATCCTTTTTCAAATAAAGCTGTAACATCACAAAATGTGAAAAAAGTTAAAAGTTGCTGTAAATACTTTCAAAATCCTCCTGTACACATTCAAGGCCATTCACAAACTCACCCCCTCTTATTTGTCTGATCTTATCCACATGGCCAACTCCTCCCGCTCTCTCAATATTCCTCTTCCATCTAGCTCACCGTGCCCCTTGCTAGCCTCACAGCTTTCAGCCGCTTTCCTCCCACACTCTGGCAAACACTCCCACCGGATATTAGAAACATTGACTCTTTTCCAGTCTTCATATCCAGACGCAAAACCTACCAGTTCAAGATCACTTACTTATTATAATCTGGAACTGCATTGTCCTGTCATTATCATCTGTTTTGTTTGTTGATTGTACAGTGTCCTTGAGTATTTTGAAAGGTGCTTGTAAATGAAATTATGTAGTATTACAAGATCCAAATGTTTACCTTTTATAAAATAGTTTTAATATACTAGATTTTCTCTTAGTTACATTTGCAGTGTATATAAGACAGACTAACAGATAGTTGTCCCCTAATTATTGTTCCAGATTCAGAAAAAAAAAAAAAACCTTCCTTCTTTGATACATGGCATGACTTGAGAATATCTCTAAAACCATTTATTCCACATATGCATTGTGCTGTCAGTGCTGTCAACTGTTGTCTCCTCTTGCAGGTGTCCCGCAAGACAGTCCTGCAGTGGTGTGAGGAAATAGGGGCAGAATACTTTGAAGGAAGCGCTAAAGATGATCTAAATGTAGAGCAGCCATTCCTGAGAGCAGCTTGGAATGGCCTACAACAGGTGAATTTGGTTAGCTGTCTTTGTATGTAGCAGAAGAAAGACTCTAAATCTTTCAATGTTTAACATGTTTATTTTTTGATGATAAAAGATACATTACTCCCTACAGTACAAAAAACACACATTGGAAAATACAGGACATTTCCAGATAACCTGCAAACAGCCGAGAGAAACTCGCAACACCTGTGAATGCTGAGAGGAACACTCGTCCCATTGTGGGAGGGAAAGTTCAGAGAGACCTCGGCACTGCTGATGATGACCTATCTAACGAGGGTGCAAAAATAGTGACCCAGCAAAGGTACTGTGGAAGGAAAGGACACAATTGTATACCACATGGAGAGAGGAACAAACTCATTAAATGTTTTTTTTTTTTTTTTTCTTTTTTGAGAACCTTCAGCTTATGGTCTAACTTAAGGCATCACTACTAAAATACACTGCTTTTGCATGCATGTCTAGTTTTGTTCAACAGACACACTGACACGCACAAAATTATGAATGCATATGAAGAGAAAGTTTGTTTCTAGAAAGTAATCGGGAGAAACCACAGACACCAAGGTGCGAGCCAGAAAAAGGAGGCAAGCATAAACCTGGGCTCCCATTGTCCTTTCTGGCCATTACCATCACAACTAAATCTGCCCTTACAAAGTAGATATACACTCATGTCCAGTCAGAAACCTCCCTTTAAGATTGTATTGTAATGAACCTAGCAGTGATTCAGACTCCTACAGTGAATCAGCTTGACAGAAGCAAATCAGAACAATCAGGGAGCCTATATATATATTTGTATATATATTTGTTTCTTTTATAAGTAAAGACACAAAAGGCAATCAAGAGATGACCAACATGTAAAAACAGTTTGTTACAGGTAATTATATAAAAGGCCAAGATTTTTTTGTTTGTTTTATTCTTGCTCGATGAACGAACTAATTTACAAGTGAGTACACTCCGGCTATGTAAGCTTTCTTCCCAAGACGTCCTCTTTCAAAGACATGCAGATTTACATGTCATTTAGCTTGTATACCATCTGTAGTCTGAAATACAGAGCCGTGAAAGGAAAAAAAATTAAAATTTATTAAGTGGATTCACATACATCAATAGGATAGGGAAAATAGCTCTACTAATATAATTTGCCATTCTAAAAATTAAAGAGGTGAGAGACCACATTCATGAGCATAAAAAGCGTAGGACAACCGATCAGGGTATTAAGGGACAGGTATGAAAGAGCTGATGTTATTTTCCTCATTCCATGTTTGGCAAACAAAACACAAGCATTGAATAGTAAACAAAGTAAAAACTCTCCTCTCTGGGTCCATTTCAAATTTCCTCAGGTCTATAACCTCTGCGATTCTACTTGGAACAAATACAAAAATCTGTCTGTCTTTCATTACCATCTGTTAACAACAAGAACATACAACCAACTGAATGTAGATTTTTAAAAATAGAGTGGCAACCTCAACACAGCCACTTATCTTCCCATTAACACAAACTATGGGGATGAACAGTTTAAAAAAAAAAAAAAAAAAAATGTGTTTTTTTTCCTTAAAATGCACACAACATACACATACACACAGGAGAAAAAAAAAAAGCTTAAAAAATACAAAAATAAACTACAGAAAAGATCTTTTGTGACATTGCTTGCTAATTTTTTGGGAAGATTTTGCAAGATTTTTTTCTGTGTGTTCTGCAAGTCTTAGTCCTAGCAAAGTCTGTCATTCATTCTCTACAAATCTCTTCCTTTGTCATTCTTTTTTTGTCCACTTCAAAGTGTCAGCCACCAGTCCTCATCTTGGGGTAAAAAGCGCACAGTGATGACATTACCAGGAGACTGGAGTCCAGTACGATGACTGTACAGACTTGGTTCTCAATGAATGAATTTGTTTTGAGCAAAAAAAGAAAGGAAAAAAAAATGTCCCCTTTTGTTGAGGACAAGTGCTTTATTTGTTTCCATACCAATTTTTCCTCTCATCTTAACTAATGCCTCCACAGCCTTTTCAACACTGTAAATCATTTTATGTAGTCTCTCTCTACATCCCTCCACGATTCACAAAATAAAGGGGGGGGGGGGGGGGGAAGTAACATTGCGCTCAGGCTGGCTCCCAGTTTGTGAAAGATGTAAATGCTTCTCTATACTGCTCAACTACTGAAACAAGCCAAAAATAGATGTTAAAGGATGGAAGGGGATGTGACTGAAAAAGATAATGTGCTTCTAATTTTGTGTTGCTCTAAAAATAGTACGACCAAAAAAACGAGGAGGAAGGAGGGTTTTATCTACAGAAACATCTCAGATTGACTTTCATCTCAGCTTCATATGGTTGTTCTGCTTCCATTGCTGTCTTGATCTGAGACCTGTGGGTGGGATGAGATTAGGATGAAGATGAGGACGTGGAGGAGGGGGTGAAGGTCACTCTTCCTGATTAAAAAAGGACAGCGAGTGGAAAAAGGACAAAAAGACTGGGAGGGGTCTCTGGGCAACCTCATTGATCCGTCCGTGCTTTCTTTGGACCAGTAGGCTTACTGCAGGAGGACACATAAAACCAAAGTAAGTAGAGCATATTTTATTTATTGGTGCCATGTTAAAGCTGAGCCTGTGTGGACAGTAGGAAACATGAACACTGTACTTACGTATCAGGAGAGGTGCCTGGTCTTTTGGGGGCCGGTTTTGCAGAGGCGGCATCTTTACCAGATTCTACAAAGCAGAAAATGGTTAAAATATCTCTCTTACCTATTGAAAGTATTTTCTAAAATGTAGGTGGCATTTGCTGTTCTCACCTTGCAGCCATCGAACTTGGGTGGCTGGACCGTAGCCCTTCTCGTTGCGGGCAGCAATGCGGAAGATGATGGCCGGCTTGGTTGTGTAGTCAATGTGGGCGTTCGAGAGGCTGGATGACTGCACCAAGCATGAGGGGTTGGGTCCACAATACACTCGCATGAAAGCTAGCTGGGCAGGAGTGGAGGCCTTAGCTTCAGCTGTCTGGCTGCTCTGGATTGCCAAGTACACCGAGTACTCAATGATCTTCCCTGATGTGACAGAAGGTGGCTCCCAGGTTAGGTGGGCACCATCTGGGCTCTGTGGATGGACAAGCAACAAATAAAACTCTGAAAGCATAGCTCACAGTTATATTGTATACACCTGTATGCAATTTGTATACATAATGATGTGCTTACCTTGCTGATTTTGATGGCGCAAGGTGCCCCAGGGAACCCTGGTAGGCAGGTCTTGAAAGCAGATATCTCTGAGAAAGCTCCACGGCCACAAGCGTTGATTCCAGCAACGCGGAACTTGTAAGCTGTTCCAGGCTGCAGCTCCATTTTCTTCATCTGGCTGTAGTCAGGCATGATCCCAGAATCATCCTATTGAATTAAAAATAAATAAAAACACGTAAGAGATGCAATGAACATAGTAACCTACCAACATCAAAGTATAAAAAAGGACCCTCCAGGGATACTTACATCTCCTTGAGAATCATCTGCTGGCACATAAAAGTGTGTGACAACCATGTTGGTCACTTTTACAATTCCAACATCAAACCACTGGTTCTCTTTCTTTACAACAGGCTTCACTGGGGTTGGCTGAGGGGCTTGCTTCTGTTTGTAAAGGGAAAAAAAAAAAAAATATTTTCACCATTACTGAACCAACCCAATATTTTACCTACCCAGAAGACTAATGGTAAAATATACTACTCACCTCTCCCTCAATGCCATTGGCGACTTCTGCAAGAGTGGCTGCTGCTTGCAGCTTGGCTGGACTTGCGACTGATACAGAGGGTGCAAACGTGCTTGATGGAGCGAGTGCTGTGAGGTAAAAGGAGAAATTAAAAAATAAATAAAAAGTTAACACTGTACCAAACAACTGCTTAAATAATAAAATGTCAATAAAAACAAACAAACAAAAAAAAAAACACTTACTCTCAGCAGTGGTACGAGGCAGCAGGGATGCTACAGAACTAGTGACTGCTGCAGCCATCTCATTGTGGCCATTGCTCTCGACAGATGGGTCATTGAGGCTATCAGCAGGGGCAAGACCCTCAGTTGGCAAGCTTGTGTCCACGGTGGCCTGTTGTGCTGCAGCCTGAGCCTCTTGCAGCTGCTGCTGCTGCTGTACCAATGCTGCAAGCTCCTGCTGGGTCAGCATGATAGGGATGTTGGTGGATTGCTGGCTCTCTCCAGTGGAATCACCTTCATCTGTAATCACATATCAAATTCATTATCAACACAACAATAGTATTAATAACAATAGTATTTGGAAGTCAAATATACATTCTTATACACTCACTGACATTTCTTTACAGTAAGCTCTTGGTGTAGCTGGTCAAAATAAACCAACTTACTCATTACAGCTTGCTGAGCTGCCTGTAGTACCGCCTGGATAGCAAGGGCTTGGGCTTCTTCTGTGGCTGCTGCCTGAGCAGCGGCCTCTGCTGCTGCAGTAACAGCCAGTTCCTCATCCGACAGCCCAGTCACCATGAGCGTAGCTCCCTGACCCTCCGACATCAGCTCTGAGGGCAAGTTCAACGCTGTTGCTGCTGCTGCTGCTTCTCCCTGAACGAACACATTACAACAGCTCTATTAATTGACTGTAGGGTTGCATTAATATTGTAGATGTAATAATGTAATGTCTTTCTGTGACTGTGTACTGCATTTACTTCTGCTTGCGTCTCCATAGCAGTGGCTCCCTCCTCAGCAGGTGCAGCTTCTGCTGATGCTGCCTCATCAGTATGCATGGGTTCATCTGTGGAGCTGGCAGCTGTACTCACACCCTCTGTGATTGATGAAATTGACTGGAGAGAGACAAAATAAATACATTTTATAAGGAAGAAGAGTTAGCGTTATGTTTCTCGTACATTGCAACTGATCATTTGGGCATAAAGACAAGACACATGATCTGCTGGCATTAGCCGTTCTTCTAACTCTGTCATTAAATTTTTGCAATTCTTACTGGTACTGAGGGTCCAGGAGCGGGTGTGGACTGTGTGACAGTTGTGATGGCCCTGCCCTGGGTGGTGGTCACAAGGCCAGTTGCTGCAGTAGTACAGGCCACTTCTGTACTGCTGGTACCTTCTGCAGCCTCCTCTGTTTGCTGGGCTGCTGGGCAAATATGAAAAACACAATTCAAATTTGACTTCCTAACAATTATTTTGTATCATTACTTTGATGTCACACAAGCATCTACCCATGAAGCAGGTCTGCATTTCTGTCAAAGTATTTCTGTTTTGTCCTTTAAAACATCATCATGCGTGTAAAAAAGCTGCAGCTAAATCCTAGTCAGCTGAGTTATTAGGAGTTATACTATCATACAGCGTATCTATACCTGTGCCTTCGCCTGTCTCCATGCTGCAGGTGGCAGTGGTGGCTGTGTTGGTGGTTCCAGTCTCGTGTGTTTCACAGGGTGGGTTGGAGCACACCCTCTGCACCAGCCCTGTTGCTGTGTTTGTCTGCTCACCTCCCATGCTGGAGGTGGCTGTGGATGGGGTGTTGGTGGTCCCGGTCTCATGGGTTTCACAGGGTGGGTTGGAGCACCTCTGCGACAGCCCTGTTGCTGTGCTGGTCTGCTCACTTCCCATGCTGGAGGTGGCTGTGGATGGGGTGTTGGTGGTCCCCGTCTCATGGGTTTCACAGGGTGCGTTGGAGCACCTCTGCGACAGCCCTGTTGCTGTGCTGGTCTGCTCACTTCCCATGCTGGAGGTGGCTTTGGATGGGGTGTTGGTAGTCCCTGTCTCATGGGTTTCACAGGTTGCGTTGGAGCACCTCTGCGACAGCCCTGTTGATGTGCTGGTCTGCTCACTTCCCATGCTAGAGGTGGCTGTGGATGGGGTGTTGGTGGTCCCCGTCTCATGGGTTTCACAGGGTGGGTTGGAGCACCTCTGCACCAGCCCTGTTGCTGTGCTGGTCTGCTCACTTCCCATGCTAGAGGTGGCTGTGGATGGGGTGTTGGTGGTCCCCGTCTCATGGGTTTCACAGGGTGGGTTGGAGCACCTCTGCACCAGCCCTGTTGCTGTGCTGGTCTGCTCACTTCCCATGCTAGAGGTGGCTGTGGATGGGGTGTTGGTGGTCCCCGTCTCATGGGTTTCACAGGGTGGGTTGGAGCACACTCTCTGCACTGTGCCTGTTTGGCCTGCATTCATGTTTGACGATGCCTGGGTGGCTGTGTTGGTGGTGCCTGTCACATGGGTCTCACAAGGTGGATTGGAGCACACCTGCTGGACTGTCCCCATGTTAGCAGAGGCTGTAGTAGCTGTGTTAGTTGTCCCAGTTTCGTGGGTCTCGCATGGTGGGTTAGAACACACACGCAGTGCAGACATGTTTGAACATGCAGTCGTGGCTGTGTTCGTGGTGCCCGTTTCATGGGTCTCACATGGTGGATTAGAGCAGACCTGTCCCGCTCCCATTGTGGCAGAAGAGGTGGTAGCTGTGTTGGTTGTTCCTGTCTCATGGGTCTCACAGGGCGGGTTAGAGCAGACCAGGGTGACTGTCCCAGAACCCTCTCCGGCTGTTCCAGCCTCAGTGGAGCTAGGCTGCTCAGAGGTGGGTGAAGCCAAGATGGACACTGGTAAATCCTGTACTGGTTGAGCTTCCACTCCACTAGGAGTGGTGATCAGAGTCACCTGGGTGGGCTGGTTCTGGAAAGAGGACAGCATATTTCATACTAAAGCAATTCTTACTCTACTCTCAGCAAAATTCATCAACATTTTCAAGTTTTGTAGTTTTTTTTTCATGTAGAAAGTAAAAGCTCATGATGCATAAATGCCACCTGAAAGCTGACAGGCTGCTGAAATTTACCTGCACTGTGATTGTTGAGGAGGGCAGTGCAGAGGCAGAGGTCAGGCTGGTCTGTGCCGCTGACACAGTTATGGAAGCTGGGCTGATGACCTGGCTGGACAGGGTAGAAATGGTTCCCAGTGTGGTGATTGGAGTAACCAGGGAGGCATTAGAACTGTCTACAGTGCCTCCTGCCAGGCTAGTAGAGACTGTACCGCTAACGGTCCCAAGAGTGGTGACACCTTGAAAGATAAGTGGCATTAATTGCTGTGAACCATGGAACCAGAGTATGTTGCAAAGTCTAATGAGAGAATCAGTAGTTATCACAGACTACATAAGGAGATAATGGTATGAATGCCAATCAGTATTTAATTATTAAAAAAAAAAAAAAAAAACACTAACTCTTACCAGTAGTCCCCTTTACAACCAATGTGGTTACAGTGGGCTTAACGGCAGACACCGTCACTGGTGTAACAAGTCGTACACCACCCACTGTACTCATTGGTACAGTGCGTAGAATAGTGCCTGGTTGTCCAGGAGCACCCTTCAAAACCACCTAAAAAGCACATAATTCAGAATTAATCTTTAACACAAAGATGTCATCTAGAAAGACCAGTGAGCACATGAAGTCCGTTTACCTGTGTCAATCCCTGCTGGCCAGCGGCAGTAGCAAGTTTGGGCACTGCAGTGATGATTTTACCAGGAGTTCCAGTGGTCATCACCTTTGTGGTAAGAATTGTGATAGGAGTTTTCATGCCTGTGCTGCTCGTCACACCTGCAATGATATAAATATGTACGTCTAAAATTTAATTTCCACTTGACTCAAGACATACTACACCAATAATCAGTGTTTCTTTTGCCACAGCAGGAAACAATTTATGGAACCATCTACTACTACTAAAGCACCTCTACTTAGGTGAGGGCCATCAGCATTCATCCAGTATCAACCAAACAACACCACAGATAATGATTCCATACAGATGTTCGTGTGAATATAAAAACGTTATAAATAATACTTATTTTTTTAGTGTTTAGCTCGGTCAGAAACATGAAAGCTGTTGGGGTATGTGGTAAACTTGAGCAGGTTCAGACCTGTAGCTCCAGGCTGGGTCATAATAGCAGACATGGGGATGGTCTTAATGATGGTGGTGCCCTGTTTAGTGGTGGTAGGAGAGACACCGCTGATGTTGAGGATAGTAGGCTTGTTTCCTGTGCCTCCTGCCTGTGAAGTGGTGATGATGGTTGTGGGCTTGCCATCTGCAGATGTCACCAATTTCAGGATGGTGCCAGCTGGAAGGGGACCCTTTGTCTGGGGAGAGAGGCACAAAATATGATAACCATTTGGAAAAAAAACAGCTGGTGCCTGTCAGGAGTTTTAAGCTACCTCCCGTTTTTTTTCCTGCACTCATGCAGATAGCTGACCTGTATGATCTGTGTGAGAGGGTTAGTGGAAGCCTGGCCTGTGACAGCTGATGTCTGCACTGGCTTGGTTTGTACCACAGACATCATCTTGCCAAGGTTGGAGATCTGCCGACATAGGAGAGAGACTCAAGTTCATGAGTCACTAGAAAACATCGGACAGCACAGGGAGTTCAGAGGGAAGGTGGACCACTAAATTGGTGGCTCTGACTAATTCCAGCTCTAACTGACCAACAGTCATGCAGCTCACTAACATCATGCTCCCCGTTTTCTTAGTAGAGTTCCTCAGCAGTCACCGTAGGCCAAAATTTACTCCCTCCCCTTATTTTCAAACTCAGATCACGTTGTCACTGTCTTGTGACAAGTAAAGGAAATAATACAAACAACACCAAGTGTGGAAAAAGCAATTTACAAAACTCGTGTTTTTTAGCATGCTTGTGAAAGCATCAAAAGGGTGCTTTCATAGTGGTCTTCAAGAATTACACTGTGCTACAGAATTTCCACAATTCCAAAATCCTGTTTTCTTACCAGAGTGCCGCTGCTGCCCATGGTGAGGGGACTTTTGACCAGAGTGATGGTCTTAGTGACTCCTCCCACCACAGTTGTCACCACTTGGGCCTGCTGGGCCACGGTGACTGCACCAGACTTGTGCACAGTGATGATGGGTCTTGTGGTGGTAGGAGAAGATGCAGTTGCTGTGCCCACTTGAGCTGCAGCAGTCTTTAGCATTCGGGTGGCTGGGTTACTGACCTGCAAGCACAAAATTTTTTAAGAATTGCCCTACGAAAAACAGATGCACACAATGTACACAATATAAACACTAGGGAGATCTATACCATGACAGGAGAAGCCATTTTCACTGTAGTTGTTCCAGGGGAAACGGCTACCGTTTTAAGAATGGTGGCACCTGCAGGAACGTTAAGAACAGTGCCTGCAGAAGAAGGCGGGATCTTCTGTGTTGCTGCAGCTGCTGCAGCTAATGCAGCCATGCCACTCATCTGAGGGCTACTGCCAATTGGCTGATAACAGAAAATGTAAACACTTGTTAAACACATTTGCCCATCTATAAATTTATTTTATGCATGACAAACTTGCTGTGCCATATTTTTCATACCGATCCTTGGGTTGTCTGGGCAGGCACTACCATTCGAACACCTGGAGGAAGAGATGTCACAGTGACTGGGGATTTCCCAGGTTGGCTGGGGCGGACTGTGACAACAGATGTGCCTGTGGCTGACTGTTGGGCTGCAACTTTCAAAACAGCTGTAAAATAGGGTAATCGGTTATTTGAATTCGAGCTCAATGCTTTTGCAGTTACAACAATGGACATAATGATCTGGAAAAGAGGAGTCAATTGCTAGTGTAATACCTGTCTGTGGTAGGCTCTGCGCAGAGGGTGCTGCAGCAGCTGGTGCAGGGCTCTTCGGAGAGTTCACGGGCTGTGAGGGGGTTGCACTCATGGCTGGTGAGGCGGCAGCTGGAGTCGCAGGGATGTCATACTTCTGCAGCTGCAATAAGTAGGTGTCAGCAGTGGAAACTGCACCCCAGCTCACCTCCAGAGAGTTTGTGTTGGCACGGACTAACTGAACCCTTGCAGGGGCATGTGGCCGCTCTGGAGAGATAGGAAAAATTGTTACAAACAATTACACTACTTGACAACCTAATCCATTGAAATCACTCTTAATGAGAAACCAATCTTATTACAGTACACCTACCTGTTTCTAGGTACCAGAGATCTTTACAACAGACCTGGTTATTCCAAGCCTTTCGATAACCATCACGACCACTCCAAACATAGAGCCTAGAATTGATGGCCACAGCACAATGGCCAGCACGGGCTCTTGGGATGTTGTCCTCAAGAGTATCCATCAACACTGACTCCCAACACATTGTGTCTACAGATGTGGTACGAGAGTAATCGTGAGTTTAACCAATTTGACAAAGCTTCTTTTCAAGTGAAGCCTCATCATAATAATACATATATAGATACAGCGTTAATAAAATTAGACAAACCAAGATTTAGGCAAGCAAGGGTGTTTGTGCACTTCCACTCCTTTTCATGTGTGGCCACTTTGACATCATCCATTACCAAAGGGACCCATCCTCCAAAAACATACATCCTGTGCAATGAGAAAATGAACATCTGAATAAAATGCTGCTACCAAGCTTAACCTGTTACCACTGGGAATTCAAACACGAGTGAACACATTCAATGTTTTATAGACAAGGTGAAGTTGTCTCACTTGTTTGTGATGGTAGTAGCAGAGTGAAGGCTTCTAGGAAGTGGCGCTGTCCCACTTACCGAGGGTTTGTTCCATGTCAAAGTATCTGGAGGCCATGACAAGCAGTAAGATGTTAGACAAACATTATCAGTTCATTTTAACGTGACAAATTGTGTTACTACAGGTGATGGAAATTCTCACAAATTTGTAAAAAAGAAAAACAAAAAATAAAAAAAACATATTATCCTGTCCTAAATGTAGACACTCCTAGGATGATGATGTTCAATCCTATTAAGTCTTGACTGGATGTAAAAATATCATGAAGTTATATATATATTTTTTTAATTTTCAAATTTGCACTTTAGAAACCTACCAATATCAAGTGTCCACAGATCTCCTAGCCGACAGCCGCTCATGCCTCCATAGATTATTAGTCTAGATTTCCTGCTTGTCTTTTCAGTATAAACCACAGCAGTGTGGCTCTCACGAGGAGGAGGCAAAACTCCGTAAGTGATTGGAATATCCCATCCAACCACATTGGAACCTGCACGAAGCTCGAGCGTGTACAGATCATTAAGATATCTAGGAACGGAAAAAGAGACATCAGTCACACTCATATTTTATTGCCAACCCATTGCAAATAATGGTTACAGTAGTATGCTAGAGGAAAATATCTGTACCTGGGAATGTTGTTTTTTGGATCCTCACTGTCATTGGCTAGTCCACCAAAAAGATAGCATTTATTGCCCACCAGAGAAAAACTGTGGCCAAGACGAGGACAAGGAGGGGGGCCATTCTTGGGGTTTTTGGCTTTTAACTTTTTCCATTCCCATCTGCTGGCCTGTAACAATAATCATGGTCCATACAACAAATGATCATTTGATTTGCTTATACCAGAAATGGTTTTAAATAAATAAATAAATAAATAACACAAGTTGACCCTATTTCCTATTCTGTCAATCTGACTAGTAACGGTAGGATAACTGGATTAGGTTTCAAAACCACAGGGCTCAATCAAATAAACAAGAATTTTTGAACATGGAAAGAAAATCTTATTATTTTCTCATCCCAAGGAATTATGACTGAAATGCTGTAGTGAAGGGATAACTAAATCTGTCTAACAATATTAGTTATTTAATTAATTAAACTACAGAAAGAATGAACGGCATTTCTATTGTTATGCAACACTTGAAAATCAGTGTCCATAAAGTTACTGTTACTCACTTACTTACTACAGTTGTATCACATTGATCACACTCATATTACAAGCACAGTGAGGGAAGTGTAAAGTTACAAAGATCAAATAATTGTATTTATATGAATACGTAAAAAACTAGAACATTCAAATGTTAACTTTGCCATGTACTTTCCCCAAAATAATAATCCTTGACGCACACAAGCTGAAATGTAGCCATCTAAAAGTGGATATGTAACATTTAGTTGGCTATGTTCCAGCAATTTGTACAAATTATTCTTTGTTTAAAAAAAGTTTACTATTAAAGCTTGCATGAGCTTACACAACAATTATTCCAAATGAAAGTAACATACCCTGATTATTGAGTGCTGTGGTGAACTCATTTTTAATGTTCTGAATTCAAACATTTTAAATATATGGAGATTAAATTCTATAAACATTTACCTAAAAACAGATATTTCTACTATAGCCAGATTACCTGTAGTTCATATAGATCGTTGCTGTATTTCCCATACTCCACCATCCCACCAAACACCAGCAATCTTGTTCCATCACAGACAAAACCATATGCAGCACACCCAGGAGGAATATCACCACGGACTGCTGGAATAAACCACTGGTTTGTTGCTAAAAATAAAAATAATGAGTACATTTATTAGTAGATATATAGTACTACAAGTATGAAGGAAATCTATGTTATAACTTGAACAAACTGTTAACTCCAGACTAATATAAACTGAAAAACAAAAACATTCATACAAGCCACATATGCATTTTAAGATGGGCATATATAAATATAATTTGTTAATGTACATGAAACTGGGGCAGATTACATGCTTAGCCAACCACCACCATCATCCATTTTATTTTAGCCCGCCTTTTTTTACGTGCAGTGATGCCCTTTCTCCAGCAGAGGAGGCTAAGATAAATAGACTCGGAGCCAGGCCTGGTGAGGCCTGTACGCTATTCAGTTCTGTACATCACGAATCAATAGTTACAAATAAACTGAAATCTTTTAGCAGCAACACTTGGTTTTACAAATGCGTTGTATGTCATGTAAGATTTGTGGATTTGTTAAACAAAGCAGTATGCTGCAGGAAATGAATAAAGTTAACGTTAGCCATTCATGCAAAATTAATCTTACCGGTATTGTACACATGCAATTCATCCACAATCCCTTCGTTTCCACCGCCAAACACAACCATAAGCTCCTTTATAGCCACAGCCCTGTGTCCATGTCTGGGCCGGGGAACGGGACCGGACCATCCGAGGACCCGTTTCCACCGCGGCTGCAGAACCGACGCCGTGGTCCCAGACACCGCGGAGCCAGGGGCAGACATGACTTCTGTCAGGGGAAAAACAAAAGCCGCTTTTGTCGCAAATTATACATTCAATCATTACGTTTTGAAGTTTATCCTTTGCAAACTGAACCCCAGCATTAAAAACTGAACAGTAGTTAACTTCTAAAACAATTTGTGCGGCCAAAGCAGCAAAATGCCTAACAGCTAACTACAGCTAGCAGTAGCTAATGTATTCATTAATGCAAATAACAAGATCGGAGTACGAGTTTTTGACGAACCCCTGGCGTTTAATATGTAGTATATATACATACATTATAGTTGTGCTAAAAAAAACTCTACCTCAAGTTTCCTACATCAAGTTTTGTCTCAGTTGTTTCTAATCATTGAATTCAATCCATGGAAGCAGCCATCTTGCAACCAAACAAACCCCCGCTAACGCTACTGCCAGTCTGAAAAATGGCGGAAGCGAACGAAAAAGAAAAATACATGAAAGCTACCCAACCACATCCGCAAACAAATACACTACAACATAAACACCCACAATAAATGAGTAGTAGGCAAACAGAGCAGAACGTCTGGTTGCAACAAAGACTTAATCCAAAGTTAAATGCATTAGCAAGCGTCGGCTATTTTCATGCTTCTCTGGGAGTCGCCATATTGTAGCTAGGAAGCTACGCTTTCTCTGCATCCCATTTAACGCCGTTACTGCGGTTGGAAAGTATTTCTATCTACATTTAGCGGTTGCAAGCATTGATAAAACAACATGTCTGCATTCCCATCGAATACTTTACTAGAATACACTAAACCATCCATTACAGTCTTACCATTCAACGGAGTCTGGCGTTAGCTGTGTTCCGTTAGCACTAGCGGCTAATTTCTCAACCTAATTTGCACAAGCTAATAGCGTTAGCTTTTCGGCTGGCATCTGTCAAAGCGTCGCCAAATTTTACAATTAAATGCAATGCGATTTTATGTTATTTTGGCGTGCATAATTTACCTTATATAATTGTACGTGCAACAACAGTCTTAAATCGCAGCTAACCAGAGTAAAACTGCATAAATAGAATGTTATTATGTTTCATGCCGTCTCTGGAAGCGGCCATCTTTTCGACAATTGGCCTACTTCTACAGCTCCCACAAGAAAAATGGCCGGGCGGTTTGTCACAACAAAGCACAACAAACCGAAATAAGCGCAAACACTTACGAATTTAACTTACTTATTTCGATGCAGTAATTGCAAAAACACTGGTATGCGGTCTTAACTTGTGGCAATAATCCAAATTCATTCGATTTGTGAAGAAGTATTTCCTCTCATGCCTGCCTGGAAGCTGCCATCTTCTTGACAACCAGAGGCGGAGGAAAATGGAAGAGAGTTGGCGTCACCCAAAGTAAACATGGCGACAGAAACCCGCTCGCTTATCATTTCACATAGAAACACAGGCACAGCTTTTGTTATATGCCACTGTAAATCGGCGTAAGAGGCGATATATAGTAGGATAGTTTCATAAATACTTGAAATCGTTTTAAAGCAAACATATCACGAGTTTCAGCAAATTACAAGAAGTTGTGTTATAGCGATAGGCTTATTGTCCCTTACTAAAGATGGCGACATCCGTGCGGGAACCCTTATTATTTTATTATTCTAGGTGATGGCTATTTAATGTCACTCTTCACCTACTTAGGTGTGCTCATATATTCACAATAATAGTATATTGGCACTATTTTACAGATTTAGCGCTCATGATTATTGAAGTTGCCACGCCCACAGCCACTGTAGCGCGCCCTCCGCCGACACGAGCAGTTCATCACAGTAGTTCCTCATATAACACTGGCACTTTGCTTTTAAAACACGCTCGGCTGATCCACATTTCAAGATACAACTTTATATTTTTATATGTTAGATCAATGTGTGTTTTGTCTGCAGGTGCGGGTGTCCAGGATGCATCTTTGTTGGTAACGATAATTGCATTATGCTTGACAAAGTATTCTGTATTTTAAAATTAGATTTACAGGTAGGACAACTTAAGAAAACACGAATTAGAAAAATGTGATAACAATATGGGGTTGGATTTTTATCAATAACTAGAGCAGCATCTCACAACATTTTACTGTAGCCCTTTGAAAAAATACTTGAGTGCATGAAGGTCTTAGCTTAGCCTACATACAGAGGATTAAGTTCAATATTGCACAAAACACTTAAGACTGACCAAAATACCCAAGTAAACCCAATAAAGACAGACAAGTCAAAATCTCTAATAGTTGTATAAGTTTTTGCCTTTTATTACTATGCTTAATGATGTGTCCTGTTGTAACCC
This sequence comes from Channa argus, assembly GCF_033026475.1. Taxonomy (NCBI): domain Eukaryota; kingdom Metazoa; phylum Chordata; class Actinopteri; order Anabantiformes; family Channidae; genus Channa; species Channa argus. The sequence continues at coordinate 6,863,444 of NC_090201.1, read as the reverse complement.
CCAGTAGCCCATCTCTCCATCCCCAGCCGCGCAGTGCTGGTTCCAAGCCTGGTAGAAATTGGGGAGGGTTGCGTTAGAAAGGGCAAAAAAAAAAAAAAAACCTGTGCCAAATTAACTACGGACTAATGATCCGCTGTGGCGACCCTGAGCGTACGGGATAAGCCGAAAGGACAAATATATATATATTACACAGATGAAGGATGTTTTCTATTATTTAATTAAAGTGACACGTTCTATGGTTGCAGGTCATGGCCATGATTTAAAGCATTAGTTTTCAGTCAGTGATGTTTGATTTTCTTTAGAAATAAACTTCTTTTATTCCCTTGAAAGAAGGCAAGATGAGAATGGTTATGCTATTTTCATGATTACTGGTTCAATGACAAATTCTAACCAATCAAATGAACGTGCGCACACAATACAGTCCTATGTGTAACACTGTAATGTATCACCGAATTATCTTTGTTGCAATACACTTTTAGTCCTTTAGATGGCGGACCTGTGTTGTTTTTGTCATCTGTACAGTATGTGTGTTGGTTGTTTCGTTTTTGTTAGGATTTTAGTGGTGGCCACTGGGATTGGCTTAGTCATGAAGCAAAAATGTGTCACAAAAATTATGTGCTTTAGAATTTATTGAGTTGATAGAACAGTGTAACAAATGAGGGCAATAAAACATAACAATAACAGTGATGCACACAGAAAGAAGGATAAAAGATAAGAGACTAACCAAAAATAAATTATAATCATTAAAAGATGATAAACACAACATGAGAGAAAAAAAATAAAATAAAATAAGATAAATAAAATACAAATATGTAACAGTAAATAAATGCAATAAATTAATAGTGCCCATAAAATATTTGAGTAAAAAAGCCAGGCTTGCATTTAAAAGCATCCACACTGTATGTTCTGAAGCAGACTGTTCCAGAGCATAAAAGCTAAAAGCTGCACACACATATTTTTCCACACACACACTTTTGTGGTATTTATTTACATAGACTCTATGTGCAAAACAACACCAATTTTTTTGTTCACATTTATGTTCCAACATACAGTGTGCTGTGTTGTTGTCCCCTGTGAAAAGCCTCAAGTACTGCACTAATGCAGCAACCCAGTTCAGAGCCTAAATGAATTGCATGCTGTCATGTCATTCCGCATCAGGAAGGTCAAGCTATTGCCTCATGGCTCTAGACCCCCTTGAGATATGTGATGACTGATTGATACCCCAACTTTGTGACAGTGTTGATCAGCACTGTCATTATCAATCTGTAATTCTAAAAATGATGTGTATGTGTATGTACTGAAACATTTACAGAGCTACTTAAAACATCCAAAATATGGAACTGCTCGATTTTCAATAGGCTGCTACAAACAGTTGTGAGATGTATTTGTAAATACTCCTTTTCTTAAAAAAGTAAATTAAAATATATTATTTTCTTTGAACTTCCAGAACTTACTTTTTTTATTAAGTTAGCAATCTAAACAGGTAAAACCTTCTGCTTATGTTTGCACTGTAAGTAAATATCAATGACATTGTGACTGACTGAATGTGATGTTGCACTTTTGATTTTCCTTTTTTTTTAGAATTTGAACAAGTTGGAGCTTAAAAAGCAACAAATCTGCAATCATGTATTAAAAGTACAGTTATGCAGGTTATTTGTGTATTTAGGTTATTGGGATTTTAATGGTGTAAATGCTTTTTGTCTGCTCTTACCTTTCATATAACCTGTTCATATGCGTGTGTCTGTTTACAAGCAAAGCTGCGGAATAAACAGGGCAGTAAAGCCCAAACAAACAACGTGACCTTCCATATGGCTCTGAGCTGCCTGTAATGGGTTACACATGGTAAGAGTCTTAGGAAATGGAAGGAGAAACTGAACTTCAAAGTATAGCACTGTGTAATATCACATGGTAGCACAGATCAAATATTTTGGCAGCAGGAGGTGAAGATTTTTGGGGAAATATTTTCTTGAAGGCAATTTCCCTGAAGGCATATATGTCCCATTGCATCTAAGAGACTGTTTAGATTTGAAAACTTATATTTGTTTCTATAGAGTCAAAATATTGAAGGGATTTCTCACAGACAGACAAATAACAGCACAAGATGGCTGAAGAATCAGAAGTCTAAACTACTGACACCCTAACATCACATCCATATCTTATGAAAACATGTTTGACCATTACTATTATCATGATGTGTTTTTGCTGTCACGGAGAGTCAGTACTGCTACTGTATATTTACATCAAAACTAAAGCCATTTACTTCTTTAGTGGTGACTTGTCACTGTGGAGGCTGCCTATGTTGTTTGCTCTCCTGTGACTCTGTAAGAAGAATCAGAACCACTCCTAGTGCTCTGTACTTGCCGTCTGTTTTTTAGTATTGTATTGTATTGTAAGCTGTTTGAGATGGTGTTGTATGTGCAGCCTCAGATAATGTACAGTAATTTACAAATTCATTATTTTCTTCATATTGTAGGTTGATGTTTTCCTAAAAGAAAGAAAAAAAAACTGTCCAATTAAGTGTTAGTAGGAAACACATAAAACGTTCTTGAAGGTTTTTAAAGACACAATAAAATCGACAGCATTCTCTTGACAATGTGACACATAAATCATAAAACGTCTTTTCATATTCATAGAATTCCTATCAATTCCTTTGATCTGGAACTCTACTCCTTTTCCGTTTTTAGCACTATCTCAATATTTTTGCTTTATCTGCAGGTATGGAATTCAACCTCATATTCAAGTGTTATAGCGGTTTGTTTTGTACAGTTCAAGTTTGGATACCTGTTTATTTGTCTTAGTCAATAATCTGCTCTGAGTTTTATATGTTGCACAGAATGGCCTTTAGGCAGTAATAATGACTTTATTTACACCTGTGTTTGTGTCAGATAGAAACTTTATAACCCTTTACATGCTGTAAAACAGGAAACACAGATTTAAGAGGCTCCAGCCCCATAATGGTAAATAAGAATCCAGAGTTGTAGCACTCACTTACTTTGATGCACTTTATTAAAAAATACAGGAGACCCTAGTGTTACTAGAAGTGGCATTGAACACAATAGTATCTTACGATATTTTATTCTGATGTGGAAAAGTAGAAAGCTCTGGCGATCCATGCTCCACACAGGGTAATCCTTTCTTGATCCTGATAAGATAACAAAAGTAGAGATCATCCATGCTAATGCTGACATAGAGCAGGTTGCAGGTTGAATGCATGACCTGAGGACAGACTGAACATGATTAGCAGAGGTAATAGCGCTGATGACCGGATTAGCTGATTCCCAAACTACGTCCTTCCTTGTAGGATCCAATTAAAGCAGCTTGACCACTGAGAGACTAACTCAACGCAGCTACTTGTTATGGGTACATAACAAGTAGCTGAGTACATGAACAATGTGTATTTGTGTGTGTGTGTGTGTGTGTGTGTGTGTGTGTGCGTGTGAGAGAGAAAGCAACATCTCCAAACAATTATGTTGTATTGCTGATTATTCTAATCTACTTGACCAAAGCAGGGGCTATTGATGATGAGTAAATCAAGCAGCTAATTATTTAATCATTCAATTAATTAAATGATCTGTCAGACAGGCCTATAAAGGTACAGTACTCTCATCCCTCTGTAATGGACAACTGTACCTGCAGGAGACACTGAAGTGACTGTCACATGAAAAGCAAATTTTCATTTCTCTTGTATACATGCAGGGCTAAATGAAACACAGCCGGGTTAAGGATCTTCCAGAGGATTTCTGGATCCTATCAGTCTGGATAAGGACATCCTGTCTTTCAGCCCCTTTCTCATTTGAATACCTTTATACATGCTTTTATTCCTCTGCATGGGCAACAGTAGTGGCCAGAGGCACTAACTTTTCGCATTGTCACTTGTTTCTTTTGGCTAATGAATAATTGTTTTCATGAACGCAATATGTCAGGAACAACTTGAGTGAATTTCTTAAAATTTGGCACAAACTATCCACTTGGACTTGAGGATGAACTGGTTAGCTTTTGATGGTCAAAGGTCAATGTCTTTGTTACTTAATTTCAGTCATTCGCATCAAAACAATATCTCAGAAATGCCTGGAAGGAATTACATCTGACACAAACATTCACTTGGACTCACGGATGAGCTGATTAAAATATGAGATTGGACAGACATGCATAGACTACAACTTGACTGGTTGGTGGAGGCGGGTGATAACTCTAGTTTATGTTTAGGCTCTTCAGTCAGTGCACTGTAAAATACAAGGAGCTCTGGTCTCACTTCATCCACATTTTGGAAAATTGGCCGAAATTGTTGTTTCTTTTGAAGGCTACTTTTGCTCTTTTGCATCCAGATACTTCATATCAGGACCTTCAGCATGCCAGACTCAAGGTTTCCACAATGTATTTTAGGTCTAAGATGGCTGGTCAGATTTCAGGTTGACAGAACCTTTGTTGACATTGTTCTACATAGGTCTCATCAAAACTTTTACCTGTTGGTTTGCCACTAAGAGTGTTAAACATAAAATCTAACTGCATTGGAAAAGTTATTTAAGTTCAAACTATTGTCTCTTATTTACGCTGTGTTGGATGTTGTCTTATATTATCTGTGTCATTGTGTTTTTTCCACTGCTCTACAAACTATTTCCTATTGGGCACAATAAAGTTTTTCTTGAGTCTTGAGTCTTCATGGTTACACTTGTGGATAAGATGGATTCTGAGACACACAAATAAATACACTAAAGATATGATATTTATAGCTTGAGTGAACTAAAATGAAAATTATTATTATTATTATCTATAAAATTAATATTATTATTACAATATTACTTATTAATTTATATCATTTCAGGTAAAGTAAGACTGTGGCAGTTTACAAGATAGCTGATTTCGTAGCCTGATCATGCTTTGGGTAGTCTCAGCTCCTCTGGTTGGACAGATTACTGTTTTACACACACACACACACACACACACACACACACCCTCACACTGACACTCTCATATTGACACTGATCATACTTCAAAGCGGGAATGTACACTCAGACTGCTGCAACATTTAAAAACTAAAGTAGACTAAAGCAGTACAAATTTCATTTAATATGCAAACTCACTTCTCTCCATCAGCAGGCAGCAAATGCTCTTGCTCAGTCTGCCTCCACCCAGATAGCAGAGAAGGTGGTGATTGGGAATGTAATTATCATGTTGCTGGTCTTCCTGGTGTGCTGACAGCCTTATACAACCCTTGCTCTTTCAGGTTGATGGACCTGAGATTTGCAACTATACTGTCCTCTGCAGTCTACAGCAATCCATGTTATACTTATTATTATATTAATTATTAACACATTAGATGCCCTACTATAATTCACTTGGATATTACAGAATATGGTTTTGTCAGTCTGGCTTGTAATTTAGTAAAATTACTTAAAATTCTTCTTGCAATAAAAATGCAAATGTTGACTAAACATAAAAAGCACTTGCTTCATTGTTAAGGATGATGATAAAGATGTTGTGACTGAATAGGAAAAAAGTTATGGAAATGTTTGCAATTTTCTTTTCTGCATAAATTTTTCTTAAAATGTAGCCTGATCTCACCAAAGTCACAGATATCGACAAACACAATTTTTCAAAGCTAATAAAGGCATGATCTTTTAAGTATTTATTAAACACACCCATACAACATGATAATTAAATATTAAATGGCAACTCAAGGCTTCTGATGTCACTAAACATCTATGATCTAGAGTTATCCATTAACGTGTAGCTGAAAAGCGTTACAGAGTAAACTCAGAGACATTAGATGTTCATCAGTCTATAGTTTGACATATTGTCTATAAATGGACATCATGTGATACTGTGGCCACTCTGGGTTCCCAGCCTAGAGCACTCCAGAGGCACAATGCAGAATGCCCAATGAGGTAAATAAACAGGTTAGAATAAGAGCTAAAGTCTTGAAGGATTCACTGGAGCTGGTTAGCATCACTTTCCACGAGTCAACCACACACAAAACTTTGAAAAGGTATAGTGTCCTTGGCAGGACACCCCAGAGGAAGCCATTGCTCTCCAAAAACAACATTGCAGGACATCTGGGAGAATGTCTTGTGGACAGATAAAAGTGGACTTGTTTAGGAAGAACACACAGCACTACGTATGGCATAAAAAGAGAACTGAGCCCAGACCTAAACCCAAAAGCAATTCTTTGGAATGACTTCAAGAGAGACATTCATACCAGATGACTCCCAGTAAAGATTATTGCTGCTAAAGGTGGGCTAACCAGTTATTAAACTCTTCTTACCATCACTTTGTACGTTTAATAGGTGTGTTCAATAAAGATCATAACTAGAAAGTTTGTTTGTTAAAACTTGATCAAATCAGAAAACATTTTAGGACCAATTTATGCAAAAAAACAGGAATTTGCCATTACTTTTTTCTTGGAATTGTGAAGGTTAATAACATACTCATAGTGAACTGCCATTTATTTTTTTTATTAAAATTGTAGTAATTTCTGCTCAGATACAATTTTTGAAACTGGGATCCACTTAATTATCACCATCACCTTTTTAGTACAGCAGACGTCTTCTCTTGCAAATGTATTAACTCTTTTCCCTTGGTCTCACCTTTTTCAACACACATGTCATCCAAAGCCCCCAAACTAAATCCTTATCCATCTATAAAAATGCCACCTCTGAGTTTTGCTGTTTGCAAGCAGGATTCAAAGACAAGAGAACATTTTGGGTGTGATGCTGATAAGAACTTGTGCCCTAATTGACAGGACGGCATGGAATATGTTTTTTTTTTATTATTGCTTAATTACTAAAATGATAACTAACATATAGTCATTGAAACCTCTCAAACTTGACACTTAAGGAGCAAAACATCTGCCTGAATCTGCATCACTATTAGTACATTCTCAACCTCACAGCATTTGCAAAACACAGCCGAAGAGCAGATTTGAAACAGCATCTGTATCATTCCATGGATCTGCGATGGTCTAAAACTGGTTTCATCTGCATCCAATACTCACATTCAATTACAGTAATTAGAGACCGAAATGTTGTAAATTACTGTAATAAATATTACAGTTCAAGCGAGACGGTGTGCAGTAGATCTCCTATGTTTTTGTCCACCGTATATCCCCCCCCATTCTCCTCTGTGTTGCTATTTGTGTGTTCAGATTATCTGTGTTTGAACAGTATGGAAAAATAATTAAATATGCGGCAGCAGAAACAAATATAAAATTTTTTCAATGTCGAAGGAATAGAATGCAGTAAGACCTGCGCACAAACATAATAACTAGAATAATTTTCATGAAGAATAAACTTCAAGAAAAAACTTTATTAAACAAATGTCTCTCTTTTTTTACAGTATTTAAACATAACATCTTAAAAAGTAAAGGTGCAGATTTCAGCATCGTTTGTTATCTAGAAAGTCACCTTGGAATATTGATAACTGTTGAAAGCCAACAGTTGTGAATGCTTTGTTTACATTTGCTACATATTTGTAGTTTTGCATTTTGTGTGTATGGTTTGGTGTTTTGTGTTTAAAGTTTGGAAAAAATGAGCCAAAGAAAAGAAAGTGTTTAAACGATCATAAAAAAGTGTCACATTCTGTCCTGTCAATTAGGATAAAAGTTATCAATATCGCACGATTTTTTCTTTTGTCATTGAGTCCTGCTTGCGGCATTTTTTGTTGATCAATAAAAAATGTATGTTGTGCAGAAGGTTGCACATAGATCTACATAATTTAAATAAGTAATTTTTTTTAGCTGGGAATAGATATTTTCATTCTAATTGACCTAGTAATCCAGTAGAGTTTGGGGTTTTGGATGACACATGTGTTACCTGTTTTAAAAAAAGTTATTTTTTGCACATAAAATATAAAACAGTGTTCAGTCGTTTGATTATGTTGTTTTTAATGGCCATATTCAATTAAACACAAAACTTTTTTTTCATTTCAAATGAATGGTCTGGCCTTTGTTAAATCTATCACCATCTCTGACATGCTTATGCATAAACTCCTCCATGTGGTGGGCTGTTGGGCACCTTCTGCAAATACAGTGTGTTCTTAATGTCTTATGCACCCTTTAAGCTTGGAGAAGAAGGCTGAATGCCAAAAAGGTAACACAAAGCCTGAGTTAAACCAGTAGAGTGGATTACGAAGGGCTACAACGCAAGCGATTATCAGACTTGTTATTGTAAACAAGATTAGCAGGCAAAAACATGCTGTGCACTTCCTTAAGGAAGTGGGATTAACTTGTTTAACACGGTTTTAGGAGTCCAAACATTTGTACAAGTGCATGCATGTTTGGTATATGTGTGTATTTGTGTGTGAGTGCAGGTTATGTTTAAAGGTAATGTATAAGCCCAATACAGCAAGGTTTCTGACAACAGGATGGAACTAATAGTTTCATCGTTAGTTTTTAACTAATAGTTTCGATCACCACACAAATTGGTTCTGTATTTTACATCGACCTTATATTTTCGACATGTGGCAACGTCCCATAGACACGTGCTAGAACTTGTCCTCGACCCTTCGCACAAGCTGTAATATGGCATATGTGTGCCAAACCCCTAGACTGTAACCTCTTTGGCACCACACCCAGACTGGGAAACCACTAAATGACTTACACCAGTTAAAGCACACCCCAACTAATCAGTCAATTATTGAATTAATTAGCCTCTAAATACGGATCCTGGCATCTTTTATAAAAGTCAGTCCTCCACAAAACATTGACTTTCGAGACTTTAGGGAGGCAGGCATCACACGATTCATGTCGGCTTCCTAAAACATTTACATTTTTAACATTTTCTTAACAAATGATATCTGCGATATAGATAGAACTTTTACAGAAGTAGGGTATTTGGGGGGTCTAACAGTTTTTTGACAGTAGTCATCTAAACTAAAGCAAAAATGAGGTCAAGTCGTGATTTCGAGCTTCCAGATGACTTCTGGATACCCATCCCTATGGACACGAACAACATCACCGCATTCAGCCCTTTTTTGGTTCCTCAGGATCACTTGGGGAGCCGGGCGACATTCTACTCCATGGCAGCGTTTATGTTTGTTCTATTTGTTTCTGGGACCGCCATAAACATCCTCACCATCGCATGCACCATAAAGTACAAGAAGCTTCGGTCCCACCTCAACTACATCCTAGTGAACATGGCCGTGGCCAACCTTCTTGTGTCCTGTGTGGGGTCTTTCACTTGCTTTACCTCGTTTACAGCCAGATACTTTATCTTTGGACCTACGGCATGCAAAGTTGAAGGTTGTTTGGCAACAATTGGTGGTAAGATTTTACAAACAATAGACAGTTTCATTTTGGCCGAATGTTTTTATTTAAAATGATTTAAAATGTTTGTCTGTGTTGTTCCAGGTATGGTGGGCCTGTGGTCTCTGGCTGTGGTAGCTTTTGAAAGATGGCTGGTCATCTGCAAACCCCTCGGCAACTTTATCTTCAAGCCCAACCATGCCTTAGCTTGCTGCGTGTTTACTTGGGTGTGTGCACTGATTGCTGCTCTTCCTCCACTTTTCGGATGGAGCAGGTATGCAACAGCTGCCAACTTACAACTGAATGTCATTTCACAAGTGAGAGTCTATGATGTACATGATCAATGTGTTTGTGACCGTTTCTCTAGGTATATCCCAGAAGGCCTGCAGTGCTCCTGCTCGACAGACTGGTACACCACAAACAACAAATTCAACAATGAATCCTTTGTGATGTTCCTTTTCGGCTTCTGCTTTGCTGTTCCCTTGAGCACGATTATCTTCTGCTATGGCCAGCTGCTCATTACAATGAAAATGGTGACACAAAATGCAAAACACACCTTAAAATAAAATGAGCTTGCAATTCTGGAAAAGTTGTCTTGTGATGAAGTTACATTTCTATTTGAATGCCTGTCATCTTATGTCGTATTAAACCCAGCATTCATTAGCAGATATCTATCATCTAACCTCAGCTCAAGACACGTTATTGACCCAACACTGGTCTCTGTCAACAGGCAGCAAGGGCTCAAAGTGAGTCTGCATCCACCCAGAAGGCAGAGAAGGAGGTGACCAGGATGGTGGTTGTCATGGTGTTGGGCTTTCTAGTGTGCTGGATGCCCTATGCCTCCTTTGCTCTTTATATTGTGAACAACCGTGGGCAACCGTTCGACCTGAGACTGGCCACTATACCCTCCTGCTTATCTAAAGCCTCTACTGTCTACAACCCTTTTATCTACATACTCCTCAATAAGCAGGTTTGTTGAATGTTTTCCTGGCATTAATTGTACACAAGGAAGGGTGTAGGAGAACGTTTAATGGAGAACCCAAACAACCTTTCTGGGCCTAAACCAAAAAAATCGCGTATACTTTCTTACTATTTTTTTACATACACCTCAGTCTAATGTGCATGAGTTTGACATTTTACTTTATGTAATTGTGAATTTCCTAATGTACTGAGTAGTTATCAAGTCAGTGGTGCCACGTTTTACACACCACAAGAGATTCCTTCATCTGTCAGCTTACAACATATCATTACGAAGAAAAACAGACACTCTGAGTCAATGCTTAATTGGTCCACTTTTCCTGTTATTGTACCATTATCTCCCATTAAAACAACTGGTCAAGCACTCAGTTATCTGCTTTAGAAGACAACTAAATGGTTTGTTACTGTTAAGGCGTAAATCTGGACGTTAAGTAACTAGACTTTTTTTTAGGCCGTTTTTGAATTTCAGTCTGGGGGGCCTGGTGGCTCAGTCGTAGAACATTGGATTGGGATAAAGAAGGCCATGGACTCTAATCCCACCCCACCAGGTTGGCCCCGGCCAGCCATCAAGGGCCACCTTGGTGCCGGTCCCGAGCCCGGTAAAATGGGAGGGTTGCAGCAAGAAGGGCATTCGATGTAAAAAAAACTTCCTTTCTGCTCATTCTTGCACTTGCATCTCATGAAATGTAAAAACTTTTCTGAAAGGACTTCGCTTTAAAGTTTTCTCCTTGACTTAGAGTTTTGCTTGCCTTTAACCTCGCTTTGGATAAAACCGTCTGCGAAATGACTAAATGTAAATGTAAAATGTCAAAACTCATGGCAAGTCAACATGTGGAATGCATTCTGCTGTGACCCCTTAAGGCTGCTGATTTTTTTTTTTTTTATTTAGTCTTCATTCACTTTATTCAGGAAAGTTGGTTTTGGAACCCTAAATCAATCATCCAAGGTGCTTTTATTTCTTCCTTGACTTGAATAGGCTTGTTAGATGGACAGATAGCAGGTGGGTAGAGGAAAATTGTTAGGATCTAACGGTCACTCCTCCTTATTGGGCATGTAAAGTGCACTTTAGCTTCCTGGGGATTGACCAATGAGCAGCATGGAAAGCTTGAGACAGATTGTGTGTTAGGCTCCGCCTCTAGTGAGGGAAAAATATTACACTTAAACACTGATGGCTTTTTTTACTCCTCCCTAGAACCATCTATCCTCTCTGTGGGGCATGTTGTGTCTCTGTTTATGTGGTCTGTGAATCAAAACTTTAACTAACTTCCTTGAGCCAGTTACGTTGATCAAAGTTCCTATTAATGCAGCTCTAACTCCATATCGGCCCTATTAGAAGACACAAATCATCGGCTCTTTCCATATTATTTCGATTTAGAAGGAATTATTTGTAGTATTTGTACATTAATATAATTTATGTGTTTTTTTTATCAGTGGTTGAAGTTTTATTTGACACAACCTGAGAACACTGACGGGAAATTACCCCATAATGTTTCCAACAACATAATTGCTTTCAGTCTGTTCCTGCTAAAGCAAAAGGGATAAAAGATAAGGAGACAGTTTTCCCAGAAAAGGGCAGTTTTAGAACCACAAAAGATCCACTCTTCTTTCAGCTTCCAACAAATCATGTAGAAAATAATTTTAGTCATAGAAAGTTGATCAGGGAAATGTATCCAGCAGGGTGTTTGCTTTCGACCCTGAACTGAATTGGTACGACAACAATAGAAAGAGCCAGTGTGGAGGATGAGTCATTAAGATCAAACTGTCACTCCTCCCTGATTGGCCTTTGAAGTGGACTTAATCTTTGTGGGGATGGATGCAAGGGCAGCATTGAAAACTGGAGACAGACTGTGTGTGAGACTCCACCTCTGTTGAGGGAAGGACTTCACACCTGAACGTACATGGCTTTTTTTCACTCATCCCTTACACTATCTATCCTCCCTGGCCAAACATTACAGTCCACTTGAGTGTCCTTTGTCCTTCAGAGGAAGGTTCACCGCTGATTCTAGTCCTATGGTGTTGCTCCACCTCTGCTGGATCATCCTCCTTTTTTGTAAAGTCTAAAATATTAAAATCTGCAAAGGCCCTGTTTGTGCTTCTTCGCGTCAGTCATACATATATATGATGATAAAGATGCATGAATTAGATAAGGAGTTAGATGCTACACTTTGCAGGGGTTTTGTGTTGTTGAAATAATTGACAAAATCTCAAAATATGTTTGGGTTTGAACAATGTCACTAATCTGTTTTTTTTTCCACCTTTCAGTTCCGTTCATGCATTATGATGATGCTGGGCATGGGTGGAGGTGAGGAGGACACCTCAACATCACAATCAGTGACTGAAGTCTCCAAAGTTTCGCCTGCTTAGACTACATCTGAAGTCTTAAAAATTTCTCAATCACTAATGATTTTTGAATTGTAAATATTAATGACTGTACACTGAATTACTGTTCTGCCATATAAAAATGTGTATGCAGTGATGCATGTCAGGTAAGAAACCATAGCACCGTATGTGAATTGTAAAGTAAAAACAAATTGCAGCATGTTTATGGTGTCTGTATATTGTTGATACTGAAAAACAGCACGGTCACTTTTTTTTCATACACTAGCTATTGTTTTGCAAGGCTGCAGAATTCAAAACTGCAGTCTAGTGACAGAATGGTTATTTTTGTGAGTTTTTGGTTTGAAGCTCCTACAAAAAACATGCATCTATCAAAACAAGATAGGTTAATTAATTTAACAGAATATTTATGAGTAAATCATGCTGTAGTTTCACAGTGTTTCTTAAAGTGTTTCTCAAACACATCGAATTTCAGTTTCACTCTAAATTTCCAATTTTTACCCTCCTATCAAACATTTTGCATGCACATTTCAAGAATACTAATCTCCTATAATACCATGATACTGGTTAAAAAACTAAGTGATGATGCTGTGGCAAGAGACATAAGACCTGGGGTAAACAAGCACCGCTTGGATTACTGCAGGCCAAATCTTTGACCTCCAACATCAGTGATCATCAGATTATGTCGTTCACAAGAACAGGCCTCTTACGCTGGGACGTAATGAGATGATCCTTGCCAGCTCGGCTATTGAGATACTTATCTCTATATTAGCTCAAAGGTGGGGCATGTTGTGTGGTCTGTGTATTTGGTCTGTGAACCAAAGCTTTAAATCCCTTCCCTGAGCCAGTTAAGATGACCCCGAGTAATATTCAAAGTTCCTATAAATGCAGCTCTTACGCACCATAACCTCCATTAGAAGACACTAATACATCAGCTCTTTCCATATTATTTAAATTTGAAGGATAATATTTCAATTTTTTTGTACATTGCAGTATCATTTAAAAACTTTTTTAATCAGTGATTTTGTATTTGACACATAACCTGAGGACAATGAGGGGAAATCCACATCCCATCGAGTTCCCAGATGACTTCTGGCTCCCCGTGCCTCCTAACACTAACAACATAACAGCTTTTAGTCCGTACCTGGTCCCCCAGGATCACATAGCGAGTCGGGGGTTTTTCTATGCTATGGCAGCATTCATGTTATTCGTATCTGTGGCTGGAACATTCATCAATGGGCTCACCGTTGCATGTACTATTAAATATAAGAAGCTCCAGTCTCATCTGAACTACATTCTGGTGAACATGGCTGTGGCAAACCTGCTCGCCGACATTGTGGCATTCGCCCCCACCTCCTACTGCTTTGTCTTCAGATACGTGGTTCTTGGTCCACTCTGGTGCAAGATTGATGCATTTGCAGCATGTATTGGCGGTAAGGAGCTTAAAATGTTTGAAAATCAATTCCAAGTAAAATGGGGAGGGGGGAGGGGTCATGAGCTACATAGGAACTCCTGGGGTCCTTTGTTTTTATGATGTCAAGTTATTTCTACTTGAATACACACAATTATTTCAAGTGCATTTAAAATATCTGAAGCCACTGGAACAAATGCAGAAGATTCGACTAAAGAAATATTTGCATGGTTTTAGATTTGTTCTATCTTAGATTGTGCTACAAAAAGGTTTTTTAAATAGTCAGTTCAACATCTTTGCATTTGCCTACTGTTTAAGACTTAAACTGATTTATAGCTTTTAAATCCTTCTAGTTCCTAATGAAGCTGATTGTAGCCTAAGATCCTAAAGCAGAAGATTAGACACGTTTCCTCCATCTAGGAACTAAAAACATTAGATCTTCTCATGAGAAACCCTGAAAGGTTTTGATGGAATTTCAGTCTATTTAATTTCTCAAATGATAGCTGCTACAACTGGCAGGCTACAAATACGAAATGTTTCATGCTTGTATTTAAGGCATTTAAATGCCAGTTTAATACATGGTAATCTTCATTACAAATACGTGATCTTGTATGTTGCAGGTACTGTAAATCTTTATTCGTTTCTGACTTATTCCAGGCATGGTGAGCCTCTGGTCTCTTGCTGTGATAGCTTTTGAAAGATGGCTGGTTGTCTGCAAGCCACTTGGGAACTTTAACTTCAGAGCTAACCATGCTATAGCTGGCTGTGGGCTGACTTGGGTCTGTGCTTTGTGTGCCGCAACTCCTCCTATGGTTGGATGGAGTAGGTCAGTATGTAAACATCCAGCCCACAACAGTTTCATTTATTTATTACTGATGTGCTAAATCATTGGCTTCTCTTCCAGGTTTATCCCAGAAGGCCTGCAGTGCTCCTGTGCACCAGACTGGTATACAACTAACAACAAGTTTAACAACGAGAGCTATGTGATGTTCCTCCTTGGCTTTTGCTTTGCCGTTCCTTTCAGTACCATTATTTTCTGCTACTCACAGCTGCTATTTATGCTGAAATCGGTAGGCAACATTTCTCAGGTTTTCCACTGCTGTGTCATTAGGTTTATTATATGATCTTTTGTACAACAGCCGTAATCTTACCAGATTCCACAATTACGTGCCTTCCTCAAAACCACTTTCCTTCTCTGTCAACAGGCAGCAAAGGCCCAAGCAGAGTCTGCCTCCACCCAAAAGGCAGAGAAGGAGGTGACCAGGATGGTGGTTGTCATGGTGTTCGCTTTTCTGTTGTGCTTCGGACCTTATGTGTGCTTTGCACTTTGGGCTATAAGCAACCGTGGGGAGCCCTTCGATGTGAGACTGGCCACCATACCCTCTGTCCTCTCTAAATCTGCCACAGTCTACAACCCGATTATCTATGTCATCTTCAATAAACAGGTGAGTTCATTTTCAGAAAGTGCTGTCACTAGACACAATCGTTATACTAAATGCAAATCAAGTGACAAACACAGAGAAACACATTTTATTGGAATACTGTGAAAGCTAACAGTTTGTTCCATCAGTGAGAGATCTCATTTAAGTTTTTTATTTATTTGGATCATTTGGACAATCATCTTTAGACATTAGATACATTGCTAAACTCATACTGATATTAAATTGTATATGAAAAAAGAAATGTACTACCCTCAGCAAAAAATGTATTTTTTTTCTCTATCCCTTTTAGTTCCGCTCATGTATAAGAAAGATGCTGGGAATGAGTGCTGAGGATGAGGATGAGTCATCATCATCAAGCCAGTCAGTCACTGAAGTCTCCAAAGTTAGACCGGCTTAGGTTGTTTGGAGTTATTTCAGATGACTATTGTGTTGTAAACAGGACTGAATGGACACATGGAATGACAATTGTAATTATAATATTGTTACAGATAAAAGAGTTATTTGCAAAGAAAACATGTTTAAAAAAATAAATGATGCCAATAATAATGTCTTTGTCTTATTCAATGTATTTATACAGCACATGCCTAAAATGTTCTTTTATTCTTTTAATTTGTCCTGAAATCAAAAAGTATTCAGTTCTCGATAAAGAATCAGTTCACACGAAACCCACAGTAGTCATCACTTAAATAACTTTGCAAGGGAATAATTGTGATTAATTGAAAATGTGAATGAGTTTTAAAACATGTACTGGATGTGCTGTGTCAGGTTTTGTGTGCATATTAAAACTTATATATTTTCAATAAAGGTTTAATAAACATTTTGACTTGCAACATGAAAGCTTATATTTCTCACATTGAAGTTATTGAACACATTAGCCTACACTAAGAAAACCCTGGATTAACTTTATCCAGGTTTCTGAGATTATAAGGAAAAAGCCAGGACCCCAAATGCAATTCAATAATACCAGTAAACCAGTAAATGTTTTACAATACTGATGTATTTCCATTTTATGTGACTTTTGCTCCCCTAGAAGTCAAAGAAAATACCCTACAACATTCATTTTATATCTTGTGTTACTGGTTCATTTTTGCAGATTTAGATTCCTATAAAAAACAATGACCCAATAAATGGTTCAAATGACAATGTATGTAAATGATAATGTAATGTAAATGGTAATGTATTAATACATAAAATGAATTATCACCTGTCTGGACATAAAGTGGTTAAAATCAGCCCCACCTTTACCAACTGCTTGTTTTGTTCTAAACGTCAAACAGAGACCTATGACTCCTTTTTAAAATAAACTACTGCAATTTTGCACCTTTAAAAACTTGTCACTATCACTAGACTGCAATATTTAATATTATCAGCATCAAACTCAATATTGTTGATTATAATGACATGATGATAATGATTATTATTATTGTGTCATTTTCAAATTTAAGGGAAAACAATAAACAAAGAGCCAGTTCCAGCCCCCCAAAATGTACGATATCACAATGTTTTCCTAGTTGAGTACCTTTACTTTTGTACTTCAGGTAAACTTAAGTTCCTATACAAGCTTTTACTTGAGTAAAATCTTACATGTAGTGAAGTATTTTTAGGTAAATCCTTGCACTTTTACTAACTTTGCAGTATTGACTTTGTGTACTTGTACCTGTGTTGGTGCCAAAACACTTTTCACACCACAGGAATTGATCCGTAGTTCTTTCAAATGAGAAGAACAGTCACACTTTTCTTCGGGATGATTAGTTAATTAATTCTAACGTGAAAAATATCCGATGCCACTGTTGTGGAAAATATGTTGCATGTTTAACAATCTGCCATCAGATGGCGCCATATTTGCTAATTGAACTGGCAGTGAGACGGCAACGTCCATACGAAGTTTACTGTACTGTGGATCACAAATACATGGTGGTCAGTGCCCAATGTAAATGTTTTTAATTTGCTTTTTGATTTGAGGTAATTTGTCAGTGATTCTAACACTGCAGTTAGATTTACTCACCAAGCAGAGACTTAAAAGCTCTACCTGAGTTCTGGGGAGAACCAACACACACTCATCTACAGGCTTTTTACTTCAAACCCCACAATTTTCTGTTTGACAAATTGTAATACCATAGAAGTCCAGTTTATTTAATTAATATGATAAACAGCTGACCATTTAAATATTTTCTATGCAATACAATTGTATTTCAAATGCTTTAACACAATGAGTTAAAGAGGGTTGGATGAATGGGATTAGCCATTTGGGAAATGTAAGTACTTACACAAGCGTCTCTGATGGCACTGGACAAAAAGCTATGTGAAAGGGCACTAAATTGTATGAGAATGTTTTTAAAACCTCTTTCTCAGGACTGTTTTTGATACCTTTTGGATAATGTTCATCACTGAAATTTTACACGGATATGACAAACCAACAAACACGCAGTCAATTTTGAAAATATGCAAAACGTTCAATATTAAATGAGTGCTTACATGGCGTCTGGCTGCCATCCTGCTGACACAATTTTGTGAGGGTTTTATGCCACTGTGGATTATCTGTATTGCTGGGAAAAAGCAAAAGAGGAACAAAAACATTTAAGAACATATGCACACAAACCTGAGAACAGAAATATTACCTGATGTGAAGTGAACACGCCATCATGAGCAGCAAAAGAGGACACGGTTTACTTCACAGCAGAGTAATTATGTATGGCTATTAACTCTTACTACCTGCGCGGACCATCTGCTATTCCAAAAGGGAGAGTGTATGCCAGACTTTCCCTCCATGGTGATCACAAAGATTCTCGTCGGTAGTCGAGAGCAAATCCGAGTTCTGCTAGTAGTGAACTTTTACCAAACATGAATAGTTCAGAACTAGCGGAATTCCAGACCTACACTCAAAACATCACAGCACCATGTGAAAATAGCAGTCAAGAGGGGTAGAGAAACATCATATATTACCTGCTCCACCCCACGGATGATTTGTGAATCTCCATTAAGGTCATGAAAGCAAAACACTCTTTCAAAATTCTGTTTAAATTAATATTACTCAATAACCTCGGCTAAACATTCAGTATTTTATATATGGAAATAGTGGGAGGTAGAAAAAAGTTTACAGACTCCCTCTGTTTTGAGATCCATCCTCATCTTGGTGTGTAGTCCATGTCCCACATGAAGTTCTTATCAAATCGGCGAGTCAGCTATCTATGCAAGATGTAAACCGGAGAAGGCCAAGGAGTTAAAGGATTAAAATAAACTACAGTAGCTGATTTGATTAACCTTTGCTTTTCCTGAGGTGAACTGTCATTCCGGAGAGATTATAGTAAGCATGCCTTAAGTAATGTCCTGTGTTAATCGGTTTTGTGGAAGAACCTGAGTTGTCCGCATAATCGTCTTTAGTTGCTGGGACATGAGAAAACTTCACCTGCATTTCACTGTGGCAAGAGGAATCCGGTTAATGGTTCAACAACTCTACAAAGGGAGAAACTGCTACTGTTGGTATTTTACGTGGCCTTAAACAAGATACTGTTTGTTTTTACAGTGTCAGATTCATCTAAGTGTCAATTTTATGACTGGCTAGAAGAAAGAAGCTCTTGCACAGGCAATGCTGGACCTTTGAGGCTTTTGAAGCACCCACTGGGGTCCTATAGGTAGCTGTTTGACAACAGTCACTTAAAATCTGAAGGTATTCCCTGAATCCTCATCATTTGTTGCCCAAAAGCAAAATTATAGTACTTCACGCGTTTGCAGCAGCCTCAGGGGTCACAGTCCAAAGGACTGAATGAGAGAGACATTGACCTTGTGTTAAATTAATCTGACCAAATGTACTGTAGCACTCGTCCTCACGTGTAAATAATGTAGCTAATTCGCAGCTGAACACTGTTAAAAAGCCTTTTTGGGGAGCTTTTCCAGATGAAATGATTTTTTGGGGGGTAAGCAGTGGGTTCTCTCGCTGTAAGCTGGGGCTAACTGTACAAAAGAGTTTACATGTGTGGGCTAAAAAGCCTATAAGTGTAGACACTTATAGGCCCCCAAAAATAATAATAATGATGCCAGGTGTGGTCATACCCATTTTTTTTACAATATATTTTGAAAAAGATCCAAACTGCATCAAATCATTGTCATATTGGGAAACATCTCTGGCGTGGAGTTAGTGTGCAGGCGTAACCTTTTTCATTAATCTCATTACCCTCTTACTGTGATCAAATGAAGCGTACAATTTGCTATTTCAGTAGAATGCTTAGGTCTAAATCCAAATGGGTAAGATGAAGTAACTGCTGCTCTGCCAAGTGGGCTAGAATTTGACCGAATTGGAATTTCATGTAAAGAAAACAACACTTTTTTCATTTAGTATAATTAGGCTCCTCCAGACTGTAAAACAGACTTCCAGATTTTAGGAGCCTGATAATATTCATATAAAAAAATATTTTTTTAAGTGGTGCTGGAGATGCAGCTTAGGGGGAGAAACCCACTGATGCTGGTGACCAAGATGGTGAAGAGTCTCCCAGTATGTCCATCCATGCATCCATCTATTATCCGTAAATAGGGCGAGAGGCGGGGTACACACGGGACCCAGACCCAGTCTATCTCAGGGCCATAGAGAGACATACACAGACAGACAACTTTGCTTATTGTTGTTGTTGTTGTATCGTTTGTTGCTGGCTTATTAACACATTCTCTTCAATGGTGTATAAAGACCTTTTTTTAAATTCAAACTTTTTCCCTATAAGCACAGCCCTAACTAACAGGTATGTCATTAACCAAGTTAAATAAAAATACTCCTGGAGTACTGCAAACCTGATGATAGCACAGTTTGAACCAAGTGATTTTAATGCAGCTCACAATAAAGTGTGGATCATCCTCGGAAGTGTCATAACCACTGTTTATGTTTTTCATTTATTGGTGGTATGCTTATGGCCATGAATAAACACCACTACTTTGCTGGGCGACTGTGTCCCAGGAGGTAGAGCGGTCGCCCACCAATCCCACAGTTGTTGATTCGATCC